>NC_143419.1:2952500-4152500 GCF_059467195.1 Physcomitrium patens
TTATGCTTTACTAAACGATTATTAACAACGTCAGTATCCGTGACTTTGCCAGGCTGCCGCTGATGCCAATGATCATCAAATGACCGAGTTTATTGAAAGAGAGTTCCTCACAGAGCAGGTACTTTCACACTCTTAAACCTTCAGAGTGTTGCGTGTTGCATCTCCGTTGAAATGACATCTTAAAAAATTTGCCTCTTTATCAATCTATTCGCTTTTCTAAGTAGTCGAATGTTGGTGATTGAAGGTCGAAGCAATTAAGAAGGTGTCAGAATATGTCTCTCAGCTACGAAGAGTTGGGCAAGGACACGGTAAACTTCTTACTTTTGCTCAAGGATAAGTTTGTATACTGTTCTACTGTGGCTGATTGGGCAATAACAATGGAATTATTCAAATTCTTGAAATTCCCTAATTTTATGTCGAATGTAATGCTAGCAATTGAATCTGGAAGCGTTTTCAGTCATTGTTAATATAATGCTTCACATAACCTTAAACTGGTCATTATTATAATCCTTTTGACCATGAATGTTAGCAGTAATCTATACAACATATTTGCTGGGCAGAACACATGTATCAGGTGTAACCATGGCATTACGTACAACGGATTTGATAGTGTTCCTTGTATGATCTGACCAATTCCCGCATTAGGCACCGTTCGTTGGCACCCCGATGCAGTGAGCGTGGCGAGAAGGGGCCGCTACCTTGTGCTTCATCGTGTGTTATTAATAGTTCATCATGATATTTCTGCCAATGTTTTAATTTTTGTTGTGCAAGTGTGAGATCTGACAGCCTTTGGTCTGGCCTTGCTTATTACAGGTGTTTACCACTTCGATTTACAACTTCAGGAAGCATAACAGCCTGCTGTAGTGGCTTAAAAACTAGTCCTGTTAATAGTACTTTTGGTGGTTATAGTGATAGTGGAATCAAATATAAGGACTGTGCCTTACGTTTTGGGATTAGAGGGCGTGCCTTCAGTTTCTTTTCGCCTTGGTGCTAAATTTGAATGAGGATCTAAAATTTTGCGCTCAAGTTTTTCCGAGGTTAGGTGAATCCAAGAGCTTTTGTATTGGCGCGCACTGATGTTACAATATATTCAAGTGGGCTTGAAGCCCAGATTGCGGTTCTATAGTCAAATATAATCTAAATTATAGGACATGGATTAACAGAGGAGCGATCTGGTTAGAAAACGTCGGTATGAATGAAATTGACGTATGAATGTTATTTATTAGTTTGAATTATGTCTTGCGCGTAGTTTTTGCTATGTGTGGGGATGAACTCGTTTTTTAGCTAGTTCTAAGCTGGATGAATGTTATTTCAGGATCCAATTGGTTATGTGAGTATACATACCGCGGTAGAAAAGTGCTGAGATCTTGGGATTGGATCCTTCGATGCAATCATCACGCGTAAGTCGTCATTGTGACCAATAAAAAGGTTGTATTTGCTGAGGATTCATACAAGTTAAAAACCATGATAATGAATTAAGCCTGGGCAGGTACATTGTCTCATGTGAATAACGTCGAAACACCTTAAACCATCAGCTATCTCCGGGGAGTTAAATTTCGGGAAAAAAGTTGTGTTGGATGGAGAAATAAGGTTTTGATGTGCTCCAGAAGGAAAAAATTGAATCGTCGCAGTGGTTGAATTGATAAAAATGTCGACTTTAGCAAAACTGTGTGTTGAGGAACCAAAACTGGGGTCATGAGGCCGCCATTTCTGCAACCACATGGGTGGAATTCCGCGCACTATGCGGGCACTGATCCACTCGCACGTTGGACAGAAGCCAGCGCCCAGGTGTGACCAGAAACCACGGAAAGGAGAGGCAGATACTGTGTATTTAAACCGTGCCTGGCTTCCTCGTGAGCCGCAGGTATTTTTTGTTCCAAAATATTGTAGAATAGGACAAGTACCGATTCCTTGATACGTCACTCACAAATTTCACGTTCCTTCAATTTCAACAACGGAAAAATTTGGATGTCAAAATTATGACCTAAAGTTAGACATCCTTGCTGGAAAAAAACAAGGCATGAATGCGAGTAGCACCAATTACAAAAGTTTTAGGAAGACTTTTGAAAGAAGCCCATTAACCTTGCATGGAAAAATTTCGGTGTTTTATTTTACTTTATTTAAACATCTGCAGAAAAGAAGTTCTCTAGAGAAAGGATTGATGTGAAAATTGGGAGCCGAGTTTTGGGTATTACTGAAGAATCCATTTCCTTTAAGTCGAAAGCAACCGGCAAGCTCATGGAGATCCCTTATGGCATGATTGTTTGGTCAACAGGTACTACTAGTGTTTGAGATTGGTTTCGAGTTAATAATCTAGTTGACCTGGGTTCATATCATTCTGGAAAAAGGCATACTAGTCAAGCTTTAATGCTGTTATATGTTCTGCCTCTTTCCATCATAGGTGAGAATTGTTGGGGTCCGGTGGAGAATAGCTCTTGTAAACACTGAATTGGATAATCCTGGAGGCCAGTGTTAGAAATTGTGGTGTTTGAACGATTCCTGTCCATTGCGATGTCAGTGAACCGCACACATGTCCTCGTGAATCTGCTCAGATCAGATTCGTGGTCCTGCACCCTCCCAGTGGCACTCCGCGGTGAAAGGGCCTGGTCGCGCGGTTTCTCCTCAAGGCTTGTTGGTGGTTCAGGGGTGGGTAACGGTTTAAGGTGTTTCGACGTTAAGCAGTCTCATGTCAAAGACTGAACCACCCTCTTCAAAGGAGAAGAGTGTATCGAAGGAGGAAGATCAGCTTTAGCAGTAAAGAACATTTTTGCACGTTATCATGGTCCACATTTGTTACTTATTACATGTTTTAGAATATGTTGTTGTTTTGCAAGTCGTTTAATGGATTTCATTTTATTTAATTTCTTTTGCTACTGTAATACCATGTCCACCAAGGCTTAGGCGCTTTAAAAATAACTTCCAAATTACAATAAAAGTCTTTCATCAAATCTCTCTCTCTCTCTCTCTCTCTCTCTCTCTCTCTCTCTATATATATATATATATATATATATTAGTCAATTTAAAAATTTAATTCAAATTGGATGCATTGATATGACTACAGTGTGAGCATACAATACATTGGTATGCTCACAAGATAATGTAACAATTTGGCAAATAATAACTTTTATTTCTAAAATCTTATATTATTTATTCTTTGATGTGCATATAAACATAATTATATATATATATATATATATATATATATATCCAGATCAATTTAGTTTCGGTATTGACTAAAATCAAATAAACTTCCATTTTGAATTTATTTGTGGTTCTATTAACTTTAATGTGTATGTATAAATTCTTTTCACATAATATAAAAATATAGTAATAATTTTCGGTGTTTTATTTTACTTTATTTTATCACTTTGGCTGTTATGCTATTTATATTGAAAATATTTAAGGATAAATTCATGGTTGACTTAACCATTTTGAAAATTACAATTAATGGTTTAGTATTAATAAAATATTATTTTCATGATATTTTTGAAAATCTAAAAAGACTCAATTCATGATGTTACTGAATATACGAAATCAATTATATACATCAAATATTTTGACTATATTCTAAAATTTAAAAAGAAATTTATCAAATATTTGAAGACAGTGCACATTTTAACCAAATCAAATCTTCTAACAACCATTAAAAAAACAAACCCACATAATTATGATTCCTTCCAATAATTGGGTCTATTATCGTCCCACTTCTGCATCCATTAGAACTCACACAAGTTCCAGCCCGGGTTTTCGTTCCAATAATTATTTGTCAAAGATCGAAGGGGCAGGCGAGTATAATACACAGTACTCTAAAGTGTATAGAGATACGGAATACGTAAGGGAAAGTAGAAAAGTGACTATTTATCATATGCACGAAGCCCCAACTCACTAGAAGGGGCGGAGGAGGGAGGGAGAATAAGCAGTTATTTATTTATTTGTTCGGGAGAGAGGCTGCTGTTGCTGCTCTGAAGATCTCGGCGCTACCCGAAGGCCTTGTGTCGCCATAGCCGGGTTCTTCGCGAGCTATGGCCTATCCCACAGCCTTTCCCGAATTCCAATCTCTTCTCCACCTCCACTTCTACCGAAGCATGGCGTGCACGCTCCTCTGAAGGAAGCCATCCCATTCGACTTGCTTGACTGCTTTGTCTCGCGTCGTCAGCAAGGTTAGGAGCATTCCTCTCGCCATTCTACAGTCTGAGCAACCAAGGCAATGTTTCCGCTGCATTTCGAGCTGGATCCGTGTTTCTAGCTTCGGCACTAGTCCAGTGCTGTTTTAGTCGTTGTTTCTTTTTGTGGTGGTCGACCAGGCGCGAATCGTGATTCATCGCTCCTGAGAGTGTCCGGCGCTTAATTTTCTGCCGGTTGAAATGTTTCACATTTGCCTCGTATTGTGAGGTGGAAGTGGAAATATGCCTTTGGTGGATTGGTTAGTGGAAGGTTCGAATGTAGTGGAGCTGCGAGTGTGCGGCGGTGAAGCGACAGGATTTTGATTTTTGGTTTTTTTGGTTTTTTGGTTTTGGTTTTGGTTTTGTTTTGTTTTGTTTTGTGGTTTTTTTTTTTTTTTTTTTTTTTTTTGTGTTTTTCTATAGCAAATGTGATTCTGATTCTTGTTCTGGTTTATCTCGTTGTTGTCCGTAATCCCGTGTATCATGTTCTTATATTCTTGCAGGAGATACTGGTACAGGTAGTTTCTCTACTCATTGCGTAATTCGTAAATGGAGCGGATTTACAGAATTCACGGGAGTTGTGACTGGTTTTTAACAATTGTGTACACGAGGTTCTTATGTACTAGTATTCTAGAATCAAAGAGGGATATTCATCTGGCTGGTAGCAAGAATATTGTCTCTCTATGCCTTCGAAGCTTTCGTGGTTCTCTCTTCTTCTCCGCCTCTCTTGAACCGGTCTTTCTCCCGAAGAATAGAAACGTGCAATTCATGAACATCTCTAAGGTTTTTTCCTGAAAGAATGCTGTTTCGTAAACTCTCGAATCCTTTAGGGGCAGAGGATGGATGTGCGAGATCTTCTTTAGTGGTTTTTTTAAAACCAAAAATAATTGTTGTGGAGCGTAAAGGCCGACGTTTGAGCCGCAGTGTTGGAAGGAGTGGAAAGAGGGTGAGAAGTATGGGGAGGAATCGAGGAGCGCACATTGGGCAAGCATTGCGAGCACTGCACACTCGCAAGGGCACCATAAAATGCGAGGACAGGGTCCAATCCCTCTCTCATTTTGCGCAACGAGTTGTAACTCTTGCAGCTGGACTCTCCGAAGGTGGGGGTCTTCAGCCCGGAGATCGCGTCGCGATAGCTTCCCTCAACAGGTCAACCTTCTTGACTGCCCTGAAAATGCCATTAAAACATACTTGAATATTACTGCAACTCTGCACAAAGAAATTCGTGGTGTCCAAAGGAAGTCACTGTTGCACGAAAATTCAGTTCAGAGAATATTAAGGTTTAGGAAGTGGCTGAAAATTTTGGACATAGTTTAGGAACTGTGGTGTTCTTCAGTAATTATTCCTTTCATGTTCTAAAGGTTCGAATTGCCGTTTCACATGTCCTGCAAAGGTTTAGTATGTTCTGTTAGCTAGAAAGACTAGCTAGCTTTAGAAACCTTCTGCGGGCTAGGTCAAACACTCATCGAGGCTTCTGGTTCCAGTGAATGGTATTTGGAGTGGTTCTTTGCGGTGACTTGCGCTGGTGGAATTGTTGCCCCGCTTAACTACAGATGGGTATGTAATGATATCGTACTTCCTACAATTGTGCTTCATACTCTTGAACATGTTTAGTGTCGATCTAGTCAATTTGCAAGTCATGCTGGTCGTTGCATTTCAAGCCATGTACACAATTTGCTAAGGTTGGTCCCTGTAGTCACTTTATGAGGCGTGTATGATACACTTCTCGGATGATTTTTTTATATTGGAAATCCTGTTAACGAGTGTATGAGACAAAGAGCACCCGCAATTTCTGTCCCTGAAGCTGAAAGTACCTGTCACTTCATATTCAGTCTAGTTCGTGTTTCAACTAAGCTTTTTCATTCCGATTGCAGAGTGTCGAAGAGGCTAGTGAAGCAGTTAAGCAAATTGGGGCCACAATGTTGGTGCTTGATCAGACCTGTTTACAGCAGTGGCCTGATCTTCACACCAGGTGCCGGTTGCTTCGCTTGCAGATTCTTCTTGGTCCAGGATTGAACTGTTCTTCCTGTGAGTAAAGGTTCACCCTGTTGGTTAGCTTGATGTGCAAATGGTTTTGATTAACGGAGATATGATTTTGTGATATGCTGCTCGTGGTAAATCCCTCCTTTAATTTGTTTAACAACTGTCAGTTAATATCACTTGGATAAACTAACCTGGAGCTTAAGAACATCGCCTCTTTCTATGCACAACTCATCCGCTGATGATCAGACTTTAAACAGCCTTTGGATGGTCCTTCGAAAAATTTTCTGATGTAAACTTGAATTGAAAAAATGGAGGAAATAATGCATCATGTCCATATGTATAAATGGAAGGAACAGTGCATCATATTTTTTGCAGGCAATTACATGACCCAGCATGTGGTAAACTATGTTCTAGGGTGAACAAAAGGCAGTACGATGAATTTTTTTTATAAGGGATATAATAAGAATTGATTTAGAGGATGACCTCAATGTTTGTTGACATGAAGCTTCTGTTTATTCTGCTCCCAGTTTTCTGACAGTACAAGGCACTTAGTTGAACGTTCATCTTGCTGGATTTAAAACTAGTGATGTCTTGCCACGCTTTGTTCTGCTAAGGACTTAACTTTGATAAGTTTGTGCAGCTCTGGTTAATCCAGATGAGGTGCTGACATGGGCTGGTTCAAAGCAAGAACTTGACCTGAAATGGGCGCCAGATTCCATCGCCCTTATTTGTTTCACATCAGGTTCATATGTAAATCTTGACACACCATTAGAATTTTGCTTACTTTTATAAATTTTCTTTATAACTGCATCTTTTATTGCTAATTTTATTGCTGAAGTTCCTGCTCTGCAAAACAATGATGTCCGTGCATGCTTGATGAAATTGTGTAATTCCATCGTGTACAGGTTGCTTGTTAGATTTCGTCATGTTCTGCTGCGATCACGGTAGATATGTCTTTTGCAAGAGGTTTTAGTTTAGACGTTAACGTTAATCCTGCCTTGTCTTCCCAGGAACCACAGGAAGTCCGAAAGGAGTTGCGATTAGTCATAATGCACTGGTGGTGCAGTCTCTAGCGAAAATAGCAGTGATTGGCTACAATTCTTCTGATGTAAGGCCATCTCTTCTCGTACATTTTCTATATCATTGTTGGCACCCATGTAATGTTTTTTTTAGTGTAAGCAGTTTCAAACACAGGAAGTTTTAATGAAGTCAACTCATACGCAGGTTTTCTGGTCTTGCATTTTTGGAGATTTGAATGGCAGATTTGTGAAGACCACGTCATATATTCTCACCCTTGCTTTTGTAGGTTTATCTGCACATTTCACCACTATGCCATATTGGTGGGATTTCATCAGCCTTGGCTAATGTAATGGTAGGAGCCTCTCATGTCATATTGCCCAAGTTCCATGCAGCAGCTGTATTTGATGCCATCCGAAATCATGATGTCACCTCCATGATAATTGTCCCAGCTATGCTTGCAGACTTGGTAGCAACTTCTGCATCTTCAATAGGGTATTTCTCATTCCACTCAATCATGGCATCATTTTAAGCTTTCAATTGCTACCAAGACTTGGCTATGTTTTAGGACATGCACAATAGTTGTCAACTTCTGGTGGATTTTTGGAGATCTTTCAGTGGTAGAGATTGCTATCAATTTCTATTTTTTGGGCAGAAATAACACATTATTTTTATTCTTTCTTAGCAATCTTAATTTCTTCTTCATCCAGTAAATGTACTTGACGGTTATTGTTCTTTGAATTCCCTAGTTGATTATGAGAAAGAGTGAATGCGGCAAGACCTTGATTGTGAGTCTTGGTTCAGAGCATTCAGCAGTCGGCATTCATTTACAAGCATACGGACATTGTTAAACGGAGCTGGTGGAATACCTGCACTGCTCTTGGATTCAACCCGATTACTCTTTCCGAACGCTGAATTGTTTTCAGCATACGGTTCGATTTCTATCATGAATATTAATGGAAAAGACTTTTTTTCTTTTCGTTGTCATCCATCATGCTTAATCATGTGATTTTCAAAGGTTATCTTACACGATTCTGTAGAGCTACTTTGGGTTTAATCTGATCAATTTGATTTAATCGTCTTTTCTAATAGTTGGATAATAGTAGTCTTTGTGATGTTATGCTGAGGTCTCTGGTTGATCATGCATACATTTTGATCCCCTTTCGTTCTGATAATTTCTTGTCTCACTTTGGCTGAATAGGTATGACTGAAGCTTGTTCAAGTATGTCCTTCATACCAGTAGATGAGCAAGATTCAACTGGGCAACTTGGTGGTGTCTGTGTTGGAAAGGCAGCTCCCCACGTCGAATTGAGGATTGGTCAGCCGGTCACGGAACAAAAGTCAATTGATTCACATGAAAACAGTAGTCCAGAAAGTGTACTGTTTAGAGAAGGGCAGGTTTTCACTCGAGGGCCTCATGTCATGGAGTACTATTGGGGACTTCCATCAGAGACCGCAAATGTGTTAAGTGCAGATGGGTGGTTGGCCACTGGCGATGTTGGATGGATGGACGAAGCTGGAAGGCTTTGGCTCCTTGGCCGTTCCAAAGATGTCATCAAAAGCGGTGGTGAAAATGTTTATGCTTCTGAGGTCGTTATCGTAAATGCACTTACTGCAGCCAATGGAGATGTCCGGTGTCATCTTAACGTCATGTCTGGAAGTATAGACAATATCGCTATGATTGTTGTTTCCACTACAATGTAGCCATAAGAATGATTGTTATGTTGTAGTTTACACTTTTTAGAGTGTGGCAATTTCTTGTTCATGATCCTTCTTAACATAAGTTGTCTTGCGAATACAGGTAGAGAATGTCTTGATGAAGCATCCAGGAATGTTGTCTGTGGCAGTTGTGGGTATTCCTGACGAGAGATTAACAGAGATGGTAGTTGCTTTTGTGCGCCTTCGAGACAAATGGATTTGGGAAGACAAATATCAAGGGAAACTAAGTGTTACAGGAGCTTCGAATCAAATTCAGCTGGAAGACTACCGAGGCAACCGAGTCGTATCTCAGATTGAGCTTCGCATCCACTGTCAACAACTTGGCCTTTCAAGGTCCAGAATTGGATCATTACCTCCTCTTACTACTTGTGTTGTTGGAAGGATATGCTTGCTTCAGAAGATCATATCGTGTGTGTCTAGTGCTGCCTTTTGATCAGTCATAGAGAATTGGATGATATTGATATCCAGCGAAACTTTTGTCGGTACTATTGACAGGATTCCACCAAAGCTAATTATTGAATTTCCTTTGTGCAGATATAAGGTTCCAAGACTCATTCTTGTGAACAAAGAACCATTCCCAACAACTTCCACTGGCAAGATTAAAAAGAATTTGGTTCGTCGCATGGCCCTAGAACGACTAGCTAAAAACCGATCACGTATGGAAGCTGGCGATATTAAATCGTGGACAGGAGCTGAACCTTTAGAACAAAGTCCCTCAACTCGGAGCCGGTTGTGAATGTTTATTGAGCTCGACTTCACCTACTTTACTTTGTTCTGCTAACATTTTCAACTATCATTGGGTAGGCGTAGGTTTGCTTTAAAAGGTTTGAATAGTATTGTACTCTTGTTTCATTGTCGTCACTCTACAGTGATGATTGCTCAAAAACATTTGCGAGCACCTTGAGTACCAGCAACGTAGAGGTCAGAAAATTTTGTATTAAATTCAATTTTGAGAGTCACCACTTGCATCTTGCTCTGATGTAGAATTTTTCTACAACGTGATAACATCTTCAACTGAAATTGAAACAGGCATTAAGTAGGGAGTTTTGAAAATGTATGGTGACCTTAAATGTTAAACAGGTCCTGCTTCGAACTGAGCGGATCAGTGTAAGGAGACCGAATTGTTCATCCTCCGGTCATTTGGCGCAGGAATGCTTGGAATTCATGGTAGAGGAATCTCATAGCTTGGCCATACCGGGTATTTCATACTTTCTCGGAACTATAACCTTCAGGGGCCTTCGATGCATTCTTGATTGAAATGAACGTTGATTACTGTGCTGATCCTGTTGGCCAGACAACTGGTCCATTCACAGCCCTGCTTTAGATGTGAGTGTTGAAAACTGACCTTGTGATCACTTGTCCTGTCCTTCGATCCTCGCAGGTTGCCCCGCCACTAACCCCATTATCGTGAAGAAAAATCTGGTTCATGCATTCTCACTCTTGATGGATTCAGGTGGTTGTAGTTCTTCAATGGTTATATGACGTCCCAATCGGACAGCTGGTTCATCCTTCTGGATCCTCATCCTCTGTATCTCGATCCATTTCTCGACATGGTACCGGCACTTCAAATCACAACTTATGTCCAGAAGGGAACAGTGCCGTGTGGAGTCCTCGCTGAAACAAATTACTCCATCTTGCACGCTTTGTTCTGCCACAATCGACTTTTGCATCGCAACCTGAGAACCCGGAGGACTCATCGGCCGTGTCCGGATGTATGCTATCATACCTCGTGAGCTTCAAATGGTGTTCGCTATTGGAATAATCTTCCATGGCTATTATGGCACACTACTAATTGAGACTTTCTAGAGCACTCAACTTCAATTTGTGCCTATTGTTCTGCTTCGTTTCTCTTGTAAAATAATGAATGGATGATCTGCGAAATTCGATTCCAGTTATTGAGCCTGATCAGAACTAAATCCATAACGATGCTGGAGCTGAACAACTATTGACTTCCCTTGGTTGGCTCGCGAATTCTTCGGGCTGGAGCTAGACTTCATATTATTGGTGGGATGCAGTGACAGTCATAACTGAGTATGAATTCATTTTGGTCTAATTAAAAAAACCTAATGAAAATATATGTACTTAAAAGTAATATCACAAAAATAGCTCTTGTAGTGGGGGATATTTTCACACTCATTGAAGTCAAATATATACAAGTATATAAAAGAATAAAACTCAGCATGAATTTAAGATCACAACATGAAGTTGAGATGGATCTTATAGTGTGTCTATATGCCATTAGTCTTAATTATAGCTTTAATACACTTCTTCACACTTCCATTTATTTTCTTGTGGTCATAAGAAATGGTTGAAGTTCAACAATCTTTAATACAAATTTATAATTTTAGCATTTCTCCTAGATGGTTCTCTTGTTGGTTTTAGAATTAAACGATTTTTGATTGGATTAAATTTTGGAGATTGTGCCAACCACTTGAAAAGATAAAATCTTTGTAATTTCAACCATAAAATCACAAATTTGAACTCAAGCTTTGAATCATTATGGTGTTAGATAATGAAATTTTTTAAACTCAAATTATATGAATGCAATGTATAAATCAACTTGCGCTCTAAAATCTCCTTATAAAGATGTTAATCCATTGTTTCATCAATTTTGCACATAATGCTAGGGTCTTTTACAATTACACAACTTGACATCAACACTCATCTACCTCTAAACTTCATTATATATATTCCTCTAGTACTCAAAGATTCTATCACAAATCCAACATCAACAACCATCAAAGCAAAATCAATTTATTTTCATTTCATCATAAAACATAACATGTACCTAATCATTATTATACAATATTCATTATGTTTTGTAAATGCTAATATGAACTTTATTTAATGAAGTGTGATCTTTGGCTTCTTTTTCTTAATTATGGATTTTAAGCTTGTTTGACATAATATCCTTCTTATGGTGGAATCACACTAATTTAGGCATCCTAATCATGTGGATGCCTACTTTGGATGTCTCAAAGCCACCAATAGTTAGTAATTGCTTGCACATATATTGGGTTTGAAAGGTAGGTGATTTGATCCATATGTTTCTCTCTTCTATGTCCATTGTTGAACTTGTACTTTGGTTTCCACATTGCTGCTTCATTTTAGAAGCTAATTCACTTTTAAATTTGAGTTTTACTGTAATATATTAGTCATAATTTTTAGTTAAAATCAAGTTTGTTGGTTTTATACTTAATTATGATTGCCATAGTATATTGGAGACTCACTTTAGAGGAGCTTCATATCATTTTTTTGCATTTTAGATTTCTACTTTATAAGAAGACTTATGTAATTTTCTACGTCACTCGTATCTATATAATCATTTTTGGTTTTGGTATGTAATGTATAAAGATACAATTATTCCAAGTGACCAACCAAGTGCTAGGTTCACATTTAAAAGTTCACTACATTTTTCAGATATTGTTTGTAAGTATGAAACATGTGACCTAACATGTTATGGTTCAATAAGAGTTTACATTGTTTGTAATGTATTTAAATTTGGATGCAAAATAATTACAAAACAAATCAATCATTAAAAACTAGTTCTTTAACTCACATGAGACTAGTGTGAGTGGGAAAATCTCTTCACGTCCCCACTGGACTTTCTCATGCTCCAAACTTTTACTAAGTGCCACTTACCCATGTTTGACAACTGGTCTAAACTTATCCCCTCATGAACGGAATTTTTGCTCCACCATTTTGTTAATCTACCCTTGGATTGGGTGACAAAAGCTTCAACAGTCTTTTGTACAAAAACTTTGGCATATGGTAATAACTTAATACTGAAACAGGATCAAAGAACCTTTATTCAAATGAATTACAGCACGCTATCAATTCTTTATCATTTTAGACCTACACCAGCTTCACTATTCAGTCTTCCATCACATCTGCTTCCATTCCTTTTGAAGTCGTTTAACCTGAACATGCGCCCTTGACCAATAGATGATCTTCATACTTCACATCAGTGATAATTCACTTGCCACAACGTACACTTATAAGCTTCATTGAATAACACCAAGGAAACATAAACATGTTGATTTTACATAAATAACTGTCTACAACAGAGATGCAATCTTTAGTATAAAAAAAACAGCACAACTCCCACTTTGTACGAGAGCAACTTAAAAAGTTGGTCCATCTCAACCGAGTTTTCGCAGGTCAACAGTATGAGCTGGATTGCAGGGTCTCGTTTGGTTACTTATCTAGAGAAGAGATGAGATGGAGATTCTCGTTGCGGGGGTGTGGATTTTAAAATTTTGAGCAAACACTGATACGCTGTCATCCCGAGGCAGTCTTCTCAATATCTTAGTCTGCAACAACCCACCCACCAAATCTTTGCTCATCTCCCTTCTCGATTACAAAGCCAAGCAGAGTCAGGTTGAGATAGTTTAAGGAGAAGAAAAATTAAACGCCAAGACACACATATCTACATTCATAGCAATCTTCAATCATGATAGTGTGCAGCATTTATATACTACAACAAAGACCTACGAAAACTTGAGCAAACTCAGCAATTACCTTTGGTTTGTTCATAGAGCTTCCATAATAGCCAATGCCGAATGACGATGATGAAAACACTGCCACCAACTCCACTGTCTGCAGCATTCCCAAATTGGAGGAGTTGTGTCGACACATGAAAAACGGGATGAAACGAATAACACTCAACACAACTTTCACAGCTTACGTACCTAGAGATGAACAATTGCGAAGAACAGGGAAGGAAATTAACTACATTAACATTTTCGACTACAGGGTTCATACAATATATGAAACAACCTAGGAAATGGAAACATCCATGGATACTACAAACTTGGTTCCTATAACCTACAATCCTTACTAGAGTGAGCAGTTCCTATTGGAGATTAAATTTCACGTTCATTCTTCCAATCAATTGCTGCATAAAATATTGAACTCCTGGAGAAAACGATTTACTGGCTGGACTGGACTTGAACCCCCCATTTCAAGCATCCATGAAATTTAAAATTCCAACTGCAAGCAACTTCGGTGAACAGAAAAGCTGCCTGCTGCTTCTACGACGTAGAAAATAAATTCAAAATGATAATAGATAATGAAAATAATAATAATAATAATAATAATAGTGGGGAAAAGATAAAGAAAATCCAAGTCATCTGGTCGTGATTCAAACGAGCGAACGTAGATCAGTAAATGTTCTCTTTTGATTGGTTGCAGTTCGTGTCTCAATCATTTACCTGTGTTGAATCGCAATTCGATTGTAGAAACAAAACTCCGGCGTCGTCTTTGCCCCCAAAAGCGTGGCCCTTTTCAATAACAGAACGAAGCGTCGTCTCACACGCATGTCCTGGCCCCTCTTGCAATCTGTAATGATATTAATACATTCTGGTTTTAGATACAAAGCTCTCCATTTTATCAATAGTTAAGCTGCGAAGTCCAAATACAAGGACACCCGTAAATTTAGACATACGTTGTAGCTAATGCAGAGCATCGATATGCAGCAAGTCCTCTCATGAGCTGCTCGCCTGCACCCGAGACAGTACACCCAACTGAAGTACCAAAAATTTCTTTCGGGGTCGCCCAACAGCCACTTCCATAAGTTGCCGCTAAACCCACTCGTCCTTTAACCTAAATCATATTTAATTGTCATAATTGTAAGCTTAACGAAAAGCTAACAAAGAAGGAAACCATAACAGCAATTTGCAATTCAAATAACTTCTGATGTGCTTGTGCAGCTCATAATGATTCGAAAAAGCTTTAATTAGTTGGGACATGGATGGAGTATACCAGCTCCATCGTTTTCACTAATGACATCAACGTCCAAGTTCAATAGTGAATTCATATTGCTCCATGTATAACTATTCAAAAAATGAAGTGATTTTGAACTTACAGCACGCAAAAAATTACCTCTAATATACGAGAAGAGAGCATTATATATAATTCTACAACCACGATGCCGTGAAATGCAGCAAGCGAGTTCAGTCTAGAAATTTCAAACATGCAGAAGTTTATAACAAGATGGAGCATGGAAGTCACTTGATAATGATGATGAGATGCGTGCAATATGACGAAACTTACTTTCATAGCAATGCCACCGCTTGAAGCACCTGCAGCAATGTTACCCTCTCTATCAACACAAACAGCTCCCACGGTGTCCAGCACCACGTCTTCCCTGCTCTTCTCATCCTCTACACCTATTAAATGAGCATCCGACATGCTATCTCTCTCAGCAGTTGGGATGGTCATGGCCAAGCATTGTTTGTACTTTTTCCATTGCTCGTGTGCCTTTTTGGTTATAAGCCACTTCGAAGGAAATAAAAGATGATTCAGTGTTGGTGGTAAGTAGAATAACATGACCAAACTCCAAGAGAAGGGGTAAAGAGATGAAACCCATAAAATTTAAATTGCCAGTTTTGACAATATGATTCATTTATTGTTTTCTACATCAACATAAATGTAAGATCAATTACTCACGACACACTCTTGACACTAAAAGAATGGAAGCAGCCAAAACTGCATTATAATATGTTTCTAAGTCCATGATATCGAGTGCTGTGAGCCACTAGATGAATTTTGCTAACCATAGCATAGTTAGTTTTGGCCATTTCTTACATTCTCGATTTCGCCACTGACTGATTCATCTGCAAGGCCATGTCTAATTGCCCACTCCCGCGCTCCATCACCCACAAGGAAACTGTAATGCTCACCAGAAGTTAACTATCATGCTCATCACTCTGAACGGTGCAGTCAACTATATATATAGAATAGAAGTTCACGATTAAAAATTAAGAAAAACGACATTGAGTTGCCCCTATTTCAGAATTAATGCCTAACAGATAATACTTATACAAATACGATGGAAGACCAACGAATGTTCTTAGCCACTCTTGAATATATGATATAGTAACACTGTAATTTTTAGAACAACACATGGAAAAGTTTGTTCCGCACACAGGAGGAGTTCGACCAAGAGGGAGGGTTCCTTTACGGCTTTCTTTCGCCAGCTGCATGGCTACGTCAATTGCATTTCGAACACCTGCAAAAGAAAGTGCAGGTCATAATGTCATATCATACATCTATCTATCCAATTGTCTTAACGTTTCCAAGCATTAAAGGATTATGCTAGAACTGACTGCATTAGAGGTCGTTTGATGAGAGATGAACACAAATTTTAGTTCTAAATTCATCCGAACTAATTGAGATCATTTGCTAGCGATTCTGAAAGTCTAAAATTACCAGGAACTGCTCCAACAGCTCCAAACGCTCCGCTATGTCCGTCCATCACACTTGCATCGCACTCAACGTGGCCATCTTCTGTCAGGTTAGAACCTCTGCCAGCATTTGTGACTTCATCATCCTGGAAAACGATGGTGCATGCAAACGCACTTAAAAATATAATTCACATAAATAACTGACATAACATTTACAAAGAAAATTGCCAAAGACAACTTGTGCAGAGTTAACTTGCTTGGATAGAATTTTTGCGTCACCTCACCTCCAGCACTCTAATTGCTGCCGCTACAGCATCGAGGCAACTCACTGTCTCCTGAAACACACGCAGCCGATGGGAACACTAAGTCTAAAAGAGTCTGTATGTAGGAAATCGAGTATCGTCGACTTTAGGTTGGTGACGACGCCAATCACTGGGCTTAGTATAAAGTTCACGAGAAAGTAAGAGTTGTAGATGTTTCCCTTTGATCTTGCGAATGGTATGATACTCGAATATCTAGATCTCAACGATGCAAACTAACTGTAGAGGACCATAAAGAGCTATGAACGACTGATGATCTTGCAGCGGGGTAAACTCAGTTGTAAAAACCACAGTTAATTAGCCGCATTCTGTTTGCAGAGAAGATAAACCTAGTTACACTGTAAGCATGCCATGCAGCACTACCAGGTCCTAGCTACAACCAAGATGAGGGGGATGTAGTAGAAACAGACAAGCGTTCGGAATCATCAAAATTTGTAGCCTGGCCTCCTCTACAATGTTATTAACAATTTGTATTTAAGTTAGTGGAAACTTTAATTCTGAAATGTGAGAATGAAATTATCTACTACCGATCAAGTAAACAAATAGAACTTCATCTTGCCACACTGCCATCAATTTGCTCCTCTAAGACAATAGGATCGCAATAAGATACCCCCGAGAGGACGGCTGCCGCAGCCTGGCAAGCACGTCGCATAGCCAATTGATACGCTTTCGCTTTCTTCTCCGAATGAAACCCCGCCCCGACGTGCACAGCCACGAAAAATGAACCCTGTCCTTTACGAATCACACCACCACCGCCCTGCCCTTCCATCGGCCCAAAACCGATGCACAAATCCTTGCCTCTCTGATCTTCGTCGCTAGGGTTTTTCTCCCCTCCGACGCCCTCATGTTCGTCACCCGACATCGACATATCTCCACGCCTATGTCTCACGCAAACCGCTATTTGGCCCTCACAATTTCCAAAACTATGATCAAGTGCTCCTAATTTCTACTATTTGACGCGAAAATCCGCTGATCAAACACAGTTAAAACTCAACTATCTTAGTCTTCCCCCCTGTTTCAACTCAACTTCATCGACTTTTCCTGCGCAAGCTCACGAAACATCTGCATATTAAGCCTTTGCCTGGATCGATCAACAGCATTGAGAGCACTTGAGCCCTCTATTAACAATGCTTACCGATGATGATACGCGAGGAAATACCGGTATTAAGTTGGAGCTAGCAAACCTTGCGAGACGACGATTCTTCTCCTCGGGAAATCAATTTCCTGCGCAAGAGTCAGTCGGAGAATTGCTTTTTCGGACCAGCAAGTTCATATTTTTAATTAACGAATTCTTAAATATTAAAGTAACAGCGACAAATTCGCAGGTAGTGTGCACCATGCTGGTTAAAAACTTCAACAGCGAAAACAAAGCCTCAGAAACACGGAATTATTGTCGAGTTATCTGGAAAATCGGTTTTTAGATCCATTGACGCATCGAAGTGCATTTAAAAACCAAATCAAGCAGGTCATGAATTCCCACGACCAAGCCAGAAAGCAAAAGTTCGATGACATTCCTCCACGAAAAAAACTTGAAACAATTTGATTTGCAGGAAGAGCGAGAGAATCAAATGGCGTTTACAATACAGAACTACGAGATAGAAAAATTGTCGAGATTGTTGATATTACAACCCTGTTATTTACAATCACCTACTTAGGCATATATAGAAGGATGGTATAAAAGCTTCTTCTTCCTCTCTGAAAATAACCAGGTTTGCTTGAATTTCATAAACCCAACTATATTCTCACCCTATTCAAATTTAGTTTATCAAGTATAGTGCATTTTATTTCTTAAAATTAGCAGTTATTTATGGTACGTAGAACGTAAAAATAGAAAATCTACACAAGTATCATAAATTATCAAATGGAGGGGATAGAAATGAAGTACAACTTGGAGTTAGTGTTTACTGATGGTTCAAAACCTTAGACACCAAAGATACATAGATTTGTTTTGATATTCTCCTTTGATGTAGAAAAAGAAAAATGATGTTTTTTATTAATTTTTATTTATTTTAAAAGTTTTTGTTACTTTCTAAAGCGGTTTAGAACTATAAAAAAACATAAAATATAAAATTACAAAATTATAGATCAATAACTATATGACATGGCCATGTCAAAATTCAATAATATAATTGCTTTCTTGGAATTATGGAAAACAATAGTTTGATAGCACCACTTTTAGTTATATATTTTTTGACTTCTAATAAGTTAATCTCTTTAATGGAGTCTAATTAAAATCTCAAAGTGCATGTATTGCAATTTGAGGTGGTATTAATAATCTTACATCCACTACAATGGACCATATGAAAAACAATTGCAATGTAATTAGTTAATTTTCTTTATAAACTTTGGTCTTAAAATAATTATAATATTCTTTTTAAGAATGGAAATTTTGAAGCAAAGTAACTTATAATTAAGATTTATTCACATCTTTTATCATATAATTATGTATATATATATATATATATATATCAAAATACATCAATAAAATATAAACATCAAGCTTAATTAATATGAAAATATTTCTAAAATTATACAATTAAAAAAATTAACAATACTATTACATCAAATACATTTATAATATATTTTTAGTACCAAAATTTTAAGATATTTTATAGATTATTTATCCATTTAGTTATAAAATAAAAATATTAATTTTTTTTTTCTTTTTTTTTTTTCTAAAAGGATATGAAAAGACTTAAACAAGCAATGATTTTTGATTTTTGTATTAGTGTGTATCTTTAGATTATAAAATAAATATTATTTCTTCTAAATTATTATTAACATAAAAAACATTGTAGTGACATCCATTTAATGAATGTGGAGGTAACATAAAGCCTAAATTGCTAACAAAAAGAGAAAAAATATATTCTTTTTGAAATTTAAAAATAAAAATAAAAATCTTTTTTATTTGATTTTTTGTATGTTAAGAGAAGCTTTGGGCTATGTAGTGGATTTAGAGTATAGCCATTGGTGGTGCCATTGAGCTCCCCGTTGTTGTGATATAACACAACTAATGAATGAAAGAGAGAAGAAAACACTATATTATAGAAGATCTTATTTTAAAATATTATAGCAAATTATCTTAGAAAATAGGTAATAGTCAAAAAGATGGTGAAACTAAAGGATACTATTTCTACTTTTTTATGAAATAGGCTTCTACTTATTTTGTAGGGCCATAAATAAGGCAAAATAAAGTAGATTGGAAAATAAAATGATATAGACATATGAAGGAGAGAATTAAGAGTAGATTTTAGCAAACTTTATTTCAAGAAGCCAAGAATTGATTCCCAGAAAGGACAAGTTATCAACCTGGGTCGAAATCAGACCCTAAGACACAAAACTGTGCACCTATAGTGATTCCAGAGTTCTTTGGTAGATTGGAAAGTGGAATTTGAGAGCGGACTTGCAAAGAGATTTTTGAGCACTAGTTTTATGTCAATTAAGTTAATATTCAATTTTGGGGGGATTTTCAAAGTTACTGATGTTCTTGGTTGGTTTAGATTTTAAGAAATAAAACTATGTTTACATATTTGAAGGTTTCTTGAGTTTTGTGGTATGTATATGGGTAAATTTTGGGTAGAATGTTGGTGTGCTAGTTGTGAATGTGTGTGCAAATTTTGGGTCAACTGAATAGTTAGATCAAAGTATATGAAAGTTTTTGTGGATTGGGGTCTTAGAAATTGGAGTTTGAGGATCAGTGAGTATTTTTAAGATCTTTAGTAATCTGTCAATTGGATTGAAGTGGAATTTTTTTGTATAGAGACTAGACTTGACTTTCAATAGTTCAAGTGAATTTTGGAAAAAATTCAATAGTTCAAAAAGGAGATATTGGAACTAGAAGCTCAACATTCAGATTAGAATAGGAGGCCAGCCAATACGTGAATAGATTTTAGGATTTTTCTTCCATTTAGTACGTGCAGTTATCTTCAAATTTTTTATACTTGTTTTCAACTAAGAAAGTTGAGAGACGTGTAAATTTTTTAAGCAAGATCAATAGTTTAATCAATAGATATTGGAGTTCTAATCTACTTTAGGATTGATTTGAGTTGATTAAACTTAGATTAGAGTTTGGTTTAAGATTCAGGATTTGTCTAAGATTTGGTTTAGGATTTAGGATTTTTCTAGGATTTGGATTATTGTTTGGAATTTTTTAGGACTTAGGATTTTTTTAGGATTTAGTTTAAGATTTATAATTTGTTTTGGATTTGATTTAGGATTTAGAATTTAATTAGAATTTGACCTAAAATTTAATTAAGATCCATTAGGATTTCAATTAAGAATAAATTAGGATTGGATTAGGATTTATTTAATATTTATTTAAGATTTCTCTAGTATTTTTTTAGGATTTCTTTGGATTTCTTTAAGATCTACATATTAATTTTTTACAATTTCTTTAAAAATTCTTTAGATTTATATATATATATATATATATATATATATAATTTCTTTAGGATTTTTTTTGAATTTGATTAAAGCTTGATTAGTATTATTAAGATTTAATTGGAATTTATTTAGGTTTCTATTAGAATTTTTAGGATCTTGTTGTTGAAATTTTCCTTCTACCTTCCACTGCTAGGTGCCTAGTGTTGTGATATAACACAACTAATAGGTGAAAAGGGCAAAAAAAATATTATATTATAGAATATCTTATTTCAAATATTATAGAAAATTATCTTAGAAAATAGACAATAATCCAAAAGAAAGTAAAATTAAAGGTATAAATACTATCTTTTTGCAAAGTAGGCTACTACTTACTTTGTAAGGCCATAAATAAGGCTAATGAAATTAGATTAGAAAAATGAATATGAGCATATGTAGAAGGAAGTTAGGAGTTGATTTTTATAAAAATTTACTTAAAAAAGGTAAAATTTGATGTCCGAAGAGGACTAGTTACCAATCTTAAAAACTAGCTATACAATCTGTCTTTATAGTTGAGCTGCCCCTTTGGATAGAATAATGTTGGGTTTGATATGAAGCACATCATTCCACGCAAATTTTGCACGGTGTACAAACTCAAATAGAATAATAGGTCAATCCATAATTAAATCTATGTAAGTGATTCTATATGTGGGTACAGTGCAAAATAAAACACTTCTAGAAATTGAGACGTTGCAAAAACACTTGCAAAAACAAGGCTCAACAAAGACAACACTCTAAAACTTTGCTAACAGGTTTCAGAGAGGAAGACACCGACATCTGCCCATCAGTAGTGGGTTTGAAGTATTGATGCAAAGTATCTTCTGTCTTAATATTTGCAAAATTTGATTCGAAGTCCCTAAAAGATTCCACCAAGTTCCACATGCTGTTAGAACTGTCTACTGGAATTAAGATGTCACAAATTGTACCGTTTATTTAAAATATGTCTCTAACTGACTTCCATTTGAGGGGACAAGTTTCGCGAGGTATCAGTAAACGCTTGAGATAAATAAGAATTGTTCAAGAACCAGTAACAGATCAGGACATATCTCCACCTCATCAAATAATCTACAAATGCACTAAGTTTGTTCTCAATCAAAGCTCTGATCGTTTGTACTTGCTTCAAAGCGGTTTAAATGCCAAAAAGATGAAAAACCGCCTCGCCTAGCATGCCAATCACCAGATCTGTAAGCTTAGAGATCGCACCAATGGGTCTAAACAATCAAGTGTTTCACTTGTTTTGAGTTCGTCATTAGGTTGGACCGACGGCAGCAATCAGAAATTTTCTCAACAAAGCAACAGCTTACAATCATCACTGAATCTTCCTTCAAGTGCGCAACCACGTTTAATCCTCAAAAACTCACGAACTCAAAACCGTGTCGGTGTAAGGGTAATGCTAAAAGTCATCAAGTTGCCAAAACTCTGAGGTCTGGCTCGTGAGGAAAGACTTCCTTCGAGACCTTGGCGGAATGCACATCAAGCATTTTTGAATTGAAAGGAGCGTTCTGTGTAATCTGTGAGGCCACAGTTTGTAAAATGACCTCGATCATGTAATCTTGATTCATAGGTTTAGTCAAGAAAGCATCCATTCCAGCATGCAAGCATTTGTGTTCGTCACTGGCCATGGCATTAGCCGTGAGGGCAATAATGGGCGTCTTTTGCTGTTGCTCCTGCTCAATGCTACGTACTGCCTTGCAAGCTTCATATCCATCCATAACTGGCATCTGTCATGTACACAACCCACAAGAATTAAAATATAAATAAACAGTAAAATGCACAAACTCAGACATTAAAAGGGTTGTCATATTAAGGTGAATGTGCCTGTCCACGTAAAGCTACGAAAATTAGGTGAAAAGCTCGACAGAAATTACACGGCACAATTTTCAAATCCAGATTTGGAAGTATGAGGTATTTTCGGTTTGTTGAGACCACAAATCTTAAAACTTAATATCAACATCAATAGATTGACACATCATTGTTACTGCCAATAGAACTCCACGATGATATCAACAATGTTTCATTCAAGGCTCTTTAGCACACCATCTATAGACTTTTTACAAATATCAAATATAGGAGGTTTTCATCATGGGCACAGTTACCCTAGGTATGACAATCTGTATCATGGAGTTTAGAGAAGGTAATTCCACAAGTAGTTTTCAGGAAAAACTCCATCTGTTCATAAAACAAACAATATACCTGGCAATCCATAAGTATACAGTTGAAAGGTGACTTGCTGTTATCGATACGATCTTGAACTGCATCTACTACCTCCTGCCCGTTGCCAGCCTCATAAGTGATAGCCCCGAGTTTCTGCAACATCACAACAGCAAGCCTGCGCAGAAGAGGAGTATCTTCAGCCACCAGAATTTCAAGGTTCTCAAATGGTTTTGAGACAGCCCCTACAGGCACCTCAGGTTTTCTGTTTAGCGTCCTAGTCCTCCGATGAGTACACTTAGGCCTAGGAGAAACACTGGCATCCTGGCTCTGGGTACCAGAAGTCAAGAGGGATAATGTGGGATGTTTCCGAGTAGCCTGATCGAAGGATATGTTTGGAAGCGACATTGTCCCCTCCGGCTTAGGAACACCCGGGAGAGAGACCTCAGTGTCACATCTGTACGGATCATCCCACTCTTGCTGCTTAGCATAGGCTAAGGCATTTGACGAAAGTATTTTGGGTCTTTCAGCATCCATAGTTGGCAAGCTGTCTCCCATTTCACTTGCTATCTGATGCAGAAGCTCTTTTAACCGGGTAGCATGAAGTGGTCGTCTTACAGCAATGGAGTTTCGAACTGATCGCAATGCAGTCTTCACTGGTTCCGGAGTATTAGATGCTGTTACCCAAACAACCAAAAGGTTTCGTTGAGTGTCTAACAACTGCCGATCATTAGGATGAAGTTTCTCAAGCCCAAGAGTGTCCAAACACGCAGTCGGATTTCCCGTTAAAAAACCTGATTGTCGCAAGTATTCTTCAAGACAATCATGCTCAACAGTACTTGGTAAAAGGCTTATGTCGATAATTAACAATTGCCGTTGCAGACCACTAAATGCCTTCGTACCACTAGACTGCCAGCTTTTCCAAAAGTCATATCGACTGGAAAGCTTCTGGGTCTTAGACTTGAGAGCCTTACCAATTCCGTCCTTATCCATAATTAGGGGTTGAACACGATCTACATGATGCCGGTGAGTCAAATTTGAGGTTCTAACATCAGTGTCAACCGAAATCCCATTCAGAGCTCTCATGTGAATAAGAACTTCTTTCCACGTTTGAACTTCGTGAGCCACAAGGCCCCAGGTTTTGACCCAGTGAGCAGCAACAGCGCGACAATCTGCGTTCGGGATTCCTAGGATTACCTCAGCTGCTTCTAAAGAAGATGGGAGAATGAAAGGAATCTTTTCCATTTTCAGCGAACGCTGGAAACAGATAGTGAACTGAAATACAGAACCTTGGCCTTCCTTTTCAACGATTCTGATGTCCCCTCCCATTATTTGCACAAGCGACTTAACGATACCCAGTCCAAGTCCAGTACCTCCATGCCTGTAAGCTCAGCGAAGAAAACATGAACGTAAATTGAAATCCCAAAAATATACAGCAAGTCGGATGTATCAATGCATGAACAGTTCGCAGACAGTACAAGTACAAATGACTTACGTGCGAGTTGTGCTTGCAGCGCCCTGAACAAAATTCTCAAATACACGCTCCCGCAGAGCTGCATCCACAATGTTGTTAACGAGAATGGATTCACTACCAATTCAACTAATGAGAGTCGTCATTTCAATACTAAAATCACCGAAGAAGTTTGAACCCAAACTGAATGAAGATGGGCCTCACTTGGTTCAATCCCTGGTCCAGTATCATCAACTTCAAATAATATGATCACTTCATCACTAGTCCGAAGATCTGTAAACATAGTTTCCAGAGAAAATGAACTGAAACCACGGCGTTGAAGTCGGCTGGAAGTAGGATTTACACCATCTTCAGGTGTTGCAAGCCGCGCACGTACTGATATCCTCCCACAGGATGTGAACTTAATACTATTCCCAATCAAGTTTGTGAAGACTTGCATGACTCGGGCTGAGTCACCTACGACGTTCTTCGGTACGTCATCTATGAATTCACGTTTATGCACTTATTAGTCACAAACACATAACCATGGAGATACATGAGGATAAAATTGCCAAAAATGAGACTTATAAACATAACAGACGCAACTGTCAATAGGTGTGTTGCTTGCACCCACAGAACGTATGCAGTCCAAACTTCCATATCAACGCATCCGAGAAGGTGAAAAAAGTCGCAATGCAAGCTGACCTGCAAGCTGAAGGCAGATAAATAGACCTTTGTTATCACATTGTACTGAAAAGACATCAATAAGGGCTGTTAATTCTGCCTCAAGATCAAATTCCGCCATCTCCAGCACAAGTTTTCCAGATTCCACCTGCAAGTGACAACAACTGATGCCAAAATTAGGTTCTGATCAGGATTTTGTCCAGTATAAGACCATGTGAAAATGAGAAAATTGGAATCAGAAGCAGAAAAAAAGTGAGGCAGAAATGATATAGCTTATAGAATGATCCACTCGAACACAATAAAAATATAAAAAATGAATGTTTTATGAACAATACCACTGCTAATGCAATTGGGGTACAAGGACGCGCTTGACATTGAAAACGACACATCAAAGGCTTTCTAAGTTTTAGTATGAAAGGATGATTTATGAAATGACACAAGAACTCCATGATCAAAAAATAATCCACTTGCTGTTTCTATGCTATCAAATTACTAATCCGAAGGGTGGAAATCACACCGAACCTGCTTAGTAAAAGATATTCAAAAGTAACTGACCGAAAATGTTATAGACGAAGTACATCATGGGACATCAAAAGAGCAATGTATAGAAATAATGCTCATAGATCGCATACATACCTTTGCAATATCAAGAGCAGAGTTCAGGATGGCAACAAGAGAAGTGGCACACCGATGAATTTGGCGGACACTATTTGCGATGTCATCCAATAATTTCTCCGATAGAAGCATGTCTAGCAGCCCAATTATACAAGCCATTGGGGTTCGTAGCTCGTGACTGTTTCAAAGACCAAGAAATTTAGGCAAAAGAATATTTCTGTAAATAAAGCAGGTTCTCCGTCAACAACATTCAATAAATGAGCAGGCTGATAGTTTCTAAACCGTTCAATCTTGAACTCATCCATACTGGTAAATTTGAAGACACAGGAGCCTTCTTAAAAGAAATGCATCAAACTACAAGCAGGAAATTTAGTGAAACTTGCCACAATCAGTGTTTGCTCAGGTAGATCTAATCAGTTGAATTCATGCATCCTCCATGATATCATCTGGACCAGCACTCTTCCTTGTTCGACAGAGATAGAAAACACATTTATAAAATTTACAACAAATCAACAAACTTGTGTCCACACTTGTAAACGATGTATCACCTCATGCTTGACAAAAAATTCGTCTTAGCATCTCGACTGGCTTCCGCCCTGCGTTTAGCCTCAGACTGCCTCTGAATCTCCGCTCGCAGCTTCTCCTCCGCCTGGACTTGTTCAACGAGCAAGTATATAAGACTGCACCCAATGAAAACGACACCAATAGACAGCAAAGGCAACGTGATCCAAGTAATCCTTGTGTAGTAATCCATGGGTCCCCAAAAACTGTGCCGGGGAATCATTATCACCACCGCTAATCTGAGAGCTTGAAATTCATACGGCCAAGTATCTACAGAATATCGTTTGTTCCGAATATTCACATCAGCAAAGCTGGTTCGGTTTTCGACAAGCGACTTCAACCCCACTTCTTTATCCAGGAAATCCTTTGCTTCGTTTAAAATGGAGTCCACTTGCACCGGAGCTTGTTCACACTGTGTCTTGTTCTGCGGCACACAAGCCGTAGCATCTGAGGAGAAAAGCGTTGTTCCAAGCTGATCCGAAATAAAAATCCTCCCCCCTGCTACAAAGTTCAGTACGTATATTGCAAGCAGAAAGTAGCAGGGCTAGTTCGCATGTGAAAAGAGCACCCTCGTGTACTGAAAAGGAAAAACTAAATAAGATTAAACTATAAAATTGAAAACTTTATAAACATCAGCAAAGGGGTTCTTATCTATGAAAATCTGATCAGAAGTCTAGGGCAGTAAAGTAGACCTATAAAGTCAGTGGGAACTAGGTGTAACACTAAATAATTGCAGCAAAGCATTGCTATAGATTCCCAATCAATTAATCAGTTCCAGACAATGAGCAACACTGAACACTACGTTGTCAAGCTAACAAATTACCCAGCATTAGACTTACAGACCCTCGCCAGCAGCAACAGGTACATGTGGCCAGGAAATAAGAAATGACTAAGACCAGCATATGACCAACTACGCTTGTAAATGTAAACCAAGAAGAATGAGAGCATCTTCGAGAAAAGGAGCTCTCACAAGGCCTCGCGGAAATTCTCACCTTTCAAGTCAAGAGAGGCAAGGAAGTTATTGATCGCAATAGAACTATGGCCGGAGTGGATAATTGCGAATTCTTTAGTGGTATGAGATTGCACGGGTATTGAACACAGCACAAACGCGTGTCCATCTGCATTACACAAAACCGTGCCGGTTAAACGTGCAGAATCTCTTGCTTCCTAATCGTTGAGATTTCACGTTCAATGTTCTGTTCTAAATGTTTGACCTTCACCTTCCTAGCATAGTAATGCAGAGAAAAACGCAAGCTGTGGAACAAAATCGTATTTCAAATTTTGACACTTCGTTAACTGAAACAATCGTAAAACTATAAAGGCTCACTTTTACAGATTCACACTACTGCAATAGAAACAGTCAAAACACTTACTTATCGTGTGGCGCTCAATATACCAGGAAAGGTTAGTCAGGGGCACTTTCATAGCGTCCGTAAACCACCGATAGGTATGCAAAGGCAGCAGCTCGGTCTCACGAGAAGCCTCTGATATTGGATCGCCAGTGTTTTCATCCACAAATTCCTTGTAGTACATGGGATTCTCAGAATTAGTGCTATTCGAGAAAATTAAAAGGTTTCCATCATACTCTGACTCCTTACGAGCATATACTGCTGTCAATCCATTCAAGGCCGTTACACCCAACGATGTGATCGTCGGCATAGCTTTGAAAATGGACCATGTCGCCAGCCGTATCTGCAGAGGTAATAATAAGAATTTTACAGTTAATAAGCGCTCCAATTTCTTATTGGTTTCTCAAATTCTTACACATACTATCAAAATATGAGATGTATCCACTAGTTTCAAAGAATACACGAACCACAATATGGAGTATGAACCTCTGCAATAAAAAGTATACTTGAAAAACAAGAGAGAAACGGATCATTGAACGTTATATAAATTGCCAACGGCACTCTAAAAACAATGAGACTCGAACCCTAAAATAAAAATAATAAACCAAAAACAACAGACTTCGACCCCAAGCAGCAAATCTTACTGTAATTTTCAGTCAACAACGAAACAAACTGAGCAAAATCATACAAAGTAAAGAACATGTTACATGATCAGAAGAACAGGCTCAATACCTTCTCTAGGGACTGAATTCCAAAGTCAGAGCCAAAAAAGTTCTTTTCCATCAAGTGGAAAAGGGCCTTCGAACTATAGGTATTCATCTTAAAAATCCCATTGAGAAGTTCAGATGTGTTGACGAGAATTTCAAGTCGCAACGATTCTGATAGATTGGTCACTGCAGTTTTCGGGTAACTATGTGTAAAATACCACGTGCTAACTGTGAGAGCTCCTACCAGAACAGCCACTGTGACCTGCATCAGCATGCCCTGGCCTTCAGTCCCTCAATCGTGCACTTCAAATTTAGAATATAATACATCCCAATGTAAGTGTGCCACAGGACGCCCACAATCGTTAAAGATTCAACGAAAAGCGGTTCAAATCATCAAGACCCACTATGAAAGCATCGAGAGTCAAATCCAGCTCCAATGCCACACATTGAGGAAAATGCAATCTGAGCTTTTTGGATGTCCAGCACTGACTCTCCCGAATCCAGCTGTAGGTTAATTCCAACGAGTATGACTGCAGTAATCAGCTCTTGTCCAAATGAAAATTGACGTTCTCTTTTTCAAGAAACCTTCCTTCATTGCAATGGATAGTTCATAGTATTGCAGAAATGAAGCGTCAAGGAAACCTTGACTACAGCGCAGATCTCCGCTTAAAAGCAGCAAACATCAAACATTTGAAACAAATCCTCAGCATTCATGGTTATCACCTGCAACAAGACACTCCAGCATGAAGCATCGAAATGCAAGGCATCACTAAAATTTAATTGCAGCTTCCAGACAAACAGATGAGCAAGTTTTTCTCCGAATAGCATGCAAAGAGTAACTTCCGTACGCTCCAAAATTGGAGTAGTAAAGCTGTAACAATTCAAAGATATTTCGACTGATCTAAGTTGCAGCAATGGCTGCACCGATGAACAGTGAGAACCTGTAGTTAGTGCAAAATCGCCGGAGCTAAATGTCCAAATTACCGATTCAAGTTTCAAATTGGATCTTTACGCAAAAAACCGAACACAAATTCTCAACATTCTACGCGCAATAAAATCCGAGGTAATAACCGAGATGCAGCTGCAAGCTGCCCGTTGATTATAGGAAAAAAGGATCTTGGTTGGTTCCACCTAAACATTTCCCCATTCCCTGGGCTACAAAATCGTCCTTTACAAATCCTTTTCTAAAAATAATGCAAGTGTCACTCTATATGAGCCTTATTGAAGTGTCCACATAAATAAATCACAAAACGTCGTCCGGGCAATAATATTCGGCTGTGATGAATATTGATGCGGCAGGAATCCTGAATTCCCAATCGTTCAAGAACACTGCAGTCAAACCAGTATCCAAACTGACCGTGTAGACATTGCAGAACCTAATGTAGCCATCGAAGTTTCTGATCGCAAGAACAACGTTCACAAGACCCTCCTGTAAGTGCAATGCCTTCATTCATCATCTAAATTTGAAGCAGTGTCTAAAACTTTACCAGTGTTAAAAGCTAGTTCCAAGAGCACAGTCTCCTTCAGAACGATCTATTTTGGTCACCAATCTGCCTACTAACTACGAACACGATACAAACGATCCCTAACCATGCACTCCCACTGTCAGTGACAATAATCCAGGCAAGATGCTTGCTAAGAGTGAGATTGAATACCATGATAACAACACGGGAAGCTGTAAGATTTCGAGCTGGATGAGGAAGCTCTTCCATGGAGAAATGATCAGAAACACCGTAGTTGCTGTTGCTGTTCCGCGGCGTCGAAGTAGCCATTTTCTTTGTCTCCCCGAGCATCTTCTCGAATACATCCTCTGTATTCATATCCATTGCATTGCACTAATGTTTCCGAGTGCTTGCCAACACGCATATTTCTTCTCACATCTCCCAGATACGACATCAACGTACACCTGCCTCAACTATCACACGGGCACGTCCTTCCTACGCCTCTCTACTCGTTCTGCAATCCAATTTCCAGCAGTAGCAAATCAAACGAAATGCCACATCGTCTACCTTTCACCACCTGTCTCCACTGAATCCACAACATCTCCACCGCCACTGCTCAACTCACACCTACCTGCGAGTCCATGCCCCTAATTTTGACCTCAGTACTCCACCCTCGTCCCAAAGAGACCTCACACTCCCACAAGCACCAAGGTCGCTGGAAACAATGAATCCTCATCCTCTTAACACTAATTCCACACCCCGCCATTACGATGTCACGCAAAATCTTCAAGAATCCAGACAATGAAGTCTCCAGCTACCGAATTGCGTCAAACCTCTCCACATCTCCGTGATCGTCTCTCGGTTCCTCGGCATTTTCCTCTACACAACCCCAAACCCCCTCGCAGTCCCCCTCCTTCCTCTCACCTCAACTCCGCTCGACAGAATCCAACTAACAATGCATCCCCGCGAATTTCAAACTCGACGAAACTGACCTCACGACAGAATTATGTTGGAAGATCTGCACCAAGTGCGACGACATGAGCGGGAGCTCGCACAGCTGGAAAGAAACAAAGCGAGATCGCTGAATAAAAACCGATGCAGCAACTACAGTTGGCGTCGACTGTAGCACGAGGAGGGAGGGATGGACTGAGCGAGTGAGAGAGCAGGGGGATGGCCCCATGCATAGGCATAGAGTAGAGGCGCCGTAGAGGACCCGCAGTCCCTAACCCCGCCCACTTCCTCGAGTTCCGTGACTGCCTTGGACGGAGGAACTTCTCTGACACGTAATCTTCCGCCTTCTTGCCACGTAGATCATGGCTGTTTCGCGCGGGACGGTCGTGGTCGACGTCAACCCGTATCCTCCGGAGCTTTCGTTATGGCACTTTGGGGTAATCTCTCTTCAATTTCGTCCCTTCCGTCACCTGGAATGCCACTCGCGACGTGGGGTGGGTCTCCAGAAGTCCACGTAGGTGTCATTGGGCCTTGGACCCTGCCACATGTGCATGGCACAAAGAGAGAGTGTGGAGCTGAAGATGAGGGTGTGGATAGAACAGAACTCCCTGTTCCCACCGCTGGTCAATCTCCATTGAGTTTCAAAAAGCCCCCCCCCCCAAAGCGGTATGAACAAAATTGTGTGCATGTGTTCATTAAAATTTGCCTCCTCATTTTCCTTGGGATTTGTGTTCCTGTTGCGCCACGTCCATCACATTCCTCGCCACCCTTCAAAATCACACAATCATAATTCTGAATGAAACTTAACATGGGAAGTTGACAAGAAACATGTCTCCGAGGAAAATGCTTTGGAAATGTATTCTAACTTCTTTTTTCTTATTAACAAGGTGCAAGTTATGTTGTTTGTTTTTTTCATTGTTTTTATTGTCCACATGTTGATGTTCCATCTCATCAATGTATTCCCCTCCATTTTAGAAACGTTGTCTGCATCAAACCCCCCCACCCCTTCCTCCTGTTCCTAAGAACCACGGCCTACCAAGGGTCAACACGTGGCATGCAACCACCAAACAGCCAGGGTCAAGCCAAAGGATCAAAGTTGTTCTGACAACAGATTCTGTTATCCCCCCTGATGACCTATTAGCATGCCACGTAAGCAAATACTGCCAGTTCCACTGTGGGGACACCTTCCCGATACACCTGTTTCCGAATCTGGAAAAGCTCGGCTATCTAATAATAGACTTGCTTCCTTTCCCAGCCCTGCCCTTTCCTTCCAATAGGATCCAGGAGCAGGGCCACGGGGACAGCTTTCATCACAAATGAATGGAAATATCTCGGAGGTGAGGAACATTTTGCATCCCATAATGGTGCAACCATGACGTGGCAGCTAGAAGGGTGACCTGGACGAAATCAATACTAGGTGAGGGTCCACCACCACCGAATTAAGGTCTTGTTGGGAGGGCCCACTGAAGAAAAGAACAAGCGCTGGAGAGAGGTCGACAGTGACATCTGTGCCAGGTTTCAAGATCTTATAGGATGGAGAGGTACTGACAGGTGTCGGACAATGGGAGTAGAGAGGTGCGTGCCGATGGAGCACAGTACCTACCCCACCGCCACTGGGCAGCATAGATACTCCTCCCCTCCCCTCCCGGCCAGCGATTTCTTCGCCTGCGGAGATCCGTCCCCACGCTAACAATAACGAAATCATGGGCCAGTATCGGGGCACTCAAATAGTTTGTGGTGGGCAGCATCTGGGGTGACTGCCCTTGCACAGCCACGGGCAGTCCAATCGAGCGCGGGTGACCGTTTCCCGCATTCTCCCTTACCCGTGGGGTTCCTCTCCTCCCAAGACCGTGGCCACCAATTTGTGAGTTAGTAAATATATCAATACATACATATATATATATATATATATATATAGGTGTGTGTGTGTGTGTGTGTGTGTGTACATACATACATAAATATATTAAATGTATATATATGTCTGTGTGTGTTCAAATTCAAGTAGTTTTTTATTTACTAACAATTGAAAATACATTGATTAAAATTTATTAAACATTTGTAAATGTTGCCATTTGACAAGACCATATCTGAATTAACATTGGATTTGAAGGATCATATACAAGTAAATTAATGTGGAAGGATTATAGAACTCAGGCTCTGCTATTGAAAATTCCATGAGGAAGCATGAACCACTTCATCATACAATTTTTTGGAGTTATTTAGTTATTTATTGGAATTCAAGTCTATTTTTATTTTGTAAAAAAAAAAACCAATACATTACTTTACTGCTATTAGAACAAAAACTTATGTATTTTGTATAGTGGAAGGGTTTACTCTTTGCAATTCACAATTTAATCTCACCTTGTTCTCAACACAAAATGCAAACTTTTGAACAAATCTTGGTACTTTACTTTCTCAAGAAAAATTTATTTTTACTACAACATATGTTTGATGGGATTTCTATTAGAATAGATGTAACACATTAAATAAATATATATATATATATATATATACATAATCTTGCACCGTAAATAAAAATAAAAATATATATTAATCATTACATGTAAAATCATACCTTTTTCAGAATTTTGTAATATTAAAGGCTTGATTAATGTGTGTGTTTGTATATGTTTATATATACGTACACATACATACACATACATACACTAGAAATCTATTCCTTTATGTTATACATATGTACTAGAACAAGTATGGAAACTCATGTATTTATTACTTCATCACAAGTCACAATTGGGATTTCTAAGGTGTGTTGTACTTATAAATCCATAGTATCAATGTTCTAATTTCTAATCTTATCTCTTGCAAATAAATTAGATTCTAAATTAATATCTAAAATTTAGAAACAAATCAAAATATTCTTATCCAAATCTTTGCAACAAACAAAATAATCAAAATGACAAAAGAAGCCTTCAATCCTATTCTAAATAATCATTATATATATATATATATATATATATATATATAGAAATTATAATTAGACCTAAGCTTTTATAAAATTGATCCATCCATCCTAAGAATTATAAAAAAAAATGACCTCTACATTCATTTATCCACCACTAGATCTAAAACCAATAAAAACTAACCACACTTATCATGATTACCATATATATATATATATATATATATATTTTATCATGGATAGATTAATTTAGTAAAAAACTTGGATTTAGTAACATTTTTCTATATATAAAATTTAATTTTTATATGATGTATATTTTTAAAGTTTTTCTTATATTAAAATATATTTTTGTATGTTTATTGATTAGTATTAAAACAAACTAAAGTATTAAATATATTGCAATGTTTTTTTCTATAAATTGCAAAAAAAAAGAAAAAAAAAATTGAAAAACCTTTGAGTATCATATATCAGTTATATTATTAAAGAAATAAAATTTTCTTCAAAGATTTAACAAATCAACAAGTCACAATCTATACATTATTTATTTGTTTCTTTCTTATTTGAATTTGATTGAAATTCAATAAAAACAATGTTTCAGACTTTATCATGACTATTTATTGCTTATTATTTATTTTAATAAGTTTTCAATTAGATTTATAACCTTATATAAACATGAAATGTGTTATTTATCAACTATCTTTTCATCTATGTCTTTACAATATCACAATAAAATTTCATTTTATTAAAATTTCCTCATTAAATTGCACTTTTATTCAAATAATTGTATGTAACTAATCTCCAATAAAATTTCCTTCTATGACTCGGGATTGTACAAAAAGGTTTAAAATATATTATTTGAAACTAGAATGTCAGTTCAAAGATCTAATATTTTAATATTTTAAATTTAACTTTAAAAATAGAATAAAAAAATATTTTTATTTATACTTATAAATCAAATTATTTTGAAAACAAAGATTGTTACACACAACACATCAAGTGTTACAAACTAATCACAAAGTATGTAATCTAAACCAATCACAAATGTACAATCATCACACTTTCAAGAAAAGATTATAAATCTACACACAAATAAGTTAAGCTACCTTTCACAATACAAAGAGGAATCCAAGAGTTCAAATAAAAAGAATAGAGGAAATCCTAAAGTTTTACTAAAATGAATGAATCACCATAGCTAAGTAAACCCGTGCAGCAAGTTTTTTCTCTCTTAAAATCACTTAAAAGATTTGACTTAACAAGAATGTTAAGTCAAGGGATTTTTTTGCCTAAATATTCAAACCTTGGTTAAGATTAACAAAGTCAACTAATGGAAAAAGCTAATGGATGGGAGAACCACTAAACCACATACATCCAACATGATTTGGCATCCAATGTCACATCAAATGACAAAATTATCTTCAATATATTTGATTTTTTGTATTTTTTCTTAAAGAATTATTTACTTATATTTGTAAAAAAAATAATAAGTTATTATTGATATAAAATATATGTTTTAATTATGTTTTAGCTACTTGAAAAAATTGAATTAAATTTATTGATATGTGTTATTTGTAAAAAATTAAAGCTATTTGGCCATTTTATTCTTATCTTATACATTAAAATTTAAAATACTAATTTTTATAGTTGCATATACCAATTTTAACTGATGATCTTTAGTCATTATTTTATAACCTATTTAAAATTTTAATTAAATAGGTAAGTATTATTATTATAATATATGAATTTACAAAATATTTAGATATAAAAAAATCTATATTTAAATACTATTTTAACCAAATTTTAACTACATATATATATAATATATATATATATATATATATATATATATATATAATATTATTTTAAAACTTATTCAAAATTTTGGTATTAAATTTAATCTTTCTATTTTAATATTTTCATAATTTTAGTATTCATTAGAATCAAATTAGTAGATGTATTATTTTATTAAAAAAATTTCACATCTACCTTTACAATATTAAATTAAAATTTTAAAATTAATAACTCTTTCTCAAAAATTAAATATTATTCAATATAACTTTTTACATAAAACATAATATCTAAATATGAAAAAATACAATTTCATAACTATTATGATGTTGTATTGTGTCAATCAAAATATTTTTTGTCTAATTTTTATTTTTCCTATTATAAATTATTATAATATTTAATGATAATTATATAAATTTTGTTAGTTAAAGACTTTGCAAAAGGTAATCTGTTGCATGTGCATACATTCTTTTATTATATATGTATATATATATATATATATAGATATGATTTATTTAAATATAAACAAGTTATGAAAAATAACATATATATATATATATATATATATATACACACACATATATCACTCTTCAATATTGATTTTGCTTAATTCTACATATACTTGTCTAACAACTTTATTTTATGATTATAATAGTGATTATTATTATTAATATAATATGTATGCACATAATGTTTTTATTATGAACACTCTTTGGATTATAAATTCTATTTTGGAGCATATCTTATAATTTTAGGATTAAAAAAATTATTTTTCAAACAAAATTTTGATATTATTTGTAGAAATATACTACATCAATTGAACTCATATAGTTTCTTTGTATGGTTATAATTTAGTAAGAGTCTGTTGCATATAGAATTTCTATTGAGTTTATTATAAATAGTTTTTAGTTAAAATTTATTTCTATCACTTATAATAGTTAATTTAATGTAAATTCACTGAAACAAATACTTCAATTAGAAAACCAATTAAAGGTTATAAGGATTGTTTTATAATTTGATAAGAAAAGTTTAAAGAAAATAGATTATTATTATTATTATTTTAAATTTATCCTAAATTAGATGATGATTAGATAATAGATTAAATACAATAATATTTCTATGATGAATTTTTGATAAACATTCAAAAAGAATTAATACATACCAATCAAACAAATTACAAATTTTAGAATTTAAGCTACAATATGTCATGAAATATTATGATATTGATTGTAATTTTAATAGACTTATAATTTTTTTTATAAAAAAATATTACTAAGTATTAATTTGTAGTTTACTAAATGTATTAAACTTTTTATTGTTAAAAATATTAAAAGTAGCATAAATAAAATATTCATTTAAATTTTGAAAAAGTTTAATACAAAATATTAAATAAGAAGAATGCATTGTGTAATGTATTGGCTAAAGCAAAAAGGATTATATATTTTAGTAGCAAAACAAGTAAAACTTTAAAAACATCCAAATAGAAAATATGATTTAATATTCTTATTGAAATTAAGAGTGGATAGCTAAATTGAGGAATGAATAGCAAAAAGATAAAATAATAGTTGATTTTTTTGTTTTTTTATAATTACTTATAAATTAAACTTTATAAATAAAAACAATAAAAGATAAAAAAATATTGTATGGATTAAGAATATATACCTTATTTTGAATTTTATTAATTTATTAATTTTAATAAATTTCCATTTATTTAAGATAACAACTTAGTGTCTAGAAACTCAATCCTTAAATAATACATATTTTTTAAATATAGAAATAAATAATCAAATGATTTAATTATGCTATAACTCTAAATCCATAAGATTCAAAGGCATTTTTAAACCAACATAATATTATATGTATTTTTTTTACACTTTTGATTTTAATATATGAAAATATATACTTCAAAATATCACACCAAATATTGAATAAGATCAAAATAAGATTGCATGAGTACACGAGAGTTTAATAACACAGTTTCTGCAAGTTGTTGCCATTTCATATGCTGGCAATCCATTACTATAATTTGTGAAAATACCAAATACTAATACTAATACTGTTCAAAGCGAACTTAATCTTCAAAGAGAATGAACATAAGTTGATGGTGTAAACAGTAGTAAACAAATCAAGCTCGGCAATTCAAAATTCAAATTATTGCTTGCACAGAAATGCTGTAGACAGTACATACACATATATATCCGATACACAAACCAACAAACAGATCACCAACAGTGGGTTTCTTATCAAAATACACACTTATAGTGAATAAAGAATATATATGTTACAAACTATTCACACATCTTGCTCCTCCAGCTTGTGCTTCCAAACACAACCCACATGCCCAAGGACTGCTCTTCCTTGTGCAGTTCAGGAGTGTGAGCATGGGGTGTACCCTAATGGCAGTTTAACCATGTCTAGAATATCATTTTAACTTCCAGGATACACTGTGGCAGATGTATCTATCAACTCTGGACAGTACAGGATTATCTACTGCATTCATGAAAGAGAAATAAACTCTCCACCCAGTTCGGCCATCATCCAGGGAATTCAAGACATTAAGCAGGAAAGATAACTTCTAGTCATCAGTCTTCCACGTACGAGACCTACCGAGACATTCCTTCCACCATCAAAAATTTGAAATTTTAAAAATAAAATAAAAACCTGTTCACTCCGCATTAAACTCCTACTTGGAAAGAGCTGCCCCTAATGTTGCGGTGGCCATCATGATATCACACATTGAAAACACGAAGCCGCAACCAACTACAGACAACACTGTCCCTCAGATCGAAGTGAATACTAAGTGAGAATGCTGCATTCTATCATGAGTAATCTCACAAGAGGGCAACAATGTGTTACCGCTTCTCCAATGTAACAAATATTCTGTCGTAGCTTTCACAGGATTCAAAAAACACTTCTCCATGTTACTTTACCATCCTTGCGGAAAAATCTACACTAAAATGCTCAACACCAATGTGTTAGTATGAACCCGGCCTGGAAGTGAAAGGAAACGGCCTTCCATCATCACCTTGTCTGCTTCCCACAGGCATAGCAGTTGAACTGAGAGCTCCACTTGGGTTGCTCCCTCTATCGACTCCACCTCGTACATTGTACTGTTCATGTACTCTCACCCGATTCTCTGCCCACCACTGCTCAGCCTCCCTTTCACTGAATCGTTTTCGACTGCACCATCCGAGCCGAAAGAAAACTTAGAGAGGGCAAAGTACTTTTAGCTCGCATTCACAAGGCTCTACAAACAATAATAAACTACAGCAGTAAAAAGAAAGAACGTTATGCAAAATGAGGTACTGGTAATCGCTGGATATCATTATTATACCAACTTTCAGATATTCTACCTGAATCGCACGCGTTTCAAATCTTTCCCGCCTCCTGGAAGAGCTGTCAATGTGATATACACTCCAGGTTCATCTTGCTCTACCCACTCTGTCTCGGGTTCTCTTACACTCTCAAACGACACAGAAGTTCCTGATGTTATGATTCTTTCTTCATTACGTTGTGCTGTATCAAATCCATTCGTGTCTCCTTCTGCCAATCTAGTCGCCATTCGCCCACTTCCTCCAACTCTGCCTAATGCACTGCCAATTTCGGCCTCCGTGCCAGTATGAGGACTTGAAGTGGAACGAGGACTGTCAAGTCGTTGCGATCCCCGTCCCGACAGAGGACTTGATGCTGAATGTGGGCTGGCCACCCCATTTGCTTCAAAATCAGGAACATTGATTGCTGGGTTTGAACTAAATTGCTGAAAGGGCAGACCCAATCCTTCGCTCCCAACTGCTCCCAGTGCATCAAAATCAGCACTGCCTAGGGCACTATTTGAAACGTCAAGACGGGACAATGACCCCGATCGAGAGTGAAACTGCCTGAAAGTACCTGTAGGCAACTTCTCTGCCATCTCTTTCAACTGCAAAAACGCGAAATTCATTTCAAGCTATGTCAGGATCAGGACTACTAAAAAGTGAGCAACATTTAGGATAGACCTGCATTACTAACATACCATCCTTCAGCATTCACAGATGCTATAATTAGGTGATAGCTTAGCAGCCTTCTTGTAAAGGTTTAGTCAAATTCACCTACTAATTTGTACAACAATATACCTGGGAAGTGAGTGACTTGATAACTTCCTTTGCGGCTCTGGACTTTGCAGCTTCTTCTGTTGCCAAAGAAATAGCATTCTGAAGTTGCTGAGCTGAACGCTGAACCTCCTTCTCATGATTTTGAAGCTGACGGGCTAAACTCTCTACCTGCACGACAGCCAGACTCCTAACCAATTTCAAACACATCTTATAGTCCTCAGGCGCACTGAATCCCATTCATAAAAATAACTCGTCATCACACAGAAGGTACAAGAAACAAAAATATTCAAGAAGAGACTGGACACCTTGGATCAATAACAAGCTGATAATATTTCACTCGTCACTACACTTTCACTGACTATGTAACAAATCAGTGACCTATAGACCTTGAGCAAAATCAATCGTCAGCGCATGTCACACTAAACTCTAAACGGGGAGAGAATATTACCTGCGACCTCAATTGAATATTTTCATCACTCAAGGCATCATTCGTTTTCTTCAAATCCTCCACAACCGTCTTTGGTATCACCAACCCAGACCCCGTTGGCGTTGGTGTCGTCGACCGAGGAGGACTCGACCGCCGAGAAAGGGGCGACACCGCTCTTGATACCGCTCGACCAGCCACCGCCGAGCTCGATACCGCCACCGGACCGTTCAGACCCGTTTGGAATGGGGGTTTCGAGAACCCCGCCGGAACGCTAACCGCACCCCACGTCGCCCCGCTACTCACACCATTCGGAGCAGGGGATATTCGACTTGATGAATTCTCTGGCTTCTTGCCACGCTTGGTTCCCGACTTCCCCTCCCCCACCTTTCCAAACTCCAATGTGATTGGAGGCCTTCCAGTGTTCGGCCCCTGGGGCCGTGGAGCTCGAAACTCACCTTTACCGGACCCATCTTTCACCTCCACTCCTCGATTGCGGTTTGGAACACTCCGTTTTGACAGGGCCGCCACCCCTCCCAACCCACCCTCACCCGCCTTTCGAAGCTTCAGGAAGCATGGGTCGCACACCCGAAACGGCTTCCCTGGATTCGGAGCCAGTGACGCCTTCAGAGCTTTTTTCGAACTGCAAGCGTGACAGTACACCAGCCCACAATTGTAGCAGTTGTGCCGCTTCCGAGTAAATCCAAATGGCTGCTTGCACCCCGAGCACGCATTCTGGTCCGCACCAGACAACCACTTATGCAGGCATATAGCTGCTGTGAATGTCGCACCACACGCTATGCTCTTGACTTGCTTTTCCTTCAGCGCTTCAACAAGGGTCGGCGTGTTCCTATCCTCCAGGTCCCCATGCCCCAACCGCCCATTCGCACCCTTACCCCATGTGTACACCTCCGAATTGTGGGTCAGAACAGCCACGTGATGTGCTCCGCAGGCAATGTCTTCCACATATGCCTCCACCAGCTTCCCCTCTACCAGCCCTGGCAGCTTTCCATCCGCCTGTGGATCCCCCAACTGCCCGTACGTCGAACTCCCCATGGTGAACACCCCTCCCTTCGTCGTCAGTGCCACTGTCAAGCTATACCCACAGGCCACCTGCCGGAAATTGTGATCCACCAGCGCAGCAACGCACGTAGGCACCAGCCGCTGTTCCTTGTCGCCATGGCCCAATCGCCCCTTTTCACCGTCCCCCCAAGTGAATAACTTCCCAGACGAACAGCTACCCGCACTCGAACTTCCCACCATTACCTCCACCACTGCTGCAGTATGCCACACTCCGCAAGCCGCCCTCACCGTCCTCAAACCCTTCAAGGACTCCACCTCTCGGGGAGAATATGCGCTCTTTCTGTCGTTGTGCCCTAGCACCCCGAATGTGCCGTCCCCGAACGTGAAAAGCAGCCCTGTCGTCGTCACCAGCGCGGTGTGCCAAGGACCACATGCGATCGATGCCACTCGCAGCCCCTCGAGTGGCCCGTTCACTCGCTTCGGTATCCAGTGGCTGATGTCGTTGCCATGACCCAGCAGTCCAAGGTTGTGTGTGCCGTCGCCCCAACTGTACAAATCGCCGGATAGCGTCACTGCACAAGCATGGTACTCCCCGCATGCCACAACCTCCGTTGTCGATGATGCTAAAGCTTCCACCAACTGAGGGTGTGACACATCACAATCCACTCCGTGTCCAAGCCGCCCGCCCGACTCTTCCCCCCAAGTGAACACCTCCCCTTGCTTTGTCACTAGTGCCGCATGCTTTCCTCCACATGCAATGAGCTGCACGTCCAAAACCAAGGCAGATTCCAAAGGTTTGGGAAGAAGAGCATCCAGATTGATAGCTCCACCGCTGCCGATCCTGTGTATACCACCTCCTAAAATACCATCGCCTACTCCTTCCCCCCACATATACACATCGCCGAGCGGTTCAGCATAGTGTAAGCCGTCCTCGCCATGTTGGGAGCTCTGACTCGAAGAACTCACAGCACTTGACATGCTGATCCTGTAATTGTCAGATTGGCCGGCACCAGCCAGCCTAAGATGTGCACTCACACTGTCGGAACCCATAGACGAACTCCCAGAATGCATCGATCCTCCTACAGAACCTGCGTCAAAGTTGTTCTTTGAATCTATTGTAGATGTTGGACCTCCAAGGTATCCTTTCTCAGATTGCAAAGGGCTGCCTATGAAACTGGAAGTTTTGAAGAAATCCCCGCTTTCCTGGCAAAATAAATTCACAGATTTATGAACAAATAATTTCAGTTATCAATACACACAATATCATCTCTGGAAAAGCTTCATAACCAGAAATCGCAGCAACAGCGGAGTTACGTCAATCAAGCTGTCAAATGCTCAGCCTTTGAACTTAGTCAAAAGTAACAATTGAAGTGTTTATCAAGAATTATCCACAACTCGACTTAAAATAAATAGGAAAAGCCCACATAACTTCACCCACCAATCATCGCCATCAGGCGTAACAACTAAAAGAACTTCACATGAAGCTTCCATGGGATGATTAGATGTAATACGTCACAACTAGTTTGGGAAAACCATGAACACGCACCTGCTGCAGATTGTCAGTGCTTCCAAATGGTGATGTCAAAGGTGAACTATTCCTCGTGAGTGCTGGACTGACGATATCCACAGTTCGTTCATGCCTTACATTATTGAACTTAGACTTTCGCAACTGAGCACCAGCAACAGAGGCCTTCAGACCTACAAACCACACTTCGGCCTCGTCTTTATCTTTGCATATCTGCAAACAAACACATGCCGGCCACACACGCTTACTCCCTCATCCACTCTTCTTAGATGGTTACTTCGTCCAAAGAAAGTGGTTCACACAAATTACTTCGGTTTTCAATGAATACCCATAAACAGCTCCACCACCCAGTCAACTCCAATATTAAACACAGCAATACCACTACCTCCACCACTTTTGCAAGTCCTCCGCCAGTATTGAGCGTTACATTTTTTTTATGACAACAACAGGATACTCACCACATCTAGAGATCTTTCCTCATTCGAATGTAACAGCGAAAGCGACTGACACTCCTTTTCTGGTCTTGGATAACGTAGGAAAACTGGCTGTTGCGACATCCACACATCTGTCAGTGCTTCGCACTTGGAGATAAACAAAAGGTCTGGAATAAAATCATTTTAATTTTACAACCCTAAAGAAAGATTCCTCCAGTTAGAACACCGCTGATGAGAAAATCGCGAGTGGGAACTTCCTGTTCATAGTACAACACACAATGCACCCGGAACAGTACCTACATATTATTTATTATCGATTTAGTGAGGCACTTACTGTACGCTGGCCAGGTATAATTCTAGATACCGTACTTAACCATAGTCTCTTTTCCTCTCCCCCTGAATACCATATCAATGCATTCTCATCCTGCGCACAGTTACCGTGAATTAGAAATTCGCATACTCAAAAGCGTCGACGGTGGTTCGAAATTTCATGAGGAAGCGCTCGCAAGCACCCTAAGCTTCGCATCAAGCATGATGTGAACAGCCTAACAGAAAATGCATGAACCCGATAGAGATTAACAGCGGGCATCAAAACATAATCCGCGGGTCTTGATTGTCCGTATCTCAAACCCAGAGATGGATTTTACACAAATAAAATGGAACTAAAGTGTCTTTATAGAATTGAGGTGTGTAAAAGCTGAGAACACCAAATAAAATTCGGCGCAGGTGCGGCATGGCCACGACAGGCATGTTGCACCAATACTTACGCTAGACAGTTTGAACGGACAAAATTTTGGCTTCCCGCGCCGACCGTACTTCAAGAGCTGAGCACCTTTCTTCAGTGCAGTGATGGCCTTCACCCAATAAAATGTAGCAGATCAGATCGCAAGACAACCATTTGAGTACGATTATCGAATAAGAGGAAAAATCTGGTAGAAGTAGACGAAGCAAGTCAAAGATTCATCCTTTTGTTTGTAATTCATATGCTAAGATCCTGAACGATCTCTTCAGAAGCTAGCACTTCATCCAAGCATGACTACATCAACATTTCAGCATCGCTTCAGGACCACCTTTCCGCATTTCTAGCATGAGTTATAATCATGATGGAACAATCGAATTCTTTTCTTGTGAGCCATCCATCTACGATGGTTTAGACACACTAATTTCACATAATTTTCATGTATACGATAGGACGAAAAAACATCACGCCACAATTATGGACAACACGTAATGAAGAGATAAAATCATGTTCATTAACATCTTTTAAGCATTGAGGACCACAACAACCATAAATGCGGTAATTCGATTGAGCTGACGTATAAATAAACACTACCACTTATGACACAATTAGAACCTCAAAACTAGGACAAGAATATACAGACATTTAGTACAAATTCGCCTCAGCTCGAGACGATCCAATTGCATCTTCTCTCACCATATTCAAGCCAGTTCACACTGACTGTCTTCACTCGACAAGAAGGTTAAATAAGATAAGTCATATAATTGCAGTTATAGAAATCAGGGCAATGCTTCTTGCGAAAGTAGTGAATCAAGAATAACAATGATCATTCGAACAGGTTCGGTAGAACACCTAAGAAGAAAAAAAATATCGAGGAACCCTAGTTTCTGCACTCAGAATGACAGCCATCATTCAACTAGACGTTGACAAGGGCTTCTCCAAGGATCCCTACCTGTTCAATATCGCGCTCCAGAACTCCATGACGTGATTGATCTGCCATTCGCTGTCCAGCCTGGACTGAGAGCCTCGCTTTCCTAACTGACATTACAACTGCTAAACTTCGCAGCTTTCACAACCCAGCGCCTCGGAGAAACGAAAACGGTGCTGGTACATTTGTGATGCCCACATTGATCATCAATATCTTTGGCCATCACTTATCGCCAGTCTACAGGAAACTTGTTCTGGTCCTTGAAGATACAAAAATTCGTATGTAGTGTTCCAGAAGCCCACGTGAATCAAAAACAATTACAACGAACCCTGTGAGTCCTTAGATAATAGACTCATTCCAGTAGCACGGTGGTCTTCTACAGCTACAACAAGCTCACCGCACTCAAAGCACAGATCCCCTGAATCCGAACACAGGAACAGTAACTCAGCATCGGCAACGAAAATCACTACATTAAAGAGGATCCTAAGCAAGGAAGGAACAAACGGGCACAATAAAGTACTCGTTGAGATGTCACCTAAGAAATATAAAACAAAGTAATAAAACCATCAAAATTTCGCTCCAGGCGTAATCCTCCCACAATCTGCTGTGCTCCTACACGGCTAAACCGAGAAACTCATCTCGCCCATCAAAATCCGATGCGCACAATAGCTGAACCTACGCCGAAATCACGCTACAGATGTTTCCACATTCCCTCATCGCGCCTCTCATCTGCACACCATCACACACACCAAAAAAAAAAAAAAAAAAAAAAAAAAAAAAAACCCTAACACTCACCTCTCATTTGCCGCACTTCCTACACATCCACCATTCCTCCCGCTGTTCCAATTCCTCTCTCACATCCTACTCCATCGCGCGCAAAAAAAATTGTTCCATAAATTCTAGTTCCGATGCCGTAGCACCTAGCAACCTTTCAATCTCATCCGCCACCCGCTCCCTCCCGCCTGCTCATCTAACATCGCACAACCATTCTCGGATGATCACAAATCCATGACAACTTTCCTCGCCTCTTCCAAGCACACACTTCCTCTACTAAGAACCCGCAGAACTCCACTGACCCGTCCCAATCACTCCCAACCCCGAATCCCCACTACAACCCCGTTGCCTGCAACGCCACTGCACCCTAGGAACCGAGAGAGGGTGGGCAAGCGTATTGGCGTGAGGGGAGGGGAGGGTTGGAGCGAGACCAGGACGACGACGAGGAGGCAGAATGACGACGGAGATGCACTGCACACGATGAGATGGTGACGATGCACGGAAATTAGATGACGTTTGGTTAACGACGTTGCCCCCTCGTTCTTCATCCGTCAGGCCGACGTACTCCGGTTGGCATTGTGGAGTATAAAACACGGGTTTTCTTCGATCCGCGAGCTAAACCTGCCGGAAAGGTCGCTCCTTGCCCACCCTCCAAATTATTTCCACGCTTTCTCGCTCCTCGCTGCCCCGCTCTTGTGCTTGCTGGTGCTTTATAGTTCCGTCTTTCGATCCTCCGGGTCTTTATCCTTCCTTCTTTCAAGCCTCCCCCTCTTTACCTTCTCTTCTTTCGAGCTTCTCTCTCTCTTTACCTTCTTTCTCTTCTTTCGAGCTTCTCTCTCTCTTTACCTTCTTTCTCTTCTTTCGAGCTTCTCTCTCTCTGTACCACCTCTTCTTTCGAACTTCAGTTTCCTTTACCGGGGTTGCGGTTCTTCTCCATTTTCTTCTCCATTCTTTATCGGTTTGCATGGTCATAATAATGAATGTGTTTTATTTTCGAGTATAAACATAATTTGACCATATTTGTATTTAAAAATTTAAAAATTGTCATTACCTGTATTTTATATCAAACCTCTGCTTCCAGGTTATAACAATAAAAGTATACTGTTATTCACTTTTGATGTATACTTTTACACAAAGTGTAGCTGACTTCAGTGTGTGATGTTAAACTATTTATTTTGGAAAATTTTAGTTTTTGAGAAGAAAAATATTTAAATGCCAAACTTACTTCATTTAAGTTATCAAATAAAATTATAACATGCATTTTTTTATCACAAATGGTAGGTTGAGTTGGTTTTTATTGTGTGATTATATATAACTCCTATTAGACATTTTGTGTTTGATATGTAGATAATTGACAATATATTACTACCAATTGACAACTTATAGCCACTATAAATTGGTAGTACTATCATATAGTTATAAATGACCTAACAAGATTATTATCCCTCAAGCCAAATAAACCTTTGTATTAAGCTATTGTTAGAACGTTAATACTAAAAAATATAATTAGATTGCAAACTTATGTTATAAAAGTCTAAAACTAAAGTTCACTTCATGTGATTAGTTCTCTTGAATCTTCTTTGATTAGGTAGTAAGCTTAATTGTATTTGTATTATTAAGCTTCTATCTTAGCAATATATTTCTTCATGTTTTTTATATGGTATAATAGCTTAGTACTTTAGATTGTCCTTTATATGTTGAATAAATTATGCGAGTTTATTTATACAATATGTTAAGGACAAGAACTTGATAAAAACAAATAAACAAGTGAGACTTCTCTCAAAGAAAAATGACAAAATAGAAATAGCTCAATATGTATATTAAGAAAATTGGAATGACTATTGTCAAAAGACAAGAAAACTAGGGACCCTTGAAACTAGACTGAAAGCAAAAAAAGAGTTGACAAGAGTGAAGAGGGCTTCACTCTTGTCTCTTTATATACTATCTAACAAGGAGCTATATGGCAATGTTCTATAGGATCTACAATATGTGTTGACTTTATAGGACACATGCCTTGACTTATAAGGCAAGTTTTTCTACGTGTGGACCACATAGTAAGCTTGGTCTTCAAGCTAACAACATTTGTGGTACATGGCCAACTTGTTGCCCACGTTTTTAATCCAAAAAGTCAATTAAAGATACCTATAAAGTCAAAGTAGTGTCTTTGAAGCTTGTAAATAACTTCTATAGAAAATATTATAGAATTAACTTACTTTTTCCTATTTTTACTTACTTCTACTTATTTATATATGTAAATATTAGTTTACATGTATATGTCAGTGACATTACCCCCCCTTCTAGGGATGAGTTCCATGAAGAGCGGTCATCATATGTTGAAAAAATCTATGATGTGACAAATTGTATTTGCCACATAGTCTGATCTTTGTTCTCTTCGAAGATGATTGATAGGGCCTCTCAACCATTGATAGTATCTAAGCCTTTGACAGTCCAACTTATCACAAGGACGAGTGGTCTTGTTATTACGACGAAGTAACCATACCTTGTCACCCATGTGGAATGGTGGTTGTTCCTTTCGATAGACATCCGCATTGATCTTTTGTTATTCTTGAGTTTCTTTTAACTGCGCCTTCATCGTTGCATGTAGCTCTCACAAATGAATTGCCAAATCTTTTGCTGCAAGATTATCAACTTTTGAAAAGTCAAAAATATCAAGTCGTGGATGATAACCATAATTGATAAAGAAAGGTGTTTGTTTTGTAGAAGAATGTATCGTATTATTGTAAGCAAACTCTGCCAATGACAAAAGAGTTGTCCAATCATCGTGTTGGTAGTTAATGGTACATCATAAATACTACTCCAAAACTTGATTAACACGCTCCGTTTGTCCATTAGTTTGAGGATGGAGTGTCGAAGATAGTTTTATATCCACTTTTAGAATCTTGAAAGAATCTACCAAAATCTTAATACAAACTGAGTTCCTCTATTTGATATAATGTCCTTGGATAATCGATGATAGTAATAGATATTGACAAGAAAGAGCTTAGTTGTTTCTTCACATGTGATGGATTTTGTACATGGTACAAAATGTGCCATCTTGGTAAAACCATCTACTACCACAAATATAGAGTCATGAGAACCTGAGATTGGAAGATCTAAAATAAAATCCATAGAAATAGAAGACCATGGTTGTTTTGGAATGGGTAATGGCTGTAGAGTCTATAAGGTCGATGACAAGGAGTTTTTAATCTTGAACAAATATCACAAGATTGTACAAAATCTTTGACTGCCTTCTACATTTGAGGCCACCAAAAATCCCTAGATATTAGTTCCAAAGTTTTATTGTACCCAAAATCTCCTACTGCTGGAAAGTCATGACAAGCTTAAAGAACACATAATCAAGCTTCACCTTCTGGAACATATAGGCGTACCTCAAAATATAGTAGATTATTCTTGAATTTAAACTCGAAAGTATCATGAGACTTTGAAGGATTTTCTTTAATATCACAAATAAGAGGATCAAAAGACATACTTAACTAAACTTGATTAATGAAAGTTGAATCAATAGTTAGTGTTGATTTCATTACTCGAGGATGAAGATGCTCTAGCTTCAAGAGAATTGTCTGTTGTTGATCAAAAGCATCATCTTCTTCCTTTAGTGCAAGGTAAGATCGTCTAGAAAGTGCATCTGACAAACCTTGTTATTTTCTTAGTTAATAAATGATCTTGAATTCAAATCTTAACAAAGACATACTCCAATGGGCTTGGCGACGATTCAAAATATATGCTAACATAAAATATTCAAGGTTCTTATGATCCATATACACGGTGACTAGGGTAGAAGCACCTTCTACATAATGGTGCCATTCTTGAAACAAATCCACGATTGCAAGAAATTCTTTATCATGGATCTCATAGTTGATCTCGGTTGCTGAAAAAAATTTAGAATAAAAAGCTATTGGATGAAGTTTATTATCTGTTCTCATTTGTGACAATACGACATCCAAAGCAAATTTTAATGCATCTATTTTCATAAAAATAGCTTAGAAAAATCAACACAATACAAGATTGGTGTGGAAACAAAGGTTGTCTTCAAAGCTTCAAATGCTACTTCTGCTTCTTGATTCCATTGAAATTTATCTTTACAAGTCAAATGTGTAAGTGGAGCTACAACTTGAGATAAGTCTTTCATGAAGATTTGATAGTAGTTGGCAAATCCCAAAAAGCATTGGACATCTCTTACCGTTTTTGTGATCTTTCAATCTATAATAGCTTGAATTTTCTTAGGATCCATCAAATGTCCATCATTTGAAATGATGTATCCTAAAAAGTAGACTTCAGTAGTATGAAATATACACTTTTATATCTTAGCATAGAATCCCATATGTCTTAGTTTTTGTAACACATGACAAATATGAACTTCATGTTCTTCTAAGTTCTTAGAATAAATTAAGATATTGTCTAGGTAACAGACAATAGAATCATCTAAAAACTCTCAAAAGTCATCATTCATTAGATGTTGGATATTACTCGTGCATTTGTAAGTCCAAAAGATATGATGGTGCATTTGTAAGTCCAAAAGACATGATGGTGGATTTGAAATGTCCATACCTTATTCGAAACACATTCTTCCATTCATCTCCTTTTTTGATGCGTACCAGATTGTATGCTCCTTGTAGATCTATTTTTGTATAAATCTTAGCTTGATTCAATTGATCAAAGAGTCCAGATATCAAAGGTAGCGGATACTTGTTCTTGATGGTGATTTTGTTGAGTCCTTGATAATCGACACACATCTGTAATGATCCATCTTTTTTCTTTACAAATTAAATTCGAGCTCTTGTTAGAGATTTTGGAATGGCATATGAAGTTCTTGGCCAAATTTTCTTCAATATACTCCTTGAGTTCTGCTAACTCATTTTGTGATAAATTGTAGATTGATCCAAATGGCCGTTGTGCTCTTTCTTGAAGGTCAATTGAGCAGTCATAGGAATAATGTTTTAGAAGAGAATCCACATTCTTCTTCTCAAATACATCTTGAAAATCTTGATATTGGCTTAGAATGTGACTTGAAATCTTTCCACTAGTAGAAATAGGTGTGGCATAAATGGCACAAGGTGATCCTTCTTTTGCAACATGCAAGAAAGCTCTTGCATCTAAAAATACAAGTTTAATTTTACTAGACTTATGACTTCCTACTTGATTAACTATGCTCTTAATTATACTTTCAAAAAAGCCAAGACTACGAGAAGTCCAATGTATTTTAGGATTATATTTTTTTAGCCATGATAAACCTAAAATGACTGGATTAGAAGGAGATCTAATGATATTAAATATTAGAAAGCTACTATGACTATTAGTTGCTACTTCTATAGGAAGGATTTCATGAATAACATCTTCTGAAGACAACAGACGACTATCTATGACTTCTACATGAACAGATTTAGTTTTCTTCAGTAAAAATATGCTATGTATTTTCAGCAAATTCTTCATCTAAAAAACATGCTCAGGCTCGTAAATCTAACAAGACAGAGGTTTTGTAATGTTTAGGTCCTAAAATAAAATTTATCGTAAAACAATGAAAGGATTCTGAGGAGAGAATAGGACCTTCACCAGGTATTATACAAGGTTCCTACTGCACAGTCCCTATTGTAGCTAGACAAATTTGTTTTCCGACATATTATCTTCTTTGATTGCCGTACTCTTCATTTTATGGCTATGTCACTTCTTTGGAAAATGTTGAGTAGTGTGCTTAGATTCTCTACAATATAAGCACAATCCTTCATGACAATGATAAGTCTTTTCTTGCTAAATAAGATATTTGAAATGTACCGCATCAATTTGCATATCCTCTACTTCCAAATATATGTGTTGAAGAGATGTTGGTGTTGTCATTGAATTATAATAACGTTGAGGTCTACTTGTATGGTTCTCAGATTGAAATTCAAAAAGACGATTGTCATACTTCACAACAAAGTCAATTGCTTGACTCAATGTTTGAGGATCAGGTAAGTTGAGCATTAATTTTTTTTACCTCATATTGTAATCCGTAGAGAAATTGGCTAATAAATGTAGTATCATCTCACTTGATATCAGTTACAAGGTGTTGAAACTATGAAGCGTACAACATTACTAATCGATTGCCTTGTCGCAAAATATAGATCTGATTGGTTGCAACATGAATTGCATCATGTTCTCTATATATGGATCGAAAATTCTCTAAAAAAGCCTTAAGATTATGCAATATTAGATCTCGTTATTCAAAAAAAGATGAAACCATGATAATGTTGAATTTGAAAGAAGCATATCAATGAATCTAACTTTCAATCTTGGAATTGGATAGCTTTGAGGTTGAGATTCAATCACAAGTTATATTTAATTAATAAATTATCTAAACTTTGATTTGGTGCCATCAAACTTCTTGAGTAGGGCAATTCTAGGTTTTCTAACACTGGAAGGGCATTCCACTATAAGAGAAGGGAGACGATTTGGTGCAAATGTTGAAGCAACTCCAATCATTTCTATATCTTCACTTCTTGCAAATCTTGTTGCTCCTTGTAGTGGTAAATTAAATTGATGCGTTGCAAGCATTAACTCCCTAAATTGTTCTTGCATTTGTACCATTGCATTCTTCATTTCAGCAAGTTTTGTCATGATAACACTTAGAGAAAAAAAATGTCTAATATTGCTTAAGAAAAATAGAAGAGAGGACTTGAGAACAAAGAAAATACAAAGGACAATATCAGTTTAGAAGAGGGTAATCCACAACTTCTAATATGCTTATGTCTTATCAAGAGAAAGGGGTTATCCACTCTTAATCAAGATTAGACAAAGCTCTAATATTGTAAGTGTACTCTTTTCAATCTGTTAAGGATAAGAACTTGATAAAAATAAATAAACAAGTGAGACTTTTTTCAAAGAAAAATAAAAAAATAGAAATAACTCAATATGTATATTAAAAAAGAAACTGGAATGGCTATTGCCAAAAGACAAGAAAACTATAGACCCTTGAAATTAGATTAGAAGTAAAAAAAAGAGTTGACAAGAGTGAAAAAGGCTTCACTCTTGCCTTTATATATACTATCTATCTAGGAGCTATGTGGCGACATTCTATAGGACTTCCAAAAACGTGTTAACTTTGCTCAACATGTATCTTAACTTGCAAGGCATGTTTTTTTTGTGGGCGCCACATAGTAAGCTTCTTCTACAAGCTATTCTTCTACAAGCTATTATTCATATCACTTAGGTAATAATTACTGTAAATATATGTCCATGACATTAGATCATGTATTATAATATGTTTGAAGTCATATAAATTTGCAAGTGATTGGTTATTAACATAAAGATTATACAAAAAATATTGACAATTAATATTTAATTATTGAATATATATTTTTATTGATTGATAGTGCTATTAATTGGAATATCAAAAAATATGTGATGGTTGTATTTTCTACCACCAAAGTAGAGTATATGGCAATTACTAAAGGAACAAAAGAAATAATTTGGCTTTATAAATTTGTAACCGGATATAGATAAGATAATTATATAGATAATTAGAACCATGGAAGTTTTTATAATTGGGGTTAGGTTAGTGGATCAGGTAGGATCCACCATAGAACATTGTAAAAAGGATTTAGGATAGTTATTTATATGTGGCCTACCATAGAACCTTCTAGAAGAAAGCTTATGGCGGTTATCTAGGTAGGATCCACTATAGAACTTTCTAGAAAAGATGTTTAAGGCCGTTGTCTAGGTAGAGCCCACTACCTAGGAATATTTTAGAAAGTCTAAGGTGGTGGAACAAGGTATAAATAGGATTGGTGATGGCTTTTTGGGGCATTTGGTCAGGTATGGCTTCAAACCCTTTCTCTTAGTAAAGTTTGGATTTACATCTTTTTGTTTTGATTTATTCTGTTTTGTTTTTGTTTGCTCAGTTTTATCTTTCATGTGTTATTCTGTTTAGTTCCATTCACTTTTATTTTGGTCTATTTTTTCCTATTTTGTGAGGATGCCTTATGTTGTGGATTGAAAGGATCTTGGATTTTTGAATTGATCTACTCCTATTTCAAATTATTCAAAGATATTGGATTTTCACAAAATGGTTCTATGACTATTTTCAATAATAATCAAAGTTGTATTTTTCTTTCAAAGAAGCTTATGTTCTATTCTTATACTAAGTATGTTAAAATTTAATATTTCTTTATTTGTAAGAAGATTAAGAATGACAAGATTGACTTAGTTATTTTATAAGACTTAAGACATAATTGTGCATATTTTGACTACAGGTGTAATTCCTAAAAAATATTATGAAGTCAAAGAAATGATGAAAATCATCAAAATGGATTAATTTAATATGTCATGAAGTGGAAGTATTAAAATAATGTTTAGATTTATATATAAATTTTATTAGATATTATGAATTTGACTAATATATAGATAGTTGGTACTAGATTACTACTAATTTATAACTTGTAGCTGCTATAAGTTGGTGGTACTACTATATATTCATAAATAGTCTAATAAGATAATTATTCTTAAATAAAATAGACCTTGGTGATAAAAAATTATTAGTAATTTTTTATTAAAATATAATTATTATTAGAATATAGACTTATGTTATAAAAGTCTAAAGTCAAGTTTTACTTTATGTCTTTAGTTTTTTTCAATCATCTTTAGTTAAGTAATTAATTCGTTTTGTATTTGCAATAATAAGCTTTTATCTTAGCAATATTCTTCTTCATATTTTCTTATATTTGAATGTTATAAATATTTATCTTGTATTGTACATATATGATAAAAATTCAAAAACATTACAAAATCATTATACTTAAAAATAATAAATAAAAATTAAAAAATTACATATAAAAATAAAATCATTAATTAAACTTAATTTTTTATTTTTTTAATATTTATAATTTTTTATATATGAGTATTTATATTTGAATCATATATATATATATATATATATATATATATATATAGAGAGAGAGAGAGAGAGAGAGAGAGAGAGAGAGAAAAAAAATACTATTGCTATTGCAATTAAAACTTTAATTTATTTTTAATAAAATTTAATTTAATTTCTACATAATTTGAAATATATAAATATAATAAATAATTTTTTTTTGCCACGTGAATTTTATAGGAATATTTTATTTTTGAAATATTAAGATGAAAGATGAATGGGTTTTAAGATATTTGTTGCTAGAATACTGGTTGCTAGTAATTATGTTTTTTGATATTTTTTTGCAATACTAAAAAAATTTGATTTGTTTCACAAATATGTGTAATTCTTTAAACAATAAAATGGATAAGAAATAATACAAAATCGTTTTGAATTATTACCTTAATAATTAAAAAAATTCAATAAATCATATTTACCATGTCAAACCATATAACTATGTCATGAACTATTGATAGATATCGTATTAAAAAATTTAAATAAATATCCAGTCACATTAAATAATGATTTTGAGATATGTTTTTATATATTTTACATAATTTTTTTTTGTACATGATACTTTTTAAGAAATTTTACAAGCTTAATTTTTTTATTTGAAGAAAATATTCCAAATCATATTGTATTCTACTACAAATTTGTAAAAATACAAGTTCTTTCAAACGATTTTTATATCAATAATGCTAAAAACACATTATATAATTGGTAAGGTTGAATGTGAATAAATTTTATTCAATCATATTTTACACGGATAAAATATGTATCCTTTACAAACAAATTTAAATGTATATATTGTTATTTTTACTTTATAACTATATTTATGAATACTTTATTATGTCTTAGGATTTGAAATCATTAAAATTTATACAATTCCTACTTTTCTAGAATTGGAATTAATATAAATATTTCAACCATCAAATAACATATATATATATATATATATATATATATATATAACATGTATTTAATCCCTTGTCTCTTATAGTTAATTATATGCACACCAAGACGGAAATAACTTGAATTTTATATAATCTTTTTTATTACATAAAGACTTATATTTATTTAATTAAATTACGATTTTATGTCATAAAAATCTACTATTCACACAAAAAGTTACAACCATAACCAATGTTTTCTCTTTATAATACATAAAGTATGTTTAAATATTTTGAAAAATACAAATAAAACTTCTGAAGTTGCATAAGATAAAAATCTACAAAATTATTATTATCTGAAAAACTTTGTGATTATATTCAATATATATTAAAGAAAGAGAGTGACATAGTATAAACTATATAATAAATAAAAATAAAAGGTACAAGGTGAAAAAATCTATAATTTAGTTGTAAGTTATTATATGTATATAAGTAATTTATGAAGATAAAATTTAAAAAATTATCATAAACTTATAATAGAATTGGTTGCATAAATATCTTATAATTTTGTCTAATAACTATACATTAAAAATATTATTGGAATTAATTAATACACCTAAAGATATATAATTCTTACTTTATTTTATCCTCAAATGAAAATAAATAATACGAAATATATTTTATAATGACATTTGTTAGAAAAATATATAAGAATTTAATTAATTAATATCTTATAACTTTTTTTGTTAATATTTTTTAATAATAATAAAAAAATTAATTATGTAGAAATTATTATTTTAAAATAAATGTGTTAAAGAATATAATTGGTGTGGTTTATTTTATTTTATTTTTATTTTTTTCTTTCTTTTTTTCACAATGTCTACTCAATGCTATGAATAAAAAAATAAATAAAAAATAAAAAAGAGTAAGCATGTTTACATGTTTTAAATTATTTTTTAAAAAATAATGTGTATATATATATATATATATATATATATATATATATATGTGTGTATTATTTATTAATTTATTTAATTATAAAAAAATAATTATAGGTATTTATAATTATAAGTATATTAGTCTTTATGTTGCCTCATAAGATTATTATTTCTAAGTCAAATATTTATTGATAGTAGGTTGTTTGTTATAGCATCTATTTGTAATATTTTAGATAATTTATACACTTTTGAAATTTTAATAATATGTATATATATATATATATATATATATATATATATATATATATATATATATATATATATATATATAGATTATTAACAAAACATGCTTCACCTTTCTTGTTATTACTTTTGTACTATCTATTAAATATTTTATCGTTTCTATTTTAAATTTATTAATTTATATTAATTTTTTATATTTTATTTTTAGAATACTTACTTTTATAGTATGTAAATACTAAAATATGTAATATTATAATTTTATAATATTTTTTTTTTTATTATATTTGACATCATTATAAACACATTGACTATGGATTAAATTTGTAACATGTATATTTCATTTAAATATATAATATATAAAATTATGTCTTATAAATTTTATATTAACTTTTTAAATAATTATAGGAAAATTTCTACAATATATATATATAATAATTCAATTTAATTTATTATGATCTAAATTGATATTATAATGTTAATAATAAAATTACATATGAATCTATTTATAGAAATATAATTTATTTAATTTTTCATAAATTTAATTATTTGTATAAAATATAATTTTATAATTTTATAATTTTAAAATAAATAAATATTTTTAAATTATATTTTAATTATTCTATTGTATAACTACTACCACTATTTAATTTAACATAAGTATCAATATATACATCACATATTAACATAGTAAATGTCTATATATATCACATCTAAACTATCATGCATCTATTTATGTGTTGATTTACCCATCTATGTATTTGTTTATTTGGCAACTATTTAAAGATAACAATTGTTCTAATCTCTTTTATGATCATGCTTAGCATACACAATTGATTTACCATTGGCAATGGTTGTTGTCACTCAAAATCTCCTATGACAAGGAATTATAATTACAAAAATTGTTGTTGGATAGTTGTATGTTCCAAGGATTAAAAGCTAATATAACATCTTCTTTTTTAGAGTCAAATGTGCTACAATTAAGCCGCAAATCTTATAACAACACACATTCATGCATTGACATCTCATATAACTTCAAAAAATGGCATAAGCAATATGTTAAATAAATTTGTACATATATATTTTTATTTTCAATTTGTGGTTCTTTTTATATAAAAAAATCTAAAATTTAAAAAAATTAATAATATAAAAATTGAAATGATAATTTTAATTTTAAGATTATAACATTGTATGTATATATATATATATATATATATATATATGACTTATTAGGTATTTTTAGATGTAATTTTTTTAAAATACACATTGCAATTAAAAAATTCTTATGAAGTATTGATGAGGTAATCCAAAGAATTTAATTTAATGGTATTTTAAGATTAAATAATAAAATTTTATAAAAAAAGAAAAAAATCTTGTATCTGTATTTTATTTAATTAATTATTCTTTATTTTTTAAATATATATATACACATATATATAATACTTGTAGTTTAATTGTCTTTTGGCTTTGAAGCATGTTTACAATAATATTACTTCAAAACCCAAATAAATTAGAAAATATAAATCAATAAATTGAATAAAGTGATAATTTATTTTTTTTTGTAATAATTATTATTTTGCTACAGCAGTTGTCTAAAAGACTTGTAGAATGGTTCCTCAAAAAATAGATGAAAATGAAAGTTGAGATACACATATAGTTACTTTACATAATTTAAAATCATAACAAGTAATATTATCAGATTTACTAATAACATATATATTCATCCATAAATATGTTCATCTAAACTGTATTATCTCTTATTACACCTCAATTACTTACCTTAACATGATATTTTTAAGCAGACAAGAGAGCTTAATGCCAATATATATATAGAGAGAGAGAGGGAGAAATAAAGACAAAAACTTACATACATATATTAGTTTTTATAATGTTATTGTTTTTACTTATGTATGATTTCCAGAAATCAAATATTATGTTGAAATTATATATAATTATCTAACTACATCATAACACAAAATTAGACAAGCACAATAAAAACACTATTCAACACAAGTTAAGCATGAACAAGAAATCATATGTACCCTTCAACAAACTAACACATAACAAAAGAAAAATGTAAAAACCTGATGTTGTACTACAATGACAACACTCATACAATTCAACAAAACGGTAATGACTAAATTGATACCTCTACACTAACCCTGAAACAATACAACATAGCATGTAGCCATCGTATATTTCTCCCTATAACCAAAATAAAATTATCACGCCACAAACAATCTTTCACAAACAAACCCTTTCTAGATCCATTTCAAAACATCAAAGAAAAAAGAAACACTCACACAGACACACACAGACACACACTGGTAATCCACCATCAGGCTATGTATCCAAACCATTGCATAGCATCAATTTCGTCACAAGTTGAAAATCCTAATGCCAAAGCACTCACTCACTCACACGATTCTAGGGTTTTTCTCACGAGCAAGGGGTTTTCCCCACTGCACCCTTCTCCCAAACCTTCCAGGCTCGTCCTCTCCTGCTGGTTCTGCTTCTTCGGCCTGCTTCCGATTGTGTCGCCGTTGTCGTCGTCGTGATGGTATTCAGCGGCAGAAGGAGTTGAGGAGGAGGGCGGGCTGGAAGGAATCGAGAGAGCAATTTGCGGAGGAGAGTAGGTGCTTGTGGAAGTGGTGGAAGTGGTGGGAGTGGTGGTGATGGCGTGTGCATCGAGAGGCCAGAGGAGGAGGAGGAGTAAGGAGGAGGCCCACTGACCCCATGAGCTCGAAGCGGCGCCGGAGGGAAACAGGGGGACAGCGACATCAGACTGACATCTATTTAAACCCCCCCGCGCCCGCTACCGCCATTGCCTATTCTTAGCTCGATCGCTAGCTCACACACCGTGACGCTTGCTCGCTTGCATGCGCTTGCGTTGTCGCCTGCTGCCTCTCCTTTTTTGGCCTTCCTCCATTTCCCTCGGAGGGATTTGGGTGTACCTGCCACTCAATTCCTGGTTATCTGGATCTTTCCGGCTCGCTGACAAAGCGTGAAGGAGGACCTTGTCAGGCGTTGCGCTTGCCTGTCCAGCCCGCTGCCGTTTGGCGTCCTTGTGGCGAGGCTTTTGTGAGCGATACAGCTGCTGATCAGGCGGAGGAGGTTGTTTAGAGTGGCTGTTTTGCCGGTGCGATGCTTTCATGGTGAGGGAGGAGCATGGTGGATTGAATTGAGATGGTCGTGCTGGGGCGAACTGTGTGACAAGGTGCAGCAAATGAGAGGTGAGAGTGGTAGGATTTTGATGGGGTTGTGGTAGCGACGTGGTCATTGGGGTGGATCGTGGATTGTAGCATTGTTCAATCGAGGACCTCTTTCGGTTCTCAGTGTTCACGCATCTGGTTTCGATGATCGGAATCGGTTTGCGCTGTGGCTGTAGAGGGGTTAAAGAGGGTGATTTGTAGTGTGTGCCTGAAATTTAATACAATTCCTTACGAGCACATGAGTCGAGGGAATTAAGTTGGACGACGAGAAAGTTGTTGGAGACGCCAGAAGGTAGACTTCATCACTTGAGATGCAGGAACTAAAGAACCAGAATTTTGGTTCTCAATCATTCGCAAGTCAATTGTGATTTTATTTTACTTTATTTTATTTTTTCTTGTTTCTTTTTTCGTGCTGGCTGCTTGCGGGTTTTGTTGACTGTTAAGTGTACCTTGTTTGAGTGTGAGTGTCAAACACGTATGTAAATCAGAGGTGCTCTCGTTTTTAACAGTTGTGAAGCCTAATATTAGGGTTTTTGATTTTGTGATAATGTTGTGCTTGCATAGAGCACAGTTAGCGTAGCACCTCAAAACAATGGACTCTCTGGGGGCTGGAGTTGGGGAATTCCGAGCTGAGAATCACAGCGAGGATATCGCTTCGATTCTTACCGCAGCCCGGCGAAACTTGAATGAAGGAAATCCGGTGGCTGCCTTACATGCTGTAAGTCGAGCAGTGGAATTCGGAATTGATTTGAATGGAAGTTAGAGCATCTTAAGTTGTGTAGATGCTATCTAGGCCATGCTAATTTTAGTGTTGATCTCATTGTTATGATTTGTCGACTATCGTTAGGCCAGTGTAGGCAGGGCTGGATTGACTACAAATATCAAAATCCTTTCTCATTGATGCAGTTCGCGATTTGCAACAATTTCGTCACCGAGCTTTTTCAGAATGTGTTTTGGATATTTACCACGCTTAGATATTCTAGTTTTTGTTTTGAGTTCTCATCTGTATAATCATGTTAAATGTCAGGTAGTTGCAGCCCTGCGCAGCATGGGAGGGGAGGAAGCAGTTACTTTAGCATTAAGAAGGGCTCGAGAAGTATACGAGAATGGCACGAGGACAAACGAAGCTACTGACGAAATTACAGTATTATTTGCCCAATGTGCCATTTCCACGCTTCCTCTAAGCATTCCAGACGTATCAGAGCCAATGTCAGTAGAAACAGGGTTACAAGGAGGTACGACGGACAACAGTCACAATGGCGTTCGAACCTCCATACTGGCGGAGACTGGCAGGGAACAGGTGGTTTATGATGCTTCGGTTGACGGGAGTAGCTTCTTGTGTCAACAATGTGGTGGAGTTGTCAGCAATGGACGAAGAGATGAGCATTTCGCTTATTGGTGTTCTGTAGCTCTTCGAAATTGAAATGAAGAAGGTTCAGCAGCACCAGGAAATTTTGCAGGCATTTAATGTTGAGCAAGGAGAACTGTCATAGTTGGAGCACGATGGCTACAATATGCTTTCATATAAATGCAAATAGCCAATCAAGTATTCAGCCTCGTACTACTTAACTCCTGCGACTACTTCGACATATTCCTGGGTATTGAGGAACTCTAACTGTAAAAGATGCTCATGGCATTCTGCAGCATCACAAGGGTGGATGTTGCGAGTGAAGAAGCTGACAGAAGCGCTTTGCAAATATGACCTCCGTAAGAATTGACCATATACTGAAGTTAGCACACAAGTGGGTTCATGAGTTGCTAGCTTGTGTGAGCATAGCTTGTATGCACGCATAACGTGTGATAATGTTTTTCCTCTAATGTAATCATTTTAAAAGAAGTATACTTATATTATTGGTTTGCATACATATGCGTATAATATGTACACTCGTACCTGAAAGGTGTTGAGGGGCTTTGGTCAGGATCATTTGTCACGATATTGTTTGTATTATGACGTGGTACGAACCACGAGCAGGATACGATATGTAAGCTCTCATCTGATAAATTGTGAGTTTTGGACTTCTACATGCAGATTGTCTGGCGACAGGTTTCGTCTGCATTGAATCAAATCACCATTTCAATAGAGAAGAAGTTTCATCCGACGTCCACTGATGCAAGTTTCTTTTGCATCCTGTATCATGTATTATTTTATTTTCTTCACTTTTCAAAATCAGAATTTAAAATAATAAATTTCAATTTTAACAATTTATTGTTTGAACTTGTAATCAATATTGATTGCAGGAACTGTAATGAATATATATAAGCTATATTTTATAGTAACTCGTTTCAAAATGTTTAAAAAAAAATTATTAAATGTATCATTTAAAGATCAATTTATATTAGTAGAAAATTTTATTAATTTTAATTTTTAATCTACAGTGTTTCCAATATCTTTGTTGACTTTACTTTTTGCAGTTGTGTATTATTGAAGGCATGATTTGCTTGGTTTTATTTTACATCCGATATATCCAATTTATTATTAAATCAGATTGTTCAATATATCGATATTACAATATTAGCATTAATATTAAAATCTAATGGAATCTTCTTTGTAAAAGATTTTTTAAATATTTGTCACTGACTATTAATTGCAATGTGTTTAGTAGTTTTGCATGTTTTTTTAGTATTCCAAACCAAGTTTTAATATTAGGATTATCTTTATAATTACCAAACTTTGTAGCTTAGTATAGTTTAAGAACAACAATAATCTATTTTGGAAGATATTTCTATACACATTTATCAATCTTGCTTTGTAACTACAATTGCAACAAAACAATCGACAATATCATGCAATGTCAACCTTCCAACTTCTAAAAGATATCAAAAGCAAATAAAGAAATGTTTCATAGAAATCATACATCATAAAGAGAAAAGTCTTATTTGAAAAATTATTCTATTAGTTTATAATAGAAGAAGAAGAGTGAATCCAAATGCTTCACTCTAAGAAAACCTACTAATTTAAGCAATAGAATAATACTAAGTGTGCATCATCCATAAATTTGAAGAATCAATAGTACTGAAAATAATTAGAGCATATGATTTAAATTTAAAAATATTCAAAAAAAATATTAATCAATTTGATCCAAAACAATTGAGAGCCTTAGGCAACACCCCAATTGAAAAAATCCATGTTCTAAACAAAGCAATCCACAGCAAATGAACTTCAATGGAATTCAATCTACATAATTTATTAAAATTTCACAACAAACAGACTAAACAGGAATAGAGCTTCCAAGGAAGATTGCAAAACATTGTATAGTGATAGCAAAAGCTTGAATTAAGACTTCTTAGGAGAATAAGACAACAAAAAAAGTTAACTCCTCAAGCATGCAAAAATGTTAGAAAGAGTAGAAGAAGAACAAAAAAAAAAAGAAAAAAAGAAAAAGAAAAAAGAAAAAAATACTATTAGAGCAAGTGCTCCAAAATCACAAGAATAAACAAATTTTGGCATTGTAAAATGTAGCATAACAATTAGTCCATACCATGCGAGTATTACTTGTGACATGATCATTATATTTGATAACAAAAAAGAGCAAAGAAGAGATAGAAAATGACTAAGATTTGTACCATAGAAAAGAAGAAAGATAATAAGATGTGCACTGGGGTAAGAAAGAGAGAGAGAGAGGGAGCAAAGTCCTACATTGAGGCAAAGGAGGGAGACTAGGATCCATATTGTGGCAAAAAAGAGAAAAAAGGAGATTAAGATCTGCATAGAGGCAAAGGAGAGAAGGAGGGAGACTAAGACCTATGGCACAACAAAAAAAAAGAGATTTGGATGAATCAATGAAAAGCCTTGGATGTGTGTATAGACATAATGGATATGCATATAACAACTTGGAGTATGCTTATAGCTTGAGCCTTCTTGATTTCTTAATCTTTTTCAAAATCTTCATTTCTAGACTTAGAATATAAAAGAAATTAAATAAATTTTTACAAAAAGTGTTAGTATTATCATTTAAAAGATTAATAATAATATTCTAAAATTTTCTTCACACAATTTAACTAAAAGAATTTTAGATGATAGTTAAAAATTATTTTAAGTTTGATTCTTCTATCTTTATTCCTTAAGATAGATCTTTAGTGTCTTTGCTTGTATATGTATAATGCCTACAACCATCACATTCAAATATAATATTTGTCATTTTTTTCCCTAAAAAATCCATATAATTTTATTAAACTTTAGACCATTTTGTGCTATATTTTAAATATATGGTTATTCTTAACATACTACTAATATCTTCTTTTCAAAAACTCCAAGACATGATATTGGAAGAAGAGATTATATGTGAGATAAAAGGTATTCAAATTCAAGAAGTTGTCACGGACACAAAATACAGACTTGAAATCTAACAAGAAGTTCAAGAAAAAAAGGCAGAACTAGATTAAACAGATGAATACAAGAACAACACCAGAAAGGTGAGCTAGAACTCCAAGAGATGTGTTGTCGAGACTGAAGAACTCTTCAACATCGATCCCTATATATACTCCTACTTAGGAAACTTCTCGAGCTACTTCTATTAACTAGGAAGCTTCTAGAAAGTTCCAGGGGATTCCTTTCTAGAAGCTTCTAGAAACTTCTCTTCTAGAAGGTTCCAGAGACTTCCTTTCTAGAAGCATCTAGAAACTTCTCTCTAAAAGGTTCCAGAGGCTTCTCTTCTAGAAGGTTCCAGAGGCTTGTTTTCTAGAAGGTTCTAGAAACTTCTCTCTAAAAAGTTCTAAGGAATATGTCTCTAACATCACCCCCTCCTTTAGCTTCGAGGTCTCTGAGAAGCAATGTTGTTGATCAGTACCAATGCAAGAAAATGAAGATCTGTCGCATAACTTCTGCTATGAACTCCAACTGTTGTTCACGAGGCAAGTGGTTCATCGACCCTTGAAGCCAACAGTAGTGGCCCACACCTTCGACTTCTGACCAAGCATGAACTTTTGTGTCCTCATTGTAAAATTGTCCTGCAAACATGCCTTCTGGTTGACCATCGTAAGCAGGCTCGATCTCAAATACGATCACCAGTGATCGGTTACTCGGTATCCTCCGTCGTCGTCATAGTGCATGTAGTTCTTCATCTCGGGGTCGCCTTCGTGAGCTACTCGGTTGCAATACTCTGACTGGCATAGTATCTATCTCTTGGCTATCCATATCAAAAGACCAAACTACGATCTATCTTGGAGAAAATAACTACATCAACTATGAATTTTGCTGGTGCTCTCCTCTTTTCTTATATTGTTGGGAGAACAAGCTTCAGAAAGAAGCTATCATCGAATTGATTTAGGTTTATCGGGATGTCGTTGATGAAACTCCTGTACCTTTTGTGGCACATTCGCAAGATTTTCAGCTGGCTCCCATGTTCGCTCATTAATATCATAGCCGCACCAATGAACAAGATATTCTAACTTTCCCTACCTTCGCCGTGAATCCAATACCTTTTCAACCTCGTATTCTTCGTGGTTCTCGATTTCAATACTAGGTGGCAGACATTGCACTCTTCCAGGAAAAGATGACTCTCGATAAGGTTCCAACAGAGAAACATGAAAGACTGGATGTACCTTCATAGAAGCCGGTAACTCCAGCCGGTATGCCACTGGATTAATTTGCTTCTGGATGATAAATGGTCCCAATCTTCGATAGTCCAACTTATCACATAGTCGCTTGGTCATGATATTTCGTCGAAGAAGCCAGGCTTTGTCTCCAACTTTGAAAGTAGGTGCTGGATTCCAAAATCTATCTGCAGACGTCTTATAGGATTCTTGAGCGGATTGTAATTGAAGCTTCAACATAGTTTGAAGCTCTGATAGTTGCTTCGCAAATCCTTCAGCTGCTAGATTGTTATTTGTTGACGGACTCAATAAATCAAGCTTCGGATGATACCCATAGTTGGAAAAGAATGGTGTTTCTTGAGTCGACGCATGGAGGATGTTGTTATATGCAAACTCGGCTAGCGGTAGATAAGTAGTCCAATCGTCTTGCTGATAGTTGATGCTGCATCGTAAGTACTGCTCCAAGACTTGGTTCACCCGTTCCGTTTGGCCATCAGTTTGAGAATGAAAAGCTGAAGAAAGCTTGATATCCACCTTCAATATCTCAAAGAGAGATCTCCAAAACTTTGACACGAACTGGGTACCTCGATCTGATATGATATCATCTGGTAGTCCATGATATCGATACACATTATCGAGAAAGAGTCTTGCTGTGACTTCACTGGACGATGTCTTCTTACGAGGAACAAAGTGTGCCATCTTCGTAAGCCGATCTACCACGACAAAGATGTTGTCAAATGAGTTTGATGATGGCAAGTCCGTGATGAAGTCCATAGAAATTGAAGACCATGATCGACATGGAATTGGCAATGGCTGTAGAAGTCCATAAGGGCGATGCCGAGGATTCTTAGATCTTGAACAGATGTCACAAGAGAGGACAAAATCTTTCACATCCTTCTACATTTGGAGCCACCAAAAATCTCGAGAAATAAGCTCCAAGGTCTTGTTGAATCCAAAATGTCCCGCAGCTGGAAAATCATGGCGAAATTGAAGAACTCGGAGTCGTGCTAGTCCTTTTAGAATGTACAATCGCTCTTCAAAGTATAAAAGATCTCCCTCCACCTTGAACTTGTCATCATTGGTACGTTGCTTGATATCAATGGCTACTGAATCTTTAATGGTCATAGCACGTACCTAGTTTAGGAAGTCAGCATCAAATGATACAATAGTAGCACAAAGTTGAAATCTCTCTGGCTTCAATAACGTTGTACATTGTTGATCAAACGCTGCTTCTCCAGCCTTTGGTGCAAGATACGATCTCCTTGATAAAGCATCGGATAGTCCTTGGTGCCTTCCAGGTCGATAAGTGATAACAAAATCGAATCTAGATAGCGACATATTCCACCGAGCTTGACGCCGATTTAAAACTCGAGCCGTCATGAAATACTCCAAATTCTTGTGATCCGTATATACGGTTATTGGATGTGCAGCTCCTTCAAGAAAGTGACGCCATTCTTCGAAAGAATCCTCTATAGCAAGAAGTTCCTTATCGTGGATCTCATAATTGATTTCAGCAACAGAGAACTTCCGAGAATAGAATGCAACTCGATGGAACTTCTTATCTTCACTCATTTGTGAAAGCACAGCTCTCAAAGCAAAATCTGAAGCATGAGTTTCTAAATAGAAGGTCTTTGTAAAGTCTGGATGTACCAAAATTGGAGCTGTAGTAAATGCTGTCTTCAAATCTTAAAATGCCTTCTCCGCCAAAGGTCCCCATTCCAACTTATCCTTGCATGTTAATTGAGTGAGAGGAGCAGCAACTTGAGAATAATTCTTGATGAAGATCCGATAAAAGTTAGCAAAACCAAGAAAGCATTGTACGTCTCTAACCGTCTTTAGAACCTCCCAAGATATGATTGCTTCTACTTTCTTGGGGTCCATCTTCAAACCTTCTGTAGTCGCAATGAATCCCAAAAATTCCATCTCCGTCTGGTGAAATAAACACTTTTCTAATTTGGCATATAGTCCTTGCTTGCGTAGTTTCTCCAAGACCAAACGAACATGCTCCTCATACTCTTTCTCGTTTTTAGAGAATATTAGAATATCGTCCAAGTAGATGACAACAAAATCGTCGAGGTGTTCTTGAAAGATGTCATTCATCATATGTTGGAAAACCGCTGGAGCATTGGTAAGACCAAAAGGCATGACATTATATTCGAAATGACCATACCTTGTACGGAATGCTGTCTTCCACTCATCTCCTTCCTTGATTCGTACGAGATTATAAGCTCCCCTTAGATCAATTTTTGTAAAGATCTTCGCACGTCTAAGTTGTTCTAAGAGACTAGAAATCAAGAGTAATGGGTAACGATTTTTCTTTGTTACCTTGTTGAGGCCTCGATAGTCCACACACATCCGTAATGATCCATCTTTCTTCTTCACAAATAAGATGGGTGCTCCAGCTGATGATTTTGAATGACGAATGAAGTTCTTGGCTAGATTTTCGTCGATGTACTTTCGTAACTCTGCCAACTCCGTTTGCGATAGATTGTAGATTGGGCCAAAAGGTGGTTGTGCTCCTTCTTGCAAGTCTATGGCACAATCATATGGTCGGTGTTCTGGTAGTATGTCGCCGTTCTTCTTTTGAAACACGTCTTCAAAATCTTTATATTGCTCCGGTATACTTGCTGTTGAGATCTTCTCCTCGGTAGTTGGAGCCGCATAAATGACAAATGGAGTGCCTTCCTTAGATGATCTTATAAACGCTCTTGCTCCAATGAATAAGGATTTCTTTTTTCGAGGTTTTTTATTAGGTTTTTTCTTGGGTGGTTTTGTGGGAAAAGTCATCTTCCGCAACCTCCAATCTATCAATGGATTATGTTTTTCCAACCAAGAAAGACCAAGAATAATAGGATTTGATGGGGTTCTAATAATATTAAAAATAATATGACTACTATGGTCTTTAAACGTTACTTCTATAGGTTTTGATTCATGGGTGATGCTACCAGATAATAAAGGTCGCCCATCTATGACCTCAACATGAACAGGTTTTGATTTTTGTACTAAAGGGATCTTATGACGCTTTGCAAATTCTTCGTCTAAAAAACAAGCAGATGCTCCTGAGTCTAGTAGTGCTAAGGTTCTCAATTTTTGAGGGCCGATAAACAGAGGGATTGTAAAACAAAGTGCAGGTTGGATAAAAAGAAAGGAACCTGATTGTTGTTGAGATATTTCATTGTCTAGCCGCACGGTTCCTATTGTGGCTGGGCATCCTCGTTTTCCTGAATAAATACTCCCCTAGTCTTGACTATGCCTCGATTTTGCTTTTTGGGGCAGTTTCCGACTTTGTGGCCTTCTCCACCGCAATACAAGCATAAATTTTCCTCCATACGTCACTTTTTTTCTTCTATAGTAAGAGATTTGATACCTACCGCATCAATTTACATGTCTTCCACCTCTGAATGCGAATTCACACTGCTTGCCAACATAGTTGGAGCATGGCGAATTGTATGTTGTCTTGAGCGTTGGTCTCGGCGACGTTGGAATAGGCGATTATCGCACTTCACAACTTGGCTAATGGCTTCATTGAGCGTTCGTGGATCAAGAAGAGTTAACAGCAAATCCTTCACATCATCTCTTAAACCCCAATAGAATTGACTCATCAACGCTTCTTCATCCCAATTGATGTCGCATATTAATTGCCTGAAATCTGAAGCATAGACTCATGTAGAACGCATCCCTTGTCGTAGCAACCGGATCTTTGTTGTAGCCCATCGAACCTTATCGTGTTCACCAAATGCTTCCGCAAAAGCTTCCAAAAAGGTTTCGAAGTTGTTTAATATGGATGATCGTTTCTCAAACAAAGGAGCAAACCATGATAGAGCTTGTCCCGTAAGTAAGGTTCCAACAAGCCCAACACGTGACTCCTCCGTTGGATATCGTTCGGGCTGTAAAACTGTTATCAACCTGATTTGATTGACGAATCCTCGAAACTTGGAATGTGTTCCATCAAACTTATCTGGAAGGCTAACTCGAGGCTCCTTATGTTGTAGAACTAGTGGTTCTTGTCGAGCCTGAGATAAAGTTGTTTCTCCAAGTGCGGAAATTTGAGGCTGGTGTAGTTTAGATTGTGCTATCCCAGATACTCCTTCATTATGAAGCCTTGCCACCACTCCTTCAATCTCTGCAGTTCTTTGTGATAACGTAGCGAGGGCATTCGTAATAGCATCTAACTTAGACTCCAAACTTTCTGTCATACTAATGTCTTGACCTCCGGCCATTCTAAAAGAAGGACAAAAATGACCCTATAAGAGGCAATATTGATTTAAAGGAGGGTAATCCACAACCTATAAAACTCCTTAAGAATTTCAAGAAGAGGGATAATCCACTCTCTCCAAGAAGAATAAGACTCCAATATTGTAACAGAAGAAGTATCAATTTAGAGGAGGGTAATCCGCAACCTCTAAAAAATGCTAGTATACCTTCAAGTAGAAGGGTAATCCACACTCTACTAAGAAAGAACTAGTTCTGATATCTCAAGTTAGTGTAGTCTCGACAAACTGTCACGGACACAAATTACAGACTTGAAATCTAACAAGAAGTTCAAGAAGAAGTGGCAGAACTAGATTAAACAGATGAATACAAGAACAACACCAGAAAGGTGAGCTAGAACTCCAAGAGATGTGTTGTCGAGACTGAAGAACTCTTCAGCCTCGATCCCTATATATACTCTTACTTAGGAAGCTTCTCGAGCTACTTCTATTAACTAGGAAGCTTCTAGAAGGTTCCAGAGGCTTCTTTTCTAGAAGGTTCTAGAAACTTCTCGAGCTACTTCTATTAACTAGGAAGCTTCTAGAAAGTTCCAGGGGATTCCTTTCTAAAAGCTTCTAGAAACTTCTCTTCTAGAAGGTTCCAGAGACTTCCTTTCTAGAAGCTTCTAGAAACTTCTCTCTAAAAGGTTCCAGAGGCTTCTCTTCTAGAAGGTTCCAGAGGCTTGTTTTCTAGAAGGTTCTAGAAACTTCTCTCTAGAAAGTTCTAAGGAATATGTCTCTAACAGAAGTTGTAACAACAATAACATTAGACATAAGAAATTATATTCCAAGAGATTTTAGTTTTTTAGAATGTAGTTTTACGCAAGAATGAAGTTGCTCTTCAGAGAACTTTATAATACATCAAATTAAAAGATGAAGTAAAGAAAATAAAAATAGTATTGTAATGAGTATTATAGATCAAAGAATCACTACGTGCATAAGTGTTCTAAACTTAAATTACAAAGCAAAAGATATTTTGAAAATCACAACAAAAAAAATATAACAATGAATATTGTAAAATATAAAGTTCTATTTAATAATGAAAAAAATTTCAAAGTCAAAGAAAAAGAATTTATGAAAGAGCTTATAGCAAATATACTAGATCTTAACATCATAGCACTTATCAAAGAAAAATAGTACCTTAATACTAGGAAATTTACTTCTATGTAAAATAACAAAGTATTCTTAGAAAAATATTTTATCCACAACAAAGAACTTGGTATTTCAATTTTTTATTATAATCTTTCATTTGGAAAAAATAAACTACTTATACTTGACTTGTATTTAAAATTTACTAGACAAGATTAAAGAAATATCAAGAATAGCTTTTATTTAGTATTTTTCTGATTTTATACAAAAACTTAAATTCTATAAATATCTTATCTAATACTAGCTAAGATAATTAAAAACTACATAAAAAATATGCTAGTGATATGTTATTATATATATATATATATATATAAAGATTTCTTCCATTGGAGATTCTACACTTTAGTGATTAATTTCTTAATATTGCATAGCCAAGGCTTATAAAATTATATATTTTTATCTTGAAATAATATATCATTAAAAAAATAAATTTCCATGTGACCATAATATGAAAATCTCACACATTCATGACATCAAAAATCAAAAATTTTAAACCATCATTGAGTCATTATACTACCAACTTATTAGTCCACATGGACAATCTACAAATATATGTTCTTTAAATCAATTATCAATAGGTACATAACAAATATAGTTTAAACATATTTGAAATTATACATACAAGATATTAGTCAAAGAAATAAGCTATAATATTCTCTCTCTCCAACTCCATATAAGTATAGGATATAACAACTTATGGCATATACCTAAAATGGCTAGGATAGGAATCATGCCTAATAACTTTGACTGATATTGCTATTTACCAACAAAAATAGCTTTTTATTTTGGGAAAAATATCTTAGCTTTATACTAGTCTTAGTAGTTTCTTGGTTTTTCCGTATATCTCGTTTACAAGGAATTTTTAGAAGAAAATTACATATTTTTTAATCTTTTTAGATATAAGAAAAACAAAATAGAAATCAAATAAGACTAATGTCTTTAAAGAATTGGTTTTGCTAACTATACCAATTTTTAATTATTTGTAGAAAGTAGACTATTTTTAAATACTTTATATTATCCAAATTGTTAATAAGAATAAAATCTTATATTAAAATTTTAAGAATTTATGATTGCATGTATTATATACACATGAATACTAGATTCAAAAACTTAGGCCAAAGTTCCATCCGAAAGTTTTTATAGATTACAATTTTTATTACAAATACTTTAAAATTTATTTGGTTTATAATTTTTGTATTATAATATAAAAAGATGTCAAGTTTAACAATTTTTTTCTACTTCAATTATAATCATTGGTTCTTATAAATTCAACTCAAAATATTTTAAAGAATAATAACAATAAATTTTCTTAATAAATTTCTTCAATGCCATGCAAACATATAATCTTTTTGGTTCAAAAATAAAAATTTTCAATCAAAGTTACAAAATGTAGTCCTTAGAATCTTTTATCAGCTCTTATAATTTTTCCCAATTATAGAATTATCAACCTCTATTTTAGCCTAATGTCTATAAATCTTTATAGTTTGGTCAAACTTTGATATTTAATAATCAACTAAAAGATTGCATCATTAGCACATTATTAGCAACTATAGAATTGAGTTAATTTATCAAATCATACTAATATTTTAAGTTATAAAAGGCTATAGATATTAAAATAATACCAAAAAATAATAAAAAGAAATATAAATATAAATATAAATATAAACTTATCAAATTCTAATCACAAAAAAGTTAATATTTACAATAAAATTTTATAGAAATCTTGCTAATTGAATTTACTTGGTTGTATAATTACTAATCTTGTTTCAAGGATAAAATATAATATACTAAAAATTATTCTTATGTTATTAAGACATTAAAGTTGATACATGATATGTCTTAAGGTAATAAAATTATATTTAATTATTACCCTTTTTAAGACTATTATTATTCAACAATCCTAAAAAAATATTGTAAAAGACAAAGAAAAAAATATTTCCTTCATCACCGTAGATCTTTATAGTTTGTGCCAATCAAGGTATTATATTATAAAATATTAATAGTATAATCATTAATATTGGCATCACTGGCTTATTTACAAATTCTATTCTATTCTATTTTTAAAAAAATAACTAATTTATTATTTTACTTTCAAGTGTAGATAATATTCACATGTTTGGAAATTATATTAAGAAGTTGAAAAAGATTTACTAATATGTCAAGAATATCTACAAAACACCTAATTTGAATGATTTAAATCATAGCTTGGACATTAAATATTACTTTTTCAAAAAGAAACAATTGTTATTAAATATAGCTATATCTTAAAGGTGCTTGAGGAATTTGATCTTTAATATTGTAGTCTTGGCAAAGTATTAATGTGTCATGTATATGAATCTAGATAAAATCTCAAAAAATAATACACTTATGTACTATCAAAAATAAATAAATAAATAAGTAATATTTTTAAACATAAAGAAGCTAAAGAGGCTCAAATCAAGACTAATAAATAAAAAAGGTATTGATTAGATTAAATATGGCTTCAATCTTATCTCTATATATACTAGCTATTATAAAGGTCTTATAGAAGCTTCTTAAAGACAATAAGGTTTGTGGCCAAATGTCACAGACATAGAAATATAGGCTGGAGATCTAACAAGAAGTTGAAGAAGAACTGACAAAAATTAGATTAATCAGATGAATACAAGAACAACACCAAAGAGGTGAGCTAGAGCTCCAAGAGATGTGTTGTCGAGACTGAAGAACTCTTCAGCCTCGATTCCAATATATACTCCTATTTAGGGAGCTTCTCAAGCAACTTCTATCAACTAAGAAGCTTCTAGAAGGTTCCAGAGACTTGCTTCTAGAAGATTCTAGAAACTTGTCTCTAGAAGGTTCTAAAGACTATGTCCCTAACATCACCTCTTCCTTTAGCTTCGAGGTCTCTGAGAAGCAATGTTGTTGTTAATCAGTATCAACGCAAGAAAATGAAGATCTGTCGCATAACGTCTATTATGAACTCCAACTGTTGTTCACGAGGCAAGTGGTTCATCGGCCCTTGAAGTCAATGGTAGTGACCCACTCCTTCGACTTCTGACTAAGCATGAACTTCCGTGTCCTCATTGTGAAATTGTCCTGCAAACACGCCTTCTGTCTGACCATCGTAAGCAGGCTCGAACTCAAATACAATCATTAGTGATCGGTTACTTGGTATCCTCCGTCGTCGTCGTGGTGTAGGTAGTTTTTCATCTCGGGGTCGCCTTCGTGAGCTAGTTGGTTGAGATAATCTGACTGGCATAGTATCTATCTCTTGGCTATCCATATCAGAAGACCAAACTATGGCTACTGAAAAAATTCTACTTTATCTTGGAGAAAATAACTACATCAACTGCAAATTTTGGTGGTGCTCTCCCCCTTTCTTATATTCTTGGGTGAGCAAGCTTTAGAAGGAAGCTATCGTCGAACTGGCTTAGGTTTATGAGGATGTTGTTGATGAAATTCCTGTACCTTTTGCGGCACATTGGTGAGATTTTTAGCTGGCTCTCACGTTTGCTCATTAATGTCGTAGCCACTCCAATGAACAAGATACTTTAACTTGTCCCACCTTCGCCGTGAATCCAGCACTTTTTCAATCTCATATTCCTCATGGTTCTCGATCTCAATACTAGGTGGCAGACATTGCACTCTTCGGGGAAAAGACGACTCTCGATAAGGCTCCAACAGAGAAACATGAGAGACTAGATGTACCTTCATAGAAGCCGGTAATTCCAAACGGTATGCCACTGGATTGATTTGCTTCTGGATGATAAATGGTCCTAATCTTTGATAGTCCAACTTATCACATGATCGCTTGGTCTTGATATTCTGTCGAAGAAGCCATGCTTTATCTCCAATTTTGATAGTGGATGCTTGATTCCGAAATCTATCTGCAGACGCCTTGTAGGATTCTTGAGCGGATTGTAATTGAAGCTTCAATGTATTTTGAAGTTTTGATAGTTGTTTCACAAATCCTTCAGCTGCTGGATTGTTATTTGTTGACGGACTCAATAAATCAAGCTTCGAATGATACCCATAGTTGGAAAAGAATGGTGTGTATTGAGTCGATGAATGGAGGGTGTTGTTATATGCAAACTCGACTAGCGATAGATATGCGGTCCAATCGTCTTGCTCATAATTGATGTTGCATCGTAAGTATTGTTCCAAGACTTAGTTCACCCGTTTCGTTTGGCCATCAGTTTGAGGATGAAAAGCAGAAGAAAGCTTGATATCCACCTTCAGTATCTCAAAGAGAGATCTCCAAAACTTTGATACGAACTAGGTTCCTCGATCTGATACGATATTAACTGATAGTCCATGATATCGATACACATTATCGAGAAAAAGCCTTACTGTGATTTCACTGGACGATGTCTTCTTGCAAGGGACAAAGTGCGCCATCTTTGTAAGCAGATCTACCACAACAAAGATGCTGTCAAATGAGTTCAATGATGGCAGGTCCGTGATGACGTCCATGGAAACTGAAGACCATGGTCGACATGGAAACGGCTATGGCTGTAGAAGTCCATAAAGACAATGTCGAGGATTCTTGAATCTTGAACAGATGTCGCAGGAGAGGACAAAATCTTTCACATCCTTCCATATTTGGGGCCACCAAAAATCTCGAGAAATAAGCTCTAAGGTCTTGTTGAATCCAAAATGTCCTGCAGCTGGAAAATCGTGGCGAGATTGAAGAACTCGGAGTCGTACTGGTCTTTTTGGAATATACAACCGCTCCTCAAAGTATAAAAGATCTCCTTCCACCTTGAACTTGTCATCATTGGTACGCTGCTTGATATCAATGGCTACTGAATCTTTAATGGTCATAGCACGTACCTGATTCAGGAAGTCAGCATCAATTGGCACAATAGTAGCACAAAGCTGAAATTGCTCTAGCTTCAATAACGTCGTACATTATTGATCAAACGCTACTTCTTCAGCCTTTGGTATAAGATACGATCTCCTTGATAAGACATCAGATAGTCATTGCTACTTTGTAGGTTGATAAGTGATAACAAAATTGAACCTAGATAGCGACATACTCTACCAAGCTTGACGTCGATTTAGAACTCGAGCAGACATGAAATACTCCAAATTCTTGTGATCCGTATATACGGTCACTGGGTGTGCAGCTCCTTCAAGAAAGTGATGCCATTCTTCGAAAGAATCCACTATAGCAAGAAGTTCCTTATCGTGGATATCATAATTGATTTCAACAGCAGAGAACTTTCGAGAATAGAATGCAACCGGATGGAGCTTCTTCTCTTCTTCCATTTGTAAAAATACAGCTTCCAGAGCAAAATCTGAAGCATCAGTTTCTAAATAGAAGGCCTTTGAAAAGTCTGAATATACCAAGATTGGAGCTGTAGTAAATGCCGTCTTCAAGTCTTGAAATGCCTTCTCCGCTAGAGGTCCCCATTCCAGCTTATCCTTGCATGTCAACCAAGTGAGAGGAGCAGCAACTTGAGAGTAATTCTTGATGAAGATCCGATAGAAGTTGACAAAACCAAGAAAGCATTGTACGTCTCTAACCATCTTTGGAACCTCCCAAGACACGATTGCTTCCACCTTCTTGGGGTTTATCTTCAAGCCTTCCGTAGTCGTAACAAACTCCAAAAACTCCATCTCTATTTAGTGAAATAAATACTTTTCTAACTTGGCATATAGTCCTCGCTTGCGTAGTTTCTCCAAGACCAAAAAAACGTGCTTTTCATGCTCTTCCTCGTTTTTGGAAAATATCAAAATATCATACAAGTAGATGACAACAAAATCGTCAAGGTGCTCCCGAAAAATATCATTCATCATATGTTGGAAGACCGTTGGAGCATTGATAAGATCAAAGGGCATGACATTATACTCAAAATGGCCATACCTTCTATGGAACGCTGTCTTCCACTCATCTCCTTCCTTGATTCGTATGAGGTTGTAAGCTCCCCTTAGATCAATTTTTGTAAAGATCCTTGCATGTCCAAATTGTTCTAAGAGACCAGAAATCAAGGGTAACAGGTAGCGATTCTTCTTTGTTACCTTGTTGAGGCTTTGATAGTCCACGCACATCCGCAACGAGCCATCTTTTTTCTTCACAAATAAGATGGGTGCTCCAGTTGACGATTTTGAATGACGGATGAAATTCTTGGCTAGATTCTCATTGATGTACTTTCGCAACTTTGCCAACTTTGTCTGCGATAGATTGTAGATTGGGCCAAAAGGTGGTTGTGCTCCTTCCCATAAGTCTATGGTACAATCATATGGTCAGTGTTCCGGTAGCATGTCGGCATTCTTCTTTTGAAACATGTCTTTAAAATCCTTATATTGCTTATGTATACTTGTTGTCGAGATCTTGTCTCCGATAGTTGGAGCCACATAAATGACAAACAATGAGACTTCCTTGGACGATCTTATAAACGCTCTTGCTCCAATGAATAAAGATTTTTCTATTTAGGATTTTCCACTAGGCTTGCTCTTGGGTGGTTTTGTGGGAAAGGTCATCTTCTGCAACCTCTAATCTATGGATGGGTTATGCTTTTCTAACTAGGAAAGACCAAAAATAACAGGATTTGATGGGATTCTAATAATATTGAAAATAATATGACTACTATGGCCCTTAAATGTCAATTCTATAGGTTCTGATTCTTGGGTGACACTACCCGACAATAAAGGTTGCCCATCTATGACCTCAATATAAACAGGTTTGGATTTTTGTACTAAAAGAATCTTATGATGCTTTGTAAATTCTTCGTCTAAGAAACAAGCAAATGCTCCTGAATCTAATAATGCTAAGATTCTTAGTTTCTGAGGGCCAATAAGTAAAGGGATTGTAAAGCAAAGGGCCGGTTGAGCGGAAAGAAAGGAACCTGGTTGCTGTTGCGATATTTCACTGTCCAGCCGCACGGTTTCTATTGTGGCTGGGCATCCTCATTTTCCTGAATAAATGCGCCCCTAGTCATGACAGTGCGTCGATTTTGCTTCTTGGGACAGTTTCCAACTTTGTGGCCTTCTTCTCCGCAATACAAGCATAGACCTTCCTCCATACGTCATTTTTTTTTCTTCTAAAGTAAGGGATTTGACATGTACCACATCAATTTATATGTCTTCTACTTCTAAATGTGAATTCACGCTGCTTGCCGACATAGTTGGGGCATGGCGAACCATATGTTGTCTTGAACATTGGTCCTGGCGATGTTAGAATAGGCGGTTATCACACTTTACAGCTTGCCTAATAGCTTCGTTGAGCGTTTGCGGATCAAGAAGAGTTAACAGCAAATCCTTCACATCGTCCCTTAAATCCCAATAGAATTGACTCATCAACGCTTCTTCGTCCCAATTGATGTCGCATGCTAATTGCCTGAAATCGGATGCATAGACTAATGTAGAGTGCATCCCTTGTCGTAGTGACCGAATCTTTGTTGTAGGCCATCGAACCTTGTCGTGGTGACCGGATCTTTGTTGTAGTCCATCGAACCTTGTCGTGTTCACCAAATGCTTCCTCAAACACCTCCAAAAAGGTTTCAAAGTTGTTTAGTATGGACGATCGTTTCTCAAACAAAAGAGCAAACCATGATAGAGCTTGCCCTGTAAGTAAGGTTCCAACAAGCCCAACACGTGACTCCTCCATTAGATAGGGTTAGGGCTGTAAAATTGTTATCAATCTGATTTGGTTGACCAATCTTTGAAACTTGGAACGAGTACTATCGAACTTGTCCGGAAGCCTAATTCGGGGCTCTTTATGTTGTAGAACCAGCGGTGCTTGTCGAACCTGAGGCAAAGTTGCTTCTCCAAGTGCAGAAGTTTGAGGCTGGTGCAACTTAGATTGTGCCATCCCAGATGCTCCATCATTATGAAGCCTTGCCATGACTCCTTCAATCTCTGCAATTCTTTGCCATAACGTAGCGAGGACATTCATGATAGCATTCAACTTGGACTCCGAACTTTCCATCATACTAATGTCTTGGCTTCCGGCCATTCTAAGAAAAGGACAGAAATGACTCTACAAGAAGACAATATTGGTTTAGAGGAGGGTACTCCGCAACCTCTAAAATGCCTTAAGAGCTTCAAGAAAAGGGGTAATCCACTCTCTCCAAGAAGAATAAGACTCCAATATTGTAACAAAAGAAGTATCAGTTTAGAGGAGGATAATCCGCAACCTCTAAAATGCTAGTACACTTCCAAGCAGAGGGATAATCCACACTCTAACGAAGAAAAAACTAGCTCTGATATCTGAGGTGAGTGAAGTCTTGACAAACTATCACGGTGTTGTGTTGTAAAACGAGTATACCGTGAAAATATAAAGAAAAGGGACTTTTATTAATGTTCAGTTACCTCGAATATTGGGAGCAACGACCAATTCCAATACAAATACTGAGTGGCCAGGTTCAGTCACCCCATTACAGTCAGCCGGGGCATATTGAAATGCTATGTTCGATTCCAATAACGGGAGTCAGCAGGAAGAGAAAGGACCAATTCACACGACGGGTGAGCCTGGTTCGAAGAGCCAATTGGATCCAATTTCAAGAATCCAATGCGGATCCTCTTACCCAATATGAGACCTGAATTGGTCGGGCAACCCAATGCAGTCTAATTACGGGAAAATCTAGGTCTTACTACGGGCCTCAGCCAATCTGACGCGAAGGACCAATTTGATCCAATTTCGGGAACATCCGGGTCTTACTACTGGACTCTTAGCCAATATGAGACCTGAATTGGTCGGGCGACTCAATGTGGTCCTGATTACGGGGTTTCTATTCTGTTTCAGGCTATCCTGTTCTCTGTGCCGTTTCAAGGAACGTTGTTTTCGGTAAAAGGATCTCTTAAAGGTAAAAATGGAGGAAAAAGCTCTGACAGCGAGAGCCAATTTTGGATCCAAGCTCTGACGGAGGGAGCCAATTCCAGATCCAAGATGGAGGATTGAAGAAATTCAGAATTAAGGTTAAGAAATGAGAGGGGGAGAGAATAAGTTTTGGGGGAGTTTTTTGAAGAATCAGAGAGATAGCTTCATGCTTTGGGCGGGAAAAAAAGACAGAGAATTGGGTTTTCTTCTTCATAAGGTTTTAGGAAGACTGAGGCAATCATTGCTGAAGTCAATGTTGTAATGGTGAATCGAGATTTTTAATGAAGTGGGTTTGATTACTCTTGACTGTTTTGTGAAATCAAGTTACGTCTGTGATGAGGAGTTAAAAGGGTGTCTATAGGATTGAGTATGCGGAGTGAATGAAATTTATTGGGTTAATCTAACAAGACAGTCAGTGGATATAAGATCGTGAGTATAAAGCGATATCGAAGATTAGTAGTTTGGGTTGTTCGGGGTTCTCTGTAACATCTAGAGACCTACCGGCTGGGGCAGAAAGGACTTCGACAAGCATTCGAAGGGCATCCGTATAGATTTACGATGTATTCTTGTAGTCGTTTATATTCCAGCAGTCAAAAACTGATAGACTGCTTAACTATTAGTGAATCTCCATATTACCTTCTACAGCCAAATGCCCGGTGCGTTCTCGAGCAGGAAAGCTCATAATACGACAAAAGTGGTGAATCCGACGTGAAAGCTTGAGGTAGAAGGTATTGGATTTCGGTTGATTTTATCTTTATTTTATGGAAAACGAAAATAAAAATTTTGAAGGATTTTTGGGAGGAGTTTCAGGTGGAGATTCTTCTAAAGGACAAGGTATGCACATGGATCCGTCTATTGCTAGTATGTTTCAAGCCTTCTCATTATCAATGCAGCAACAGCAAAGCAATGATCGAAAGGAAGCTTTGGCAACCAAAGCATTGCAAGCAGTGGTCAATAAAATTGATCAATTTGATGGGAGAAATATTTCAAGGTATTTATGATGTTATGTTCGTGAAATGGAGATAAATCGAATTTCTGAGAAGAAAATGGTTGAATTATTTGGACTTGCCACGATACCGGAGATAAGAGACTACATTACATTGATTACAGATCGTTATGGGAATTCATGGGAGGTTTTTTCACATGCATTGAAAGACGAATATTTCTTGGAAGATGTTGATCGCGTTACTAAGAAGCTGTTTCTGGAATGGATTGAACGGCCCAATAAGAATTTGCAAGCAACAGAGCTACTAAGGGAATTTGAGAGGCAGTACTCTCAATTATCGAAGGTAGAAAAATTGACATTGGAGCCGAACAAAGTTGATCTATTTCTTCAAGCTACTGATGGAGAATTGCAAGGGAAATTAGAACTCCTTCTTGAAGACAAAGAAGAAGATGAAGGATTGACAACAAAGTGGAAGAACGTTAAAGATGCGGTGGGGTTGCTTACAAAAAGAGAAAGGAGGAAGGATAGGAGCAATATTCCGAAAACAATACAAGCACCCAAAGCTCCAGTATGTACAATACCACCAACAATGCCTACAGTTCAACCTTCGACATCCTTATCAAAGAAAGCAGATATGGAGATGAAAGAAATTATACGTGGAATGCGAGATCTTGAAATCAAATTGGCAAGACTTGAAGAAAATACTTCTACAAGTAATTCGAAGAATGTTTCAAAACAAGGATATGTACAAAGATGTATTTGGTGTGATGACGCTTCATACACTAGAAAATATTGCAATGAATTTAATAATATGATACGGCAGGGAATTATTTGCTGGAAAGATGGGAAGATAGCATTGAAAGATAGAGAGGATCTTCTTCAAACCAATTTTGGCAAGGGAGGAATGAGAGCATTGGTTCAAGATTACCTAAAAGAGCATGAAACAGTAGCACGAGAAAGTGCAAGTTATGGTGCTAGAGTAGATGATGAAATTGGTGGAAGTACGAAAACTAGTGAGTTTTGGGCTTCTGTCGTTTCTACAATGCAAGAAGGGAAATTACCTCGAGAAGCGTTATTGATGACTGCAGCTACAATACGAGGTAGAACAGGTTGGGAGGATCGTGTTGAGTCTCTTTCAGTTCATGCATATATTGCTAAGAGCCAACATGAAGCTTTGATGGAAGAAAAGAGACGAAGAAATTTTGATGATACTAGAGAAGGAAATTCTTCTAAGAGGCAAACTCGAGGAGACAAGGCTCGGGAGGCAGCTTCACAAGAATTGCCTGTAAAAGATACCTCAGCATCATTGGGAGAAAAAACAAAGGAGACAAAAGATAAAGGCAAATCAATTGCTTATAAGCTACTTTCTGACATTGAAGCGGCATCAAATTTGAAAGGGGTGTTGGAAGAACGTATATTAAATGCTAAGGTGGAATTCACATTGAAAGAAGTCTTGGGAATTGCAAAGAAGGAATTTCATGATGTTATCATTGACAGCATTAAGCGAAAGAGGCAATTAATGGGCAAAACTGGAATGAATCATGCTATTGATGCAAGAATATATAGAGATGAAGAAGAGGTTGATATTGGTTACAAGCAACCAACAAATGAAAAGAATGGGTATAATCAACGAGTACGTTTCGAAGATTATAGTGACAAGGAAATGGAAACTTTGAGCCATTATACTCGAAAGCATTGGGCAAAGGCAACTACTGAGGTATTAGTGAAAGTAGGAAATATAGATGAACCAATTGTTGGTTTAGTCGACCATGGTTCTGAAATAAATCTCATGTCTAAAGATCTTTATAAGAAGCAAAAATGGCCAATTGATATGGAACATGGATGGGCAATACGAGCAGCTAATAACACACGGGGCGAATTATATGGAGCTTGTCCAGATGTCAAAATTTGAATAGGGGATGTTGCAACGGAGCAACATTTCTTTGTTCAAGATACAACGTCTTATCTGTTGATTTTAGGACAACCTTATATTATGGCAATACGGATGGAAACAAAAATACTTGACGATGGTTTTGCTTATGTAAGGGTATCGAGCGAGGATGGAAGGAAAGCTGTACAATTTCTAACAATACCTCCTAACCATGAACGGAATCGAGATAGGTTGAGGGAGAAACCATTGCCAAAGATTATTGAAGGATTTAAGGATTTTGGGGAGATACCACTGTAAAGCGAGATTATGGAGGTACAAAAGAGGAGGTACTCTTGCGAGATGAAGGTGCCTTTGATGCGAGTTTTATTGGTATACTGGAGAATGGAAATATTATGTATAAGAAAGTTGATGATTTTAAAAGAAAGGAAAGAAAAAGATTATATGATATTGAAGGACAATTACGCAAGTTAGGTACATTGCAAGATGATGAGAGGATTTTAGGTGTTTATGAAGAAAATGGACTAGAAGATTCATTGGAATTGATTACATCTATTGGATTAGGGGATAATGATAAGATTGTTGAGATTCATTCAAGAGAGGTTTATACCATACTTGAATCTTTTCAAACACCAGAAGTCATTGTAGAGACGAGATATAAAATGGCAGATAAGAAGGTAAAGCTTGTTGCCGGACCATTACTAGAAGATTCTAAAGAACAAATGGGAGAAGCATCAAAAGAAGCAAGTTTAAGAGATCCAATGAGTATTGGACATCAGTTTACTAAAGAGACTTTTGAAGAATTGAAGATTGGTTCTGATGGTTCTTTATTGCCGGAGGAAATTACTTGCTTCAAAAAGATGTTGACTAAACAAGGTAGATCGTTTGCTTTCGAATCTCATGAAATTGGGTGTGTGAATCCAAATATTATAACACATATGGTTATCTTCACTGTACCACATGTACCTTAGAATCTAAGACCGATTTCAGTACCAAGGGCACATTTATCTAAATTGGTTGAACTATTAAAAGAAAAGATGAAGATGAAAATATTGGAACCCTCGTTTGCGCCGTATTCAAGTCGATGGTTTACGGTACCTAAGAAGAATGGGTCACTACAGTTTATTCAAGATATGCAACCGGTGAATGCAGTAACTATCAGGAATGCAGGAATTGGACCTATTGTGGATGAATTTGCTGAGGCGTTTGCTGGAAGGGCGATCTATTCAATGGGTGACTTATATTCAGGTTATGATCAATTTCAACTTGCCGAAGGAAGTTGAGATATGACAACATTGAGGACACCACTTGGATTGGTTAGAATGTGCACTCTTCCTCAAGGCGCGACCAACTGAGTTGCGCATATGATGAATGGGATGAATAAGGTATTGAGAGATTTTATTCCGAAAAAGACTATGCCTTTTCTGGATGATGTTCCTATAAAAGGGTGCAGAGAAGGAGACAAGGATGAAACTTTAGATACGAGGGGGTGTCGCAAATATGTTGTTGATCATATACAAGATTGTGAAAAGATTTTAACTCGGCTTGGAGAAGTTCATCTTATATTATCGGGTATGAAGTCCGTATTTGGAGTACGAAAGGTTGTGATTGTTGGACATTTATGTGGATCTTACGGAAGAAAACCAGATCCGACTAAAGTTGATGCAATTGGAAGGATGAAAGAGGATTGTGATTCTTTAACAGAGATTCGCAGGTTTTTAGGTGCATGTGTATTTTATCGAATCTGGATCCCTCATTATGCTCACATAGCGGATCCATTATATGAACTGTTACGCAAGGGCTACCGATTTAAATGGGAAGAAAGGCATATTCAGGCAATGTAAAGATTAAAGAAATTATTGATGTCACCTCCAATATTGAGGAAGGTTGATTATAAGTGCAATAGACCAGTGATTCTTACTGTGGACGCTAGTCCAATTGCCATTGGATCGGCTGTGGGTCAAGATGATTCAAATGGGAATAGATTTGCAGTTCGATTTGGGGCTAAAGTTTTAAGTATTCGTCAGCGTGCATATTCGCAAGTCAAAAGAGAACTTTGGGGAGTCGTTTCGGCTATGAAAGCTGAAAAGGACTATTTGATTGGGGCAGTAGTAGTAATTGAAACAGATTGCTTGCCATTGCTTGGAATGATTACTAACTGTTCAACGCCAGATATTGCAATGTTGAGATGGATTGTTTATATTAAGTCATTAAATCCAGAATTTAAGCATATTAATGGGAAGGACAATTTAGTAGCAGACATGCTATCTCGAGCAAGATAGGAGAGGGAGGACGAAATGGTTGAAGATATTGATGACGTCAGATTGAAATTCTATTCAATATCAAATCTCAACAGAGAAGACAAGCTATTTCTTAAAGAATCTTATGAAGGAGAATTATTGGATATTGGTCATTACTTGAATACCTTGACTAAGCAGGGGAATTGGTCTACAGAAAAATTCAAACAAATAAGAAAAAAAGCATATGGATTTTTACTTCGAGATGGATTCTTATGGAAGAGACCGAAGAAAAGAATTGAGGTACCACAACGAGTGATAGGCAAAAAGGAAGAAAAACTAAAATTATTAAAGGAGTTTTATGATAGTTTATGGGCAGGGCATAGAGGAATCTGGGCTACTTTTGCTAAACTCAAGGAATGATATTGGTGGAAAAATTTGTATCGAGATGTGCTCTTATTTGTAGAGTCATGTGAAATCTATCAATATCCGACATCGAGATGGTCTTCATCCTACGTATCCTCTGGCTATTCATTTTAAATGGGTTGTTGATTTGGTTATTATGCCAGTTGGGTTATGGCAGATGAGATATTTGATTTTAGCTCATGAAGATTTATCAAATCAAGTAGAAAGAAGGGCATTGAGGATAAAATCTACAGAGGGGATTTGTAGGTTTTTGCTTGAAGATGTCATTTGCCGCTACGGATGCGTAGGAAAAATCACTGCAAATCGTGGAGAGTTAAATGCACAAGAAGCTCATAAGTTCTTTGAAAGATGTGGAGTTAAACTATCACTGACTACTGCTTATAATCCAGAAGGGAATGCAAAAAGCGAATGCAGTCACCCACCGATTGTGAAAGCATTAGTTAAAGCTTGTAATGGGAAAGTTAAAGAGTGGCCACGGCTTTTGTCATTTGTATTATGGGTTGATCGAACAACATATAGTTCGGTGACAGGATATATGCCAGTAGAACTTATGACAGGTCGAAAACCAATTATGCCGATTGAAGAAAAGGTACTTACTTAGAATATGCTACCATGGGAAGATGGATTGACAAGAGAAGAACTTCTGGCTATTAGGATTCGACAATTGGAGCAAAGTTCGGAAGATGTGCAGATAGCATTGAAAAGGTTAAAAAGAGCAAGGTTACAAAACAAGGCGCGATTTGATAAGCAACATCGATTGAGACCTAAAGCAATCGAAGAAGGTGACTGGGTACTTATTTATGACAATAGTCTGGATAATCAACATAGTACTTTGCGGAAATTTTTAAAACGTTGGTTTGGACCATATGTAGTAACAATTGTTCATGATAATGCGACTTACTCATTACGGGAGTTAGATGGTACAAAATTGAAAATACCAATTGCAAGGAAGCGAGTAAAAATATTTAAACGAAGACACACGGAGATGAATATGGAAGACCTTAATGAAGGTATAGAGATTCCGCAGCAAGAAGATGAAAGTGATTTGGATAATGAAGGTGACGAAGATGAACTGGACAAAGACGTAGAGGATATATTCTAAATCAAACAGCAATTGGGTAAATTGGTGCATACTGGAGGATGATCAAGTTCAGAGGGGGTGGATGTCGTGTTGTAACACGAGTATACCGTGAAAATATAAAGAAAGGGGACTTTTATTAATGTTCAGTTACCTCGAATATTGGGAGCAATGACCAATTCCAGTGTAAATACTGAGTGGCCAGGTTCAGTCACCCCGTTACAGTCAGCCGGGGCATACTGAAATGCTCCATTCGATTCCAATAACGGAAGTCAGCAGGAAGAGAAAGGATCAATTCACACGATGGGTGAGACTTACTACTAGACTCTTAGCCAATATGAGACCTGAATTGGTTGGGCGACTCAATGTAGTCCCAATTACGGGGTTTCGATTCTGTTTCAGGCTGTCCTGTTCTCTCTGCCGTTTCAGGGAACGTTGTTTTCGGTAAAAGGATCTCTTAAAGGTAAAAACGGAGGAAAAAGCTCTGACGGCGAGAGCCAATTTTGGATCCAAGCTCTGACGGTGGGAGCCAATTCCGGATCCAAGACGGAGGATTGAAGAAATTCAGAATTAAGGTTAAGAAATGAGAGGGAGAGAGAATAAGTTTTTGGGGAGTTTTTTGAAGAATGAGAGAGCTAGCTTCATGCTTCGGGCAGGGAAAAAAGACAGAGAATTGGGTCTTTTTCTTCATAGGATTTTAGGAAGACTGAGGCAATCATTACTGAAGTCAGTGTTATAATGGTGAATCGGGATTTTTAATGAAGTGGGTTTGATTACTCTTGACTGTTTTGTGAAATCAAGTTACGTCTGTGATGAGGAGTTAAAAGGGTGTCTATAGGATTACATATGCGGAGTGAATGAAATTTATTGGGTTAATCTAACAAGACAGTCAGTAGATACAAGATCGTGAGTATAAAGCGGTATCAAAGATTAGCAGTTTGGATTGTTCGAGATTCTCTGTAACATCTAGAGACCTACCGGCTGGGGCAAAAAGGACTTCGACAAGCATTCAAAGGGCATCCGTATAGATTTACGATGTATTCTTGCAGTTGTTTATATTCCAACAGTCAAAAATCGATAAACTGCTTGAATATTGGCGAATCTCCATACTACCTTCTACAGCCAGATGCCCGACGCGTTCTCGAGTAGGAAAGCACGTAATACGACAACGGACACAGAAATATAGGCTCGAGATCTAACAAGAAGTTCAAGAAGAATTGGCAAGAACTAGATTAATCAGATGAATACAAGAACAACATCAGAGAGGTGAGCTAGAGCTCCAAGAGATGTGTTGTCGAGACTGAAGAACTCTTCAGCCTTGATTCCAATATATACTCCTATTTAGGGAGCTTCTCAAGCAACTTCTACCAACTAGGAAGCTTCTAGAAGGTTCTGGTGACTTGCTTCTAGAAGATTCTAGAAACTTGTCTCTAGAAGGTTCTAAGGACTATGTCCCTAACATCTTCTACTAACTAAAAAGCTTCTAGAAGGTTCCAGAGACTTGCTTCTAGAAGGTTCTAGAAACTTGTCTCTAGAAGGTTCTAAGGACTATGTCCCTAATACCAAAATATCTAAATTATAAATTATTTCTAATGTGATTTTTATTTTAAAATAGAAAACTTACAAGACAAGTCTCAATTACTATTTAACATATTTAGAAGAATCTAAAGGTCTAACTTGTGTCTAAGAAAATTTCTCAATATTTTTGGAAGAAGATATTATTTACTTATAATATTTATAACTATTTAAATTTACTTCTATTTTACTTAAGTTACATAAACATCTATTATTCTATAATTTAAAAATTATAATCATTATTAAATATATATGTGTCTAAATTCAATACAATCATATATAAGTGACTAATATGAAAGTAATATTTTTTATACCAACTTATGTACGATATTACATTTATAATTAATATAGGAAGTCAATCTGCATGGTTATATATAAAACTTAATTATGTATTTTTATTTAGTAATTTCAATAAAGGTAATTGGCTTAAAAGATTATTCAATAATTTGAAGTAATTTACACAAAGAAAACCTATTCAATCTTATTATTATAGTATCAATTCTGTAAAATTACCAAAAATATATATATTCTTCTATGCTAAAAAAATTGAAGTTTTTTTGTTGATATATATTTTTAAAATAAGAAATAATTTTATTTCTATGATTTATGCATCTAATTATATTTTTTTTTATATATACATTTATCAATCTAAAAACACCACAACTTCTATCTACAAAATTTAGTGACCTAGTTCCATTACTAACATTGCAATTGAAAAAACAAAACAAGTTTGAAGGGATATATTTTAATTTATATATAAATAGTGGATTGTTAAATTTAAAGGATGAATTTGCAACAACCTCATTAATTTTATAGAATCACTACTTATTAGTTAGTTGAGTCCTTCCATCTTTCTTGCTATATATAAACTATTTACTTATCTTGCTTAACATGTTCTTATATTGCTTTTGCTTTTGTCTTATAAATTCTACAATCAATACCATTATAATTAGTACATATATTAGTAAATTAATTAAATTTAATACATATATTAGTAAATTAATTAAATTTAATACATATATTAGTAAATTAATTAAATTTAATACATATATTAGTAAATTAATTAAATTTAATACATATATTAGTAAATTAATTAAATTTAATACATATATTATTAAATTAGTGAATTAATTATTTTTTTATAAAAATTAATTAATTTAAATATTAGTTATTTTTTGATTAGCTTGTTTTCTATCTTTTCTTTTTCAAAGATCAATATCTATCCCCAATTTTGCAAAGCTATATACATCTAAATATCCTCAAATTTTAGAATTACTTTTGATTTAACTTAATTAACGTCATATCTAATTAATGCACAATACATACATCTAAATTTTTTGAAGTCCTATAAAAAAAAGTTGATTTACTAATAAACAATATATTTAAAAAAATTTATGATAATTAGAATTTTGAATTATTATTAGTGATTATTAGAAGTTGATTCAATTTTTACAAATTGTATGAGAAATCATTAATGATATCTGTACAAATTGCTTTCAACTTGTGACTTCAATGAAGATAAAAAAAAAATTAAAAATTAAAAATTACATTAGTATTATAAGTCAGTATTAATACAATTCAGTTAAGTTTACTCTTAGAATTTGTTGAAGTTTATAGATTTTCTTAATTTTTAATTATAACATTACTTGAGCATAAAAATCTAATTAAAATTTAAGAAAACATTCACCATACGTGTAACTGAATATTTCAAAAATAAAAACTTAAAGTATCAATTGAATTCAATTTATTAAACATACTACTATATATATATATAGAGAGAGAGAGAGTTTAGATAAAATTCATATTAATTTAAAGCAAGTTATTTCCGCTCCTGCAATTCATTGTTGTGCAAATTTCCACGACTTGCTCAAACGAGAAGGCTGCTATGCCGTCTTCGGATGTGAACAATGCAGGAAAATATATCGACTTGGGTCATTGGAATAGAGTGAAGATATAGCTTTTGCTCTGGCGCTGACCCAATCTCCAATGAGTTGGTGAAGTCCCCACTTCCGAGAGCATGTCTCCTGATGTGTTTAGAGAGAGTAGCTGTGAGTAATTGGTGATCTGTCTCCATCGAGTTAGAAGAATTGTCGCAGACGGTGAGTTTGTGGGGCAACTAGATTTATTTCTAGGCTTTCGCGACCTGATACAACTGGCTAGTTCATAAATAAAAACAGTAATGACCCACTTCGGGAGACTTGTGGGTTGCACTTAATTTGTGCAGAGCTACAATAAGCCTCCGCAGAAAACGAAATGTTCAAGCTGTTCCTGCAGTTCTGGTGAACAGTATTAAGGTTTGAACTTGCAAGTGACTAATCGTTCCCGAGTATGGAAAAGGATAATTGCTTCTCGCTTCCCTACATTTACATTTGCACATTCTGTTCTTACTCCAGGAATAGAGAATCAGTGCAGCATCATTAAGAAGTAACCAAAAATTCATTCATAAGCCTGGCATTGGTCAATCTACTGCTAGCTCCTAAGATAATGCAGTGGCTACTGAGAATAGGAGAACTGGAAGTAAAAAGGGAACTGCTTAAAAGGAAAATACCACATAGCCATCATACACTCATGTGAGGGCTCTAGTGCGCGCAGAACACTCCATCAAATTTATAAAATACAGTAGAGAAAGAACTACTGTGAAAAATTTATTGGAACTTCAACAGTGCTGTATCCGACTAAATCCCTGCCAAGTGAGACTGATAGGAGGAGGTACACTTCTCTAGCAATCAAGGCCGTTTTTTTGGCATGTATACAGATCACTGCCAGGTTCATGCCTCAATTTCATCAGCCAAAAGGATGTGATAAAACTGTACACCAGCAGAAATGAAAAATGCATCTGGGCATATTTTACGTCGCACAACTGCTGGAAAAGTATGTCAATGCTAAAACATTGTACACACGCGCATACTCGACACACAAATAAAGTTAAGAAATGAAAAGATAAACGAAGATTAAAAGTACTCACGTACAATTCATCGAGACAAGATTCACTGTGTAATAGTTTCCTCCTTCCCTAGATCCTGTAGAGGAAGTTTTTATCTGAGGTAAACACTCTTGCGGCAGTGACCAGTTCGAAATTCGACGACAAATGAATTCTTCGAAGTCGAAAGCCCTCACAGTTAATTCTCTGAGTTTCTTTGAGAAGAATCCGATCTTCCTTAAATTCCACTTCTCCACAACCCTTTCAACACCAGTACCTGCACGTTGCTTCGACAATGAAGATGTCCATATTATATGATCTAGAGATTTTAGCAGGTTTCGCCTGGTAACGATAATCATAAATAACCGATTCTTTCTGGATGTGTCGTCTGATTAGAGCTGCAGAACAGATTGCGGCCGGAATTGGTTAAGATTGAACAAGGAGCAGATGGCGCGGGTGATTTCCACCCAGAGTGGACCAGGAAGGCAGGAGTCGGCCTCAGAGAATGAGTGCAAGGTGATGCTGGAGTGGTGGCTTTGGAGCCAAGTCCTAGTGAACCTGGCCCATTGACGCGAGAAGAACTGGTTTGCAGGGGTTGCCTGTGCGTGTGAAGGTAGGAGGTAGGCGCGAGCGGCCAGCTCCACAAGACGATTTTTGATCACAGGGCGCTCGTCTTCTAATTCCTTATGTTCACCTTCGCACTCCCTCTGCGGTTTGATGAGACAGGTATGGCGATCGCTCGACAGCAGGTCTCGCAGGCTGGTGTAGGATAGTTCATGCGGATTTTCGTTCTTCAAAATTGTAAGTTCTGTAGCGGCATTAGAGAAGTTCTTGTGTGCAGACATAACTTCCACATGCAGGAGACCGCCACTTGGTACATGCGGATGTCTAGCCCAGGAAAAGAGAGGTAGAAGCATGCGCATACCAAGTCTTGGCAAGTTTGTCATTTTCTGTATGAGGAACTGCATAGTAACACAAGAAGAAGGCTGATAAGAGGACTACCCAAAGACATGATTCTACAGCAAAGTTACGAAGGTGAACGATAAATACAACACAGTGAATAGAGAGTTTATATCCATTCGAAAAAGTCTCTCCTCCGATCTAGGCGATTCGCAGAAACATCTCAGGTTACACTAAAACAGAAACCACAGAAGTATCTGCTACTTCAGCAACATACCTAAAAAGCATCTGAACCTGCTCTCCAGCCTCCCATCATTACGGAAAGTTCAGGCACACTTTCATTCCAGTGCACCACTAGCAACACTTTGAACGGTAAGACACGTTACCACTCAGTATTGCGAACTAGTGACAATTACAATTCGACGCACACGACTCAAAACCTCCAGTAAATGGGAGACTAAAAACTCCACAACAGAATCAATTTCAGTACGCAATGTCAAACGATTCCAGGAGTTCCACTAGGCGAACTCCTCAGAACCTCAGAAATGCGAGATGCCATCCAATTTGCACACAAATTCCTAGCAACGCAGTAACATAACCCCTGCAACCTCGAAACAGGAAAAAAAACAGAAATACACCTGAAAGCCTGAAAATGTACCTACGTTGCATGTCAGGAACGGACTGTTCTCCCAATCTCACGTAGCGCTACTCTAAGTGTCGGGGAAAGACCACGAGCAGGCTCTGCTTCTCGTCTTCAACCTCGCCTGCTTCTTCTTCCTTCCGCCTCATTTTCCTGTCTCTCACTTTACTACCGTTGCCACAACCTTCCGAAGACATTCTAGTTCCCGCCTGCGACGAACTCCCTCGCATTTAAGCTAATGATCAAACACACCTCTGCAGACCCGCTCCAAGGCTACTAGAGACTGAAGTAAGTAAGTAAGCAACTACAGCATATCAATCCTTCCCACCCAATCCTCCAAACAAAGACCCAACTACCCGAGCGACGAATAATGTGAGCAGACAGATGCGCGCTGTAATGGCGACGAGCATCGTTCGGCATCGGCGACCGTAGTTTGTCAGAGAAAAAGCTACTTGTCTGTCTGGAGAGGGTCGCATCCGAGAATACAGCCCCAGCCCCACTCAGATCGGCATCTTTTCATTCGAAGTCAGGCGAGTGAGGACCCACTTGCGACCTTCGGGTGGGCGTATTCTGTCATTCCGCGACCTCTGGTCTCCTCTATCAGACTAGGAGCCGACTGTGAGCTGGTATAGCTGACGATTATTGATGCGGGTGTCATTGATTGAGGAGTTGCTTTCTTATTTTTTTGTGACATATTTGTTTTATCTATTTATTTAAATGAAAAATGTCTCGTTGAGAGCTTAGTATATTAAAATCATTTTTTTAACAGCCAGGCATGACTAATGTGTGAACCCATTACAGACATGGGAAATGGGTATCGTGTTGCTGCCGGAAGATCGTCTCTTGGCGGATTTGTGGGTCATGCTTGGTTCAGAATCAAGAATTCTCATGGTTTTTAACACAGGTAAATACTAAAAAGACTACCGATGTTTTTGACAAAGCCCACACTCATAGCACCACAATGCGCCGATAATCGGAATCTGGAACAGTGTCAAATATCAGAAAATCGCCGTCCAAATATGGTCACGAGTTTCCGACAAATTCAATGCTCCACTTCGAGAGAGTGCGAGAAGATCACAAGGATACAAGACTCTTGTGCCCTTTCGAAATGAATGTGTTTTGGGTTGTTGAATTGTGAATCAATCAAGCTGTCTATCCAACCAAATTACCCCTAAATAAGAGAAACACGGATTATCTTCAAGGACTGGAAGAGTGCCAAAAACTCGAGCTTCGTCACAGCATTCACCCAAAACACTGCGTTACCGTGGGCATCGTGTTCCTCTAGTCCATGAGGAGAACAGCTGAAGAGATCGACCTTCCTGTTTTCTAGATTTACCCACAAGTTGATCGATTCCCTGCTCCTCCACTGTCCTCGAAGCGAAGTTGCCGCATTTGCTTTCTTTACACGGATCCCAATCGGCGAGGACCACACCACTGTCGGATTCCACCCTCCCAATGGAAGTCGAGGAACAAACAGTGTTGCGAGCTGAAGACAATCCACCATAAACAGGGAAAGTTTGGAGCAAGTGGGAGCTCCTGGTGCAGACAGGTTAGTGCAGAGAGTCGGTGAATTTGACAGGCAGCTCTTCTGGTGAAACAATCTTCAAGGATTGGGGGCGACGATTCCTCTGCAGTGATAATCAAACCCGCCTGACAGATTTTTTTTTCTTCTTCTCAAATCCTGTACCTGCTGCCACGCTCTCCGCGATTCGACGGTGTCCTGCTCGCAAGCCATACAGACAAATTAGAAGCAGATTCTGTTGCTGTTTTTTTGGCGTGATTGTGAACGTCATTACTGCCGGAAGAAATGCCCCGTGATAAAAATATAAACAAAATGCAAAAAAGTACAAAAAACACGAAGATGTCGGGCCATTGCTCAGTCTCCAACCCAAAAAAAATAAAAAATCTGTGGCGGGCTGGGAAGTTCCGAGGGAACGAACTCAGAAACCCACGTAATTGATCAATTCAAAGGCATCTTTTTAGTGTATAAAAAAAGGAGTCAAATTGAGATGACATTGAATTCGAATGTGGACAGATGTACCTACTAGGACCCACGCTATTTCCAAGGCCTTCTACAACACTGGAATGGTCATTCAACAAGACCCAAAAACTTTGTTTAATCACGGAGCTTTGAACTAGGAGCATGGAGAGCATGAATTAGGGTTAGGGTTAGGTCATGCGTTTTTGTGTATGCGTAGGACTTTGGAGGGCTATTTGACAAGTGAAAATTGTGGTTATGAAATGGGTTTTTGGGGTTGGAAAAGGTTGTGTGGGGATTGGAATATAATTAACTAGAAGTTGATGAGTGGGTCTCTACCATGAGAAATGAAGTTTAGTAGTAGAAGATGCTTGAAAATACCTTCAATATCCTTCAGAATAAAATTGGATCGTTTTTACAATGAATGGCTGTTGGGATATTAATGTGTTGTTTCAGGTGAGGCAAGTTATGGATGTCAAACATGAATAATTAAAAGTCTGTCATTGTGTGTTACTTGGTCCTTTTTACTGATAATTTGTTCATTCATTCGATTGTTTTGAGAGCAATTTGAATCATCTGTTTCAAGATATTATATATTTCATCTTACTCCAGGAATTATTGTAGAGTAAAAAAAATTGTACAAATTTGTAGTAGGAATATAGAATGGGAATATATATATATATATATATATATATATATCTTATAATAGAATGGGATATTTCACTCACTATATTATAAAACACATTATATTACACATTTTATGGTATCTTCCATATTTCAAATCTACACAGCATTGACAATATTCAAACCATCTAATGTTGATTTCATGTAAATATAAAAAATTATGAAAGATTAAATAAAAACTTATGTAATCCTAATTTAAAACATCTGATTAGTTTTGAGTATACATGTTTATATGTAGATACTTACAGATAGATATAGATATATATATATATATATATATATTAAATTATAATTGAAAGGTATAATTCTCAGCATTCACAATGTCTTTTCATTGCTTAAGTAATGAAAAACTGATTTATTCATAAAAAGAATAAATAGTGTATATATATATATATATATATATATACATATATCACAAAGCATAAAAATTTATTTTATAAGATCTATTTATTGAGATTTTTAAATAAATAAATCACAAATTTTATTTTATTCTATATTTATACCTTATTTTTATATATGTATTACGAACATATGTATTTATTCTAATAATTACTTATATGATTAGATGAAAGTAGATAAATATAGATTAATTTCATAATATCTTCTAGAAAAGCTTTGTATAAGCTTCATAGACACTTCTTTGACTTTACAAGTGTTTGTAGTTAATTGATAGGCTAGAAACTTGGTTAACAAATTAGCCATGTATGTCACATGTTAATGGCTTGTGGAACAAGTTAACTATGTGGCCTTTATATAGATAACTTGCCTTACAAGTTAAAATATGTATCTACCAAAGTCAACATGTATTGGAGGTCCAATAGCATATCACCACATAGCTCATAATAGAGAGTATATTTGGAAGCAAGAATAAAGCCTTTTTTATTCTTGTTAATACCTTTCTAGTCCTTATTCTTGTTTCAAGACTTTTTAATCTTCTAATCTTTGACAATAGCCATTTTAGTTTAATACTATATTATCTTTGAGTGATTTTCTAGTATTTTTGAGAGACACAAGAGTATTTTGACTTTTTAGTTTTTTGAGGTTTATGTCCTTGATAGTCCAATAAGAATGATAATTTATTGTTCTTATCTTATTTTAGAAGTGAATGAATTACTTCACTTCTATTATTATATTTTGAAGTTTACGGACTATCCATCTTTTAATACTCATTTTTTTTTCTTAAAGAGAGTGGATTACTCCTCTTTATGAAATTTTTTATTTGATATGAGAGGTTACAAATTATCTTACTCTATTTTAACTTTTTGAAGTTATTTGAATTGTTTATGAAAGGAAAGTTTATAGATGCTACTCTCATCAAAAGTGAGAATAGATTTGTAACTAATATTGATATTCACGAGTTTGTCAACATTCTAAGATTAGAAATCTCATGTATTTTTTATGTGAATCATAGAGGTACTATTGCTACATATATGAAAGAAGTTCAAAGTCTATACTAAAAAGTTATACAATTGAAGGAAGAAAATAGATCAGCCTTACAACCAAATCTAACACATCTCGCTTCTACAAGTACAAAAGAAGAAATGATTGATATACCTAAGAAGTTTGATGGAATTTTTTTTTGAGGATTTTTACAATAAGTTAAGCTCTATTTGAGGTTGCATCATTTCCAATACCTCAATAGATTTAATCAAGTTGAATTTATAGATGCACTTTTATTAAGAAGTGCTCTCTTTTGGTTTGCACATTGGATGGAAAAAGATTCACAACTATTCTATGATTTAAATTTATTTTTAAAATTATTTATGGCTACATTTGAAAAAGTGATTGAAAAAGAATAGTAGAGACCAAGCTTGTATTACTACAATAAAGATCATGTTTAGCCACCACATATATTCCTAAATTCCAAAATCTTGCTTGGAACATGGATTGGAATGATAAAGCCTTTATCAATCAGTTTCAATATGAGTTAAAAGATAATGTTAGAGATTTATTGTTGACAATGTTGATAATATATTTATTAGAGCAATTTATTGCTCAAGTCATTGCATGCAATAATTGATTCTTTAAAAGACACATAGAACAAAGATTTGATTGAAGAATTACAAGTCAAGCCATAGCAGTATCTTCTAAGTTTTTAGAAACTTACTTATCTAGGCTAGAGCCTATATAAATTGTTACAATATGTTTTAAATCTATTACTGAGTGAGATAAGACTTGTCATCATCAAGAAGGGTATGGTTATATTATAGAGAATCTAAATATATTGCTTAATATTAATCAAAGAGGCAACATAATTACAAAATGAGGAACATGGTTTCCAAAGAAGACAATATGATGAAAAACAAGCTTTTTCAATTTCAATAGAAACCATGCAACTAGAATCATGTGCAATACCTAATAAAGGTCATATTCTCTCTTTAAATCTTTCATCTTTTTTTATAATAGATGTATTTTTAAGACCTAAAAATCACAAAGTTTTATATTATTAAATACAAAAAATTTAGCTTCTTTTATTGATAAAGACTTTATAAAAAAAAAAGAGATATCATTAATCAAGAAAACTAAATCCATATATGTAGAAGTCATATATGATTGTTTTTTGACTTCTACAGATGTTATCTGTGAAACTATTCATTTAGATGTAGCAATTAAAGATCATAATAGTATAATAATATTTAATGTGATAAGATCTCTTTTAATTTGATTATTTTAATATTATTATAGTTAAAAAAATATAATCTTTAAATATATTAGATTTTTTTTAACCTTAATTTTTTTAGTAGTTTAATCTAAAATTCCATTAGTCAAATAGAAATATATAAGTCTAGTACATCCAAACCCTTATTTGCAGATATGTAAGCTTTATTAATATGGAAAAAAGTCATATTTTGCTAAATACACTACACCTATTTTTAATGGTGAAAAGATATCAAGTGGTATTATTAGCCAATATCAAGATTTTAAAGACATTTTTGAAAAGAAGAATGTAGATTTACTTTTAGAGTATTAACCTTATGATTATTTAATTGATCTATAAGAATGAACTTAACCACAATTTGCACCAATCTATAACTTATTACAAAATGAGTTGGCTATATTAAAAGAATACATTGTCAAGAACTTGATTAAGAATTTCATATACTATTCAAAATCTCCAATAAAAGCTCCTATCTTATTTATAAGGAAAAGTGATAGATTTCTATGGATGTGCATAGACTATCAATGACTTAACAAGATTACCATCAAGAATAGGTATTTCCTACTTTTGATTTTAGGACTTCTTGACCAATTCAATCAAACAAAGATCAATACAAAAGTAAATATATAAAGAGTATATAATTTGATTTGTTTTAAAGAAGTAGATGAATGGAAGATTGTTTTTTCGAACTAAATATGGATTTTTCAAACATAATATCATATTTTTTGGATTCATGAATGCACTAATTACTTTTCAATATTTCATGAATGATATTTTTATAAATTTTTTAATGATTTTATTATCTATTTTTTAAATAATATTCTAATCTACTCTAAAAATATAAAAGAATATGAAATTCATATTTTTCATGTGTTCCAAAAACTTAGAAATAAATGATTACATGCTAAGTGTCATAGAAATATATATCTACTCCAATAATTACTTACATAATTAAGTAGAAGTAGGCAAAAATAGATTAATTTCATAATATCTTCTAAAAAAGCTTCATAGATATTGCTTTGACTTAACACGTGTTTATAGTTAATTGATAGGCTAGAAACTTAGTCAACAAATTAGTCATGTGACATACATATTAATAGCTTGAAGAACAAGTTAATTATATGGTGCTTATGTAGATAACTTATTTTGTAAGTTAATACATATATATAGCAAAATCAAAACATGTTGGAGGTCCTATAATATATTTCCACATACCTCCTAGTTAAAGAGTATATATGGAGGCAAGAGTGAAGCCTTCTTCACTCTTGTCAATGTCTTTCTAGTCTTTAGTCTTGTTTCAAAACTTTCTAGTCTTCTTATTGTAGACAATAGTCATTCTAGTTTAATACATTATTATCTTTGAGTAATTTTCTAGACTTTTTGAATAACACAAGAGTATATTGAGATTTTCTTCCTTAAAAATTAATGTCTTTGATAGTATGATAAGAGTGCTAACTCATTGTTCTTATCTTATTTTACAAGTGAATGAATTATCTTACTTCTATTGTTGTGTTTTGAAAATTACAGTATCATGATATAATACAGCTAATAGGTAAAGAATGAAAGAAATATTATATTATAGAAGATTTTATTTCAAAATATTGATAAAAATTATTTTATAAATATAGATAATAGTAAAAAGATAATAAAACTAAAAGTAAAAATGCTACATTTTTATATAGTAGACTTTTATTTATTTCTTATAGCCATAAATAAGGTAAAGTAAGATAGGTTATAAAAATAAAGAATATAAGTATATGTAGAAAGAAATTAGGAGTTTAATTTAATAAAAGTTATGTTAAGAAAACAAGAATTGATATAAAGAAAGGATTGGTTGTCAACCATAATTGAAATCAAATTTTAAGGCACAAAATTATGCACCTATGGTGACTCTAGGATTCTTTTGTAAATCAAAGAGTGATTTTTTAGAGAAGATTTTGTAGGATTTTTTTAAGCATTGGTTTTGGAAAATTTGAATTTGTAATAACTTTATAAGAGCTTTGCAAAAAAAAAAAAAAAAAAAAAAAAAAATAGTGAATATAGTTTTATGAAATAAAAAAGGATTTATATTATGAAAATTTTTGTGAATTTGATAGTAGATCTATAGGTTAAAATTTTTGAATTTTTAAATATAATTGTGCTTATTGCATGCAATAAATTTGAGCATGATCAAGTAGTTAGATTAAATGTTTTTGAAGTTTAAATAGGTTGGAATCTCAGAAATAGGATTTTGAAGGTTAGTGAGGATTTCCAAGATCTTTAGCAATTTGTGAATTGAATTGAGGTGAAATTTATATATATAGATAGTAGACATGATTTCCAACATATATGTGAATTTTGAAAGGTATTTAATAGTAGAATTAAGAGATTTTGGCTTAAGAAGATTGGTATTAAGATTAGAAAATGAGGTTGGTCAATACCCAAGTGGATTTTAGAATTTATCTTCTATTTAGTAAATTTTATCTTTCGTAAAAAATTTGTACTTATTACTAGCTTAGTTGTTGTGAGGTATATTGAGTTGATTATTATATTAATTTTTTTAGAATATTTTTAGGATTTGATTAGGATTTGTCTTGAATTTGATTAAAATTATTTAAGATTTGTATAAAATTTGATTAAAATTTGAGTAGGATTTATTAAAAATTTTATTGAAATTTATCTAAATTTTTATTAGGATTTATTTAGAATTTGATTAAGATTTATCTAAAGTTTTATTAGAATTTTTTTAGAATTGGATTTGAACTATTTAGGATTTGGTTAGGATTTTTTGAAGGTTTTATTAGGATTTATTTAGGATTTGTTTAGGATTTGATTAAGATTTGTATAGGGTTTTTTTAATATTTTTTTAAGATTTAATTAGTATTTGTTTAAGATTTTTTAAAGATTTGATTAAGAATTGATTAAGATTTATTTAAGATTTTTTTAGGATTTTTTTAGGATTTTTTTAAGATTTAATTAGAATTCAATGAGAATTTATGTAAAATTTCTGTGTGTTTCTTTTATATTTTATTTAAAAATTTAATTAAACTTGATAAATGTTTGATTATGTTTATTAAGCTTTAATTATAATTTATATGGATTCTATTAGAATTATTAGGACTTATTGTTGTAATTTTCTTCTACCTTATACAACTAGGTGCTCAGTCCATTTTCAAGTAAGACTTTATATAATATGACATATTTGGTAAATTATACGTAAAAAGCTTAAAATAAAAGGTATTTTGTTTTCTTAAATTGTTTGAGTTATGGAAAAAAAAAAAGATATTTGAAAAATTTTACTTCAGTGATACTATGGATAATTTACAAATGTTATTGGATTTAGACTTTGAAGGTGGTGATAAGGTAATAAATCTGCATTCTAATCAATTTTATGATGAGATGAAAGAATATGTAGATAAATATAAAGTGAAAGTGAACGCCAAATAGAAGACTCTTATAAAGAAGGTTAAATTAATGGCATTGCTACTACTATTGAATTTTAAGAAAATGATTGAGAAAGCTTTTATGAAATCCAATTTAAAAGATTCAAGAAAAATAGGTCATGAATTTAAAGATGAATTGACATTAGATGGTTTGAAAGTTTGTTGTGAGAATTTTTTTATAAGAATTGAAAAGAGAGGTTTCAAAGAAATTCTTTCAGGACATTGGTAAGGCATTTGCATTTGAATCATATGAAATAAGGTGTATTGATCCAAGTATTATAGCACCTATGGTTATTTTCACAATTCCACCTAAACCATAGAATTTGAAATCAATTCTAGTTCTAAATCCCATTTACCAAAGCTAGTCAAATTACTCAATGAAAAGATTAGGATGGAAGTTTTAAAACCATCTATTGTACTATATTCTAATTGATATTTTATAATACTTAAGAAAAATGGAAAATTATGGTTTAATCAAGATATATAACTAATAAATAAGATAATTATTAAAAAAATAGATTTAAGTCCAATTGTAGATGAATTTACAAATACATTTGTAAAGAGAGTAATTTATTCTATAAAAAATCTTTATTTGGAATATGATCAATTTCAATTGGCAATAAAAAATAGAGATTTGAAAACTATAAAGATATCATTAGGATTTGTCAAAATATATATATTACCTTAAGGAGTTATATTTATTAAAAAAAAAGATAGATCTCGATGGATATGCACAAAGTATCAACAACTTAACAAGATTACTATGAAGAATAAGTATTTATTATCTCTAATTTTGGAATTTCTTGACAAACTCAAACAAACAAAGATCAATATAAAAATAGATCTACGAAGAGTACATAATTTAATTTGCATCAAAGAAGCAGTTGAATAAAAGATTGCTTTTAAAATTAGGTATGGACATTTTGAATATAATATCATGTCTTTTAGATTCATGAATACACCAAAATCTTTTTAATAATTCATAAATGATATTTTTTAATAAATTTCTTCATGATTTTATTGTTTTCTATTTAGACAACATTCTAATCTACTCTAAGAATATAAAAGAATAAAAAATTCATGTTTTTTGTATATTACAAAATCTTAAAGATACATGATTATATTCCAAATTGAAAAAGTGTGTATTACACATTATTTAAGTTGACTTTTTAGGATACATCATTTTTAAAGGTCTAATGATGAATCTAAAGAAAGTGTAGACTAAAATATTTGAAGAACAATATGAGATATGCAATGCTTTTTGAGATTTGCTAATTACTACAAGATCTTTATCACAAACTTTTTTCAAGTTATGGCTTTTCTTATATATGTGATATGTAAAGATAAACTTAAGTGGAACAAAGAAGTTAAAACATCTTTTGAAGCCTTGAAAAAAACATTTATTTTTGCACCAATTTTGTATTACATTAATTTTTCCAAGTCATTTTTTTATAGAAATAGATACATTTTTTTATTTTTTTATTTTTTATTATAAGTGTCATTTTGTCATAAATGGAAGCAAATGACAAGTTCCTTTTAGTAGTTCTTTATTCTAAGAAATTTTCAGTAGCTAAGATTAATTATAAGCTCCATCATAAAGAGCTTTTTATAATCATAGATTCATTTAAAAAATGGCATCAATATCTAGAAGGTACGTTGAGTCCAATCATTGTGTATACAGTTCACAAGAACCTCAAGTACTTCATGTCAACACATATTTTGAATTGTCATCAAGCTCGTTGAAACATGTCTTTATTAAGATCACTTATGAACCTGAAAATAATAAGGTTTATCAAATGTCCTTTCTAAACATTTTTATCTTGCACCAAAAGAAAGAGATGCATGTTTTGATTAACAAAAAATAATTCTCTTAAAATTGAGGCATTTTTATCTTCAAGCAATAAAATTAACATTGATTTTTGATTCATCCTTTGTCAAGCAAATTCAATCAAGTATGTCCTCTGATCTTCTTATTTATGATATTAAGAATAATTTTTCTAAGTTTCATGATACTTCTAAGTTCAAATTTAAGAATAATTGTGAGATACATAATTGATTTACTTCTATTATTAATACAAAATTATACTTAAGGTTCTTAAAATCATTAATTTAATGAATTAATGTAGGAATTTTGAGATAAATAATAAAAGTAGGATTTTAATAGAATATTAGGTCTTTTATAAAGTTTCTTTAAAAAATAATTTTAAAATAAGTGATTGCTTCTTAATTGAGCCAATTTAGATTTATGATGTCTTTTATAGTAGATTTATTCTATTAAAAATTAATTTAATTAAGAATAGAAAATAAAGTTGAAGAGATCAATTCAAAAAATTAAAAGAAAATAAAATATAGATGAAAGAAAAGAAATGTAGAAAAATTAAAATATACAATTAATAGAAGAAAGTAAAAAAAAAGAAAAAAAAAAGAAATAAATAAATAAATAAATAATTGGAGGGAGAGATGCTACCTCCAAATTGTTACACCTTCTTTGTTAAAATAGGTCTGGATTGCCTTGGATCCAAGATCTCTAAGATTTTGGTTTTTTCCCTCATCTTCATATCTTTAAGAGTTTTAGTTGCTCCATAGAAACTCTATAAGTCAATTGTTGTAATGGCGATTGGATTCAAAAGTGAAAAAAGAATCAATGGTTCATTTTCTTGCTGCTTTGCATTTAATCTTAGTTTACAAAAGCTCTAAGATATTTTTTGTAGGTTCAAGGCAATTATATTGCTATTAGAAGGTGACTATAAAGGTACTAGTATTACAAAGGCTTGAGTTTTGAATCCATGTTCCTTTTCTATCCTTACAATAGTACAACAAATCATTGATATTTTTGACGCTATTGTGCAGTAATGATACTATGATATTACTTCCCATTTTTTTAAATTCTTCTTTCTTGGTGTATTGTAGAAGTACATTAAATAGCTGAAGTTTTTATGAAGAACTAAGATTTGTAGCAATAATTTTGTATAATAGAAGAATCTTCATTTTTTATTTTTTTTATTTATTTATTTTTTTTTGCATGGTGTAATTGTGGTGATTCTTGTTTCTATTCAAATGGCATATTAAGTTGAAAGGTACCATTGAAAAAGTGCTTGTATAGTGATTCTATCTAAATTCCTTATGTTTTTTTTTATTATTATTAATTATTATTAATTGTGTTTTCATTCTTTTATATTTTTTAAATTTTTTGTGGTTTTTTTTCTTACCATTGATCTGCTCATATTTCTTCTTGCTATCTATGTTATTTCATATCATTGGTCATACTTTTTTTAGTTTTATTCTTGATTGTAATTTTAGCATAAGAAGAAGAAATGGTATAGCCATCTTTAAATCATCTTTAATAGTAATGGCTTATGAAAAAATTACTTAAGCAACCAAGCCAAGGTTGGCCTACAAGTCGTGTTTTTATATTCCTAGCATAAGAGGTTCACTTTGTGTATCTATGAATTTAATGTCTTAAAAGACAATTAACAACCTTCAACTCTAATAAGCATATGCAATAACAAATCCAACTAGAGAAGCAATTCTAACATAGAATTGATATCAAATGTAAAAAAAAAAGAAAAAAGAAAAGAAAAGAGATCAACAAGTTCAAGTCATAATTTAAGGTGATCATTCTTTATAATAAAAATTTATTGAATTTTAATTTATTTTGCTAACACAAATTGTAGTTAAAGAGAAGAAATACAAGAAGAAAGAAGAAGTAGTATGAATAGCTTAAAAGAAAATAACTTTTGAAATTCTTATGAATTATTTATTTTCTTGAAATTTTAGCAAATTACTTGAATGCAAGGAGCAAAAGTTAGAAATTAGAAGGTAGAATCTAGAAGGAAGATGTGTTAGAAATAAGTTTCTAAAACATTCTTATTTTATTTTATTTTATTTTTTTCTAAGATCAATAGAATCTTAAAAATCTTCTTTCTCCTACTATTTATTTATTCATTTATTATTATTTTTAAATTATTTCATTTAAAATTAATTAAAGAGAAGTCAACATGGAAATTTTTTAACACATACTAGATTGGCTAAAAATGCAACTAAGTGAGTTCTTCTATGAGGTGGTATGAATTGATTGCAAAGAATCATTTTTGTAATATAACTTTTGTTGTTAACTATTTTAGAAGGTAATTTCTTAATATTCTTACTATGAAAAGGCAAAAAAAATAAAACTTTGACTCCTTGTCATTCTAATATAGAATTTTTTTTCAAAACTAAGATTATTTAGAATCATTTGTATACAACAATAATTTTGTATAGTAATCAAAGTTAAAAAAAATCTTGTTTGATTTAATATTCAAGAAATTATTATTCTTTTTATTTTTTTTGTATTATTTTCCTTTCTTATTAAAAGATACTTTAAGTAGATTATAAGCAGAAGAGCCAAAATTTAAATTATTTGTATTTTGATAGATTAAATTATACTAAATTGAATAGTATGTTAACAATTATGTAAATGGATCATTCTATTCGATTTAGGCAATTCAACCTATTTCCAATTATAAAAAATCTTGAAGCAGCTATCAAGAAAAATAAATCAAAGTCCAAAAAAATAGAGGCTCAAAGATTGGATAAATAAATCTTTTTCTAAAATTAGAAGATATTTTTATTTAAAACCTATTTGAAGTAATTTTAGACAAAAGAGTAGGATGAAAAGGATTAGAACCTGATTCTAACTTGTTTATAGACATAAATTAAGAGAAAAAAGAAACACCAATTTTTTTTTCAATAGAACATGAAAGATAAAAGAGTCACTACTTCAATTTTTTCCAATGGAACACAAAAGAATGACCACACCTAATTCTATACCCATCAGCCTTTTGGTTCAACCAAAGCATTTGCCAATTATAATTCTTAAAGATTTATAAGTAACTTTTATGCTCTACAACCTTTCTATATTTTTAAAAAAATAGATATGATGATTTATTAGTATACATGAAGAGGTCCATAAAATTTTTCATGATATATTTAATAATCAACTTGGATTTTTATTAAATTATTTTCTAGTATCTTAAAAGATAGGACTTACAAATGATATAGAAACCATCCTCCTTTCTTCCCCTTTCTATCTCAAAACCTTTAAGAATTGAGATATGCTCATGAGAGCATTTTTAGAAAAATTCAAACCAAAAGTAAAGAAAAGTAACATCCTTATGGTCCTTTCTTCTTTAAAACAAAGGAAAATAGAAGAAAACAACAAATATATTTGATAATTTGAGCTTATAGTAACTAAGTTTATAAAAATTCTTTTTATAGATGACACCTCTATATATTTTTTTATACAAGGATTATATAGTAAGGACATAATTTAAAAGATATTTTTAAAAAATATAGATAGTTTAGAAGAGGCCAAGAAAATAGCTTGGATAATTGAAGACATTAACAAGCAGCAAGAGTAAATATTGTCATAGATGTATATCTATTATTATTATAATCTAGGTAATATGAATAAATATAAGTAGATAAAAATAGATTAATTTCATAATACCTCCTAGAAAAGCTTTCTAAAAACTTTAGATGTTATTTTGACTTTATATGTGTTTATAGTTAATTGATTGGTTAAAAACTTGTTCAATAAGCTAATCACGTGCCATATGTATTCGTAGGTTGTAAAAAAAGCTAATTATGTAGCGCCTATATAGAAAAGTTGTCTTACAAGTTAAGATACATATCATGCAAAGTCAACACATTTTTGGAGGTCCTATAGAATGTCGCCACATAGATCCTGGATAAATAGTATATATAGAGGCATGAGTAAAACCTTCTTTATTCTTGTCAACTTGTTTCTTGTTTCTAGTCTAGTTTCAAGGGTCTATAATTTCTTTATCTTTTGGCCATAGTCATTCCATTTTTTTTTTTTTAAATATACATACTTATCTACTTTAATTTTTTCATATTTCTTTAAAACAAACTCACTTGTTTATTTGCTTTCATAAAGTTTTTATCCTTGAAAATTTGACAAGAATACACTTATAATATCACAACTTTGTTTTTTATTTTTATTTTTATTTTTTATTTAGTAAGAGTGGATTATTTCTTTCTCTTGATAAGACTTAAGCGTATTAAGAGTTGCGGATTACCTTCTTTTAAATTAATATTATCTTTAGTATTTTTTCTTTATTTCAAGTCTTTTTATTTTTTTATTTATCTAAAGCAATATTAGACATCTTCTTTTCTTTAAGTATTATCATGGTAGAGCTTCTTAAAATGAAGAAAGTAATGGCACACATGTAAGAGTAATTGAAAGAGTTAATACTTGCAATGCATCAATTCAATTTACCACCACAAGGAGCAACAAGAATGGTATAGAATAAAGATATAGAAATGATTGGAGCTGCTTCAATATCTACATCAAATCATATCCCTTTTCCTATAGTAGAATATTCTTTCAATATTATAAAACTAAGGATTGCGCTATCCAAGAAGTTTGATGGCACAAAATCAAATTTTTGAAGATTTATCAATGAAATACAACTTGTGATTGAACTTCAATCTCAAAGCTATCTAACTCCAAATTTGAAATTTAGATTCTTTAGTACACTTCTTTGAGATTGAGCATTAATATGGTTTTTTATCTTTTTTTGAATGATGAGATCTAATATTGGATGATTTAGAGGCTTTTTTGATACAGTTTTGATTCATGTATAGACAACATGATCCAATTTGTGTTGTAATTAATTAGATTTGTATTTTACATGAAGATAATTAATCGGTAATATTATATGCTTCACAATTTTAACAACTTGCAATTGACATCAAGTAGAATGATGTTGTACCTATTAGCCAATTTTTCTATGGATTATAATATGAGGTATAAAAAATGATGCTCAATTTATTTGATCCTCAAACATTGAATCAAACAATTAACTTTGCTAAGAAGTGTGAGAATTATCTTTTTGAACTTTAATCCAAGAGTCACACAAATGCATCTCAACATTACAAAAATCAATGATAATGCCGATGTATTCTCAACACACACATTTGAAAGTAGACAATATATAAATTGATATAATTTGTTATAAGCCTATTATTGACCAAAAAAATACTTATCATTGTCAAAAAGAATTGTACTTATATTATAGAGAATCTAAGCACACTAGTCAATATTATCTAAATAAACAACACAACCAAAAAATAAAGAGTATGGCCGTCAAAGAATATAGTATGTCAAAAAATAAGTTTGTCCACCTACAATAGGAATTGTGTAGCTGAAATCTTATACAATTCCTAATAAAGGTCATATTCTCTCTTTAAAATCTTTTCTTTGTTTTATAATAAATATTATTTTAAGAATCCAAAAATCACAAAGCCTCTACCTTATTAGATTTAGGAGCCTTAGCATGTTTCTTAGATGAAGAATTTTCTAAAAGACATAGCATACTTTTAGTAAAGAAAACTAAACTTCTTCACGTAGAAGTCATAGATGGTTGTCCATTATATTTAAGAAATGTTAGTCATGAAATATTTCCTATAGAAATAACAACTAATGGTCATAATAGCTTTGTAATATTTAATATCATTAGATCTTCTTCTTATCTAATTATTTTAGATTTATTATGGCTAAAAAAAATATAATCCAAAAATAGATTAAATTTTTTGTAATCTTAATTTTTTTGAAAGTATAATTAAGAGTATAATTGATCAAATAGAAATTCATAAGTCTAGTACAATTAAACCTATATTTGTAGATACAAGAGCTTTCTTGCATGTTGCAAAAAAAAGATTATCTTGTGTCATTTATGCTGCACCTATTTCTAATAATGAAAAGATATCAAGTGGCATTCTAAGCTAATTTCAAGATCTTCAAGATATATTTGAGAAGAAAAATATGGATACTCTACCAAAACATCATCCCTATGATTGTTTAATTGACCTTTAAAAAAGAGCTCAATTATTATTTGGATCAATTTATAGTTTATCACAAAATGAGTTGGCTGAATTTAAGAAATATATTAAAGAAAATCTATCCAAAAACTTCATACACCATTCCAAATTTCCAACAAGAGCTTAAATTTTATTTATGCAAAAAAAAGATTGTTCATTATGGATGTGTATTGATTATCAAAGGCTCAACAAAATTACCATCAAGAATATGTATCCGCTATCTTTGATATTTGGACTTTTGATCAGTTGAATCAAACTAAGATCTATACAAAAATAGATCTATGAAGAGCATATAATCTAGTATGTATAAAAAAAGAAATAAATAAAAGATTATATTTTGAAGAAGGTATGGATATTTTGAATATAATGTCATGGCTTTTGGACTTATAATTGTACCAATAGCTTTCGAATATTTAATAAATAGTATTTTTTGGGAGTTTTTAAATGATTTTGTTATTTGTTACCTAGAGAATATCTTGATCTATTCTAAGAATATAAAAAAACATGAATTTCATATTCATCATATATTACAAAAATCAAGATATACAAGATTCTATGCCAAGATAGAAAAGTGTATATTTTATACTACTCTAGTCAATTTTTTAAGATACATCATTTCAAATGTTGAACTTATGATCAATTCTAAAAAAGTTCAAACTATTATGGATTGAAAGATTTCAAAAATGGTAAAAAATATCAAATATTTTTTGAGATTTTTTAACTACTATCAGATCTTCATTCAAAACTTCTCTCAAATTATAGTTCTATTTATAAATTTGACTTGTAAAGACAAATTTTAATGAAATCAAGAAGCGGAAGCAACATTTAAAGCTTTGAAGATAGCTTTTATTCTTATACTAATCTTGTATTGGATCAACTTTTTTACACCATTTTTTATGAAAAAAAAATTATTAGACTTTGTTTTACATGTCATATTATTACAAGTAAAAAAAAATAATAAACTTCACCTAATAGCTTTTTATTAAAGAAAATTTTTAGTAGTCAATATTAACTATAAGATTCAAAATAAAGAACTTCTTGCAATTGTCAATTTGTTTCAAGAATGGTGCCATTATCTAAAAGACGCTTTTGATCCAATCATTGTTTATACCAACTACAAGAATCTTAAATACTTAATGTTAGTACATATTTTGAATTTTTGTCAAGTCTATTAGAGCATGTTTTTATCAAGATTTGATTTTAAGATCACTTATTGATTTAAAAAACAACAAGATTTTTCAGATGATCTTTCTAGACGTTCTTATTTTGGACTAAAAGATAGAGATGTATCTTTTGATTGATAAATGATAATTTTTTTGAAGCCAAAGAATTTTCATCGTCAAGCAATAAAATCAATATTGATTGTTGATTTAATCCTTGTCAAACAAATTCAATCAAGTATGTTCTTTAATCATCTGATTTTTGATATCAAAAACTCTTCTTCTAAATCTCTTGATATTTCTAAATTTAAGATTAAAAACAACGTACTCTATTTTAAAAGATGCTTATACATTCCAAAAGAAGAAGCACATTTATGTTGTCATATTGTGGTTCAACTACCATGTGAAAACATTGTGTTTATTTTGTTTCTTTTATTTGATGTTTAGGGCATATATTATATAAATTATATTAAAAAAGAGTTGGAGAAGCATATTGATAGCAAATAGAGAAGTTAGGGCATCCATGTGGATGAATGGAGATGGATGATAAAAAACTCTATTCCTATGGGCCAAAAATCATGTCTAATGGGCTTCAACAAGGCTATCCGAGGCCTTATTAGGAATTAGGATTACTCTTTCAAGGCTATTTGAACTTTAGAGGCTAAAATTAGTAAGTTTAGGATTTTGGCTATGGTTTTGGTGAAACTTTTCAGTGATTTGGAGTTTTTATGAAGAAGATATAGACATTTAAAGTTAAGGTATTGATTTTGTATCTATTATCACTCTAATAGATATAACTTGCGAAGCAATGAAGAATCAACAACTAGGGTTGAAGAAAGTATTTTTTTGACTATACTTTTTGCATACTATTTGATAAATTTTAAGCTATAATGAAGGAGTTATAGGAAGTTGAAGTTAGCTCTTGCAATCTAACGACAGTAAGCAACTTGATTTACTAGTAGTTGTGTTTTGAGCTATATCTTAAGCAATTTGATAAAATTTTGGCTAATTTTTTTAAAAAATGTATATATTCATGTTATTAAACTTTGTGTACAAATTTTGTAGCATTTGAGTTTTGGATTTATGAAATATGAAGAAAATGGTGCTCAAGTACTTGCAAATTAGGATTTAGAGCACCTACTAGGGTTTCTAAGATGCCAAACAATTGATAGCAAATTTATGATTTATTTTTTTATAATAAATTTTAAAGGTAATAGATATGTTATATAAAATTTTGAGAGAAATTGAATAGTTGGAACAAGAGATATAAGATTATAAAATTTGAGAAGAAATAATCCTCTAAAAATAAAAAATAAAAAAAATTGAAAGGATTTTATTATATTTTGAGCTTTTATGCAAAATAAAGATTTTTTTGGGAGCCAAGACTTTTTACATAAGTTAATGGTGGAATAAATCACTTATTAGAGCTTAGCTAATAAGTTAAAACTGAACTTTTTATAGCTAGATATATCATATATTCCTAGATTGCAAATCACACCACATGACAATGTATTTTTTTAAGTATATCATGATTTTTTTGCAACTAAAGATTTTGGATATAAAAAGACTTTAGAACTTATATCTAGAGATTTTTGGTGGCTAAAAATATGGAAGGCAATGAAAGACTTTATCTAGCTATATGATGTTTGTTCAAGATTAAAAATTCCTCATTATTGATCCTATAGACTTCTCCAACTATTATCCATTCCAAAACAACCATGGTTTTTTTTTCTATAGATTTTATTATAGATCGTTTTGTCTTAGGTTTTAATAATTCTATATTCATAATAATAGATTGTTTCACCAAGGTGGTATATTTTGTATCATATACAAAAGCTATTATAAGTAAAGAAATAGCCAAATTATTTTTGGATAACATGTATCGCTATCATGGATTGCTTAAGAATATTATATCAAATAGAAAAACTTAGTTTATATCAAGATTTTAAAAAATAATTTTTAAGATTCTAAAAGTAGATATAAAAATATCTTTGGCTTTCCATCTTCAAACTCATGGATAAACAAAGCGTATAAATCAAATTTTTGAAGAATATTTGAAGTGTACTACCAATAAGATGATTGAACAACTCTTTTGCTATTGGTAGAGTTTGCTTATAATGATATGGTATATTCTTCTATGCAACAAATACCTTACTTTGATAATTATGATTATCATCTACGACTTGATGCTTTTGACTTTTCAAAAATTGATAATCTTCTGGCAAGAGATTTGACAAATCATTTATCTAAGTTATGTACAAAAATGAAGGTGCAACTAAAAGAGGCTTAAGAACAACAAAAGAGCAACGTAGTTGCTTATTACAAGAAATAATCTCATTTTTATATTAGTGATAAGATATGATTACTTTGTTATAATATTAAAACTATTTATTTTTATGACAAGTTGAATTATCGTAGATTTGTATCATTTTCTATTTGTGAATAAGTGAATCTATTCGCTTATAGATTATATCTATCAAAGTTTATAAAAATCTATTCTATATTTCACATGTTTGTTTTATAAGATAGTGAGTATCTCAAAAAAAAAGACAAATACCATCGCCTCTTATAAAAGTAGATAATAATTAAGAATTCAAGATAAAAGAAGTCTTAGATTCAAGGCAACATTGACATAGGTTGGAATATCTTATTCATTGATATAAATATGATATTAATAAATACACATAGTAGCCAGCAAAAAATCTTATGAATATAGCAAAGAAGGTCAAAGCTTTTTATGAACAACATCTATCAAAATTAAGATAAAGGATAGCAAGCCTTTGCTATAAAAGAAACACAATTTAGAAAATTTTGCATTCTACCTTCTATTCTTATTTGTAGTTTTTGTATAATTGTGGCATTAAGGAGTTAAAGAATCAATAGCCAATGGATTCAACTCAAAAGCCATCATTTTTTGACTTATTCAATGACATATTATAGTTATTACAACCTTCAAGATAATGTAATAGAGATGAAGACCTTCAAAAATAATATTTTCTTCCTCAAATAGATGACAAGATATAATGTGTTTGATATCATGATTTGAGAACAGACTCTTAATGTTTGGTGATTTTATTGGAGGTAGGAATGACTCTTGATGGTGTTACAAATATATTGTTTAAAAGAAGATTCAAAGATTTTAATAATGATCAAATAATAGGATGGTCTTCTTGTCCTAGAATGGGACATTATTAATAGCTAAAAAAACCTATCAACTATCTTCAAAGAGAACAAAGATCAAAGTACATGGCAAATACAATTTGCCACATCTTAGACTTCTTCAACATGCGATCATTGTTTCTTATGGAATTCATTCCTAGAAAAAATGATAATGTTATAAATACATATATACTATAATTATTATTTAGGTAATATGAATAGATATAACTTAATAAAAGTAGATTAATTTCATAATATCTTCTAAAGAATCTTTTTAGACATTGTTTTGACTTTATATTTATTTGTAGTTGATTGATAGGTTAAAAACTTAATCAAAAAACTAACCACGTGCTATATATATTTGTAGCTTCTGAAATAAGCTAATTATAAGGTGTCTATATAGAAAACTTACCTTGTAAGTTAAAATATGCATCATGGAAAGTCAACATGTTTTTGGAGGTCCTATAGAATGTTGCTATATAGATCTTAAGTAGATAGTATATATAGAGGCAAGAATAAAGTCTTCTTCATTCTTGTTAACTCTTTTCTTATTTCTAGTCTAGTATTAAGAGTCTATAGTTTCCTTGACTTTTAGTAATAGCCATTCCAATTTTCTTTTTAATATATACTCTATTTTTTATTTTTTCATATTTCTTTGAAAAAGCTTCATTTGATTATTTTTTTTCATTGAATTCTTATTTTTGACAAATATAAAGATAGAAAGATTATAAAATCTCTAATTTTATCCCTATACATGCCCAAAATATAAGAATTTCTCAAAGGTATTTGTATGGAGCTGTTGAAATCCAATTTCTATCCATAAACTACTATCCATCACATTTAGATGTTAGACTACCTTCCAATTTTCTTGAATTGATATATCCAAAAGATAGGTATAGATAGAACGATGACTTTAAGAATGAAGTCCTTCAAAACCAATAAAAATTCTAAAATGAACTTGCCTAGCAAATAAAAGCCATGAAAGAACAAATGACTCTTTTAATTAAGAGTCAAAATTCAAATCAGGTTCTACTTCTATAGAATTTGATAGGCATAATTTAGAGCTTTGGTAAATTTTATATGATTAATTAGGGCATATAAATTAATTTTTTTAAACCAATAAAATTATCAATAAAATCTAGAAAGTCTACAATTATATATTTTATTTTATAGAAATCAAGGTAGAATAGATTTCAATTCCAAAATCTAACCTTGAAAAAATTCTACCCATGGCAAAAGGAATCAATAATGATAATAATAAGAGGTGCACTAGCTTTGCAAAAAAAGCCACTTATTTGATAGTTTTTAGATAGAGAATGAAATAATATGTAGAAATTGTAGAAAAAAACTATCCTATGATGTCATGTTGTGATTCAGCTACCATGTGAAAATAATATGTTTATATATTTAATACATAATATACTAGACAACATGGTGAGAGCCATGTTAGTGGATTTTTGTTAGTTATAGGAAGTGGATAGATTACTTTCCTAAAAAGATGTTGTTTAAAAGGACTTCTATTAGATTTTGTATAACTTTATTTTCTTTTGATAATAACTTTTGAAGTTGGTTTTATTGGTAGTAACTTCTATAAATTTAAGGTCACCTTTGTTAAACATTGGTGATCCTTGAAGTCTTATTTTGTTTCTTTTAATTGATGGTTAGGGCATATATTATGTAGAACTTATAAGAAAAAAGATTGGAGAGGATTTTGGTAGCAAAAAGAGAAGTTAAGACATCCACAAAGATGAATGGAGATGGATGTTGAAAATCTCTATTCCTATTGACTAAAAATCATGTCCAATGGGCTTCAAGGAGGTTGTCTGAGGCCTTATTAGGAATTAGAGTTATTCTTTTGGAGCTATTTGAGCTTTAGAGGCTATAATTAGTAAGTTTAGCTTTTGGCTATAGTTTTGGTGTATTATTGTTTTGGTGTATTATAGTTTTGGTGTATTATAGTTTTGGTGTATTATAGTTTTGGTGTATTATAGTTTTGTTCAATTGTTGGAGATTTTTCTAATTATATTTATTATATTAGGGGTAATTATCTTAGTTGATTTAGTATTTTTGTCTTTTATAGAGAAAAATTCTGATACATGGATTTTTTTTCTTTACTATCTTGATTTTTAGAGTGGTATTGGATTTTAAATTATATATTATTTTTCTTGATTTCTTCACGTCATCTATTATCTTTCTTGTGGCATTATTTAAATCAAAGAAGTAAAAAAATGTTCTAAACTATTTTCACTCTCTATTAAAATTAGAAGGAGAGGGCTAATATATCTAGACATTATCATAATTTCTAAGGCTCACATATTAAAAATCCTTTTATCTTTATTAATAAATTATTTTTTTTGTCAAGTTATTTATATACATTTGTTGTCAAATGGTATGATTTGCTATCTGAAAATACACTAGATATCTAGCTGTAGAGAGTTTAACTTTGGCCTATATAAGATGTCTTATCTTCCAAAATCTCTTGATTTTATACAAAAGCTCAAATTATAACAAAATCCTTCAAAATATTTTTTTCTCACAAAGGATATTTTTACTTTGAACTTTGGAAATTTATATTTTTTATATTTAGATTTCATAATTAGAAAAATCTCCAACAATTGAACAATAGTTATATTTTCCTTGATTTTTTTTAAGTCTTTTTACAAATTATAAGACTTCTTTTGAATCTTTTTTATAAGAAAATTGAAATACAATATTTTTAAAGATTATTTGTTAGGATTATTACAATAATACACCAAAACTATAATACACCAAAACAATAATATACCAAAACTATAATACACCAAAACTATTATAGTTTATTATTGAGTATTAAAGATTATTTTTTAGGATTAATATTTACATTGGCCTTCTATTTGTATATATTACTTATAAAAAATTATAAATATTAGTTAGTAGTTAACAAAAAGCGTTAAAAAAACTTCATATTTTTTAAAATTATTTATATAGAAAGTAGGATTAATAGAAGATTTAAATTTATTTTATTAATATAAAAAATAAGGAAGATAGGAAATTATAGCCTTAAATTGATATTAGCATTATAAAACTATTATAGAAATTTTTAGAATTTATTTAAATTTATTTAGAATTTTTTAAGTAATTTTTAAGACTTTGATAAAAATGGGTTTTATTCTTTTGAAAGCCATTACAAAGAAATGGAGTAAGATTTGAAGGCCACACAAAGTTTTTAGGCTAATTGGATATTTTTAAATACCATTGTGAAGTAAAAAATACCAAAATATTGGATCTACTAATAAAAATAAGAAGACTAATAGCTGGTATAGTCCTTGTAAGAAAGGAGGTGCACAAGTCCCATATGGATTGTAGCACCTTGAAAGTAGTTAGGAGGATAAAACTAAGACCTCATGGCCTTTCTTAAATATCCATATATACTATATGTAAGCCTTAGTGAGGTTGGAATCCTTGATCTATGAACAAGTTATCTTTGAAAAAAAATATTTTTATTTAATTTTTTATTTATTTAATTATCATTTTTAAACTTTCATAACTTATTCATAGTAATTTGGATTTACATATTTATTATATCATTAAAAATATAAAAAATTATATTTTTAAAAATAATAAATTTATTTTAATTTTTTAAATTTTTTATTGAATAAAAATTTAATGAAAAAATTGTGATGAAGTTTTAGATTTTGTAATTACTTGATTTCATTTATTTCAATTATTTTTTTATTTATTCTTCTTTTGTTCTTGTTATGTACTTCTTGTACTTAACACTATCAATTACAAATAATTCTTAATTGAGGCCATCTTGTGATTTAGATTGAAAGATAAAATTTACCTTCACAATCCTTCTTCTTATATAATTAACATGATTAAATAAAGCCTATATACTTCATTGGACTAAATTAATAGGTGTAGGATAATAACTAATAGTAAAGAATATTCCTTCACTTTCTATATTATTTATATGCATTCGAGTAAGAATTCTTATCTATTACTATTAAATAGACCTTAATTAAAGAAGACTGAAACAAAAATTGATTGGCATGGAAAAAACCCCACATCATTTAAAAGCCTTTAAATAATCTTACAAAGTTCTTAATTCAATTCCAACAATTACTATTAAAAAGATTTTCTACCAATTTTGATGATAACAAAATTCATGTCATCAACCTAAGAAATAATTGAAGAAAAAAAAAAAGATTTGTTAATTTTGAAGAAAATAAGTGAACTTCATTCAAGCTAATCAAATATATTTCATTGAGTTGCATGGGCTTTGGATTATATAATTGAGAGGATGATGGAAAATTCACCCAATGGTTAGCAAAACACTCTACTTCAAATGCAAATAAAGTAATGAATATCAATTCCATAGATGGCTTTGCTACTTGGCAAAATGACAAAATAGAGATAGATTTAGCAACCTTTGTGGATAACATAAAAATTGAAGATGTCTTTGGATTGAATTTTGATAGTATTTAAAGTTAAGAATTAGAAGACATAATTGGAAAAGTTAACCTTAATATCTTCCTACTATTTTAACAAACTTTTAGTAGTCTTATGATTAGAAATGATGTGGTCATTTACCTAGAAATAATAAATAATTGGTATAGAGGCTCCATAAAGTAATTTCATATGCACAACCTTGATTATATATTAATAAATATATCTTTAAAAAATAAGGATCCAAAATATATTTACATAATCTTACAAAGAGTTTAAAGGCATACCTCTAAAAGTAGCCCAACATAGAATTCAATTCTTCTGATAAAAAAGAAAAAAATAAATAAATCCTAATTTCTAACTAATTATCAAAATTGAACTAGAAAAATTCCTCCAAGCTAAATTTATTCAATTTGTGGAGATTTCAGATTGGATTTCACCTATGGTATTAGTGAAAAAGAAGAATGGAAAACTCCAAGTCTGGATAGCCTATAAAAAACTTAATAAGTGCATTAAAAAGGATTATTTTTCTTTGCCATTTATTAATATTATTTTAAAAGAGGTGGTAGGTTATGAACTTTATATGTTTATCAATAGATATTTAAGATACAATTAAATATCCATAGTCCAAGAGGACAACCACAAATTTGTTTTTACTACACATTGAGGCATGTTCATCTATATGGTTATGCTTTTAAGACTTTGTAATGTTCTTGCAGCATTTAAAAAAATAATGCTGTATGCCATCTCAAATTTGCTATACAAATCAATGACAGTATTCATTAACGATTATAGCATCTAGTCCTCTATGAAAATACATCATAATTGTGTAAAGACTAGTCTTCAAAGATGTAGAAAAGTTAGAGTAGGTTTAAATATTAACAAAATATTCCTAATAGTTAAAAAGGAAGTTCTACTAAGATATTTAGTATCAAAAAAAGGTAGAAAATCTATCCAAAGAAGGTCAAAGTAATTTTGAAATTAAGTCCTTCTTCAATGATAAAAGAGGCACAAAGAATCTTGGGATATATTGGATGGTATCGAGAGGTGATATACAATTATGCTACCACTTCTATATCCATAACTAAACTTCAATAGAAAGATATGAAGTTTGAATGGAATGAAAAATGCCAAGAGACATTTAACATTCTTAAAGTAAGGTTTAGTACATATCTCATATTAAGACCTCTAAATTAATGAATATCTTTTCATGTACTTTGTGATGCCTCATTTGTGGTGGTAGAAAGCACTTTGTATCAAACAAGTGGAAAAAAAAAAAGCAAGGACTATTTCAAAACCTTTGCTAGTAAATAATTGAATCCTATGGAAAAGAATTATACTACCACAAAATGAAAATGCGTTGCCATAGTTTTTTTCATCAAGAAATTTAAATATTACCTTCTCCTAAATATGTTAGTATTTTTTGTAGACCATATGGCCATTAAATACCTTGTTAACAAGACAAATATAAATGATAGACTTACATTGTAGATGCTATTACTAGAAGAATTTGATTATATAGTTGAATATAAGCTTGAAAAGATACACAAGAAAATAAATCTTTATGTAGGCTTTTAAAACAAATTAGTGAAGCTTCAATCGATGACACTTTTATAGATAAAAGCTGATTTGTTGTTTCAACCACTCCCACTTGGTATGAATTATTAACTAAGTTTTTGACAACTCAGGTTGTGTCTTCTTATTTTTCTAAATTAAAATATAAGAAGGTAAAAATAAATAATAAATAATTTGCTATAATTAGAGGCAAATTATATAGATGTGGAGTTGACCAAATGTTAAAGAGGTGTATAATAGGAAGAAAAAATCCTACCATTTTATTCAAATATCATAATAGTATATGTAGGGATTACTTTTTGAGAATCCTAACTCATCAAAAAATCCTTAGAATTAGCTATTGTTAGCTCACATTGTTTCAAGACGTATATAGATATGCTAAGATCTGAAATTCATGTCAATAATATGCAAGGAATGACTTAAGAATGAGCTTGTCTCTTCATGTATTCCTACTTTTAGTTTCCTTCAAAAAATAGAAAATTGATTATATTAAAGAGGTTCACCTTAATTCTACTAGTGAAATGAAACACATAGTAGTAGCAACCATATATTTGACTAAGTGAGCTAAGGCAAAGGCAATTAAAGCCAATAATGTCAAGTAAGGTGTCAAATTATTTTACAAGCAAATTATTATTAGATTTAGATGTCCAAAATTTTTAATTTGTGATAAGAGATATTTTATTTTTATTTTTAAAATGAGGTAATATAAGACTTGACTATAGAATTTAAAATTAATCATATGAAGACTACTACTTATCACCTTCAAACAAATAGGCATATGAAATGAGTCAATGAAAATTTGGTGAATATTTTTAAGAAAATAGTGACAACATCCAAACAAGATTGGCATACAAAATTCCTTGCAGCCTTATAGGCTTATAGAATGATGTTTAAAGTGATGATCCAAGAAATTCTATTTTCTTTGGTTTATGGCATCAAAGCCATTTTATCCATGAAGTTTAAAATTCCTTCATTTCATATTGTATTGACAAAAAAATTGTCAACTAAAAAATCTTTAATTAATAGGCTTGAATAGTTAAAAAATCTAAATAAGGCTAGAAGATAAAGTACTCAACATATATAGGCAATTCACAAAAGAAAAAAATTAAAAAATAATATAAGATTAGAACCATTAGGCCTAAAATATTGGTCTTTTTATAAGATGCTAGGAGATTATATTTTTTAAGAAAATTTGATATTATATAATTGAATTCTTATCTAGTAAAAGAAGTCTTCTTAAACAATTCAATTTGGTTGCAAACTCTCAATAGGAAAGATTTTTCTACTAGAACTTTGAAAAATAGATGTAAAGAATATAGAGTGTGATTTTTATCATACACATGGTTAAATTACTCATCCTTAAATTCACTCTTATTTAATTATTTAAATAAAAAATCTTTAAATTAGGTGGTTTTAGAAAGCTAAAACCTTGGAATTTATGATCTATAAAAAATATATTTATTTATCTTTTCTTCTTTTCAATTTAATTCTTTCACCAAATAATCCAAAATATTCTACATAGACAAGAAGAGTACATGATTAGACTCTGTAGAAAAAAATAAATATAAAAAAGATAAAAATAAATAAATTATTGTGTATATGAAAAAATTGTGGTTAAATATTACGAACATATATATTTATTCTAATAGTTACTCATATGATTAGGTAAAAGTAGATAAATATAGATTAATTTCATAAAATCTTTTAAAAGTGGTTAAAGTTCTTATAGATGCAGTTTTGATTTTAGATTTGTTTGTAGGTTAGAAACATGGCCAATAAGTTAATCATATGTTGGTAGCTTGTGGAACAAATCAATTCTATGTAGTAGCTTGTAGAACAAGCTAACTATGTGGCGCATACATAGATAACTTACCTTGCAAGTTAAGACATGTGGCTAGCAAAGTCAATACATGTTGGAGGTCCTATAGAATATTATCATGTAGTTCTTAGTTAGAGAGTATATATGGAGGCAAGAATGAAGCCTTCTTCATTTTTTCAATGGCTTTTTAGTCGTTAGTCTTGTTCCAAAACTTTCAAATCTTCTTATTTTTGACAATAGCCATTTTAGTTTAATATTATATTACCTTTTCAGTGACTTTCTAGTTCTCTTCAGTGACATAAGAGTGTATTGAGGATTTTCTTTCTTCAAGTTTATGTACTTAATAATTTGAAAAAGATACTAATATACTATTTTTATCTTATTTTAGAAGTGAGTGAATTGTCTTACTTCTATTATTCTATTTTGAAGATTGCAGACTATCTACCTTTAAATAAAAAAATCTTATTTTCTAATACTGATCTTTTCCTTAAAAAAATTAGATTATCCCTGATTATGAAAAAATTTATTAGAAGTTGTAAATTACTTTCCTCTAATTTAATTTTTTGAATTTTTTTGAATTATCTATGAAAAGAAAAATTATGGATGCTACTCTTAGAAGAAGTGAGAATAGATATGCAACTATTGTAGATCTTCACAAACTTATCAATACTCTTAGGGCGGAAATTTCATGCATCACCAATGTCAACCATGGAAGTACTACTTTTATACTTAGAGAAGAAGTTTAGAGTCTATATCAAGAAGTTTTATAGTTGAGGGAAACAAGTCAATCAGCCTCACAGCCAAATTCAAGAAGTCTTGCTTTTACAAGCTCAAGAAAGATAAGAATTAGTATGCCCAAGAAGTTTGATGAAACAAGATCAAAATTTTGAGGGTTATTACAACAAGTTAAGCTCTACTTATGGTTACATCCTTTCCAATACGCGGATGGATTTACTCAAGTCGGCTTCATAGGTACACTTCTATCTTGAAGTGTTCTTTCTTGGTTTGCACCTTTGATGGAAAAGGATTCACGACTTCTTTATGATTTAAATTCATTCTTAATAGTCTTTACGACCACATTCAGAGAAAGTGATTGAAAATGAGTAGTAGAGATGAAAACTCTTATCTTTCTGATAAGCATCACAATCAGCCACCACATATGCTATTGAATTCCAAAACTTTTATTGTAATGTGGATTAGAATGACAAAGCACTTATGAATAAATTTTAATATGATTTGAAGAGTACCATCAAAAATTTATTATTAACAATGCCAAAAGTAGAATCTTTGAAATAATTTATTACTCAAGCCATTGCATGTGACAATTGATTATTTGAAAGACGTCAAGAATAAAGACTTGGTTGTAGAAGAACAAGTCAAGTAATAGTGACCACTTCCAAGTTTTTTGAAACATATTCATTAATACCAAAATCAATGCAAATTGATACAATATATTTTAATCTTGTCATAGAGTAGAAAAAGCTTTGATGTCACTAAGAAGATTTGTGTTTATATTATAGAGAAGCTATGCATACTGCTCAACATTATCTAAAGAAGCAATACAATAACAAAATGAGGAGCACATTTATCACAGAAGATAATGTATTAAAAAATGAGTTTTTTTAGTTATAATAGGGACCGTGCAACTAGAATCATGTGCAATATCTAGTAAAGGTCTTATTCTCTTTTTAGACCCCTTACCTTGTTTTACAATAGATGTGTGTTTTGGACCTAAAAATTACAAAGTCTTTACTTTATTAGATTCACGAGCCTTAGCCTATTTTATAGACGAAGATTTTGTCAAAAAATCAAAAAATACTTTTAGTCAAGAAAACTAAATCCATACATGTAGAAGTCATAGATGATTGTTCATTGTCTTTTGAAAATGTTATCCATGAATCTATTCTTTTAGACATAGCAATTAAAGATCATAAGAGTGTTGTAATATTTAATATAATAAGATCTTCCTCCAATCTAATTATTTTAGGATTATGATGGCGAAAAAAATATAATCTTCAAATAGATTAGATTTCTCGTAACCTTCACTTTTTTAGTAGTATAATCCAAGATTGAATTAATGGAATAAAAGTACATAAATCTAGTATATCCAAATCTTTACTAATAGGTGCAAGAGCTTTCATACATGCTGCAAAAAAAAGATCATCTTTTGCTATATATGCTACGCCCATTTCTAATGGTGAAAAAATATCAAGTGATATTCCTAGCCAATATCAAGAATTCTAAGATATTTTTGAAAAGAAGAATGCAGATATTCTTTCAAAGCATCGACCTTATGATTGTTCAATTGATCTGTAAGAAAAAACTCAATAATTATTTGGACCAATCTATAGTTTATCGCGAAATAAATTAGCTACATTAAAAGAATACATTGATGAAAACTTGTCAAAAAACTTCATATGCCATTTTAAATCTGTAATTGGGGCTCCTATCTTATTTGTGAAGAAAAAAAATGGATCTTTGCAGATATATATATATATTATTAAGGATTTAATAAGATCACTCTCAAAAATAGGTATCCTTTGACTTTTATTTTAAGACTTTTTGATCAATTCAATCAAGCAAAGTTCTATATCAAAATAGATCTATAAAAAGCATACAATTTAGTTTATATCAAATAAAGAAATAAATGGAAGACTACTTTTTGAATTAGGTATAGATATTTTGAATATAATGTCATACCTTTTAGACTCATGAATGCACTGGCTACTTTTCAACATCTTATGAATGATGTTTTTAGTGAGTTTTTAGATGATTTTATCATTTTCTATTTAGAAGATATTCTAATCTACTCTAACAACATAAAAGAACATGAACTTCATGTTTGTTGCATATTAAAAAAACTTAAATATGGAAGATTATATGCCAAGTTGAAAAAGTATGTATTCTACATTACTCAAGTTGAATTTTTAGAGTATATTATTTTCAAAAAAGGTCTTATGATGGATTCTAAAAAAATCCAAACCATCAAAAATTGGAAGATTTTAAAAATAATGAGATGTGTAATGTTTTTTGGGCTTTGTTAATTATTATCAAATCTTCATCAAAAAAATTCTCAAGTTACAGCTCCACTTACATGTTTGACTTTTAAAGACAAACTTGAGTAAAATAAAGAAGCAAAAGTATCATTTGATGCTTTAAAGAAGGAGTTTACTTCTGCACCAATCTTGTATTGCATCGACTTTTCTAAGGCATTTTTTATGGAAATAAACGTGTCAAACTTTGCTATGGATGCCGTATTATCATAAATGGGAACAAAAGACAAATTCTATGTAGTAGTTTTCTATTCCAAGAAATTTTCAACAGCCAAGATTACTTTTGAGATCCATGACAAAGAGTTCTTTGTAATCATGGATTCATTTCAAGAATGGCATCATTATTTAGAAGGCGCTTTAAATCCAGTCACCATTGTCGTGATGTAATACAACTTTATAGTGAAATTATAATCAAAATTGAATTTTTAATTAATATTTAATTATTTTAGTTCAATTATAATTTGAAGTATCTAAAAATGGCTTTTATAAAAACCTCTTAGATTATTTTCTTATCTTAACAGTTAGTTAGTTGAAAGTTAGTTAGTAATTTTACCTTCTAGATTATAGAGACTCTTTTACTACCTTAGAAAGACCATAAATTGATAAAATCAAGTTAGAAGAGATAAATAATTAATATAGTTGGTACTAGAATTAAGTTAAGAGTAGGATTAGGTTAAAAAATCCTTATGATAGGTTAGATTGATATCCGGAGGTCAATTGTTTGTGAGACAGGGTCAAAATCAGACCTTTAGCTACAAAAACGAAGGATTAGGGCAAAATAGGGATTCATTTGAAGATCGGATGATAGGATTTGAGAGCTAGCTTGAAGTCCTTTTTAGAGGCATAAGGATTATTTTTGGAAGATTTTTGAAGACTTAGCAATTATTGTTCAAAGTCAAGATTTATATTGGTAATTTGGGTTTTATGTAATATAATTAGGGCTAGGAATTTTGGCTAGTTTGTGCAATTGGTATAGCATTTATGATTGAAAAATTATTATTTTTTGGATTATTAGGTGTATTAAGTGTATACAAAATTTTGTGATAATCTAATGATGTGGTTTAGAGATATCTGGTTTTTAGTACAAGAGGATTTCGAAAGTTGGCAGTTTGAGGTTGGATAGGATTTCTATAATATTTGGAGATCTATCAGTTGGATCAAGGTGAAATTTGGCTTGGTATTAAATAACTTGAAGATCAAGCTGCATACCAATTTTGAATCAAAGTTAATGGTTGCAAAGGAAGAAATCAATGCTGGGATTTCTACTTTACTTTTTAAGTTGGCAACCAAGTGACTTTAGTGCACTTTTTGGAGGTTTTCTCACAATTTCTAGATGCCCGGTGCATTCTCGAGCAAGACAACACATAATATGTTACCATATATATAGATCATAAGAACCTCAAATACTTTATCTCAACACATATTTTAAATTACCGTCAAGCCCGTTCAAGCATGTCTTTATTTAGATTCAATTTCAAGATCACTTATTAATCTAAGAAATAATAAGGTCTATTAGATATCTTTTCTTGACATTCTTATCTTACATCAAAAGAAGGAGGTGCATCTTTTCATCAATAAAGAATAATTTTTTTGAAGCCCAAATATTTTTATCTTTGAGCAATAAAATCTACATTGATTGTTGATTCAATCTTTGTAAAGCAAATTCAATCAAGTATGTCTTTTCATCTTCTTCTTCACGATATCAAAAATACTTCCTCTAAGTCCTATGATACTCCAAAATTTGAGTTGAAGAACAACCTACTATATTTCAAAGTTTGCTTATATATTCCGAAAAGCGAGGCATGATTATGTATCCTTCAAGCTCGTCATGATTTTCTAACAACTAGATATTTTGAATACAATAAGACTTTAGAGCTAATATCAAGAATTTTTTCATAGCCTCAAATGTAGAAGGCAATCAAAGAATTTATACAATCATTTGATACTTCTTCAAGATCCAAAAATCCTCACCATTGATCTTATGGACTTCTTCAAGTGTTACTAATTCTAGAACAATCATGGTCTTTCATTTTTATAGATTTTATCACAAATCTTCTAATCACAGATTCATATGACTTTATATTTCTAATCGTAGATCACTTCACCAAAATGGCATATTTTGTATCATATACAAAATCCATTTCAGGTGAAGAAATAACTAAGCTTTTTATTAACAATATCTATTGTTATCATAGATTGCCAAAGGATATTATATAAGATAAAGGAACTCAATTTATATCAAGATTTTAAAGAACTCTATTCAAGATTTTAAAGGTGGATATAAAGCTTTCTTCGACTTTTCATCCTCAAATTGTTGGGCAAACAAAATAGGTGAATCAAGTTCTTGAATAATATTTGAGGTATACCATCAACTATCATCAAGATAATTGGACAACTCTTTTGCCATTGATAGAGTTTGTATACAATAATTTGATACATTCTTCTACTCAACAAACACCTTTCTTTACCAATTATGGTTATCATCTACATCTTGATACTTTTGAATTTTCAAAAGTTAATAATCCTATGGTAAAAGATTTAACAAATCTTTTATCAAAGCTACATGCAATAATAAAAATATAATTAAAGGAAGCTCAAGAATGACAAAAAATCAACACACATGTCTATTGTAAGGAATAGCCACAATTCAATGTAGGTGATAAGATATGGTTACTTCATCACAATATCAAGACTATTCGATCTTATGATAAGTAAGACTATTATAGGCTGGGACCTTTTTCTATTTGTGTACAAATCAATCTTATTACTTATTGATTATATCTACTAGAGTCTATGAAGATCCACCTTGTATTTTACGTGTCCCTTCTTGAGCCATGTAAGATAGTGAATATCTTGAAAAAAAGATAAATGCCACTTCTTCCTATAAAATTAGATAATAATGAAGAGTTCAATGTAGAAGAAGTTTTAGACTCAAGGCAACACCGAAATAGGTTGGCATATCTTGTTCATTGGCATGGATATGATATTAGTGAATGCACATGGGAGCCATTAAAAAATCTTCCAAATGCAATAAAGAGAGTTGAAGCCTTTTATCAACAACATCCATTAAAACCAAGTTGAAGAATAAGAAATCTTTGCTATAAAAGAAATAAGATCAAAGGAAGATAACATTCTATCTTCTATCTTTCTTTGTAGCTTATGTATATTTGTGATACTAAATAAATGGAGAATCAACAACCAATAGATTCAATTCAAGAGCTTTCATTTAGGAACTTATCAAACAAGACATTGCAATTGTCACAACCTTGAAGACAACTAAATCAAGATGAAGATCCTCAAGAATGACATATCTTTCTTCAAATAGATAACAAGATACAATGTATTTGGTATCTTGATTTTAGAAGCAACTCCCAATGTTTGGTGATTTTATTAGAAGTGGGAACAATTCTTAATGGTGTTCCAAATATTTTATTTGAAAGAAGCTAGGAAGGCCTCAATAATGACTAAATAATAGCATGGTCTTCTTAATCTCGTATGGGATACTATCAATGGTTGAGAGGGCCTATCAACCATCTTTGAAGAAAGAAAAGATTAAAGTATGTAGCAAATATAATTTGCTGCATCTTGGACTTTCTCAATAAATGAAGACCACTCTTCGTGGAAGTCGTCCTTAGAAAGAAGGATAATATCATGGACATATACATTTATTCTAATAGTTATTTATATGATTACGTAGAAGTAGGTAAATATAAATTAATTTCATAAAGTCTTCTAGACAAGCTTCTTAGAAGCTTCATAAACATGGTTTTGAATTTAAGTATGTTTGTAGATTAGAAACTTGGCCAACAAATTAACCACATATTGGTAGCTTGTAGAACAAGTTAACTCCATATAATAGCTTGTAGAATAAGCTAACTAAGTGGCGCATACATAAATAACTTACTTTGCAAGTTAAGATATATGGCTAGCAAAGTCAACACATGTTGGAAGTTATATAGAATATTGTCATATAGTTCTTAGTTAGAGAGTATATATGGAGGCAAGAGTGAAGCCTTTTTTACTCTTGTCAATGCCTTTCTAGTCCTTAGTCTTATTTCAAGACTTTCTAGTCTTCTTATTTTTGGCAATAGTCATTCTAGTTTAATATTACATTATCTTTTGAGTGACTTTCTAATTCTCTTTAGTGATACAAGAGTGTATTGAGGATTTTCTTTCTTCAAGTTTATGTCCTTGACATTAAGTCTTATTTAACTATTTGGAGATTGTAGAATTATTGGTCAAGTAAAAAATTGTTAATTGAGTGTCCTAGATTCAAATTTAGTTAGAAAAAATAAGCTATCTCAATGAATTAGTATAAATATAGGAAAGACCAATAATAAACATCTAAAGGATATATAAGTATTGTAAGACTTGGTTTTATGATCTTCTTAGATTGAAGAAGATTCTAAAGTATTTTTTTTTTAATTTTCCAATATTTTTCTATCTTTAAATTTTTAGTCAAAAGATAGATTTTAAGTTTCTTTGACTTCCTTGGATAATGCTCTAGAACAATCCAACTTAGTTGAAATATTAAAAAGCAATAGCTTACTCATTCTAGTCTTTGAAAAATTTGACAACTTCTGTAGCTATGTCACTTTTCAAGTAGTAGCTTTTAAACAATCAATTCTAGGCTCTTCTCATTTGCAAGTTGTCATAGATGGTCACCATGTGTGAGTCATACAATCGACTTACTTGTATTGTTATTAGAAAATTATACTTAAGGTGCTTAAAATTACTATTATAGTAAATTAATATAGGAATCTTGAGACAAATAGTAAAAATAAGATTTTAATATAATATTAGGTCCTTAATAGGATTTCTTTAAGAAAAAATTTTAAAATAAGTAATTGCTATTGAATTGAGCTGATATAGATTCAAAATATTTTCTATAGTAGATTTATTTCATTAAAAATTATATGGATTAGGAACAAAAGATAAATTTGAATTGATTAATTCAAAAAATTAGAAGAAAATAGAAAAAAAAATAGAGAAAGGATAAGAAAAGTAGTGAAAAGGAAGGTAGGCAACTAATAGGAGAAAATAAAAAAATAAAAAACAAAAAACAAAAATAATAAAAAATAACAAAGAAATAAAAAGAAAAAAAAAATGGATTGAAGGACAAAAAGCTATCTTTGAATTCTAGCAACTCCTTACCAATAGGAATCCAAGTTGCCTCGAATCTAAGTGTGAATCATTGAATTGACTCACTTAGGTATTTAATATAAAAAGTACATTTATTATGCTTAAAATCCCAAATTTTGGAAGTTGATAGTAGAATTTTTAAGAGATATAGAAAATAGATTGCCAATAGCATATATGTAGCTCAACATAGAATTTATTAAGACAAATAATTTATTCTATAGCTACCATGAAATGATGTCCTATTGGGAGTAGCCCTTGTTGTCAAAAGAAATTTTTTTTTTTTTTATTAGTAGTCCTTAAAATGTATATATGTTATAAAAAATTAAAAATAATAGAATAAATAAATAAAATCAAAGGCATAGAGGTAGAATAGAGAAGAAAAAAGTAAAAAAAAAAAAAAAAAAAAAAAGAAAGAGAGAGAGAGAAGAAGAAGAAAAGAAGCTGCCCTGATCTCCGGCAGTTTCTCTGCCGCTAGAGGTGCGGGCCGCCTGGGACTCTCTTCCTTGTTTTCGTTTTTTTCCTCTCTAAAAGTCTTCACGAGCTTCGAGTACTCTAGAAATTTTTTCCCATCTCCATCACGTGGTGGGGATACGGCAGCGCAGCACTTCCCTCTTCCCGTTTTGGTTTTTTTTGTGTTCGATTGGAGTGCTGCGGTGCAGCACTGCCTTATACTATTGTTCATGGTTTTATCTCCGTGCATGTCTTCATCAAGTGGCGCTCTGGAGTGGATATTTTTTTTGTGTTCGGGCTTACGGTGTGTGGCTGTGGCATATTCTTCGTCCCGTTGTGGTGCTACAGGCAGCATTCTTCTTTTCATGTGGTCAGTGTGTGATTCTTCCTGCACATTTTGTCTACAAAACTAGCTCATGGCGTATTGCGAGTGAATCTTACAACTGCAGCAATATTATTATTGACAAGGAGAGCATCGAGCCTTGTGATTTGGAACCTTGAAAGTCCTCCATTGGTTTATTGTTGATACACCCTGACTGCTCCGCCCCATAGTTCACTGCAAGCCACTTCTTTTCTTTCTTTTTTTTTTCTTTAGTTTTTTGTTCCATTCTTTTTGTGCAAGGCGCTGGTTCCGAAGGTGGCAGTTGATAACTAGTGTTGTGGTATTTTCCTCAAGCTTGACATCATTCTTTTCTTTTCTTTTCTTTTTTTGGTTTTGATCCTCTTCGCTGTAGTCTTCTAATTGCCGTCGAAGTTGGTCCCTGCGGAGTAGAGGTGCGGTGACTATGGAATCATTCTTCTTTTGTAACATTTTTGCTGCGGAAGGACTCCGTATTAGGCGGATCTGGGTTGTTCCCTTGTCGGCGGCGATTGTGGCTGGATTGAGTTGTTGTCCACGATCGATGACTCTTCTTATGTGACTGCGATGGCGATACGATTGGTCGAGGTTGTTGGTAGGAGTGAGGCTTGGATTGTCGGAGCTCTGGAAGATGTTGGGCGCTGCGGCTACAGCTGTTTCTTCCTCCATTTATGCATTTGTGTATCACAGCATCGCAGAGGGCTAAGGGAGCTTTGTTGTTCATGAAATTTGGCGCTCAGAACTCAGATGGTTTTTCCATGTAAAACTACGAGCTTGTTTGGTTCAACGACAAATACTACCACAGAGTCGTCGTCAAAATTGCATAGTTAGGCACCTCCTCACTGGAGATACGAATCAGCTCGAGAAGATAAAATTGTGATTGGACGAGCATTCAAGAAAAAAAAGATTGATTCTTTGTAGGCGGTTCATGCTTAATTCGGCAGCAATCCGCTACAGATTAGGACCTGGACTTGAAAAGCTAAACACCTGGAAGCCAAAGACATCAACAAAATTTACTTGATTGGGTCGAGAAGAGCCTCGTGGTGGAGTGAACCAAGAATTGCAGCCGAAGAGCAGGCTCGTGTGAGCTGGAAGAGGAGCGTCGGGACCGCAATTCCATTCAACACTTTGAATCCTCATCTGGAGTAAAGCAAGGAGTTTGTAATATTGTGTTGGGAGAAGGAAAGCACCTGTGGAAAACAAGCACGGACTCTCCCTCAACGTCCAGGGTGAATTAAATAATGCAAGGTGATTTAATATTCATCAAAGATTTTAGGTCAAGGAAGAATCAATTAGATTTTGATGGATTAGGATTTGGATGAATTTTATTGGATGGAATTTCAATCAAAGAAGAATTTTTAAACATAGATGAAATATTATTCAAGGATGAATTTTCACTTATGGGTGATTTTTTTGTTAATAGATGAATGTTGATTACAATTAAATAATATAATAATGATAATAATATAAAATAATAATAATAATAATAATTTAAAATTAAAATTAAAAGTTTAACTTAAAGAAAAAAAATTATGGTATTAAATTGTTGAGTAATTTATCATGGTGAATGTGAATTAGTTATAGTATTGGCCTTGTTTTTTTGGATTGTAAAGAAGAATAAAGAATGATTTGATTAGAATTTAATTAATGGCTATAAATACTTAAATTTACAAAATTCATTCCCTTATTGTGAACTAGAACAAACTTCCAATTAGTAGAGGTTTATTTTAACTTATACCAAGCTCTCTCTAATTTTGGTTTTTTTTTCTCTTTTTCATGTCTTTACAAGCTCCAAGCACTTTGGAGATGTTCTATAAGTCGGATGTTGTAGTAGGAATTGGATTCAAAGGTGAAAGAAGAATAAAAGGTCCGTTCTCTTGTAGCTTGGCATTTAGAGTAAGCTTGCAAAAGCTCTGGAAATCCATTGCAAGTTCAAGGTAATCATATTGCTGGTAGTGGGCAATTATAAAAGTGTTGGTATTACAAGGGCTCAAGCTTTGAATGAGTGTTCATTCACTTTTCTTACTATGATGTAACAAGTCATTGGTATTTTCAACGCTACAGTGCAGCAATGATACTACAATATTACTTCCCATTCTTTCAAATTCTTCCTTCTTAGTGTATTGCAAAGGTACATAAGAGTAGTTCAAGTCATGAAGGTCAACTAAGATTTGCAATAATAATCAAGTGTAGCAAAAGCATCTTCTTTTGTTTTTATTATGATGCAATTTTGGCACTTCTTATTTCTATTCAAATGGCGCATTGAATTGGAAGGTGCTATTAAAGAAGTGCTTGTGTAGTGATTCTATTTAAATTCCTTGTGTTTTCTTTTTAATTGATTATCATTGATAGTATTCTCATTCTTTTGTATTTTCTAATCTTCTGTGGTTTTTTTTCTTGTTGTTGATGTTCTCACATGTACTCTTCTTACTTATTTTATTCCATATCATTGATTATATTCTTTCTAGTTTTATTGGTAGTCGTGATCTTAGTGCAAGAAGAAATAGTATAGCCATCCACATATCATCTTTAATAGTAGTAGGTCATCAAGAACTTAGTTGAGCAATGATGCCATGTTTGGCCTACAAGCAATGTTTTTACATTCCTAGTATAAGAAGTTCACTTTGTGCACTTACGAGTTTAATGTCTTGAGAGAAAATTAACAACTTTCAACTCCAACAAGCATAGGCAATAGCAAATCCAATTGGAGAAGAAATTCTAACATACAATTGATATCAAATATAAGCTTCTATCAAACAGATGGAGAATGTGACATAGACAGAAGAACAGGTAGTTGTGAGTTTATTTGTACTATTGGTAGAATAATTTTGTTCATCAATAGAAAAGTGTTTTAAATAAGTAGACATCAGAGAGAAAAGTACTTTTGATATTTTACAATCTTTTTATTGTTTGGTGACTACTGCAATCAAACTTCCACATTAAAGTTGTGCACCTACAAATTTTGAGTTCTTTTAATGTACACAATTCTTTGGATGCTTGGAGGCTCAAAGCTATGTAGTAGAAGAAATCAAAAGCACATATTGTTTCTATAATTAGGAATTCTTATTAAAGCATATTATGCATGGTCTTAGTTCAGATTGATTTATAAGTTGTAAGATAGATATAGAACTTCTTATGTATTAGAGAAGATAGAGTGCCAAATGGTTGAATGTACAAGTAGAAGTATTCTAAGAAGATGGCATTTTTCAAGGCTAAACTATATTATTAGAAGAAAAGTGTTAGTTGGCAAATTGTATCAAAGATCCATATAGCCAAAAGTCTTAGCTGATAAACTATATCATGAATCCATATAACCTCCATAATCATCTTTTTTCCAAATGACTAACCAAGTGACAAACTTCTATTAGATGATGTTAGATTAGAATTCATGTAAATTAAGATTTGAATGAAACATATTAAATATTAGATGAAATTTAATCTAAGAATGAACTTCTATCAATTTAGGAAAAAAATTGTAGATGAATATTGTTTTAAAGTGGATGAATTTTTATTTATAGATGAGATATTATTTATAGATTAAAATTCATTCATGGATGGAAATTTTTTTGGATGAATTTTTAATTTTTAGATGATAATTAATACTAGATAAAAAATAAAAATAAATAAATAAATAAATAATATAAATATTCTATAGACTTAAAATAAATAATATAAAAAAATATATTTCAACTTTGAATTTCTTGTTGTGTTATTTAAGTAATTTTGTTGTTGATTGTTGAAGTTGAAGGTAGAATTTAATTGATAGGAAATTGAAATTTTTTTTAAAAATAAGAGACAAATTAAGCAATTAAATTATAAGCTAATTAATAGTCATAAATTAGAATAGATTATTATAAGAAGGATTTGTGTTGATCACATTTGGAATTTTTGTTGAAATTATTAGATACTTAATCAAATAAGTAATAAGAACTTGTCAGTGAATTTAGATAATTAAAATGGTTTTGAATTAGAATTGACTCTCAACTAGTAGAGATTTATTTTACTTCACAATAATCTACTCTATTTTGAGGGACAATTATATATTCTAGAAGGAAAAGTATGATTATATATTCTTGAAGATCATTATGACTTTCTAGTAGTAGGACATTTAGATACAATAAGACTTTGAACCTAATATCAAGAGATTTGTAGTAGCATCAAATGTGGAAGGCAATTAAAGACTTTATACAATGATGTAATATTTTTTCAAGATCAAAAACTCCTCGTCATTAATGTCATAGATTTTTCCAACTATTTACGATTTCAAAACAACTATGATCTTTTATTTCTATGAATTTTATTACGAATCTTCTAGTCTTAGATTTATATGATTTTATATTTATAATAATAGATTATTTTATTAAGATTGCATATTTTGTTTCATGTAAAAAATTTGTTACAAGTGAAGAAATTGCTAAGCTTTTTCTTGAAAATATATATGGCTATTGCGGATTTTTCAAAGATATTATATTTGATAATGAGACTCAATTTATATTAAGATTTTAAAAAATCTATTTCAAGACTCTAAAGGTGGTTATAATTCTCTCTTTGGATTTTTATTTATAAATTGATAGACAAACAAATTATGTGAATCAAATTTTAAAGAAGTATTTGAGAAATACCATCAATTATCATCAAGATGATTGGACAACTCTTTTGCCATTAGCAAAGTTTGCATATGATACTTTTATATATTTTTTTACTCAAAAAACATCGTTCTTTGTTAATTATGATTATCATCTATAATATGATATTTTTTACTTTTCAAAAGTTGATAATCTTATGGAAAAAGATTTAAAAAATCATTTATTAATATTACATGCAACAATGAAGGTACAATTAAAAGAAACTCAAGAACAATAAAAGATCAATATAGATGTCTATTACAAGAAATAACAACAATGCAATTTAAGTAACAAGGTATGGTTACTTTGTTGCAATATCAAGACTACTTGTCCTTGTGACAAGTTGGAATATTGTAGGCTTAGACCTTTTTTTATTTATAAATAAGCCAAACTTGTTGCTTATCAACTATACCTTCTGAAGTCTATAAAGATCTATCTTGTATTGCACGTATAAATATCTCTTCTTCAGCCATATAAGATAGTGAATATCTTGGAAAGAAGACAAATGTAACCTCTTTTTATGGAAGTGGATAATAATCAAAAGTTTGAGGTGGAAGGAGTCTTAGATTTCAGGCGATACTAAAATAGATTGAAATATCTTGTTCATTAGTGCAAATATGACATTAGTGAATGCACATGGAAGCTAGAAAAAAATCTTACAAATGTAATGATGAAGGTTGAGACTTTTCATTGACAACATCCATCAAAAAATAAAATAAAATAAAATAAGATCCATAATAGGTGATGACTACTTCTTGTTGAACTATTTTTTAGAATGGATAGTAATGTCCCAAGCATATATATTTACTCCAATAATTATCTATATGATTATGTAGAAGTATATAAAAATAAATTAATTTTATAATATCTTTTTAAAAAGTTTTTTAGAAGCTTCATAGATGCTATTTTGACTTAACACATGTTTATAGTTGATTGGTAGGCTAGAAACTTGGTCAACAAGTTAACCACGTGACACACCTATTACTAGCATGTAGAACAAGCTAATTATATGACACACATATAGAAAACTTACCTTGCAAGTTAAAACATATGTCTAGCAAAGTCAACACGTGTTGAAAGTCCTATAAAATATTGCAACCTAGTTCTTATTTAGAGAGCATATATAGAGATAAGAATGAAGTCTTCTTCACTCTTATCAATGTCTTTCTAGTCCTTAGTCTTGTTTCAAAACTTTCTAGTCTTTTTGTCTTTGGCAATAGCCATTCTAGTTCAATACATTGCCATCTTTGAGTGATTTTCTAGTATTTTTAAGTAATACAAGAGTATATTGACCTTTTAATTCTTTGAGGTTGATGTCTTTGACAGTATGTTATTAATTTTAAAAAATAAATATAAATAAATATAAATAAATATAATTTTTTTATAATAATATGTATAATAAATTTCAATTTTTTAATTCTTTAATTTATAATAATTTTAGATATTTAATCTTATATTATATTTTAAAAATAAATTAAATTTTATAATAGAATTTAAAATAAATTATAAAGCCAATGAAAGTAATTTATAATAATAAAGTATTAACTTAAATTAATTATAATGACTTTTTAGATATTAATGAAGTAATAAAAAATATATTATTGACTATATATTCTTAGTTTTATAGAAAGAAATTATTTCATTCAAACAAAAATTTATTTTCAACTAAAAAAAATAAATAACTTCAAATCAAATAGGAATCAAAATCAAAACCTTATTTTTAATCTTAAGAATAAAAAAAAATTATGGTTGATGACTTAAAACTATTTTTGGTATTGGTTTTAGTATTGAAAAATACTTTGGTCGAAAATATAATATTAATCCTTGTTTTTATCTTAATTTTGAAATAAATATTTCTTACAAACATAAAAATAATCTTGATTCTAAAATAAAATCTTGATATATATTTTAAAATAAGAAATAAATCTTATATATAAAGCTAAATTTAAAAATATATTTAAAAAACAAAAATAATAATAATTTTTTTATATTTTAGATAGTATTTTTGATCAAATATAATAATTATATATATATATATATATATATATATAAGATTCTATTTTTTTAAAAGTCTAACCTTATAAGAATATTTTATAAAATTATATATATATATATATATAGAAAATATGTGCCTTTAGGTACAAAAAAATTATAATAGCTTTTAGTAATGGTTTCTTCTAAGCTATAGATCTTAAAAAGCCCCATGTTTCTAAGCTCCACATTCTTGAATTCTCTAAATTCATGTGCTTTTGTATTCCTTGTGTTCCTCTTATTCCTTGCATTTCCTTCTTCATGGCCAATGAGAAGGCTTATTTGTTTCTTTACCTCATACTTAAGTTTTTATATATAGTAGATGTGTTAATTTATTAAGAATTATTTTACTTGATATAAAACTTCATGATAATTATATGTATATATACATATACTTTCTACGTTCAAAAGAAATTCTTATAAACAAATATTATTTTATGCTTAAGTATACTTGTGATTTTTTAGTAGAGGTATATAATTTGTTTAAAATAGCTAATTTTAGAAGTCATAACCTATTTTGTTTTGATAGTTATGATACAATAAAATAGCCTTCCAAATATTTTATATTTTGGGAGATTGTTGACTTTTCATGAGTGAAGTTAGACATAAGGTGTAGCATACTAATTTTGCAGATATTATTGTCGAAAAATAAACTATTTTTCTTATACATGTAGCATTAGAACAGTATGATTTTGTTATTTTTTAGAAATATATATATATATATATACATATAGACTCGTGGATGCACATCATTATAGATTCTTCCTATAATAATTAATACACCTTTTTCTTTTCTTTTGATTGTTTGTGGTAATGTATTGTGCAGCATTTAGAAATCACATACATCAATAGGTTAAATGGTGCTTTGTGAGATATACTTTATGCCAAATGGCAATATATTCTCTACGACATTTTAAAATTAGTTATATTTATTTTTTTCCAGCAATGATATTTAAAAAACATAAATTTAAGAAAATTAGTGTGTAATATTGTAAATTTTACGATTCATTCGTAATTATTTTATTTAATAAAATGAATTAAAAGCTTTGTTAAGCACACATGATTGAGTACACACAAAAGATAAATTTTAGATTTCTAAGGTTGTTCTTCTAAAATATGTATTAAAATCCAAGTTAACAACTTTTAGATATGGATGGATATTTATTACTGACTAAGTCAAAATGTTACAAACATTCAACATGTACATTTTATACATTAATAACTCAATCTAATTTTCACTATACTGTATTTTACAAAATTGATTCAAAAAATGTGTCAGATATCTGTAATGTAATTTTTTATATTTTCTTTTTTATAAAATCCTAAAAACGATCAGATTTATATTCATTATTTTTCTTTCTTTGCCATATTTATATCCTTCATTAATTTTACGTGAAAGAAATATTTTACTGTTTTAAAATTTTAAACCACTTAAGCATCATATGTTTTTTTAAACATTTATTTACTATGATAAGATGTCAAATTTATTGCTATAATTGATATGAATTTTTTTGAATAGGATTAGTATTCTTTTTTTACTCAATGTCCATAGTAATGTTAATATTTATAACTTGGGCTATAAAAATTAAATTTACATACACATGCTTATTATGCTTAAAACATAACTTTTTCTTAATCACAAATGTTTAAGTTTGTTGTATTAAAGAATTATTTACACAGCAAACTAATGCCCTTAATCAATCAATGTCATAACCACACATACATCACGAATTAAACATACAATTTCAATGACCAAAAATACAAATCATCAAAGTAACATGATGTGTTAGATTACATTTTTTTTCTGCAATATCTTTTTATGAAAATAATTATTTTAAAATTTGATATATTTCTTCCTTTCAATCTCTTCTTACCAACATATTACCATAACCAAAGACCACAATGCAAAACCAATCTAAATTACAAATAATGCAAAATCCACCATATAATATAATATATTTATGAGAATATTAAATAGATCCATGCTTTTACTAAATAGGTCCATCCTTGATGATGAATATCGCAATCATGATGAATGTGGCTGGTTTTTATTGGTTGTAAATCTAATAGTGAAGAAATGAATCTAAAGATATATTTTTGCATATATATATATATATATATATATTTGTTCATGATGGTTTGGATAGATGGATTGATTTAGTAAAAACTTGGGTGTATTTAACATTCAAATATATTTAACAATAATAAGAAAAAAAGATTACACTTTACCACCCATTCAATGCTTTGCTCACTTTCCTTCTCCCCTTGTATTAACATTTTAAGATAAAACAAACCACACTATTTTCAAATAGTGTAGAGAGATGAAGGGACCCGAAGCGGCACACGGCTTGGGGATCTGGATTAGAACCAGCGACGACGTTAGGACCTCGATCCGCGCGAGGAGGTCGTTGAAGAACGTCACCATTCTTTTGATACCACTATTGTATTGATAATACCCGGAGCACCTCAGGAAGGGCGGGGGGGATGGTAGCTTCCGTTTCGATCACTGCTTTGAACTGCTCGCCAGCCCCCACCCCCTCGTGGTCACCACCTTCCTGAAATCGCCATCTCGGATTTTTTGCGTGGACTGCTGGTTTGAGTTTTCAAAATTTGCGGAACGCGTTTTCAGTGGGAGAGGGTATTCTTTGATGGAGTAGTTGACAATTTGGGGATTTAGTTGAGCAGTAATGGTGGAGGTTTGAGTGTAGGGGACGGTATTTTTAGAGAGAAAAAAGGTTACTTGGTAAGGCGGAGAGAGTTTTACGTTGCCACTGTTGCCAAGGGATTTGACGCTGTTGTCGGTTGCGGAGTTTGGAGTCCGCGTGATCACGGGCTTTTGTTGTTGATGATGATGAGAATGAAGGGGAATTGTTTTATGGTGTGGATCTTCGTGTTTTTAGCGTGAAGGGACGGTTTGTGGTGTGGTGTGGTGGTTTTGGGACGGTTTGGAGTCACAGGGATTTGAATTTTGAGAGAGAGGCAGGTGGAGGACGTATTGTGATGGTGGTGTGTGATTGAATGACTGGAGTGGATTTTTCTCAAGGGATTTTGGGGGTGTTTTTGGTGAGTAAGAGTAGGAGGAGGGAGAGGTAGAGGGCGCCCGTTGGTAGAGAGAAGAATTTGGGTGCTGCTGCGTGAACCAGTGAATTCTTACTCGGCTACTCGGCGCACAATTGGTCTCTGATTGGAATCTTATTGACGTCTGATTTCTTTGGAGTAGTTCATGACCAGCAGGATCATGTGACGAGGTTTGACAATTTAGCTTTTCAGTTCAATTGGTCCCACAGTCTACCCAGTAGAGGTTTTAGGGCGAAGGAAAGAAGGATTTGTGGTTTAAGGGGCTCAGAAACACTTTGTAGTGTCTACGAGTGTTAAAGCCTTGCTTGAATTTTCTTAAAACTCCGAGGCGTGAGTTTGTTTGTGACTTCAGCTGATGTTACACATTTGAGAACAAGCGAAGAAAGGCAAGCCGTTCAAGATGATTGGATCTTTCGTTACACGGGGACTAATGTAAGTGTTCTACATTTGCCTTGGCTTTTTGTTCGTAGGAAGAAACAGCAGGATGGGTAGTTTATTCCTGGAAGTTCGTTTATGGTGTATCTAATACAATGTTCGAGGAAAGTGGGTGCTGTCTAGGCGGCAAAGGTAGATACAGAAAGTTCATGTGCATCGTATGAATGCTGTGCACGCATGTGCCTTCGTTGACATTATCCTTGACATTTGTGACATTGTCTATTTTTTGAATTTTAGCTAGTGTGGACACCGCTAAATATTCTAGGAAATTTAGTTGAAAACTTCCATAGTTTAAGAAAAATAAGAGATGGAACAGCTATTCCAGTTCCTTTCACGAACTGGGTGGTGGGTCATTTCAATTTTGGTGCACTTGTTATCAATGCAGCATGGCAGTTGGATACGTTTACCCAGCTTATGAATGTTACAAGATAGTGGAGAGACCGATGCCAGACCTAGAGCACTTGCGATTCTGGTGCCAATATTGGTAAGTGTTCCCTATTGAAGATTGTTGCCCTACTCTTGAGACCCAGTGTTTTCATTTGTTGATCTGTTTCAATGATTTTTGGAAAAAGTAGCAGTAGATGATGTGCATACGCCGGATTTGTAAATTAGGGTCGTCGAGCTGCCTGCTGCACACTAATATTCCACCACAAACTGTATTAGGCAAGATATTGATTCATTATATGATTTGACGAGGGATTCGTTGATCAGTTGTGGCAGGTTATCTAGTCGTTTGTATCACTATATTGAACTGTTGAATCGGTTCCAGTGTGACGTCACTATTTTTGGTGCTTCCCCGTTAACTGTATTACGTACTGAATTTTAGTGTAAATGATGCCTGCTTCTTTGCAATGCATTGCAGGATGATAATTGCTGTGGTGACTGTTATTGAAAGGTTGGCAGACATTGTTGTTTCATGGTACGTCTTCATTTCTGCTGCAATTTATAGATGCGTATTAATCTGTTGATGCAGTTGATGAATTGTGGGGTTATTGTAGATATTTCTATCTCGAACTTAGATGGGAATTACAGACCATTTGGGGTCGTATGTACTGCGATACAATGAATTGTTAGAGATTCATGGAAAGCAATTATTTATTTTGTTTATATGCAACTTTTTGTGAAACCAAATATTTTATCGTTGTTTTCCGGAGCTGGTGTAAGTTGGCGGAGCTTAGATGTCATTATGAGGGGCATGGTGAGTCGTAGCTCATGAAAGTAAATTTACTTTTTACTCAAGTGGATTTCTTGTTCTTTTCAGGGTGCCCATGTACAGTGAGGCAAAGCTGGCCTTTATCATTTACCTTTGGTACCCCAAGACCATGGTAGGGCCCGTTTAACTGACATATATCTTTCAGTTCACGTACTGGAGATTTGGGGGACCGAGACAAGTCGATGTGACGACTTCAGAAGCTCGGAATCATGTTTCGTTGGTAGAAATGGTCCAGCTGGATGTTGTAGATACTGATTAGATATGCTTTCATGAATGTAAGCGGTGAAGGTGGCGTTCTCATTCAGAAATGCAATGCTGATTTGCAGGGGACAACCTATGTTTACTCGACGCTTTTAAGACCGTTCGTGGTCCAATATGAATCAGAAATTGACCACAACTTGAATGAAGTAAGGACCAGAGCAGGTGATATTGCCCTTCTCTGGTGGCAGAAAGGGTCAATGTATGCACAGGCCCGATTTTATGAGCTGCTTCAATTTCTAGCATCTCAGTCGAATAAAGTCCAGCAAAACCCGTCCGGAGCTCCATCGCGAACTCCTGCCCAAGGATTATCCCGGGGGCTCCCTCAGGTGCACTTTTTACGCAGCATTTGTGTAATATCTATTTGGGTTTATTGATTTCAATTAATTGTTTTGTATTATATGAATACACACCCTTGAGTGAACATCTAAGACAGATTGCGAAGTCTTGGGTTCTTATTCTTAGTGTAAGTGAACAGAACCGTCTCTGCATCTATCTATTAAACTCATTTTTTTGTATTAGCTGCTAAGTTAGATAGTTTCGCTTAGAATAGTACCGCTATTAGAGAGCTTGTGTTCAATTCACAGCCTCTGTCGGTGTGGATAAGTAACCTGCACGTTTACGACGTTAATAGCAGGATACATGCTAGCTGTGTGTCGAGAATCCGGTGGGCGTTTCAGGCATGACATAATTTTTTTTAGTTTTCAGTGATAAGTAATTAATGTTAATCCCTTCTGTATGTTACTCTACAGTAAGAGTAATTCTAATCCACATAAATGTGCGTTCGTGTAGGGTGTTCCTCAATCGTATCCTCCACCAGGAGCTTCAGGTTCTGAGACTGCTCCCTATCCTCCTCAAGAGGCTCAAGCTGGCCAGGGTCAGTACCCGCCTCCACCGTCTAGTTCCGCTGGAGCACATATCCGACGTCAGTCAGGGTCTCGGGGTGTACCGGTAGGAGATTCAGATCATGGTGTTGTCGAAAAACATTCAGAGAAGCGCACTAGTTACCGACTTGAGGACCGATCAGGTACATCAGTCGGAGGGCAAAATCCGCCTCCACGAGTTCAAAACACAAAGACGCGCCCACAGACTGATAGTCCGTGGTGAGAGACTCTTTAACCTCAATGAATCTGATATTTTTGGTTTACGTCTCGTTTCGTTTTGTTTGAGCTTTTGTCCCCCCTTCTCTCTGCTTGGTTGTCAAACTGCTTGAAGATGATATGAAGTCTACTTGATGATATACTTGCGGTGCACAAGAACGTATCGGAGTTCTAGAGGGAATATTTTAGTGGGAAATAGCCTTATTAACTGTCGTACAGTACGTTTATCTTTGAAGGATATCGTGCTGTTCCAGAGGATATCTTTAGCAATCTCAGCAAACGATTTGTTCTCTTGATTCAACTTGTATTTGGCAGTATTTCTTCTATCTTATGATTTGTAACTACCTGTGTTGATAGGAGTATTTCGGCCTGGATACCGTCGTTGCTTGGAACTACCCCTTCGAAGAAGGTCGATTGATGTTCTTCTCGTCGCTTCTACGGGAGTGTCATCTGCTCCCTAGCCTTCACCCTTCCAATTGATGAAGCTGAGCATTGCTTATGCACAGTTTGTAGTAGAACTATCATGCCGACATTCACTTTTATATCCGTATAAGTAGTTCGATCCTGGCTGGTAGGTTTTAAATAGCCCAGCTAGAAGTTTGGGAGTCACAAAACTTGGTGGCGTTGATTGGTGGTGCAATGTGTGTATCACGATGGATTTCACCAGATGTGTCAATTTAGATCTCCCGTTAATTAGAACTTTTGAAATGAAGTAAGATTTATTTTTCTCGCCCGTTTCAATTTTTCGTGTCCACTTTTATTGATGGTGGTGACTCCAAATTTTTGGATTCAAAGCTGCGGTGTTCGGGTTGTTAAATGATTTCATTTACAATCCAGTTGATTAGTTAATAATATTATGGGAATCAAATAAAATTATTTTGGAAGATTGTTTTGTGGAAGAAGGTGCTTGGATGCAGGGATCGATTCGAAGCTGCCGCGAATCTACATGTAACATTTAGACTTAGGGAAAGTAGATGTAAACAATGTGTGATGTTTGAAGTTTGTAGATTGCATATCTGGGTTGAACGTGTTCTGGACAATTTAAGATAAGCTTTGTGACCATTTCTTAATCAAGTTGATAGCATGTGACTGTGCAGATGTTCCCATTTGTCTGGCACAATGTGGCAGCGTTCACATTATCGTCGCACAGGAAATGTATACAGATTTCTTTTACTTTTATTTTTTATTCATTGCAGTTCGTTCCACATTATTGTGAAATTCGAACATACCGTGTAGATGAGCTCATATCTATTTTACAATTACTCATTTGCACACACTTGAGGCAGGCCGGAAATTACTCTTTTATCTCTTGTGCAACGCTAAGTGCCTCACTCCTACACCATAAAGCAACTTTTCATGCTCTCAAAAGTATAATTAGGCGTCATTATGACGCTAAATGACACAATGCAAATACCAATACGCACAATATGCAACAATGACAATTATATCAGAATCAGTCCTAGAGTGGGTTCAATCGCAGTCATACTGGGCGTCGAGGAGTTCAATTGGGGAAGTGTACAGGAGCATTAGGGGGAATCAGGATGGGAACAAAGCAAGTCTACAATGTGAAGCCAATATGAAAAAGGTAGCTGGTCGAGAATTGAAGGGATACGCATTCGCGCCTTCGTCTCGCGAGATAGTAGCTGCGCCAAAACTCCAGAAGTGATCGGAAACCATGCTAGCAACCCTTAGGGCTTGAAGGTATTCCGGGAGCTCTCCGTTCCTCTCCACAAGTATGAAAATGATGAGGGCGTATTCAAAACACATATTACCCTGCATTATACGTCCCATATCATCACCATCACCATCAATTGCAATGTGCCCCAATTATGAAGCTACATAGGGAGTAGGGATAAAAACATCACACTGCAAGACTCTATTGTAGTAACTTTCAAGGTAACCGTATCCTTCAATCAGATGAAGCAGGAGGTGGCAGATGGCCGCTACTGCATTGAGTGTAGTCTTAATGCAGAGAATACCCACAAGAACAAAGCAAGTGAATAGGATGATCAAGAATCGACTCGTTCGATTTGAGAAACAAGGGATGATGGGTGTGACGAATCACCTAGTTGATATCATCGAGTCGCACAGCGAACATGAGGTCTCTCAGTAAACGAAAGGTATTGTTTGAGACGAAGGCAGCAATCTTGCAGTACTTTATCTCCTTGCTTCCATAACTGTAGCCGTCTTTATTCATGCTTGTCTCATTCAATGAGCGCGGATATGGACTTGAATTAGGGTGTGTTGTCTCTACCAGACATCTCTTAAAGTAATCCAGAGACAGCACCACAGATCTGATCAACACATTCGAGTCTACCAAGTTTACAACCACGGCCTACAGTTTTGCAACAATGGCGAAGCAGTGCTAGCCCACAAGTATGTGATGAGAAGTCATCACAAGTTCATTTGCTTATGAAATATCTACTGCCGTCAATTTCCATAAAACTGTCAATTTCTCCGGGATATTCCGTATTTGACTTAAAAAATTGCACCGACGACAAGGCCTCGATCAGAAACATTTAGAGTGACAGTCTTCCAAAAGAGTTCATATTATTTTGCTTATGAAATATCCACTCCTGTTAAATTGTTGATCATTGAATGTCAATATTTCCAAATAAATTCAGCACGTACCTCAACAAACTGGTCAAACTTGTGTCCTGCTAAAAGGCAGTCAAGACGCTGGAATAAAATTTTGTTGAACTTGATGAGCTCTCCCAAAAGATCAAAGTTGATCAAGTCACAACCATGAATGAAAAAACTTGAGTTGCAAGGATCACAGTGCCTGGGACGTTCTGCAATGGCATAATAGTATGGCCGTGTTTAAAATGCCACCAAATTACAAACGTGTAGAGAGGTAGCACATCGAAATCCTCCTTTCAGAATTTCACATAGTAGATATTCCAACAGACCAATTGATGCCACAACTTCCTGCTCACTCCAACAGTGATGTTAGACATAAATGATTGACCACTCCCCGATCATTTCTAACTACCCAACATCAATCATTTACAAGACTGTGGACGGAACCTGAACTTAATTCTAAATCTTATTTTCTTCTGATTGGTAACACCAAAATTGGCTTTTTGTGAGAGTAAGGTGACCTACTTGATCTTCATGTTCAGCACCTCGCAAAAAAGCTTCCACATGAGGAAAGCCAGAACCTCCATCAGACTTCTGCTAGTTATGCACATTGAAAATTGCTGCTATCCACATTACATTTGCATGCGCAACATCACAAACAGATTCCTACAGATCGTGGATGGGACTACCGATACATTGAGCCTCCAGGATCATTCACCAGCATCTTCAGTATCTTCACACTAAGGCCACTTGACTCCATATTCTTCGTATCCTTGCTCCAAAATGAGTTGCTCTCCTGATCTCGAGCACAAACGACTTTATTTTAAGTGTAGCAAAGCACCAATATCGAGCAAGAAAATGCAATAAAAATCAGGGTTTGATCTCAAATTTTTTGCTCATGTAGATAAAGTGCACCAAAACATGATTGCAACTGATGAATAATGATTGAGATATTTTAAGGGTACATGGAAGACACTTGGAGCTAATAATAGCTGCTTGTTCGTTCGATTGCAGCTGTCGCGATCACAAAAATTGTGAATTAACCTCAGGTATTGTATATTTAGGGCCTGCAAGTAGGGGAGTACAATCAAATTCTCACTCACAAACGTAAAAACACCATTCATTGAAACCAACTGGACAAGTGAGAGGTCTACAATGACAAAGGTGGAAAAGATAATTCAGATGAATCCAACTCTGCGAATTGATAGAGGGGCGTGTTCCGTGTTGAAGATACCACACAACTTTATTTCAGAAGAGTTTCTCATTCCAAATAAAACCAAAAATCCATCAAAGGATTTAAATGACCTCAAGTCCTTCACTCCACTTTTTCATTACACAAGTAATACCAATCTTGTTCCATCTGATCTAGGACCTAGACACGCTGAGTTTCAGAAATTTGAAACCTATTACATTGAGATATTGCACCTTGATTTCCTTACCGACTTCGTATTGCATGCACAACCAAGGCTATGGATTCCTCGAGAGTGAGCACGTGACCGTCGACACCCAGTCCAGTTTGTCGAACATGTCATTCAACACATTCACCAGGCCTAGCTCTGCCAGAGAGTTTTGCACCTGTAAAAGACCATCACATTTTAAATCTTGTGATGCAAACCAATCGACAATTCAATTACATATTAATAACAATTACCTTTTCTCTATAACGATTTCTAAGCAAAATATTCAAAGCAGCGGACTATCACTGTGGCTTGACATCGTTGTGCCATCGATGTCAAAGCGCATTTTTGTTTGGTCATGGGATATTTCGTTTTCCCTCTTTGCTTTCGTACATAACTCATTTCTTGCTCCTGAAAAGCAAAAGCGAAATAACCCATGACCAAAAAAGCTGTCATTTCAAAAACCGCTTACAGAAGCGGCCAGGTGTACCACGCCGGTAGAGAGACCAGTGAGATCCAGAAATGTTATGATGTTCCAATGTAAAATCCTCTCATCTGTTAAACTTGGACCTGCTCTCTCTTGTTGGAGATAAGAAGCAGAATCGGATTCCTGCCGACCTTCCAATTGTGGAATGACATCCCCTCTCTCATCAAAAAATTGACCTCGAGTAACATGGAAAGCATGATACATTCTTTCTACTGTGTCTCGCATGGACAAGGATAATGCCAGCTCTGAAAGTTCGGATGACATGTTATCCTGCAGCCACACACGCAGAGCTAGATTGTAGTTCTACAAAAAAAGATAGATACGTACGAGAAACTCTTACAGGCATTAGTAAAATTGTTTTTATAGCTGCAGACTTAAATTAATTCATCTAATTCAAGTACCGATACCCGAGTGCAAGAGTAGAGTGCATGAGTCCAAAATCAAGTGCTTGAGAAAACCTAACTAACTGAAACCATACTTTGTTAGGCCTTCAGCTGCTCAAGGTGCTCAGTTGTCTCACTTCTCGACTTGAGGACACTTTGTCCAATGTGAAGAGTTTCACCAGGTGTGAAAGAATGTCTGGGACGAGAAGAATAGCCTCGTGGTTTTTGTCAGTCGTCGTCCATGCTGGCTCTTCAGACCTTGACTCCTGTTGCACACAAATTTCTAAACTCCGCTCCTGGCCCAACCATATATTCCTTGCGTTGGAACCAACCATAAAAGCAACAGCTACACATCTGACCTCTCTAACCCACCATTGGGATTTTCATCGGTGAGTCCTTTTGAAAACAATTGAAGCGTTAAAGAAAGAAAGAAAGCCAATCTCTTGCATTTAGTTAGGTGAACAAACTAAACATCTAAGAACTGATAATACACTGTTATCGAACTCTCGGAGATGACATGTCCATCGTGCAGCACAGTGTCGTGTGTATGAAATCCAGTCAATTGAGGCTCAGCTATCACTCATAGCAAGTTTACAAGGAAGACGACTGGAAACTTTGAGAAACGTAACCTGGTGAATGGAGATGTACGCCTACCCACTTTTCGAATTTCATCGAAGGTAGATTATGGAACAGACATGCAAAACGAGCACTATCCATTACAAAAGTGCGTGTACCTCGGGTTCAATAATCACCATCTCAAGAACACGGCAAAATGAAGCCAGTTGTCTTAAGGAGAAATTGCAAACTAGACTTGTAAAATTCGGAACATCCTGTACTTGCCACAGGTCTTTCCGAATTGCCATAATCTCTTCTGCAAGATTAACAGCTGCACAGAAAAATGGAGGACGTCCGCTTCTAATTAAAGTTTATCAACTTGATCATCGATTATGAACGTCTGAACTATTGAATTGTGCACAAACCTGACTTCGGGGGGACGTAACTGGTACGCCTCCTAACTACTGTGATTAACTGGAAAAGTGTGTATTCATGATCGCAATAGAAGCGGAGGAGAATCAAGGGTCATATTCAACTGCTAGGTGGGTTTCATGGTAAAAGTCTTAACATCTACGTTATGGTGCGAAGATTAAAACATGACACTAAACTAAGGCCTAAATTCAGCAACGAGAAAATCTTTAGTAAAGGATCATCACCAGTAGGAAAAGGAAGCGGTGGCCCACCTCACAGCATCTTCCAGAAAACAACCTCTCAAGCTACCGTGGGCTTAGGTTCATAGATCGAGCTAGTCGTACTGGTCAAAATTATGTTTGATTAGTGAACATTGTACCAGACAAGCAAGGCCACTGCGATATAAGACGGTGAGCAGGAGGCACCACGCGATTTACGCACACCACAATATCGGGTGAAAGAGGGATTCGCTGGTGCACCACAAGCGCGAGAAGAGAAGGTGATATTTCGCGTCAATCGAATTAAACAAGAGTCGGTAGGGAGCACTCACCAGTGTTGAACGTGTTGCGGAAGCGCATCATGTCAAAAAGCTTAACCACAAACACCTCATCAGCAGCCAAATACTCGATAAAAGGATGCACCGTAAAGCACAGTTCACGCAACATGTTCAAACATTCGTTTCGGATGTACAGCACCTTCAATGTGAAACTCAGCTTATCAACGTCCCCCAGGATCGGAAAACTTAAAAGCAATGCTCTAAGGAGCACAATATCCCCCCCAAACAGCACAAAAGCCTCCCGGTTCGACTGGTGGTTGGGATTATTCCACTCAAATAGATTCTGGGCCAAATTCGCTAGCGCTTCCTGGGAGTAATTAACATCGTTAGCCACCAAGGCGCTCTCAAGCTCAATGCACAGAGAAGCAGTATCTTGCGACGTGCCCCCTCGTCTGCAATAAATCGCCGCAGGCAATTGTCGTAAAGCCCTGTACCCGTTCCCCGTAGTTTGTGCCCTAATGAGCACTTTCAGCATCGTTGAAGCACTGTCCTTTCGCGACATGGTTCCTGTGTCACCACCATTGGTTTCCAAGCAGCCATAAGCACTCTGTTTCCGAGACCTCATCAATGCTGCCTCCACTGTCCAGCCTCCAACAAGTCCGGAGTCCAAGGAACACTTGAATCAAGCTCCAATTCCCTTCTACATGATGCACTGTCATGATCAGACACAGATTCATGAATCATACACGGTGTTTACGAAATTCAACTCCCTCTATGCCCAGGTGGTCGATCCCAATGCCTTCAGAGTTCGCAAGGGCGCTCGTCGATTTCCCAAACACCTCGCACTCGAGTCCATAATCACGGATCCTTCATTCGCCACCTCCCAATTTAAGTATCGAACGAAGCTGGGACCTCCTAAACCAATACCATTCGGACCTGCACCACCCAACAATCCGTCGTCTGTATACAATCGCAAATGCTCCTAATTTGAATGCCACATTGACCCGCATAATTGTATAACCAACTGCAACTGACTTCATCTGTAGGTCTCTACAATACACCTCAATCCACCATGACCAAAAACAAATTCCAATACAATACGATTCAATACACACCACAATCGATATAACCCATCGCCATGCACACCCCCTCCCCACAATATCCAGAAATTCCCTCCTCTAACTTAAACACTAAACGATTTCAGCACTTTACGTGCTCTGCAACTGAAAACATAACTGAAAGTGTCTCCAGTAAACAAAACCCTTCTACTAACTGCGAAGTAAGAAACCATGAACTGAACTGAAAACTTCTCCGCTCCCCGAACTCCAGTTCAAATTTCCACGCAGCAAGATACACTCTCGCATTCTCCGCATTACACAAGCACTATTGTATGTGTGGGAATTTCGCCGCGCAAACGCTGGACTTCTAAGTCTGTGCTAATCACACACTATGTGGAATGTTAATCTGACCAAAGATGGCAAGAGCCGAGAAGTGTGGTCCCAATATTGTTATCTCCGTATTCTTTTCTTCTGCTTGGAATGCTTCTGTCCCTTGTCTCTGGATCATCTCCCCGTTCAGATCCCTTCGCTCATCAGCGCCGGCCTGATCGAGAGCTTCATGCTTGTCGCGGTCGCGTTGGCTCGCACCGCAACATTAGTGAGAAGACAAAATGGTGTGTAGTGCTTCCCGCTGTTGTCATGGATGTACAGACTGAGTCTCATCCATATCATCCAAACCATCTAAACCAATATGTTCGTTCATATTATGTACATGTATAGTAATTTATTATGTATGTACGGTACTGACCCAGGCGGTTTGAAACACCTTGGTACTAAAGGTACGTTGGCTATGTTTTCAATCTAATCTAAACAAACTTTCTGACATTTTTATTTAGAAGGATTATTTGTGCTCTCATTGGTTTGGTTTTCACTACTATTCACCATTTCAGCGTAAATTTTCATCTTTTATATCTCATTTAAAAGTTCCTTCTGAAGAAGAAAAAAACATCATTTGTTAACTCCTTGGATAACAACATATTTGTAAAATTTATAAAATGGTCATGTTCATAATATGAGTTCAGATGGTTTTGATTGTAGAGTTTTAAATCAATAAATTTATCTTTATTAAATGGCAGCAACATTTATTGAAACTTTGGTAAATAATATAAACATTTTATACTGTGTTGATGCTATTGAAAAACAAACCATAACATCATGTAATAGTTAACCAAAAAATACTAGTTAATCAAAAAATACATTTGTATTGTGTCTTTGTAGTTCGTATTTATTTTGATTCAAACTCACATTATCAAAAACAAGTAGAATTAGTTTAGGTGTTATATATACATACATATATGTATGTATGTATGTATGTATATATGTATGTATATGTATGTATGTATGTATGTATAATTTTATCATTTAATGAAAATTTAGGGAATACATATATTTTTATTTATTATGATTGATTCTAAAATATTAAAGATTAAATTACATATTAAAAACTGTTAAAATTAATAGCACCATCAAAATATTTTTCCAATAAATTTTATAGTAGAAAATATAAAATTGTCATTTTACACATGAAAGTAGATATCATAATGTGATAAAATGATGTTAGCACTAGATTTCACGAGTATCAAATTTCTTTATGTCTCAACTAAATACATCCACTTTAATAAAAAAATCAAAATAATATTATAAGACTTATTTCCTTCTCATTAAGAATGTTTTCTTAAAACTAAATGAACTAACACCTCCCTGGTTTAATTTTAATCTTCCAAATTTTTTTTAACTTCTTTCATTAATAATACAGTTTCATGAATGCATTGAATAAATCAGTTTGCTGAAGTTAGGTTTTATTTTTGCACAACACACTTTGAACTGCACAATCTCAATTCATGCCACAATCGACAGCACACTCACCGATTTATGCGTTGATCACTCGGAGGTAGACAAGTATCATTTCTACTGTCTTTCATTGTAAAGATAGTGAAGTTTGTTTTGAGAGGATTCAGAGAGGTATTACCAAGCTAATTGACCAAGGCAGAAGTTCTAGAAGCCCATGCAATAGCATTTTTGTGGCTCACTTCCCGAAGCCCAAGCAATGCACAGGAAAGCAATAGTACGGGACATCGCAAGATTAAAGGTGAGTCGTTGGCGTATCAAATTTCCGAAAGTATCCGCTCCGCAGAATTATGATAGAACTTCCACTCATGGAAGCATCTCAACACCAGTAGCGAGCACACGGAGCGAACACGATTCAAGCTGAGTGCGGGTTCTTCTTAACATACAAAGATCAAGGAGACAAGCTTGAACAACCAAGAGCATCTCAAACCTGCAAAACATCTTACCGAAGGATCGATATTAAAGTCGCCTGCACACAGTTGCTCATGAAATTTTTCCCCTGGAGCCGCCATATGAAATGTCGAGCATTAAGAAACCGGGAAAAAGCAGAACTGACATCTCTGAGACGGGGGCCCTTGTCAAATTGCAAACGACGGCATGTAGTCAGATCTCCCCAGTGATGTAGAGAGCTTGAAGTGGATGAGAATCAACAACAGATCGCAGCCTCGCTGGGAGCTTCATCAGGTGGCGCCGAAGCAATCGCATGAGCATCGCAGCCGCAGCCACGAGTGGAGAGATAGAGAACGAGCGGCGCATCTTCGAAGAGTGTCGAAGAGACAGTTAAGTTTCGGGAGTTGAGAAGGGAGGTGGAGGGAGACGTCTAGTGGAGGTTTGGAAGGAGGTGTGGGAACCGAGAGAGCAGCTGGCAGGTGCGGGCAAGATGCAGCGGTCCGGTTCGGTTAGTAGGTCCGGCTTGGAGCAGTTCGTGTAATGAGGCCTTTGTCTTGGAGCGCTGAATCAAGGCGTTCCCCCTCCCCCCTCTTCTGCTTTCTGTTTGACTTCGATCCTTGTCTTTACGGGGACGATCCATGCTCCTCTATTGCAAGCTTCTCTGGAGTGATTGCACGTCTCGGTGGAGGGAAAGATTTGGAGTGAAGCGAAACATCTCTAACTTGGCCGGGCTCTTTATGATTTGTTTGGGTCTTGGCTCGGCTGTGATGATGAAACTTAGTTGCTGTTCGGTCGAGGCCGAGCCTTGATTTTGTGGTGACGTTAGGAAGTAAATTACAAAATCAGACGAGCTCTCGGCTTTGCAGTTTTCTCCCTCGTACAAATCTGTTTTTAGAAGGAATGTGAAATACGAGCAGTTGTCTCGAAATTCTTTTATCTCTGTGCCTCTTTAGGATTGGTATGTTCCGTACTCCTGAAACACGAGTGGAGTGGTTCTTATTATGGCGTATTTTAAAAAATAAATAATTAGGCGCTCTATGGGAAACTTCATTGTTTCAGTTTACCCTGGCTCCCCATGCTTGCCCTGTGAAGAAGTGCCTTTATGACCGAGTTGTAACTTTCAGCGACTTAAAACAATGTCGATGGTGTAGGTGGCTATTTTTCTTTACATCAGCGTATTTTCGCTGTATGTTATTGAGGCAGCATTCGAGCACAGTTCCAGACCTTTGAATATACTGCAGAAATGTTTGAGATGGAAGCCTTCATTTCTTCTACCTGTATTTTGCCAGAATGCATTGCTGTGTGATCAACCGCTTGGAGTTCCTGCACTTGACTCTCTCCTTCCTGTTATATTCGGAATATGTGTAGGGCAGCATCGTCTTCTATCTTCAACTATTCAATGGTTTATAGTGCAGTTGCATTTGAAAATTACGAGTTCTTCGCACTATGTTCATTACATCTGCTGCACTTCTGATGTACCTAGATTTTCAGCTTTCTCGCATTGCTTTCAATTCTCGTTTTCTGGGGTTTTTTTCCTCAACTCTGGTCCATCTAAATTTTCATCGACTAAGAGTAGTTCATGTACAGTAGCTTGATTGCGTGCATATGCTTTTGCATCTGGCATCTTTGTCACATTTTCAGCAGCTGCTTGTGGAAACATCTCCGTAGTCATCAGAATTCGCATGAGAGGTCCAGCGCCTTTCGTTTTCTTAGTTGAATCACTTGTCTTAACAGTTCAATCAAAAACCAAAGCCCTGCGTATTGTGACGAGATACGAATTTGAAAAAGTTGTTATGGGTCTTTGCAGGCTTAGAAATGTCGACTAATTTACGGAGTTTTCTGCTCTTTGGCATTTTGGAGAGAGTGACTCGTGGCGAGCGCTCCGTGTTTTACTATCAGTTTAAAACAATCTCCGCCCCATACCCGTGGTATTTTTCTCTATCAGATTCTCTCTTGTTTGCAGTGTGCTGATATTGCACAATTTATGATGGTAACCAGTTTACACGTGCACACCAGTTTTTTGGAAAGATTTCAAATTTACTTGAGCTGTCTTCCACAGAAACTTCTGGTCAGAGTCCCAAGCGCAACTTGAAAACGCGCAATTATCTAGTATCGGATCCCTTTTCCTGAGATGGTTAGCAGAGCTTGAATCGTGTGAATGTTGAGAAATTTTCATACTCAATCATTCGATGCGACTTCTTAGATGCTGATATGCGAATTACCATGTCATATTTAGTTTGTCTTAAATGCAAGTTATCAGGTTATTAAATTTCTTTGTTTGCATCCGAGGATCTCGAAGGATAGGTTGACCGAGAAATAGTTGTTTCCTCACATGTTATGAGTACTTTCCGAAATGCTCTACTTATGGAGGAATGTCTGAAGTGCAAACAAGTCCTCTGTTTCTGGACGCTGGAGCCAGTTGCAACATTGATTGAATAGTTGACGTGAATAGCAAAACCAGGAAGGATCTGATTCTTTGCGAGATTGTGATCCTATTCTCAGTGGTTATTGGCTTGATAATCCTTGAACCTCAAATCAGGGGGTTGAAGCATTTGAATGTTTTTGTATTTTAATCAGTATCTATTAAACATGACATCTGCAGCTACCATAATGTCATGTCAATGGGCTTATCATCTCTCTCTCTCTCTCTCTCTCTCTCTCTATATATATATATATATATATATATATAATCCTGCACATGATTCATATCTATGGTAAGCCCATTTGCATGATATTAAGGTAGATTACATCGATGGAATGTCATGTTTGACGGATATCATTGAAAATTTGAGGACTGTTGGTTCATGGATATTCACATGATGTGGCTTGCAATGTAGGTTTAGTAGATCTGGAGAGAGTTGTACATGACTTTCTTTTATGTTTTCTCTACACGTAGCAGCTTCAATTTTCGACTACAGTTGTCTTTGTGATCTGCTTACTCTCATGCTGTCTGTGACTACTTTCAACATTGTGATAATTTACAGTAAAAAGAATACAACAATCATATGGATGAATAAGAAAAGTGAGTTGCCAACAATTTTACGGCCTTAACAGTTAATGGTCGAAATTATAGTGCATTCCAGTGTTGGACACCTACTGATTTCTTAGCTCACAGTAGTAATCCCCAACAACTTGGTGGATTTGTAGTTCTATGATCTTGACGTAGTCCTCGAGGTTTACCTTATTCGATGAAATGTAGTTCATTAAGTTCGGTCCTCAGTTACTTGTTCCTTCACCAACGTCTTTTGATTTTTTCTGAAACTGTCATAATATACACATCTTAGAATCACCTAGAACATCAGCAGGCTTTAACTCTCACTTTCTACTTTCAGAATGCATGCACCATGCTTTCAGTAAATAGTCTACTTCAGATGCATTACGAGCTGTCCTGGTGATATGGAGAAAGTAAGGGGCTCAAAGACTCTCAACGAAGACCTCAGTAGTGCTGCAACTGAAGCTGAAGGCTTTCAATCAAGCAGGTGCGTGGTAGTTGCAAGAAGTCAGTCTACTTGTATTCTGTGTGCATCTGAAGGACACCTTTTCCTTGTTGGACAGCATTGGTCTGAGCGTCATAAATTTCCGTGACCCTGAGTAGTTTCTCGTAGTAAAGGCTGCTTTGGAATCGTAGTTAATAGATAATCACCCTGCTTATGGTAATGATATGAGTTAATGGGGGGGTCTCATCCATGCTCTTGTGTACACACACACACACACACACACATATATATATATATATACATTTTTTTTTTTTTTTGTTTTTCTTCTTCTTTTGATAGGTATGGAGATAAAGCAAGTCTTATTTCATAGAAGAGACCATGGGCCTTTTCATGGAGGATATCTTACTCTCTTGACGTTGGAAGGAAAGATCAGTTGACTTTGACCTGCGACAATAAGTATATAGTTTCTTCTTTTCCCTTGCAGTTTGAGGTCAGTTGGCCGCATTGTCAGCCAAGACATTATCAGTGGATCATCTTTCATAGGCCTTGAAGCAGCACTGCCATCTGGTAGTTCACCGCATGCATTACCCGGGGTTGTGACGGAGAAAACTGCTGCACGTCAAATATCGTCTGAAGTCAAAATACATCCTGAAGATTCACCTGAAATGCTTTCAAGAGTAACAGCTCATGATCATGACAAATATCACTTGCGCGGTAACCTTGAAGCTCCTAAATCATCAAAATTTTCAGGAGATCAGATGGACAGAGAGATGCTGCTCACTGAGGACAGCAGACTTGATGGTTATAACGCAGTAACTTCATCGGGATACCCAGAAAATCAGCGGAAGGGAATTATCAGGATTGATTCCCAGAGACTGAGTGCTGAAGATGGTGAAATGAACACAATAGAAGATGGAAACTCTTCAGGACATCTGAGTTCTTCTAGTAAGGGTTCTCCCAATTCGAATTTATCAGAAATCGAGCAAAGAGATTGTGAAATAAAAAGATCCAAGCAAGCGAAAGGGAAGATTTGCAGTGAAGCTGAAAAAGAGCTCAGCTCACAGCCAAGTGCAAAAGTCGTAAACACGAAAGTTACCGATTCGCCACCCCTAGAAGGCTTGCAGGGTATGAGGTCTGACAGAAAGGTGCACGAACCTTTAAATACCTTCATCCGCCAAACAGTTGACCGGGAACCAAATTTGTCCTTATCCAGTACATCTGGTGACCAGCCTCCTCAAAGGTTAGCAGAACATCTGGCTACGAACAAGTACGTCAAAAGCTTGAAAGTCGACTTTGAAAATCTGGAAGAGAACGCGATTGTAAATTCTTACCAAGGTATGCGACCATGCCCTTCGGTGTAAGTTGAGCTATGAATTTTATATTGATAAAGGACCTTCATGATTTATTGTTCGCAAGGTTCCTGCTTTTCTGTCTTGCCTGCTTGGGCACTGCACTTTGTTCGTAAGATCAGTTTCAAATGGCAAGAAATCTTTTACGCAGTTGATATAGAAATAGACACCTCTGGAACAAACGGGGGTGGCGATCTCCCACATCGAAACTTACAAACAGTTAAAAACACTGTTCCACAAACTTTGGCTGCTTTTTCAGCTGGAGTAGCCAAAAATCCAGGTGAACTTTCTTTTACTGCAGTGTTGAAAAGTTACCTTTTGATACATAAGAGTTATTGTCACGAATTTTCTTATTCGGTGTGTATTTTAAAGATATGTCGGATTATTATATACACTAACGTGTTCTCAAGTTCATTGCCAAAATGAAGCGCTAAGTGCCTGTTATAAACACTACATAAAATTTAAGTTCAGAGTTAGAGGATCTAATAGTACACCAAACATCACAGCAGCTAACGAGCTTGTAGCATCAACCACTAGGCTTGCATCTCTGAGACTTGGATTCCTTTGTAGGTTTATTTAGCTTCGAATGTTCATTTCAGACTCTTCATTTCCTGGGTTGTTGTGAATGAACGTACTGTGCAATCAGTCTCTTAGTTGTTGATGTTTGGTGACAAATCAGACTCGAGCTGATAATCTTGATGAAGTTGTTGTTACTATGTCAATGTCCAAGTCAGTACAAGGGCTATGTGTAAGATGAAGGTGTCTTTTTGTTTTTCAGTTAGACGTAATTCCCAATAGGTGAACTGATGACTGTTCTGGACCTATATTGTTCTGGATCTCAACACAATCAGGGAAACAGAACCTGGGAACTGATTCACCAGGATGTTCTTTATTACCACCGTCAAAAGTGCAACTGCAAAAATGTGAAAAATGTTCTCGGGAGTTTTTCTCCCCCTTCAATCATCGGCGGCACACCCGCACACATCGGCGAATCTCCCAGATTGAAAAGGTTTCTCCTCTCTCTTAATTCTATCTCAGATCCTGTTCGGAGCCATGTGCTAATTCAGGAAAGTCCTGCTTTCATCGGATGCTAGCGCCTGAGCTTTAATTGTTGAAGACTTTGGTCTCGAGATTATAATTGTTTACTGTAGTACATGCCACACAGATTTCAATGAGAAAGTCTTTGAATTTGTGAAAATTCTTTCATGGTTAAGATGAAAATGTTGCACAGTAGTGCTTAATCGGGATGTATTGTACAGGAAGATCTTACTGTAAAAAGGAAAAATGTTGCTGCGTTCTGGGATAAGGTGTACTTTATTATCCTCCTTGCAAAATTTTCTCAAATTTTCCTCATAGAATGTTACCATTTCACGAATACTTTTCATGTAAGGTTCTCTAGAATGGTGATGGATAAATTAGAAAAGGGCTGCAGTTAAAATTTTTCCCTAATTACCTTCGTGACGATGTGATTTGCCTTTCAAATACGTTCAGTGTAAGTTTTGCTGAATGTATGAAACAAGGTGTCCATGTATTCACAACTCTTGTTCATGGCTGCCATTGCAGCTGAATCAAATGGAGGCGTACCAGATCTTCGCTTCCACGAGAGAATTTGTTTCGGAGGTACCAAATATCACCAATGAACTCTATTCTTGCTTAACGAATATCCGATGAATGGTCATTGTAGTTTCCTAAGAAGTAATCTACACTGAATGCTTCAATCTTAAAATTTTGTGGACACGATTCCAGAGATCACCTATGCAACAACCAATTCTTGATCCTTGCCTTATTAATATGAAACCGAAAGTCTTTGTAAAAACTAAAATGAATAGAACAATACTTGCGTTGCCATCGATGCAGGATCTGTCGGGGGAAGCAGTTATGAGCAACTTGATTGCTTTAAAGAGGCAGAATAATTTAACCACTCTTCCACCAGCATATTTGAAAGCGGGACAAGATCTTCTTGTATGTTGTCATCTCACTTTTTGCTCAGTGTTTGGAGGATAGAAATGATTATATAACAATGAGTATACTCAATTTGGTCACACCAGATTAACAATTCAATTATCACTTACTACCTTGGTTGCTTTTCCTGTCCATCAACATTTAAATCTATTCATGCTGTTCGTTGAATATCAAACCTTTTCTGTTTCAACTACTCATTGGATGTTCTAAAAATAAATAACTTTTGTGAGAAATCTGCTCAGCACCCTAGAAAAATCTCCACGAACATGAACGTAGAGAGATCTAGACAGCTCGCTGTAAGATTGTAAACAGTAGATAAGTCGAAGATTTATTTGGGGTTAGAAAAGGTGGGTTGAGGCAAATTCACCGGTTATTGATGATAGAGGACCACAATATCTGCAAGATTCTGCTTACCAGTCATTTCTACATATATATATATATATATGTGTGTGTGTGTGTGTGTGTGTGTGTGTACGTGTGCATCAAAGGGGATTGCTGGCATTAGTATGAGGGTTTATGTTGTATGTATTGAAGTGGATTCTAATATTAGTGGTTTTGAATTTAGAATTTAATTGACTTATGTCATGAAATCATAGATTTGCGGAAATTTATGTCTTAATTTCATGCGTATGTTTCTCTTATTTTTAATTACTTGTTAACTGCAATAGAGATCAAGTACTTTCTCCTGTTACTTTGCGCACAGTGCACGATTAGGGTTAGGCTTACCCAAGTTTTATTTAGGTGAATAGTTTGCAGATTTTAACCCCTAGATCTTCTTAAATCCTTTAAAATGATCAATTGAATTAATTCGCTGAAGTAAATACAAATAATACTAAGTAGTCATTGGCATACTTACTTTCAAACTCACTTGATGTTTATGTTGGACTTGATGCAGGACATGTTAAACAACGAGAAGAGCGATGAATTGCCTTTGTTTTCATCACAAGTTCTGTCCGCACTGGATGATGCCAGTGAAAAGACATTCTTATGCTCCCAACGTGATGTAAGCAAGATTGGAATAGAAGAGAAGAACCTGGTAGCTTTACTAGGTTTTATTGTTGAGCAGGCTCTGGTGAGAAAAACTTGGTTAAAGAAAAAAAATCTATATTTAGTGGTATTTTTTGTTAGCTTATGAACTGATAGGTCCGTAAGACGGTAAGACCATTCTCAGCTTCCTCTGGATTGAAAAGTGTAGTACATTTTGCTCATTTAGAGCCTACATGCAGAAATAGCTTATACGAATTCAAAGTGTGGATCTCATTCGTATATTACTGTTGTCTTGATCAAATGTAAATTGGACAACTGGTTAGGTACTTTTCCCTCTCACGTCAGTAAGGATTGCATAGCGAACGGGCAGGGAGAGGCTACCGAAGTTATCTTATGCTCAGTATTTCGCAAATTTTGTGGCCATTGAATTCCAGGTTTTTCTCTCATGCCTCCAACTAGTAGAGCTGATATCTGAAGGTCCTTACATGCTAGGTGAAGGCTTGGATGGCGGACAAAGATGCTGAAGCATTACGCATTCAACAGGAGCTGGTGAAAGAAGAGGAGGCTGCACAGAGGAAGTAATACTCCCACTTCACCTCGAATATCTGAAGTTGAATCATAGTTATCTATTTTTTCCATTTTTTATGTTTTGGAGTGAACAAATTATTTCAGAGTTTCGTGTCTCTGAAGGTAGTGGAGAATTTAAACCTGGATAGAATGGGCAATCGCATTCTCTCCCTTTTTTGGCTCTGTGGCATTGATGTCCGAAAAGCAGTGAACTTCGAGATAGAATGTGATTGCAGTTATTTTTAGTTCACATTTATTTATGTGATGTCTGAGATCTATTGCATTGAAGCGTGTCTATGTTAAACTTGAGCTCGCAGACGAGAAAGGAATGTAGCAAAGAAAAAGAAGAAGAAGGAGAAATCTCGACAGAAGGGATTGAAAGACCGTAAAGCTGGTGCTATTTATTTGGCCCTCAGTGAAGAGAATGAGTCAGGGGATGATGAGAATCCTTCTGAGATTGTTGAAGAAATCAATTCCCCTACTGCCAGTTCAGCTTCTGTGAACTCTTCGGGGCTGGAGAATATATTGGTAGAGTCTTTTGAAATGGAGGTCAATCGCCAGGTTCAAAATGTCGATAAGAGAGATCACAATGTTGGTTGCGAAGATGCAAATCTACTCAAGGAAAACGGCATGCACTTCATGCGTGTGATATGTAGAGAGGATGCGCCAGATTCTGTCGACGAAGATCAAATGCCACAGAGTGAATGCGATCTGGTTTCCAATGGCGAGGAGGGAGAGCGATGTTCCAATTTCCCAACTTCCAGCCAAGTCAAGGAGGAGGGTGAAGGAGGGGTGAGTGGTACATCAGAGCAGGTCCGAAGTGCTGTTGCGTCTCGCAAGCGCTCACAACTGAGGCCTTACAAAGACCCCCTAAGGGTGGGTTACCAGGACTCTTATCGAAGAGGTAGTTGGGTCTGCGATTCAAGGTTCCAGGAAGGAGCACAACAAAGTTCTTACAGAACATCACGAAAGTCCTTGATTGGATCACCGTTCACGTCGAATAACGAACGCGGTAGCAACCCTGTTCTTGGCTGTTACCGTGGCAAACCTGCGAGTCTCAGAGGAATTGCACCCTTTCCAGCGACCCAGCAGTGGGCTAAGAAGGCACAAACACATCCGGTAGTGGATCACGTAAAAGTTGCAAATCCTCCGGATCAAGATATTTTTGCAAGCAAAATTACGAAGGAATTAGTCCGAGAACACACAACACTAGCACGCGAAATAGATGCTGATACCACTGGCAGCAGTAGCAGAGTCGAAAATGAGGAATTCAGAAGTTTTGGAACGAAAGAAGCTTTGTCTGGTTCAGTTCCATCGGTTGCAGAGGTGGTAGCTGGCACTGGAGGCCAGCGCAGCATTCCAACATCATTTAGCCTTGACGCAAATTCTGAAGATTGGCCACCCCTTACCGATTCGCATTCTGCTTATTACTCAAAGAGTGGCGTAATGTACACTTTGGCTTCCTATCCGTGTGAATTGAACTCAAGTTCCGTGAAACATTCAAACAGTGACAGAGGGGGATGCTACCAGATTGGGTTCGAACCCAGGGCCGAAGGCTTGATTGTGACGGATACACCTCCTGTAAGAGGTCCAGTCAACAATAATGCGACTGAATCAGCAAATGCAGGCCTTCAGAAAGGTATTATGATTGGTTCGGTTTCTGTACCTCTTGGTGATTACATGCATGCTTCCTGGGGAAGCGCTAGCTCCAAGATTGGTACTTCACCGACGCATCAGTCATATACTGCTGTACTTGCAGCTCCTCCGGTCCAATACATTCGGGACCCAATAGCTGGACAACAGATGGCGCATGAAGGGATAAGCCGATTTGAATATGAGAAATCCTCGAACTTGCAAGTAGTGGATCCTTACCGAAGTTCAGCAAATTACAGCGCTTTGTCTCTAAGATCGACACCTTCTATGAATCATAATATAAAGCATGTGAGAGGACCCATTTATTCTCTTGGGGATCGAGGAGAGCGTGGGGTTCTCAATAAGCAGACTTCATGGTCAGGTGGACCAGTGCGTCACCTGCCTCAAAAAGTTTGGAGACCTATCCGATCGACAATTGAAAATTCTGATCGAGGCGGTGGAAGTGGAAATGGAAGCTGCTCAGTTAGTACAGATGGGAAAGTAATTGCGGAGCATTTTGGCGCTGCACATAGCGCAGTTGTGGTGATAGATCGGGCTGAAGGTATGCACGATAAAGGCATGAATTTAAGCGGTGATGAGAAAGAATCAGCTTCAGCCACTGACATTGAAGAGACAGTTAAAGAGGACACAAATGTCTTGGATGCTTCGCAGAATGTCTCGAATTGTGAATATGTGCCTTCTAACAATGAGCATGTTCAATATCAGCAAAAAACAAGTCAAAATTCTTCTCTGATAATAGTTGCCAGTGAAAACGTCTATCGGCCTTCAACGGAGCAAGACACCAAGTGTCTCCAAGCTAAGAATGCTATTGCTTTGATGATGGATGATAACGTTCATGTGGACACCACCCTCGATCATCCTACTTGGATCGCTGAAGCCGAAGAATTCCATATGAGCAGTGAGTTCCTTTCTCTAATTTCTTAGGCTGTTTATTTCGCCTGATTGAAGTTATGCATTACAATATCAGCACTTTCTTGGGCTGTCCTTGAGTGTTAGGGTGTATTATGTACACAAGTTTATCAAGATTTTCGTAGGATTCTTCAGTTTCTGATCGGATGTGGGTACATTGTTGTGGTACAAGGAATTTTATCTAGGCTAAACCTCTTCTAGACCTGCTGTCTTGATTGATAGTGTTTCGAGTTAATCGCGGATCTCCTTCCAATGTACGCAGGATGGAATTCATCATTTACAGATCCAGAGACAGTTGTGCACACATGTGAGGACGAACACCCTGAGCTACAAACAACCACATGGATTGAGTTCATCGACAGCCTACCGTCCATGGCTACAAGATCAAATCCCTGGGAAGAGGATTTTCATGACCCAAATGACTTTTCTACTAGCAAAGAACTTCAAGACTCTTGCTTTGAGAATGAATCACCATGCGGTGTTGATTCCACAGCGGTAGGTTCTGTATTAGGGTCTGTGAACAAACAAGAAACAGCCGTCAGTGAAGTGCGAAGTGGGTCAAGGTATGGGAGTAGTTATAGCGATAGTAGTATTAGTAGTAATAGTCGGCGCGAGATACGACATCCGGCAGGTACAGGGATTTCTATACCTGAGATGCCGACTGAGCAGAGGTACATGCCCAAGCAAGGTCATCAAGAAGAAAAGATCAGGTGCTGATAGTCTCTAATTCTGTGAGGAGAGCTAGTTTTGATCGACGAGTCTATGTTATTTTGGGCTTCAGAAAGTTCTACTGTCGATCTACAGCTTGACTGGCAGTGGGCTAGAGTCCCAATTTTTCGCGTGGGTCTTCACGGTTGCAATAGCCTATTGTGCAATTGACCTTAAATCTTCACAACACTACATGATCCCGGCCTGAAGTTATGGGCTGTATCATCAGTAACATTGCCCGAGCCTGTTACTTGTCTGTGACTTTCCGTTTGTCGACAGGGATCTCAGGCATCATTCGTCCGCCACCAATTGACAGCATCCACTACCAACACAAACCGTCCCCAAGTATGATCCTCGTACTCTTGGACGACATCGCCCGTTAATGAATCAGCATCTGGCTTGAATTCCGTCACGCAGGCGTCTCAGACATATAGATGACTTATCTATGAGTGATGATTGTCCACACATAGCAATTTTGCATGTTCACCAGCTTCCGCTTATAGATTGACCTGTACAACTGTGGAATTTGTACACAAGAAGGGAAACAAGATAGAACCAGAGAAAAGCTATGAGGAAATATTAGATTTACTGTAACTAAACCAAGACACTATGGTGTACAGCACATGTACAGATCTGTGTAAACAACTACTTGCAAAGTCTTCCTGAATGCATATTTCTTAGAATTATTATTTCAAGTTTGTTATTTAATTTCTTGTGATGTACACCTATGACTCTAATTCGAACAAAGTAAATAATCTTGTTGGTCATTGTGTAGCCATTGGTATGACCTCTTTTCATGTTTAGAGTTGTATTGTAATTGCATTCATTTCTTCACTGAGGTGCCACTTCATACAATAGCAGTCTAAGAAAAATCACATGAAAGTCTGGTTGTAAGAGCCAAGTAATTGTAGCATTGTATTCAAAACCTTGGACATCAGAAAGTGCCACTCATCAGTTGGCACCAATAGCCACAGAGTAGTGCTATGGCCCAGACCAAACTTTTTGTTGGATCATTTTAAGCAGCATTCCAATAGTACCTGAATTTTAAATCGCTTCGTCAAAACTTTAGACCCGAGATGGACAAGGGCATTGCTGGTTTTATAAATGGATCAAGTTTACTGTGAAAGCAGTAACAAATCATGCTGAAGAAAGAGTACCTACACAACTGGAAGGAGATCTATATTCCACCACAGATCATAAATTCAGAATAAGAGAGAGGAGAGAGATGGATGGGTAACATTGAGCGACAGTTCAATGGCCGGCCGAGGCCGGAGAGACCAACAGTTGCGCTAACAACGCTTAAGAAATTAGTCGGAGATACGCAAACACTACACAGCCTCAATGGAAAATTTACGACTTCCCTGTTTCCCTGGCTTGAAGAAATTCACATCAAAGCAATGGAATTGGCTATGAAGAAAAGGAGCGGACCGTGGATGCAAGATTCCTCAGAATACATGCCGATGCGTGTGCTATACATAGCCGTCGCCCGCGAACATTCAGCTCATGGCTTCGGTGCCTGCAATGTAAAGGGCAGCAGCGGCACATCAGGTAAATTGTGCTACAAGTTCTATGCCTCATCGAATCTAGAGCTAAAGATAGGTGACTATGTCATGGCCCGCCGCGATCAAACTAAGTGAATCGTTGGGCAGTTATGATCAAGCTACTGGTGTCTCCTTCAGGTAGAGATCCTGTTCCCCCATATGCAGGGTTGAGGTTGACGCGATTAGATGAGGAATGTCAGTCCTCGAATGGTGGCTTGTGTTGAAGGATTGTCACATTTCAGGAAATGAAATCATTTATTTGTGCGTTTGTCAGATGAGGCGCACATCAAGGTCCACCATCAAAGTGTGGATTGAAATAGCGAAGACACTGTTCCGATAGGATTTAATGCGACCCACTTGGCGTGCATGAACTGTTCAACTCCGTTCCCAACACCAAACTTAACGCCGAGGGATTTTGCTTACAGAGCACGCCCAATTCAGAAGGTTGGAACTGACAACAACTTTCGAGTGCACAGCGTGAAGCCTGCGCATTTGTCCCACCAGCGCCTTTTTCAGCACATCTCGCCGGTTCATTCACTAACACTCCGCAGGTGAAAATCACTTCCCAAAATTGTTAGTCAACTTTTATACTCTGTAATGAACATCTGAATGTGATAAGATCTGATAATCTGTTACATAAAGCTATAAGCCGTAGACCCAATAATGGGTTTTGGTCTGAGATCATAAACAGCTTATTGACAATCACTAATTACTGGCGAGAGGTACTAATCTACTCTCGTCAGCGATTGTTACACCACTTCCGGAAAGGAAATGAACGAAGACTTACTGCAAAGTCCAGGTATAGTTGCATGAGAAGCACGAAGGAAATTAGACTGATCTGCAGGCTGAGTACAATTGGAGGCAACATATAACAAGCAACAGTCAATAAGATGAGACCCTTGTTCATATAAAAGGCATCTGCTTAATTAGTTTATTACCCAGTGGGGCATGACATGTGCAGAATGAGAGAATGAGCGCTGCAAATATACCACCAGAGACGCTGGTAAATGCAGCTGCAGCGTACATCTAATTGAGTCGAATGAATGGGGACATATGTACCATCTTTGCCCCACTAAGCATGTGCTAGGAGTTGTTTTACCGTTTTACCATATTTCTCTTTCCTATTTATGCATCCAAGGATCCACCTGACCAGTTGTACAAGGCGAGGATGGGCTACTGTCTATTACAGTTTACATTCCTGCCACAGAATATCAATTAAGCTGCCTATAAGACACCTGCGGACAACTTCCATACGAATTTCCAAAACTATAGTCGTGGCACGAACCCCTTAGAAGCAGACTACATGAATGTCACCTTGAGCAACTATTGAACAATGCTCAGCAATTCAATAGCGAAGTACCTTGCTGTGGCTTAGGAAGCAATTCAAGTCTCACCAGGTTTACTCAGCCCACTTTTTCGTGAGAGGAGCTACTGTGGCCAGAGGAGGCACCCATAGGTAAAGGTGTTGATGATGCTGGTTGAGATGCAGTGTTCCCAATTAGCCAATAAAGCGCCCACTTCAAATTACAAAGAGTGTACTTTAGAGCTTTTGTCCACTTCTCTTGCCTATTAAAGCTTTGAGTAATAGTAAACCCCTCAACTTTGTCATTCTCGATCCTGATGAATGATCACAATTATAATCAGTCACTTTTAGTCAATAATTGGCAAGTGGAAAATTAATTAATTAAATTTAAAATTAAATGGAGAAATGGGAGGGGCTCTCAGTTTACGAACTTGTATGGAAGCTTGAAACATTTTTCAGGGGGGATATTGGCTGCCCGGTCCCTGGCGTTTGCAAATTCAGCAAACTCCTGCAGGCACACAAGGAAGAAGATCATAGCCTTATCGTACCTTGAGCTCCAGAAAAGGTTCACTGGTCCAAACCTGTATGCAGAAATACACACCATCAAGCGACATTTGTTGCGAGCTAAACTTGGTACCTCACGCGATTATAACACCACAAAAAACTATTGCAAACCCATGTCTACAGAGGACTTCGCATCACTATGCCCTTGATTGCTTCATGCAAAATTAAACCACATACAATCTTTTACTGCATACAGGAGAAAGTTCATCCAAACTTACAGCTCGTAAGTGTTTTTGTTGTCGGCAACCCTAGGATAGCTGCCCATTGGTATTATCCGGTGCCTGCTAAAGCATGACGAACAGAATCTTACAAACACGAATGCTCAATGCGATGAAGACATTGACACTGCAAAAATCAGTTGGTTATGCTTAAAAACTTAGCTAAAATTTAAGAAATCTTACAAAGATACTGTCCTTTGTGGGCCAACCGGCAGGTCTATTCAAGTATATATGCATTCAAACTCCGGTCAAGTCGAGAAAACATACGTGAAAATTAGACGACAGTATTGTGCCATCGTATGCAAAAGCAAGCAAGCCTGACCCCAGGCTGCATTAATTTCATCCCATTCCACCTGCGGAGATTGTACAACTTTATAGATGTAGATAAGCGTCAAAATGAACGGGATTTCTACATCATGAAATGAACTTACAATCAACATTTAATTGTACACATTCAGTTTTTAGAGCAATCTAATACATGTGATCCAGCTATATCAGGAAGCAGAGAACTTACAGGAATATTAGGTAAGCGACCTAACCGGAAGTTGTTGATAGTGCCAAATTCTCCATCATGCCAAATGTGAAAAGCATCATTGAGTACATTTGTTCGCTTCAACAGCTCTAGCTGCGATTGAACAACATCAATCTTTGCGAGAATGCCATCTCTATCTTCCTGTATGAAGCCGTAAAAATGTGCAATCAGGATTTCAAACCACACAGCAATAGTCAGAAAACTAAAGTCTGTACTCCTGTACCTGATCTTCATAAGGAGACCTCTACATAGGAACAACCATTCGCAAGTGCATTAAAGGCAAATGAAGAGATGTGATGAGGATTGTCTAGTTCACCTGATGAATTGTCAGGTTCAGCATGAAGTCATTGCATTCATGCCAGAACCTGGAGCCAAATTAAATCAAGTTTAACATCAGTAAAGCGGAAGTACTACAAGGAGAGAACGATACTGCTTGAAGGATGACAGCTGTGTAACCAATGCCCAAAAAGACAAAGCCATTACGAAGGAGCGACTTTGGTTCACCATACTTCTCCTCAACTTCTTGAAAATTCTTAGTCTTGAGGTCGACATCTTGAAGTTGAATCATCATCTCTTCCTTCTGCTGCTCAGCCTCCCTGATGGCTTCTTCCAATTTCCTCTCCTCTTCCTCAGCCTGCAGAGGCCACAAAGGAATAAGATTGAGCGAAAAAATGTGAGAAGTTGAGATAGATACGTCTTGCAACTAAAGGCATATCTAATGTAATAACTTCACCGTCTAAAAAGAACTGACGATGGAAATTAAAGAAGCTTGAATAGTTGAGAGGAGAATATTCATTCAAATTACACAAAGTTTGTAAACATGAGACAGAATGGAAGGAAAAGTGAAAAGAAAAGTGGGAAAAAAAGAAAGAAAAAAAACAGTGAAAACATACGCAAGGAAACACATGAAGAAACTACAGTAATTTCTTTACTAAGGTACAACTTCTGGATGTCATGTATCCCAATAAAGAGCCAAGCTTTTAACAAACATATTATAGACTAACATAGGTTCGTATTCATGAGAAATAATTGTTTTGTGCCCATTCAAATTGACATTGTATGAGAGAGACAGTTGCACCTTCCGAATCTCTCGCAAGAAATTCTCTTCACTGAGAACTTCCAAGGATTCCTTATCAAGACGATCAAGACAAGATTGGTAGGCCTTGATATCATTATTTACATCTTCCATCTGCTTATCCAATTCTTCAGATAATGCACGCATACACTCCAAACACAAAGGCTGCTCTACCTGTTAAACAAGTCCTCCAAGTTAGCTCGTTAAAAACGTGTACTCAATGCATAGGTCAATACCATATCCTCAAGCTGATTTCAAAGATAGAGGATATAGAGCGCACACAGTATCATGTACTGCAAGATGGACTCAACACAAGATCTCGGCACATCTGCCTAAGAACTAAATTTGAGTAAGCACGAGAAAGCTAATGAATATCTGAAAAATTAGTTCTCCAATCTACAAGTTTGCTGGCATGAGGTGACCATAAGTTCTATGCAAGAGTGTTAAACTGTATTAAATGTTTGTATGATATGCGTTGAACGAAAAACCATCAAAATAACATGATGGGGGGGGGGGGGTACTTAACCTGTGTTTGAGTAGATGCAATTTCAAACGCACGAGAAAGAACATTGACCGACGCATTGAAGCTTGCATTGCTGGTGTGCTGGCCAGCAGAATTGCCACCACTAGTTCCTCCCATATGAACCATGGATGTGTCTCCAGGAGCCTCAAATATAGATTCAGCAGAAGGTAACACTACAAAGGACTCGTCCATAGCTCGTCCACCATGAGTATCGTTAATGTTTGCCGATGTATGAGAAGAGTAGGCACTTACACCTGTATTGACCCCTGAGAAATCATATACTCCTCTGAGAATTGCAAGCCTTAACAATGAATTATAAAATGCACGACCATGCAGTCGATCCTGACGGCAGTGTACAACCTAGAATATTCTTGTCATTGCAACAGAAATTCTAAAGCGTAAAATAATCTGCGTTGCTCGTTGGATACATCGCAAAGTCAGTGTACACTACGAAGAAGATACATTGATCAGCTATTCCTCACAACTCCATAAAGTGCAGAAACGTTTCGTACTTTCGACCGCAATGGCCTATTCAAAAGACTAATAAAGACACTACGTAGTAAGATCCTCTAACGAATGATAAAATTGAAGATTACGAACCTGGAGTCGGGTAGTGTATTCCCCCAGTTCTAGGGCGAGGGGGTGGAAACGCTGGTTTTGGTCCACCCTGCTTCGGGAGGACCACAAAAGAGTGATCCATCCGGCTCCCTGAGAATACGCTCCCACTTCCATGTACTGATGCTTGCGCTCCTGATATCAATGCCAACATATCAACGATCATATGGAACAAAATTATCTCCTGCGCTTACAGGAGCACAATTTACAGAATCATGCCAACTACAACCGACGAATTCTTTCAAATTTGACGAAAAACCTTTGAATAAATATCAGTAATTGCACTAAACTAACCAGGACGAGAAACGCACCTGAGCGCGCAGCAGATTCTGTTGCGAATCGCTCTCCATAAATGTCCGCACCAGTGACGAAAAACGGGTGCCGACACATTTGGCACAGCCATCTCGGCAAAGAGGGGTCACTCCCAGTCCTTCCACCTCTGCCACCTACTTCTTCCTTCATCTCGGCTACCTGAGATTTACTACAAAGGATAGACTGCCTCCCCGCTGCAATCTTCAAACAACATCCAACACAACACAGAGGGCCATGTGAACGTGGATGGCTTTCCGAATCGACACTCCAAAATGCAACAAAGATTCAAAGATCGTCGTTCTCATCTCCCAGAGCTTCAGTCCGACATCCGCCCTTCCGGTCTCAAATTGGATACTCAGACATTGGAAATTCGAACTTCCGAACCATTCCTAATTCCTCCAGCGTAGAGGGAATTGACAGAAATCAATTTGCGTGAAGGAAAAGTGGAGTCGTATTGACGATTTCTCTTCCTTACAACCCATTCTTCTAGTACCTCGGAGCCCTCAAACCCCATTAATGAAGAATTCTTGGTCGATGCAACGGGTCGGGTGTCGCTAGTGACCAGTTGCAAGTTCCCCCCTGCTTTCCTCACAATTCGTAGATTTTGCTTTTCAAGCCAATGTTAAAGTATATTTGGAAACCATACTTATGTCAATTTCTCTTGACATTACGCTTGGTGTTGCCTTAAAGTTCTCTTGGTAAGCTTTCTTGTAATATGACTTTGCAAGTAAGGCTACAAAAATTATAGAAGAAGTATCGATACATATATATAAAGAGGGAGAAAGATGCATCATGTATTTTAATAGAAATGTTTTTAGTAGGAGCATAATGGTTTGAAGTTTTTTTGTTGATTATTTATTTTTAGACATTAAAAGACTGTCTGCAAATCCGTTTTGATGATGGAATTAAAAAACTAATATTATACCTGGCAATTAAATGTATGCTGAATTCTATATAAACTTCAATATTGAAATAAATTGTAAAAACCAAATAATGGTAAAGAAGCATCTTGATACATGATTTAGTTTTTCTTGAAAAAAATAAAAAATAAAAAACAAATAAAGCTTATTATAACATCTTGTAATTTTTTATTGATTTATTCTAAAAATTAAAAAACATAATAATTTGTTAAAAGATTTTTTATATTATATGTATTTAATAAATAAATAAATATTGATATTAGAAATTATATTTTATATTTATATTTATATTTAGTAAAAGGTGTAATAAAATAAAATAATTATGAAATGATAAATTGATTATTAAATCATTGGAAAAAATGATATTTAAAATTGTACATCAAATAGAATAATATCTTTAATTCACAACATCCTTCACAAATTTTTTTAAGATTTTTCCATTCTTTAAAACTCATTTTCTTAATATTCAAACCTTCCAATCTCCAAATTGCTTGTGGTTGCCACCTTTTCCTATCAAATCGTAATTTTTTGCAATTCAAATTCATGGCTAGCCACTTGATCTGTCAACTTTTTATCTTAGACTTCAAAACATGACTTATTTATCATTGTTCTAATGAATGAATTACAAAGTGAGCACAAGAATTTGATATTAGTATTCTTAGGATTGATTTGCTACATATTTAAAGTACTTATTCTTTATTACTAGAAGTAAAAAAGTGAAGTAAAAAAGTGATTGATATATTGTATCTATTGAAAATCTAAAATTAATGGATATAGTTTATAAATAAAATTTGGAAGAAAATAGGATGAAGTTAAATTTTATGTAATATTTGATAAGTAGCTCAAAAGTAAAAATTTAATACATTCTCATGAAATGTTTTATTTAGAAATTTATAAAAATATTTCATAAATTTATAAATCATATTTAAATATTTTTTATAATCCATTTAATAAAAATTTAAATTATATATATTAACAAACTATTAAGTAAAAATAATAAATCATATTAATTTTAAAATTTAATTATATAATTTGAATATTTTTCAAGAATATATCTTAACAAAGATTGTAGAATTACTTGTAAGTTATATATTAATGGCTTTTGAAGTTTTGAAAGTTTGGAGGTAATATTTTTGTTTAAAAAAATATTTTTTTAGAAATGAAATGATGTATTTTTACATAATAGTTGTAATATGTGGAAAAACTAACAAAGATATAAATATAAAAATAAATGATGTAGAGATTGATATTTTTATAATATTTGTTTTTTATTTTTTTATTTTTCTAATTTTAAGATAAGCTAGAAATTATAAAATTATAGTGATAAGTTAGTATTATAAATACTACTAGGTCTAGCAATTGTGAACATTGCTGTTTTAATTTGTAAGTATAATATATATAATTTATAAGTTTAAGTTTGAAATGATAGAAGTTTATAAGAGTATAGATAAAATTGAATTAAATGAACAAATAAGTATCATAGATACTAATATTTATATTAATAATTAGAATAATAAGATGAATTAGATAGAAATAAAAGTAAGAAAACTTAATAATATCTTGTGGAATTGCTTTTTAGAAGCTTCATAAACATAGATTTGATCTTATAAGCATTTGTAGGTAATTGATAGGTTGAAAACTTAGCCAAGAAGTTGATTACATGTTACACATATTAATCACTTGTTGTACAAATTGACCATATAGCATACATGTTAGAAACTTACTTTGAAAGTTAATTATATATCTTGCTAGTTGGATACACTTTAGATGATCTATAAAATATTGCTACAAAATCTTTTAATTAGATAGTATATAAAGAGACATGAATGAGGGCTTCTTCACTCTTTTCAATGCCTTTGTTTTATTCTTGCCTTTCTTCAAGAATATCTAATTCCTTTGTATTTGGCAATAGCCATTTTAGTTTCTATGTAGTATCTATCTTTAAATTGTTTAGTTTTTTTTATTCAAATATCTTAAGAATATACTGTTTACAGAATAAGTAATTATTTTCAGAATGTAGATATCTAGTGTATAGTGTAAACAGGGATAGATAATTGTGTTAGGGACATAATCTTTAGAACCTTATAGAGACAAGTTTCTAAAACCTTCTAGAGATAAGTTTCTGAAACCTTCTAGAAGCAAGTCTTTGGAACCTTCTAGAAGCTTCTTAGTTGGTAGAAGTTGCTTGAGAAGCTTCTTAAATAGGAGTATATATTGGAATCGAGGCTGAAGAGTTCTTCAGTCTCAACAACACATCTCTTGGAGCTCTAGTTCACCTCTTTGGTGTTGTTCTTGTATTCATCTGATTAATCTAGTTCTTGCCAGTTCTTCTTAAACTTCTTGTTAGATCTCGAGTGTGTATTTCTGTGTCCGTGACAGTTTGTCGAGACTTCACTCACCTCAGATATCAGAGTTAGTTTCTTCCTCGTTAGAGTGCAGATTACCCCTTTGCTTGGAAGTGTACTAGCATTTTAGAGGTTGCGGATTACCCTCCTCTAAACTGATACTTCTTTTGTTATAATATTGGAGTCTTATTCTTCTTGGAGAGAGTGGATTACCCCTTTTCTTGAAGCTCTTAAGGCATTTTAGAGGTTGCGGAGTACCCTCCTCTAAATCAATATTGTCTTCTTGTAGAGTCATTTCTGTCCTTCTCTTAGAATGGTTGGAGGCCAAGACATAAGTATGACGAAAAGTTCGAAGTCCAAGTTGGATGCTATCACAAATGCCCTCGCTACGTTATCGCAAAGAACTGCAGAGATTGAAGGAGTCGTGGCAAGGCTTCATAATGACGGAGCATCTAGGATGGCACAATCTAGGTTGCACCAGCCTCAAACTTCTACAGTTGGAGAAGCAACTTTACCTCAAGTTCAACAAGCACCACTGGTTCTACAACATAAGAAGCCCCGAGTTAGCCTTCCGAACAAGTTCGATGGTACGCATTCCAAGTTTCGAGGATTTGTCAATCAAATCAGGTTGATAACAGTTTTATAGCCCGAACGCTATTCAACGGAGGAGTCACGTGTTGGACTTGTTGGAACCTTACTTACAAGGCAAGCTCTATCATGATTTGCTCCTTTGTTTGAGAAACAATCGTCCATATTAAACAACTTTGAAACCTTTTTGGAGGCGTTTGTAGAAGCATTTGGTGAAGATGACAAGGTTTGATGGACTACAACGAAGATCCGGTCACTACGACAAGGGATGCGCTCTACATCAGTCTATGCATCGGACTTCAGGCAATTAGCATGCGACATCAATTGGAACGAAGAAGCGTTGATGAGTCAATTCTATTGGGATTTAAAGGATGATGTGAAGGATTTGCTGTTAACTCTTCCTCATCCACAAACACTCAACGAAGCTATTAGCCAAGCTGTGAAGTGCGATAATCGCCTATTCCAACACTGCCAAGACCAACGTTCAAGACAACATACGGTTCGCCATGCCTCAATTATGTCAGCAAGCAGCGTGAATACACATTCAGAGGTAGAAGACATGCAGATTAATGTAGTACCTGTCAAATCCCTTACCCTAGAAGAAAAAAAGCGACGTATGGAGGAAGGTCTATGCTTGTATTGCGGTGAAGAAGGCCACAAAGTTGAAAATTGCCCCAAGAAGCAAAATCGACATATTATCAAGTCTAGGGGCACGTTTGTTCAGGAAAACGAGGATGCCCAACCACAATAGGAACCGTGCGGCTGGACAGTGAAATATCACAACAACAACCAAGTTCCTTTCTTTCCGCTCAACCTGCCCTTTGTTTTACAATCTTTTTGCTTATTGGCCCTCAGAAACTGAGAACCTTAGCATTATTAGATTCAAGAGCATCTACTTGTTTCTTAGACGAAGAATTTGCGAAGTATCATAAGATCCCTTTAATACAAAAATCCAAACCTGTTCACGTTGAGGTCATAGATGGGCGACATTTATTGTCTGGTAGTGTCACCCATGAATCAAAACCTATAGAAGTGACATTTAAGGGCCATAGTAGTCATATTATTTTCAATATTATTAAAACCCCATCAAATCTTGTTATTCTTGGTCTTTCTTGGTTGGAAAAGCATAACCCATCCATAGATTGGAGGTTGCGAAAGATGACCTTTCCCACAAAACCACCCAAGAGCAAGCCTAGTAGAAAATCCCGAATAGAGAAATCCTTGTTCATTGGAGCAAGAACGTTTATAAGATCGTCGAAGGAAGGCACACCGTTTGTCATTTATACAATTCCAACTACCGGGGAGAAGATCTCGACAACAAGTATACTTGAACAATATAAGGATTTTAAAGACATGTTTCAAAAGAAGAATGCCAACATGTTACCGAAACACCGACCATATGATTGCGCCATAGACTTGCAGAAAGGAGCACAACCGCCTTTTGGTCCAATTGTTAGGGACATAGTCCTTAGACCTTTCTAGAGACAAGTTTCTAGAACCTTCTAGAAAGAAGTCTCTAGAAACTTCCAGAAGATTCCTTGAATATTTTCTTAGAATATTCTTTAAAGATTCCCTAAAGATTCTTTGAAGATTCTCTAAAGATTCTCTTAGAAGGCTCTAGAAGATTCTTAAAATATTCTAGTAGATTCTAGGAAGTTACTTGAGAAGCTTCCTAGCTCTTAGGTAGTTGCTCGAGAAGCTTCATAGTTCTTGGGAAGCTTCTTGATGCGCTTCCTTAGAACCATAGGCCAGTAGTATATATAGGAGTCGTAGCTGAAGAGTTCTTCAGTCTCGACAACACATCTCTTGAAGCTCTAGCTCAATTCTCTTGGCGTTGCTCTTGTACTCATCTGATAATCTAGTTCTTATCATTTCTTCTTGAACTTCTTGTTTAGATTTCTTGTTTATATTTTTGGTCCGTGACAGTTTGTCGAGACTACCTTTATCTTAATATCAGAGCTGAATCCTTCTTGTTTGAGAGCGGATTACCCCTCTTCTTGAAGGTATTCTAGCGCTTTAGGGGTTGTGGATTACCTTCCTCTAAACTGATATTTTCTCAATCACAATATCAGAGCTTAGTTCTTTGAGGCAGAGAGTGGACTACCCCTTTCCTTGGAGATACTTGAGCGTTCTAAGGGTTGCGGATTACCCTCTCTTGGACTGATATTAATTCCTTCTTTTTGTTTAGCATAGCTAGTAAAAAAGACTGTTAACATCGATTTCAGAGCTTTGCCTTCTTGATAGAGTGCGGATTACCCCTCTTCTCGAAAGCATTGAGGCATTTTTAGAGGTTGCAGATTACCCTCCTCTAAAACTGAAATCGTTTAGTGTTTTTTTTCTTTTCTCCGAGTAGGTTTTAGTGACAGGTAGTGCTACAATTTTCTCCAAGAGACTTAGCAATTTCTTCTTCTCTCAAAATTTTAATCCATCTATTCTCTAAATATGGAAGTAGACCATGTCATAGACAGTGCATCTCCACAAGTAGACAATAGAGTGGCAACTCTTGCAGATTTTCAAGCTCTTATGAATAGTGTACGAAAGGAGATTGCATTTCTTCGCAATTCAAGTAAAGAACCTCAAATTGATCTAGTGACCGAAGAAGCTAGACGCGAAATTCATAGCCTACAACAAGAGATTATTCGATTGAGAGAAGCAAGACATGTGTCACAAACAACCCCTATGGATACTTCAAGGATTAGTACGAAAGAACCAAAAGCGAGTATGCCAGACAAGTTTGACAGAACAAGAGCCAACTTTCGAGGTTTTGTGCAACAAGTACGGCTTTACCTACGCCTATACCCTTCTCGTTATCCGAATGGATTTACCCAGGTTGCTTTCATAGGTACTCTTCTATCAGGAAATGCTCGCTCTTGGTTTGCTCCACTATTGGAGAAGGATTCTCCAATATTGTACGACCTAGAGGCTTTCATAGAGAGACTTACTGCTGCGTTTGGAGATAGCGATCGAGAAAGAGTGGCTGAAAGAAAGATACAAAATCTGCGACAAGGATCACGTTCTGCTGCAATCTATGCTGCAGAATTTCAACAGCTTACATGTGATCTTGATTGGAATGATAAGGCGTTCATGACACGATTTCGATATGGACTGAGAGATGATGTCAAGAACTTATTGATCACCATGCCTAAGGCGGATACTTTAGAAGAACTTATATCTCAGGCAATTATTTGTGACAACTGCCTCTTTGAATTACGACAAGAAAGACGATCAGGCTGGAGAAATGATGGAGCATTTGCTACATTTTCAAAAGGTCTAGAGAATCACTCCACAGATCCTGAACCCATGCAAATTGATGCGATACGTTTCAAACCCCTCACAGCTGAGGAAAGGAAGTGACGGTTTGAACAAAACTTGTGTTTATATTGCGAAGAAGCGGGCCATAAAGCTGTAGATTGTCGGAAGAAACAGAAGCCTCAAACGACAAGACTCAGGAGTACAAGCATGCAGGAAAACAAGGACGCCCAGCCACAATAGGGACCGTGCGGCTGGACATCTCAACATCCAAAATTAATCAAGGTCCCTTTCTCTCAGCTCAACCTTCAGATTGTTTTATGGTACCTTTACATCTGGGTATTCAAGAACTACAAGTCGATGCTTTATTAGACTCGGGTGCATCCGCTTGCTTTATAGATGAAGAGTTTGCCAAGCTTCACAATATTTTTCTTGTAAAGAAACTTAAGCCTGTCCATGTAGAAGTCATAGGCGGACGACCATTGTCTTCGGGCAATATTATCCATGAAACTAAACCATTGAAGGTACGTCTTGAAAACCATGAGAGCAATATTGTGTTTAATGTTATCAAGACCCCTTCATGTCCTATCATTTTGGGACTATCTTGGCTTGATAGATATAATCCATTGATAGATTGGAAGTTGCAGAAAGTGACATTTCCAACAAACTCCTTGAAGGTGGAATCTGCCAAGACAATGTCTAGAAACAAATCCTTGTTTATAGGTGCAAGGGCTTTCATGAAGGAAGCCAAGCTAAATACACCTCTTGTCATCTTCGCAACTCCGACTCGAGAAGATGCAACTCCGACTTTGGTTATTCCAAAGCAGTATGAAGAATTCAAAGATGTCTTTGAAAAGAAGAATGCTGATATGCTGCCAGAGCATCGACCCTATGACTGTGCCATTGAATTGCAAGAAGGAGCACAACCACCTTTTGGACCAATCTACAATTTGTCGCAGACGGAGTTGACTGAGTTACGAAAGTACATTGATGAGAATCTAGCCAAGAACTTCATCCGTCATTCGAAGTCGCCAGTTGGGGCACCAATCTTATTTGTGAAGAAGAAGGATGGCTCACTACGGATGTGCGTGGACTATCGAGGTCTCAACAAGGTGACAAAAATGAATCGCTACCCACTGCCTTTGATCTCTGGTCTTCTAGAACAACTTCGGCATGCAAGGATCTTTATAAAGATTGACCTAAGGGGAGCTTACAACCTTGTGCGAATTAAGGAAGGAGATGAATGGAAGACAGCGTTTCGAACAAGGTATGGCCATTTTGAATACAATGTCATGCCATTTGGTCTTACTAATGCTCCAGCGGTCTTTCAGCACATGATGAATGACATCTTTCGAGAGCATCTAGACGATTTTGTTGTCATCTATCTAGATGATATTTTGATATTTTCTAAGAACGAGGAAGAACATGAGAAGCACATTCGTCTGGTACTCAAAAAACTACGGGAGCGAGGACTCTATGCCAAATTGGAGAAGTGCTTATTTCACTAAACTGAGATGGAGTTTTTGGAATTCATCGCGACTACGGAAGGCTTGAAGATGGATCCAAAGAAGGTGGAAGCAATCATGTCTTGGGAAGTTCTGAAGACGGTTAGGGACGTACAATATTTTCTTGGATTTGCTAACTACTATCAGATCTTCATCAAGAATTATTCTCAAGTTGCTGCCCCCCTCACTCGGTTAACGTGTAAGGACAAGCTCGAATGGGGACCTATCGCAGAAAAAGCATTTCAAGATTTGAAGATGGTATTTACTACAGCTCCAATCTTGGTACATCCGGACTTTACAAAGGCCTTTTATTTGGAGACAGATGCTTCGGATTTTGCTTTGGGAGCTGTACTTTCACAGATGGGCGTAGATGAGAAGCTCCATCCAGTTGCGTTCTATTCTCGAAAATTCTCTGCTGCTGAGATCAACTATGAGATCCACGATAAGGAACTCTTTGCTATAGTAGATTCTTTCCAAAGGTGGTGCCACTTTCTCAAAGGAACTGCACATCCAGTGACCGTATATACGGATCACAAGAATTTGGAGTATTTTATGTCGGCTCAGGTTTTGAATCGGCGTCAAGCTCGGTGGAGTATGTCGCTATCCAGGTTCGACTTTGTTATTACTTATCGGCCTGGGAAGCAACAAGGGTTGTCCGATACATTATCAAGGAGATCATATCTCGCGCCAAAGGCTGGAGATGCAGCATTTGATCAACAGTGCACGACATTGTTGAAGCCAGAGAAATTTCGGCTCAACGCAGCTATTGTACCAATTGATGCTGACTTCCTCGACCAGATACGGGCCGCAACTATTGAAGATTCTCTAGCCCTTGATATCAAACAACATGTTAGTGATGATAAATTCAAGATGAAAGGAGATCTAGTATATTTCGAAGAGCGATTGTATATCCCAAAAGGGCCAACACGACTCCGAGTTCTTCAATCTCGTCATGACTTTCCAACTGCGGGACATTTTGGATTCAATAAGACCTTGGAACTTATTTCCCGCGATTTTTGGTGGCCTCAAATGTGGAAGGATGTGAAAGATTTTGTTGTATCTTGTGAAATTTGTTCAAGATTCAAAAACCCTTGACATCGGCCTTATGGACTTCTACAGCCATTGCCTATTCCGCGACGACCATGGTCTTCGGTTTCCATGGACTTTATTACGGATCTACCACCATCGAATTCATTTGACAACATTTTTGTTGTCGTAGACCGGCTTACAAAGATGGCGCATTTTGTCCCTTGCAAGAAGACATCGTCAAGCGAAGACACAGCAAGACTCTTTCCTGATAATGTGTATCGATATCATGGTCTACCAGATGATATCGTATCGGATCGAGGAACCCAGTTTGTCTCAAAGTTTTGGAAATCTCTTTTTGAAATATTGAAGGTGGATATCAAGCTTTCTTCGGCATTTCATCCTCAAACGGACGGCCAAACATAACGGGTGAATCAAGTTTTAGAGCAATATTTACGTTGCACCATCAACTATCAACAAGATGATTGGGTCGCATATCTACCGCTAGCTGAGTTCGCATATAACAACACCCATCATGCGTCAACTCAACAAACGCCATTCTTTTCCAATTATGGATACCATCCGAAGCTTGACTTATGGAGTTCGTCAACGATTAACAATCCGGTAGATGAAGGATTGGTGAAGGAGCTTTCGCAGCTTCAAACTACATTGAAGCTTCAATTGCAAACTGCCCAAGAATCTTACAAGGGGTCCGCGGACAAATTTCAGAATCAGGCACCTAAATTCACGATTGGAGACAAAGTTTGGCTGCTTCGACGAAATATTAAGACCAAGCGGCCATGTGACAAATTGGACTATCGGAGATTGGGACCATTTGTTATCCAGAAGCAGATTAATCCTGTAGCGTATCGTCTGGAGTTACCAGCTACTATGAAGGTACATCCTGTCTTTCATGTTTCTTTGTTGGAGCCTTATTGAGAATCGTCTTTTCTTGGAAGAGTACAATGTCCACCACCTAGCATAGAAATAGAGAACCACGAAGAATACGAGGTGGAAAAGGTCCTGGATTCACGGCAAAGACGGGGTAAATTAGAATACTTTGTGCATTCGAGCGGTTACGATATTAATGAACGAACATGGGAGCCGGCCGAAAATCTCGCGAATGCGCCGCAAAAGGTACAGGAGTTTCATCGACAATATCCTGAGAAACCCAAGCCGGTTCGACGATAGCTTCTTACTGAAGCTTGCTCATCCAGAAAACAGAAAAGAAGAGAGAGCACCACCAAAATCCATAGTTGATGTAGTCATTCTCTCCAAGATAGCATAGAACTTTGTTAGTAGCCCAAGTTTGTTCTTATTGTTTTAGCCTTTGAATATGGATAGCCAAGATACTACACTTGTCATGTCATCTCAAGCAACTAGCTCACGAAGACGACCGCGAGATGAAGAACCGCTTGCACCACGACGACGTCGAAGGATTCCAAGCAACAGATCGCTGGTGATTGTATTTGAGGTCGAGCCTGCCTACAATGGTCAGCCGGAAGGAGTGTTTGCAGGATAATTTCACAATGAAGACACGAGGGTTCATGCTTGGTCAGAAGTTGAAGGCGTGGGCCACTATCGTTGGCTTCAAGGACCATTGAATCACTTGCCTCGTGAACAACAATTGGAGTTTATAGCAGAGGTTATGCGACAGATCTTCATTTTCTTGCGTTGGTATTGACTGACGATAACATTGCTTCTCGGAGACCTCGAAGCTAAAAGAGGAGGTGATGTTAGGGACATAGTCCTTAGACCTTTCTAGAGACAAGTTTCTAGAACCTTCTAGAAAGAAGTCTCTAGAAACTTCCAGAAGATTCCTTGAATATTTTCTTAGAATATTCTTCAAAGATTCTCTAAAGATTCTTTTAAGATTCCCTAAAGATTCCTTTAGAAGGCTCTAGAAGATTCTTAAAATATTCTAGTAGATTCTAGGAAGTTACTTGAGAAGCTTCCTAGCTCTTTGGTAGTTGCTCGAGAAGCTTCATAGTTCTTGGGAAGCTTCTTGATGCGCTTCCTTAGAACCATAGGCCAGTAGTATATATAGGAGTGGAGGCTGAAGAGTTCTTCAGTCTTGACAATACATCTCTTGAAGCTCTAGCTCAATTCTCTTGGCGTTGCTCTTGTACTCATCTAATAATCTAGTTCTTGTCATTTCTTCTTGAACTTCTTGTTTAGATTTCTTGTTTGTATTTTTGGTCCGTGACACCAATCTACAATCTATCGCAGATGGAGTTGGCAAAGTTGCGGAAGTACATCGACGAGAATCTAGCCAAGAACTTCATCTGTCATTCAAAATCGTCAGTTGGAGCATCCATCTTATTTGTGAAGAAGAAAGATGGCTCGTTGTGGATGTGCGTGGACTATCGAGGCCTCAACAAGATAACAAAGAAGAATCGTTATCCATTACTTTTGATTTCTGGTCTCTTAGAACAACTTGGACATGCAAGGATCTTTACAAAAATTGATCTAAGGAGAGCTTACAACCTCGTACAAATCAAGGAAGGAGATGAGTGGAAGACAACGTTCCGTACAAGGTATGGCCATTTTGAGTATAATGTCATGTCTTTTGGTCTTACCAATGCTCCAGCGGTCTTTCAACATATGATGAATGACATTTTCCGAAAGCACCTTGACGATTTTGTTGTCATCTATTTGAATGATATTTTGATATTCTCCAAAAACGAGGAAGAGCATGAAAAGCAAGTTCGTTTGGTCTTGGAGAAACTACGCGAGTGAGGACTATATGCCAAGTTGGAGAAGTGTTTATTTCACCAAATAGAGATGGAGTTTCTAAGGTTCATTTCGACTACGGAAGGCTTGAAGATGGACCCCAAGAAGGTGGAAGCAATCGTGTCCTCGGAGGTTCCGAAGACGGTTAGAGACGTATAATGCTTTCTTGGTTTTGCCAACTTCTATCGGATCTTCATTAAGAATTACTCTCAAGTTGCTGCTCTTCTCACTCGGTTGACATGCAAGGATAAGCTGGAATGTGGACCTCTAGCGGAGAAGGCATTTCAAGACCTGAAGACCGCATTTACTACGGCTCCAATCTTAGTACATCCAGACTTTACAAAGGCCTTTTATTTAGAAACTGATGCTTTGGATTTTACTTTGGGAGCTGTACTTTCACAAATGGGAGAAGACAAGAAGCTCCATCTAGTTGCATTCTTTTCTCGAAAGTTCTCTGCTGCTGAAATCAATTATGAGATCCACGATAAGGAACTTCTTGCTATAGTGGATTCTTTCCAAGAATGGCGTCACTTTCTTGAAAGAGCTGCACACCCAGTGACCGTATACACAGATCACAAGAATTTGGAATATTTCATGTCAGCTCAAGTTCTAAATCGACGTCAAGCTCGGTGGAGTATGTTGCTATCTAGGTTCAATTTTGTTATCACTTATCGACCTGGAATGCAGCAAGGACTATCTGATGCCTTATTGAGGAGATCGTATCTTGTACCAAAGGCTGGAGAAGCAGCATTTGATCAACAATGTACGACATTGTTGAAGCTAGAGCAATTTCAGCTTTATGCTACTATTGTGCCAATTGATGTTGACTTCCTGAATCAGGTACGTGTCGTGACCATTGAAGATTCAGTAGCCATTGATATTAAGCAGCGTGCCAATGACGACAAGTTTAAGGTGGAGGGAGATCTTTTATACTTTGAGGAGCGATTATATATCCCAAAAGGACCAGCACGACTTCGAGTTCTTCAATCTCGCCACGATTTTCCAACTGCGAGACATTTTGGATTCAACAAGACCTTGGAGCTTATTTCTCGAGATTTTTGGTGGCTCCAAATGTAGAAGGATGTGAAAGATTTTATCCTCTCTTGCGACATCTGTTCAAGATCCAAGAATCCTCGGCATCGCCCTTATGGATTCTTACAACCATTGCCAATTCCACGTCGACCATGGTCTTCAATTTCCATAGACTTCATCATGGACCTGCCATCATCGAACTCATTTGACAGCATCTTTGTCATGGTAGATTGGCTTACAAAGATGGCGCACTTTGTCCCTTGCAAGAAGACATCGTTTAGTGAAGTCACAGCAAGGCTCTTTCTCGATAATGTGTATCGATATCATGGACTACCAGATGATATCGTATCAGATCGAGGAACCCAATTTGTATCAAAGTTTTGGAGATCTCTCTTTGAGATACTGAAGGTGGATATCAAGCTTTCTTCAGCTTTTCATCCTGAAACTGACAGCCAAACGGAACGGGTGAACCAAGTCTTAGAACAATACTTACGATGCAGCATCAATTATTAGTAAGACGATTGGACCACATATCTGTCGCTAGCCGAGTTTGCATATAACAACACCTTCTATGCGTCGACTCAATACCCAAAATTTTTTTCCAACTATGGGTATCATCCGAAGCTTGATTTATTAAGTCCGTCAACAAATATCAATCCAACAGCTGAAGGATTTACGAAACAATTATTAGAGCTTCAAAATATGTTGAAGCTTAAATTACAATCCACTCAAGAATCCTACAAGGCGTCTACAGATAGATTTTGGAATCAAGCACCTACTTTCAAAATTGGAGATAAAGCATGGCTTCTTCGACGGAATATCAAGACCAAGCGACCATGTGATAAGTTGGACTATCAAAGATTGGGACCATTTATCATCCAGAAGCAAATCAATCCACTGGCATACCGTCTGGAATTACCGGCTTCTATGAAGGTACATCCAGTCTTTCATGTTTCTCTATTGGAGCCTTATCAAGAGTCGTCTTTTCCTGGAAGAGTGCAATGTCCGCCACCTAGTATTGAGATCGAGAACCACGAGGAATACGAGGTTGAAAAGGTGTTGGATTCACGACGAAGGTGGAGCTAGTTGAAGTATCTTGTTCATTGGTGCAGCTACGACATTAATGAGCCAGCTGAAAATCTTGCCAATGCGCCGCAAAAGGTACAGGAGTTTCATCAACAACATCCTCATAAACCTAAGTCAGTTCGACGATAGCTTCCTTGTAAAGCTTGCTCACCTAAGAATATAAGAAAGGAGGAGAGCACCACCAAAATTCGTAGTTGATGTAGTTATTTTCTCCAAGATAAAATAGAATTTTTTCAGTAGCCATAGTTTGGTTTTCTGATATGGATAGCCAAGAGATAGATACTATGCCAGTCACATTATCTCAACCGACTAGCTCACGAAGGCGACCCCGAGATGAAGAACCACCTACACCACGACGACGACTGAGGATACCAAGTAATCGATCACTAGTGATTGTATTTGAGTTTGAGCCTGCTTACGATGGTCAGACAGAAGGCGTGTTTGCAGGACAATTTCACAATGAGGACACGGAAGTTCATGCTTGGTCAGAAGTTGAAGGAGTGGGCCACTACCGTTGGCTTCAAGGGCCGATGAACCACTTGCCTCGTGAACAACAGTTGGAGTTCATAGCAGACATTATGTGACAGATCTTCATTTTCTTACATTGGTACTGATTAACAACAACATTGCTTCTCAAAGACCTTGAACCTAAAAGAGGAGGTGATGTTAGGGACATAATCCTTAGAACCTTCTAGAGACAAGTTTCTAGAACCTTCTAGAGATAAGTTTCTAGAACCTTCTAGAAGCAAGTCTCTAGAACCTTCTAGAAACTTCTTAGTTGATAGAAGATGTTAGGGACATAGTCCTTAGAACCTTCTAAAGATAAGTTTCTAGAACCTTCTAGAAGCAAGTCTCTGGAACCTTCTAGAAGTTTCTTAGTTGGTAGAAGTTGCTTGAGAAGCTTCTTAAATAGGAGTATATATTGGAATCGAGGCTGAAGAGTTTTTCAGTCTCGACAACACATTTCTTGGAGTTCTAGCTCACCTCTCTGGTGTTGTTCTTGTATTCATCTGATTAATCTAGTTCTTGCCAGTTCTTCTTGAATTTCTTGTTAGATCTCGAGTTTGTATTTCTGTGTCCGTGACAAATTGTTGAAAAGGTGGTTCAGTAGGTAGAATAGATGAATAGTCAGGAAAAATAGTTATCATCCATAGTATAGGAGTTGGTATCTCGGGATAGTATAAGGAGGATGGGAGAAAGGAAGAAAATGCCAGACTGTGATAGTCATGAGCTGGGGTAAGCTTGGTACTATCTCTTCTTCTTATTTTTCTTATTTTTTTTGTATTAGTATTGATTTTAGTGAAGAGAATCGATTTAATGAATCAATGTTTGATTTACGAAGTTATTTATGGATCACTGTTTATCAATTGTTGTGAAAGATTAATGATGTATGGAAGTTTCCAGTCATTGTTTATCGCAAGTTTGTGAGTTCAGTGGAGAGGAATTGTAATCGAAGGAATTGTCTCGATTAGATTCTGTGGATTGGAAGTTGTTCGTTCTAGGATTTGGATCATGCTTGTGTGTTCGTGAATTACACAGGGTACTAAAATTGATGTCGTGGTTATTATCATATTGATATGAGAGAATGGACAGTAGAAAAAAAAATTAAGTATTCTTCGGTATTGTAAGCATTCAGCAGTAGCAGTTAATTGTGTGATCCTAACAATTGGAGCTCATATACATGGTCTTTCCCTGTGTTCGAATTCCCCTATATGGATTTATTTTGGGAGGTTTCTTCCGGAATAAGTAAAATGATAATCACACTATTTCTTAATTTTTTTTGTTATAATTCATGTTCTTGATAATTTAACAAAAGTACTAATTTATTATACTTATTTTTTTTTTATAAATGAATTGATTATTCTATTTTTTTTATTATATTTTAAAGGTTGAAGGCCATTTTATTTTTTTATATATATATATATATATATATATATATAATTGATTATTTTCTTGAAGAATATATTTTTTTTATATAAATATTTATTTAATATTAGAAGTTATAGATTATCTTTTTCTAATTTGACTTTTGGATTTTTAAAGTTTTTTCTATCTTAGAGATAGAAGAAAAACTTATGGATGCTACATATGATAGAAGTGAAAATAGATTTGGAACTATTATAAATCTTTATAAGCTAGTCAATATTCTTAGAATAAATATTTTAAGTATTATTGATATCAATCATGGAAGTATTATTTTTATTTCTATGAAATTAATAATGAAGTCTAGTGTTTGAACCAAAAAATTAATATTTAAAAAAATCAAGTAGATTAATCTTAGAAGTACATCCAAAATATCTTACTACTATAAATATAAAGAAACAAATATTAGTATGCCAAAAAATTTTGATGGAACAAGAGATTTTTTTTTAAAATTTCTATAATAAGTTAATATCTATTTAAAGTTATATATTTTTTTAAATCCTAATAGAATTGCTTAATTTGGATTTATAAAAGTACTTTTATATAGGAGTATTTTTTATTTTTTTATTTTTTTTATTATTAATGCCAAAAAAATAAAAAAATCTCCTATAATAGAAAAAGATTCACTAATATTATATAATTTAAATTCATTCTTGGAAGTATTTACGGCAACATTCAGAAAAAATAATTTTAAAAGAGTAATAAAAAAATTCCATCTTTATAAGAAATGATCATAATTAGATATCATTTATGTTGTTGAATTCCAAAACCTTGCTTGTAATATGGATGAGAACAATAAAGCTCTTATCAATCAATTTGAATCTACATTAAAAGATAATTTTTAAGATTTATTATTATTAATGCCAAAAAAAATTCATTATAATAATTTATTTTTTAAAAGGCGTCAAATAAAAAGATTTTTTTGGAGAGAAAAAAATCAATTTAAAATAATAATTTTTAATTTTTAAATTTAATTTATGAAGGCCAAAACTTATACAAAGTGATAGGATATGTTTTACATCTCTTATTGAGCAAAATAATATTGTAGAGAATCTGAGTACAATGCTCAATATTATCTAAAAAAGTAATGCAATTACGAAATAAAGAGCATGGATGTGAAAAAAGACAATGTATTAGAAAATAAGTTTGTTCAATTACAATAGAGGTAATGAATTGGAATATTGTGTAATATTCACTAAAGGTCCTATTTACTTCTCAAAATCTTTACTTTGTTTTGCAATAGATATTAATTTATAACCTAAAAATTACAAAGTCTCTATCATGTTAGATTAAGATTTTTTTTTTTTTAATTTTTTTTTTAAAAGAAAATCTTATTGAAAGACATAATATATATTTAATAAAATGTTAATTGAGCCCATATATATAGAAGTCATAGATAGTTGTACTTTATCTTTTGAAGATGTTATCTATAAACCTATCTTTGCAAATGTAGAAATAAATGGTCATAATATCTTAGTGATATTTAATATTATTAAAAAATTTTAATCTAATCATTTCAAGTTTATTGTGACTAAATGTAATATAATTCTTAAGAATTATAACCACAATTTTTTCTATAGGATAACTAAGACTTTTACTAATCAAGTTAAAACTTACAAGCCTAATATAATTAATTTCTTCTTTGTAGATGCAAGATCTTTTATACATGTTTCAAAAGAAGGATCATCTTTTATTATTTATGCAATACTCATTTTTAATATTAAAAAGTCTCTAAGTGGTATTTTAATTTAGTATAAAAATTATTAAGATGGTTTTTAGAAAAATAAAAATACATATATTTCTTTAGAGTATTGTCCTTGTGATTGTTTAATTAAACTTCAAGAAGAACCTCCAATTTATAGCTTCTTACAAAATGAGTTGATTGCACTTAAGAAGTACATTGATGAAAATTTAGACAAAAACTTTACATGCCATTCAAAATCTCTAGTAGAAACTTATACCTTATTTGTGAAGAAAAAAGACAAATAATTACAAATAATTGTGGATTATTGACAACTCAATAAGATTACCATTAAGAATAAATATCCTCTACTTTTGAGATCATGACTTCTTCATCAATTAAATTAAATAAAGATCTATATAGAAATCCTTTAATATAAAGAATATACAACCTAATATACATTAAAAATAGAAATGAATAGAAAATTATATTTTGAATCATGTATGGATATTTTTGAATATAATATAATACCTTTTGAATTCACAAATGAGCCAATTATTTCTTAACCTCTAATAAATATATATTTTTTGAGATTTTTAAAATTATTTTATTATTTATTATATAAATAATATTTTAATTTATTTTTAGAATATAAAAGAATATAAATTTCATATTTTTTGTTATCATATTATAATATGACTATTGAATAAAAAATAGAAAAAAATATTTTATCATTCAAAGGCTTATTTTAAAATATATTAAAAAACTATCTAAAAAATATATATAGAGATTAAAAAGAAAGTAAAATTAATAAGTGTTATTTAAAAATAAATAAAAATAAATTCTATTTATTTTATAGGATCAAAAAAAATATATATTAGAAAATATAGTACCATATACATCTTTAGATAGAAATAAAAAATAGAAATCAATAAATATTATTTAAATAAATCTTAGATTGATATCTATAGAAGGCCAATTAAGAATTAGGATCAAAATTATATCTAATGAGGCACAAAATCATGCACCTATGGCAAATGGATAATATTTTTTATTAATAAGAGTATAATATTTGAGAATAAATCTAATACAATTTCTATGATTGTTGGTTTTGAATGGTTTGAGTTTAAAATGAATTTGTGAAAGCTTAACAAAATTAAAGTCATTTTGAATTATAATGTTTTATATTAAATAAAAAATAATTTTACTTTGATAAAATTTATAAATTTTGTACCAAATCCATAGGTGAAAATTTTAAGGTTTTTAAAAGTCATTGTACTTAATGAAAAATTTAGAATAAAGCTTAATTAGATGGTTAGATTTTAAGTTATTGAGGTTTAAATGTGGTAGGATCTTAGAAATTGGATTTTAAAGGTTAATGAGGATTTCTTAAAATTTATAGAAATTTTCAAGTTAGATTAGAAGATACCTTTTATGTGCTACTGGTTCTCTATTTTTTTTTTTTTTTATATTTGTGAAAAATTTAAAGAAAAATTAATAATTTAAGTATAAAATATTTAATAATAGAAATATTATATAATTTATTAAAATTCCATCTTTGGAAAAATATTTTTTTGATACTCCAAATACAGATTTTTTACAATATTAAAACTTATTAAAAATTTATACTTTATTATAGTCAATTTATTTTAAATTATTTGTAAAGTTTTATTGATATAAAGGATTTAAGTATCAACATTAATTGATAAGTCTATTAAATTTATCACAATTTTAAGATGAGCTTAGTCTTTTATTTTATATGATTTATTTTAATATCTCTTTTATTATAAAAATATCATTAAATAAATTTGTATATGAAAAATCTTAGAATAAGTTTTCAAACCTTTTTTGTACTTTATCAATTTTTCTTTTATATTTTAAGAATATTTATTAAACACTCTTTTATTTACATTGCTCCAAAATACATACGACTTTTTGTCCCATATATTAATCCTATGATTTTAAGACTATACATTCAATTCTAAATAATACTAAAAAATACTTAAGCTCTTCATTTATTGTAATAGCCTTAATTAAATCTACAACTTCAATATAAAACTTATTAATTTTAAATCATAATCTTAAATCTTAAATTAGTTTAATTTAAAGTAATTTACCTTAAAACAATTTATATACAACAAAAATAAGCTTTTGATAAGATACAAATATATTCCTAAAAATTCAAAATTAAATTGTAACATCATAATATAAAGTTTTTAAAATACATCTACCTATTTTTATTAAATTAAAAAATCTACCTCAAATTACAAAAATATCCAACTATACTATATCTTGTATATAATCAACCAACTTAAATACAAGTTCTTATTTCAAATTCTAATAAGAAAAAAAATTCTAACAACTTTATTTCTTTCTAATTCTTTTGTTCTATTCATTAAGATATTCTAAATAGGATCCATTGTCAAGGATGTGAATTATAATCAAATTCTAAAAAATAAAATATTTTATAGTCACATTCATTAAACCAATAATTATTATAACACTTACACTTATTGAATCAATAATTCTATATAGAATTGGTATTACTAAGATAGATGTTTAAGATTTTATTAAATACGACCACAATTAAATAACATGAAAAAAAGAATGTTGAAGATCAGCAAGTTCTTACTTAGTTACCATCACACAAAGATTAATCATAGTAAGTTGCTAATAGTCAAAAGGCACCAAAAGATTAAAAGAAGTTACTATGGTAGTGGCTAGGGTTTTAAGGTGGCGGCTAAGTTAAGATGAATCTAGATCTAGTTGAAAGGATGAAGGTGACTCTGGATGAAGTCCATGTATATGGAATGTAAACTCCACCTATAAGTAAAGGGTATTGGAAGTAAGAAACATCTTTCTCTACACTTCTCTTACACTACAATCCTTGCTGATGCCAAGTATTTGTAGCTTTTAGACTTCTTTTCTTCAACAGGTTATGGGCCCATTTATATTTGCTTGAGTGTTTTTTGAAGTTCTTTGAAGTGGTTTGTAAGTGTGGAATAGATCAAGTTTTTGTTGCTGATGTTAGGCTTTAAAAATACCTAACTTTCAAATTCAGATTTAGATCTAGATCTTGGTTTTCTCTTACTTGTGGTTAAGAGCATTTTGGTATTGGTGTTTGGTTTTTATTTCACCTAAAGGCAAAGTTTACATTAAACTATTGTTGAGATAGATCCTTGATGATCTAACTTTATAATTTCATGTCTTAAAGTTGCTGATTGTACTTAAAAGACTTCTTATGGTGTATAGAAGAGATTTGTGAGCATAAGAGTGATATTAAAGTGGCAAATCAGATTCAAGGCACTTAGATAGGTCATCAGACTTGTGAGAAGTCTTAGAAATGAAGTTGAAAGTGTTTTTGAGAATAAAACAGTAGTTTGTTCACAAAGAAGGATTATGTGATTCTAAGGCAACAAAACCTTCTTGCTGATTTTGAGAGCATTAGGACTTCTTCTTAAAATATATTTTGATACAAATCTTCCTTAGACATGGCTTCAAGTGAGGGTGAAGGATTGAGAGTTATTGAGAAGTTTAGAGGTGAGAATTTCTACCATTGAAAAGTAAAAATAGAGCTTTTGTTGGCATCTTTGGATTTTTGGGATATTGTAGATGAAAGTAAAGAGGCTCCAAGAATAGATGTTGATATGAAGGAGAAGAAGGAGTTCAAATGTCATGAAAAGAAGGATTTTGGATTGATTGCAACCAATGTAGATGAAGCCAACTTCTCCCACATTATCTCTTGTAAAGGACTTGCGAAAGCATGGAAGATTCTTTGCAACATCTATTAGAGCAAAAACTTATCCAATATCATCTATACAAGGAAGAAGTTCTTCACTTATAAGATAGAAGAAGGTGAAGACCTCATGGCTCATGTCAATAAGATAAGAGCTCTTGTAAACCAACTAGCAATTATTGACAAGCCTTTAGAAGAAAGTGATATTATCATGACCTTGTTGATGAGCCTTTCCGAATCCCTCAACTGCCTTATTATGGCATTGGAGTCCATTAAGCTAAAAGAGCTTATAATGGACTATGTAATAGCAAGACTTGCCCATGAAGTAACCAAGAAGAAAGAAAAAGAGCTCCAAAGTGAAGATTCAATACTCTAGTCACGTTAAGGCAAGGGCAACTATCCAAATCAATGAGATAATATCAAATCTTGCTTCATTTGTGGCAAAGTAGGCCATTTTGCTCGAAATTGCTACAAAGGCAAAAAGATGGAGAAGAAGAATGTAAATAGTGTCCAAGATGAGTTTGGAGGATAATATTATGCATTCACGACAACAAATGGGACCTTTATGGCTGCCATGTCAAGATGGATTGTGGATTTAGGTTGTTTCAAGCATATGACATCTAATAAGTGTTCATTTGACACTTATGAGGCTATTCCAGCATCAAACGTGGTGTTGGCAAATAGTGACACATGTGAAGCTATTAGAATTGATTCTATTATCATGGAGGTGGTTGTGAATAGACAAACTAATAAGATCAGATTCAAAAACGTCCTTCATGTACCTAAGATAAAGCAAAATCTATTTTTGGTAAATAAACTTGTAATAGAAGGTTTTAAAGTTCAATTTGACATAAATGGATATTTTATAAGAACATTGAGTGGAGACAAGGTCTTCAAAGGCTTGAAAGAGGAAAATTTGTACTACCTCATTTGTAAAAAGGTGAATAGAGTGGAGGTAGCCACATTTGCTGAATTTATATCAAATCAAGACAAGTTGAATGTATGAAATCATTGCCTTGGCCATTTGAATGTGAAGAGCATGAGAGAGCTTAAGACTATGGTAAGTGAATTAGATATTGGCAATACAAGCCAAAATACAAAACAACTTATATGTGAAGGATGCATATAAGATAAACAATAAAAGGCATCATTTCCAAAGAGTATAATAATATGTGCTACTAAGTTACTGGAGATTGTCCATTTGGATGTATGTGGACCTATGAAGAACACAAGTATTGGAAGATCAAGATATTTTCTCACTTTCATTGATGATTATTCAAGAAAGATTTGGATTTATATTCTTAAAGCTAGAAATGAATGCTTTTGGAGGTTTAAGGAGTTTAGAGTACTTATTGAGAAATAAAGTCAATGCAATATCAAGGTGCTGCCTATAGACAATGGAGGTGAATACATGTCTAAGAAATTTGATATTTATTTGAAGAATGAAGGAATTTCTAGACAAACCACAATTCTATATACTCCACAATAAAATGGTGTTGTTGAAAGGATAAATCAAATCATTCTAAAGATGATAAGGAGCATGCTTCATGTTTAAAACCTCGGCTATGAGTTTTGAGCAAAAGCTATGGTGAATGCAGTTTATACAAGAAATAGGTGTCTAACAAGTGCTCTTGCATCAATGATACCACAAGAACCTTGGAATGGGAGACAACCTTGCATTTTTCATATGAAGACCTTTGGTTGCATTACATATCCAAAAATACCAGATTGTATGAGGTCCAAACTTGATGCAAAAGATACAAAGTGTGTATTTCTTGGTTATTGTGAAGGTACTAAGGCAAATAGACTAATTTTCTTAGAAACCAAGAAGATCATCAAAAGTCGTGATATTGAGTTTTAGTAGTACAAGAGTACTTGTGATCACTTAGAGATGTATCCAAGTAGGAGTAATGATATGTTTGTGGATACATCTTTGATTTTAGCAAAGAAATAAGAAGATAAAGATAATGAAGATGATGAAGATGAAAAGCCAAAAAAAGTTGAAAAGATGAAAGCTCCTACAATTACTAAGATCAATAATGAAAGGAATGAAGATGTTGAAGATTAGGATGATGATAATGATGAAGAGTACTAATCATTGAGTAAAAAATAACAAGATTTAAGAGAGAAGAAGGTTGAAAAAGAATATAGAGTACAACAAGGTGAATTCTCTTCTACAAGTGAAAAGAGATATCCTTTGAGAGAAAGAAGGCAATGTGGCGAATGATGGAAGGATTATATCTTCCCTCAAGTAACTGAAGAACATGCAAATGTTGCTCGTCTTGCTGATCCATTATCTTTGTATGATGCTATGAAGTATGAAGATGCAATCAAGTAGGAGAAGGCTATGGAAGAAGAGTACCAATTTCTTATGGACAATGGTACATGAGAATTAACATCTTTTCCCGCAAATCGATCTAGTGTTAGTTATAAGTGGGTGTTTAGGACTAAAAGAGATGCATTGGATGTGGTGCAGAGGTACAAAACAAGATTAGTTATCAAATAATATTCACAAGTTGTTGGAATTGATTTCAATGAGATTTATGCACCTGTTGCCAAATTCACCACCATTAGGACCATTGTAGCAATTGGGGCAGCAATGGATTTGAAAATACACCAAATAGATGTAAAGATAGTCTTTTTGAATAGAAAATTATAAGAAGACATCTACATGGACCAACATCAAGGATGTGTATAACAAAGCAAAGAACATCTTGTATGCAAATTGAAAAAATCCTTGTATGGATTGAAACAATCACCAAGGGCATGGTACCAATGAATTGACACCTTTTTTGTCAATGAAGGATTTGTGAGGAGTGAGGCTGATCATTCATTGTATGTGATGTAATCTAGAGAGTTTTTACTAATTTTAATCCTTTATATTGATGATTTGATCATCTTCGCTGATAATGTGGAAAAGATGGATTGGATGAAGGCCAAATTATAGAAGAAATATGAGATGAGTGATTTAGAAAAGTTATACTACTGCTTGGAAGTAGAATTTATAAGAGATTGTGGTAACAAGACCATTATAATGAGCCAAACCAAGTACATAAAAGAAGTATTGAAACGATTCAACATGAAGGAGTGCAAGCCCATTGGAACATCCTTTGAGACAAATTTAAAGTTGATAAAGCTCACAGATGAGGAGTTTATATAAGTTAAAAATAAGATACAAAATGTTCCATACAAGGTAGCAGTATGTTCACTCATGTATGCAATGGTGGCCACAAGAGTGGATCTTGCATATGTGGTAAGTGTTGTAAGCCAACACATATCTAAGGTCGGACCAATACATTAGACAATGGTAAAAAAGATATTGAGGTACTTAAAAGGTACAAAGGACTTCAAATTGTACTTTGGTGGTAAGAACATTGATTTGCAAGGTTATTATAATGCGGATTGGGCTGAAAATATAAATGATAGAAGTTTCACAATGGAATATGTATTCTTCATTGGAGTAAGAGCTATTTCATGGAATTGCAAGAGACAATCTACCATTACAAGATCAACAATGAAGGTAGAGTACATGGTAGCAAGTCATTGTGCAATGGAGACGTGTTGGATAAGACAACTCTTAGAAGATATTGGTCTAGTACAATTAGAAGCAATTCTAATTATGTATCACAATCAAGGATGTCTTGCATTTTTCAAGAATCCAAAACACCACTCAAGGACCAAGGACATTGATGTTCAACATCATTTCATACGAGAGAAGATTGAAGATGGAATAATATGTATGAAGTATTGTGCTACAAATGACATGCTTACTGATGTGCTTATAAAAGCATTAACGAAGGATAGACATCATGACTTAATTCAGAGATTAGAATTAAAAATCTTTTAAAAATTAGTAAAATAGGAGTGCTGAAGATTAGCAAGTTCTTATTTAGTTACCACCACATAAAAATTAATCATTGTAAGTTACTAATAGTTAAAAGGTACCAAAAGATTAAAAGAAGTTACTATAGTGACGGCTGGATTAAAATGAATTTAGATCTAGTTGAAAGGATGAAGGTGACTTTGGATGAAGTCCATGTATATGGGATATAAACTCTATCTATAAGTAAAGGATGTTGGAAGTAAGAGACATCTTTCTCCATACTTCTTTTAGAGTACAATCCTTGCTGATGCTAAGTATTTGTAGCTTTTAGACTTCTTTTCTTCAACAAAGAAAAATTATGAGAAGAAATTTACTTCTAAATCAAGATAGAGATGAAAGATCTTCAAATCAACAATATTATACAAGAAAAGATCCTACAAAATATAATAATTATAAAAAAAAGATATATATTCTTATAAAGAAGAATATAAACTTAATTACTATAAAGGTAGACTAAGCTTGAAGTATAAAAGAAAAAATAAAAGAGACAAGAATATAAACTCACTAAAGAGAGATTGTATAAATCAAGGATATGAAAGTAATAATTTTGAAAGTTATTATTGCCATCAAAATGCTTATATAAAAATGGACTATCAAATATGGTTTAAATATTAAAAAGAATCTAAAGAAGCATAAAGATTAAAAAAAAAATCTTTCTAGAGCAACAAATATCATAATTCTAAATATTTTTGTAATGATCTAATATTAAAGATATGAATCTTAAAGAAAGAAAATCCTCAATATAGTCTTGTATCACTAAAGAGAACTAGAAAGTTACTCAAAGATGATATAATATTAAACTAGAATGGCTATTGCCAAAAATAAGAAGACTAGAAAGTCTTAAAACAAGACTAAGGACTAGAAAGGCATTGACAAGAGTGAAGAAGGCTTCACTCTTATCTCTATGTATACTCTTAACTAAGAACTACGTGACAAAGTCTTATAGAAATTTCAAAACATCTTGATTTTGTAAGACACATATCTTAACTTATTAAGGTAAGTTTCTTATATGTGTGCCACATAGTTAGCTTACTCTATTAGCTATCAACACGTGGTTAACTTATTGACCAAGTTTCTAACCTACCAATCAACTACAAACATATGTAAAGTCAAACAACATCTATGAAGTTTTTAAGAAGCTTTTTTAGAAGATATTATGAAATTAATTTATTTTTATCTACTTCTACCTAATCATATAGATATTACTAATATATATATATATATATATATATATGACATTACCCTCCTTTCTATGGGCGAGTTCCATGAAGCACAATTTTTATAGGTTGAAGAAATCTAAAATGTGACGAATTATATTTGTTACATATTCTGATCTTTGTTTTCTTTGAAGATGGTTGATAGGCCTTTTTAGCCATTGATAGTATTTTATATCAATGCAAGAAGATCACCTTATTATTTGATTGTTATTGAGGCCTTTGTAGCTTTCTTCAAATAAAATATTTGAAATATCATCAAGAGTTGTTCCTACTTCTAATAAAATCACCAAACATCAAAAGTCTCTTCAAAGATCATGATACCAAACATATTGTATCTTGCCATTTATTCGAGGAAAGACATGTCGTTCTTAAAGATCTTCATCTTGATTTTGTTGTCTTGAAGATTGTGACAATTATAATATTTTATTTGATAATTTTGCAAATGAAAGCTCTTGAGTTGAATCTGCTAGTTTTTAGTTCTCTATCTCCATAGAGTCACAAATACACAAAAGCTACAAAAAAAGATAGAAGATAGAATGTAATCTTTTTTTGATCTTGTTTCTTTTATAGCAAATGTGAATCATCAAATTGACTCACTTATTTTTTTAGGATAAATATATACATTTAGAATGCTTTATATCACAATATATAGTGAGTAGTATAAAAATCCTTAGAAAAATAGAAAATTAGAATGTTAGTGGTAGAAATGGAGTCTTAGTAAGTCTTGGAGATAATTATCTTTGTTGGTTTAGTATTTTTATTAATTATTGAATATTAAGGATTATTTATTTAGACTAATATTTATATTGATCTTCTATCTATATGTACTACTTATAAAAACTATAAATATTAATAGTTAGAAGAAATATGAGAAAGAATCTCATATCATTTTAATTATTGATATAAAAAATAAGATTTATAATGGATTTAAATTGATTTTTATTATTATCAAAAATCACCAAAGTAGGAAAATTTAGCTTTAAATAGAAATTAATATTATGAAAATATTACAAAAATATTTAAAATTTATTTAGAATTTATATAATATTTTTTAGGAATTTTTAGAGCAATTTTTAAAATCTTGGTAAAAATGAGTTTTATCACTTTGGAAGCCTTTATGAAGAAATAGAGCAAGATTTAAAGGCCACACAAGATTCTAAATCTAATTGGATGTTTTTGAATACCATGGTAAGATTAAAAATACAAAAATCTTGATCCTTTTAATAGAAAATAGGAGGACCAACAACTAATATAGGCCTTGTAAGAAAAGGGGTACACAAGTCCTTTATGGATGTTACAGACATACAACTGAAGAAGATTCTAAAAGATTCTAAAAGATTCTAAAAGGTTCCAAAAGGTACCAATGGATTCTAAAAAGGCTCTTGAAGGTTCTAATAGGTTCTAGAAGATTTTGAAAGATTTCAATAGATTCTAAGAAAGTTCTAGAAGGTCATAGGAGGTCATAGAAGGTTTTAGGAGGCTTTAGATGATTTAAGAAGTTGCTAAAGAAGGATCTTAGGCTTGCTTTGTTTTCAAGCCTTAAAGAAACTTCTTAAGAAGCTTCTTAGGACCTAGTATATTTACAACTTACTTCTTGTAGTCTAGCTAGGACCTTCTTGCCTTGTATCTAGTTGTTGTTTTAATATCTAGCTCACTCTATTTCTTGGTCTTAAAATCCTTGTCTTGTATATAGTCCTTAATAGTTTGTTGAGATTGCTATAAAGCATTATTAGGAGCTTGATCTTTCTTGACAGAGAGTGGATTAATTTTCTTCTTGGAAGTACTATAGCATTTTAGAGGTTGTAGATTATCATCTTCTAGACTAATATTGTTCTTTTCTCAATATTCTTTTGGTTTTTTTTCTTTATACCATAATTTTTTTTATTTTTTTTTATTTTTTTTTCTTTTGAAGGAATGTATTTTTCTAATTTTTTATAGCAGAAGGTGGAAAAGTCAATATGACAGATTTTAAAGAAATTAAGTTAGATTCTATTATTAATACTCTTGAAGCATTGAAGATTAGGACAAAGACTTTATCAAAGCAGAATAAAGAACTATATATGATCATATATAAAGGTCAAGGAGCTAAAGTGCCTCAACCATCACATCAAATTGCAATAGAGATTTCAAATTTTCAAACAACTATGTCTATTTCAAATATGAGAGGTATATCCATTCAAAGCAATGATTTGATAATAATAACAATAAAAGAACCAAAGATCAGCCTTCGAAAAAAGTTTGATGGTACCTGCTCAAAATTTCATAGCTTTATAAATCAAGTATGACTAATCACCTTACTTCAACCTCAATGATATTCTATTGAAGCATTTCATGTTGGTTTGGTTGGAACCTTGCTTTTGGGTCAAGCTTTATCCTAGTTTGTTCCATTATTTGAAAAGAATTTTCCTATATTATACGGTTTTAAAGCATTTTTGGTAAAATTTACAAAAATATTTGGTGAACATGATAAGGTTCATTCTTCAACAACTAAAATTTAAAAGCCTTTGATAAAAAATGCACTCTATATCAACATATGCCTCAAATTTCCAATAATTAATATGTGATATAAATTAGAGAGAAGACAATGGAAGTCTATATTGTATTAATGAGCCAATTTCATTAGGGATTAAGAGACGACATCAAAGACTTATTGTTATCTATTCCAAATCTTCTAATACTCAGAGAAACCATTAGTTAAGCTGTGAAGTGCGATAACCGTTTATTTCAAAGACAATAAGATAAATGTTCTTTAAATACGCCACATGTATATACCAATTATTCTATAGCTTCTTCACCATTCAATTTTAATGAGTAATTGGAAGCAAAAGATATGTAAATTGATGTAATTTGCTTCAAATTTCTTTTTGAGCAAGAAAAATAGCATCAAAAAAAACTTGGTCTATGCTTATATTGCAGAAAAATTGACTATAAGGTTAATAGTTGTTCAAAGAAATACTAGCATATATATCGAATGAAGAGTGCGGCCACATCATGAAAAGCATTGTAAAAAAATGAAGGCATCCAACTATAGTAAGGACTGTGCAGTTGGATTCTTTACTATCATAATTCAAAAAAGGTCATGTACTCTTTGCTAATCCTTTCCATTATTTTACTATACATGAATGATTAGAAGTCACAAAACTAGATTTTCATGTATTACTTGATTTGGGAGCCTCTGTATGTTTTATTGACAAAGAATTTTTTAAATGACAAAAAATTTATATGGTCAAAAAATCCAAAGCTGTACATGAAGAAGTAATAGATGGTCGACCTTTATTTTCTAGAGAAATCACTCATGAAATAATTTTATTAGAAATAACCTTTGACAACTATAGTAGCCAAGTGGTATTCAACGCCATTACATCATGATCAAGTCTAGACATTTTAGGACTCTCATGGCTTGAAAAATACAATCCACTAATAGATTGGATATCGTAAAAGTTAGAATTTCTTCTAATAGATCAGAGAATCTCTAGATCTATGAAAAAACTTCTAACACCCGACAAGCCAAAACTTAAATGATATTTATTTATCACAGCTTGAGTATTTGTGAGGGTGGCCAAATAAGGTACTACATTTGCTGTCTATGCAAATCTACAATCGGAACCTATGATTGCTACAACAATAATTTCAAAGATGTATAAGAATTTTGTATATATATTTGAAAAAAAAATACATATATCATGCCAAAGCATTGCTCTTACGATTGTATAATTGACATATTTTTGTGAGTATCTCTATGACTTTGTTATGATCTATTTAGATGATATTTTGATATTATCACAAATGGGAACAGATGATAAACTTCACCTAGTATCTTTTTATTCCAAATTTTTTTCAGCAATCTAGATTAACTATGAAATCGACAACAAAGAGCTTCTTGCAGTCATGGATTCATTTCAAGAATGGCATCATTATCTAGAAGGCGCTTCCAATCCAGTCACCATATATATAGACGACATAAATCTCAAGTATTTCATGTCAACATGTATTTTGAATCGTTGCCAAGTCTGTTCAAGCATGTCTTTATCAAGATTTAATTTCAAGATTACATATTGATACAAAAAATAATAAGGTTTATTAGACATCCTTCTAGACATTCTTCTCTTGTACCAAAAGAAAGAGATACATCTTTTGATCAAGAAAGAATAATTTTCTTGAAGCCAAAGCATTTTCATCTTTGAGTAATGAAATCAATGTTGACTATTGATTTTATCCTTGTGAAAAAAATTCAATTATGTATGTCTTTTGATCCTTTTATTCACAATATCAAGAATCCTTCTAAGTCCAAAGATACTCCTAAGTTTGAGTTCAAAAACAACCCATTCTATTTCGAAGGTTGATTATATGTTCCAAAAGGAGAAGCATGATTATATGTTCTTTAAGCACATCACAACTTTTCAGTAGTAAGATATTTTTGATACTTATATCTAGAGATTTTTAGTGGTCTCAAATGTGGAAGGATGCAAAAGACTTTATTTAATCATGTGACGTTTGTTCAAGATCAAAAACTCCTCATCATCGATCTTATGGACTTTTTCAACCATTACCTATTCCAAAACAACCATGGTCTTCTGTTTCTACGGATTTTATCATAGATCTTCTAATCTCAAGTACTTATGACTCTATATTCATGATAGTAGATCATTTTGCCAAGATAGTTTATTTTGTACCATGTACAAAATCTATCACAGGTGAAGAAACTTCTAAGCTCTTTTTTAACAATATCTATTGCTATCATGGATTATCCAAAGATATTATATTAGATAGGGGAATTCAATTTATAACAAGATTTTTATAGATTCTTTTTAAGATTCTAAAAGTAGATATAAAACTATCTTCAACATTCCATCCTCAAACTGATGAACAAATAGAATGTGTTAATCAAGTTTTGGAGTAGTATTTAAGATGTATCATCAACTACCAATAAGATGATTGGATAATTCTTTTGCCATTGGCAGAGTTTGCTTATAATAACACGATACATTCTTTTACAAAAGAAATACCTTTTTTTACCAATTATAGTTATCATCCTCGACTTGATACTTTTGACTTTTCAAAAGTTGATAATCCTATAGCAAAAGATTTGACAAATCATTTATCAAAGCTACAAGAACAATGAATGCGCATTTAAAAGAAGCTCAAGCATAATAAAAGATCAATGCAGATGTCTATTGAAAGAAACAACCACCATTCTACGCAGGTGAGAAGGTATGCTTACTTTTTTGTAATATCAAGACCACTCATCTTTGTGACAAGTTGGACTATCGTAGACTTGGACTATTTCTTATTTTTGCATAAATCAATCGAGTTGCATATCATTTATACCTACCAGAGTCAATGAAAATCCATCTAGTATTCCACATATCTCTTCTTGAACTATTCAAGACAGTGGACATACCAAAAAAAAGACAAGCTCCACCTCCTCATATAGAAGTGGACAATAATGAAGAGTTTGAAGTGAAAGAAGTCTTAGATTCAAGGTGGTGTCGAAATAAATTACAATATCTTGTCCATTGGCATGGATATGATATTAGTGAATGCACATGGGAGTCAATAAAGAATCTTACAAATGTGACAAAGGCGGTGGAGGCTTTTTATTGATGACATCCATCAAAATCAAGATGAAAACCTTCTTTATAAAAGAAACAAGATGTAGGCAAGATAATATTCTACTTTCAATCCTTGTTTGTAGCTTCTTTGTAGTTGTGATGCTAAAGAAATGAAGAACCAACAATCGATGGATTTGAATGAAGAGCCTTCATTTGCTAACCTTTTGGATGAGACATTGCGATTGTCACAACCTTCAAGATGATACAATTGATATGAAGATCTTTAAAAATCATATATTTTTCTTTGAATAGATGGCAAGATATAACGCATTTGGTATCATAACCTTGGAAAAAACTCCCGATGTTTGATAATTTTATTAGAGGTAGGAACAACTCCTAACGGTGTTCCACATATTTTATTTGAAGGAAGTTATGAAGGCCTCAACAATGATCAAATAACAGGATGATCTTCCCGCCGTGGTATAGGACACTATCAATGGTTGAGAGGCCCTATCAACCATCTTTGAAGAGAATAAAGATCTGAGTTTGTGGCGAATGCAATTTGTTGCATCATAGATTTTTCAACATATGTTGACCGCTCCTCGTGGAACTTGTCCCTAAAAGGGGAGGGAGGTAATGTCATAGACATATGCATATAAGCCAGTAATTACCTATATAAATAGGTAGAAGTAAGTAGAAGTAAGTAAAAATAAGTTAATTCTATAATATCTTCTATGGAAGCTTTTTAGAAGCTACATAGACATTGCTTTGACTTTATAAGTATCTTTAATTAATTTTTTGGATTAAAAACGTAGTCAACAAGTTGGCCATGTGCCACACATGTTGTTAGCTTGAAGATCAAGCTAACTATATAGCCCATTTATACAAAAACTTACCTTATAAGTCAAGGCATGTGTCCTACAAAGTCAACACATATTGGAGGTCCTATAGAACATCGCCATATAGTCCCTAATTAGATAGTATATATAGAGACAAGAGTGAAGCCCTCTTCACTCTTGTCAATTCTTTTCTTGCTTTTAGTCTAATTTCAAGAGTCTCAAGTTTTCTTGTCTTTTGACAATAAGTCTTTTTAATTTCTTTTAATATATGTACTTTCTTATTTCTATTTTTTCTTTCTTTCTTTAATATAAATTTTATTGGTTTATACATCATCTTTTAGTTCATGTCCTTGACACATCTTTAACTTCTTTAAATATGTCAACTTTCAAGATCTTTTTTGTAACTTCTTTAACTTACTACATTTGTGTCACGACATATCTTTTAATACAATTAGATTTACCAATCTATTTAGAAACTTATCTAAAGCCTCACATTCCTATATGCTTAGCTTCTTCAAACATGTCAAGTTTCTAAATCCTTTATATAACTTCTTCAATTTTTTACACTTAAAGAAATTTAATTCTTCTAATGTAATTAGATTTTCCAATCTACTCTAAAATTCTTCCTAAGGCTTACATTTCTACAAACATGTTAAAAATGTAGTTTCTTCAAACATGTCAAGTTTCCAAATCCTTCCTATAACTTCTCTATCATTGTGTACTTGTAGAATCACAATTCTTACAATGCAATCAAACTTTTTAATCTACCCGAAAACTTGTCTAAAGCCTTATATTTCTACATACTTAATTTCTTCAAAAATATCAAGTTTTTAAATCCTTCTTTTAATTTCTTAAATTTTTTATATTTTTAGAATTTTAATATTTCTAATACAATTAGATTTTTTAATCTACTTAGAAACTCCTCCAAATCCTTACATTCTTATATGCTTAGCTTCTTCAAACATGTCAAGTTTCTAAATTCTTCTTATAACCTTTTCAAATTTCTATATTTTAAAAAATCTAATACTTCTAATATAATAAGATTTTTTAATCCACTTAAAAATTCCTCTAAAGCTTTACATCTCCACACGCTAAGCTTTTTTAAATATATCAAGTTTCCAAACCCTTCTTGTAACTTCTTTATCTTAGTGCACTTGTAAAACCACAATTCTTCCAATACAATTAGATTTCTTAATCCACTTAGAAACTCTTCCAAAGCCTCACATTCATACATAATTAATTTCTTCAAACATGTCAAGTTTTCAAACCCATCTTGAAACTTCTTAATCTATATGTACTTGTAGAACTTAAGTTCTTTTAGTGTAATTAAATTTTTCAATCTATTTGGAAACTCCTCTAAAGTCTCATATTTTGACATACCTAGCTTCTTTAAACATGTCAAGTTTTCAAATCTTTTGTTTAACTTCTACAATTTTTTATACTTTAAGAAATCTAATACTTCTAATATAATTAGATTTCTCAATACACTTGGAAACTCCTCCAAAGCCTCATATTTCCACATACTTAGCTTCTTCAAATATGTCAAGTTTTTAAATCCTTCATTTGACTTATTCAAATTTTTATATTTTAAAAAATCCAATACTTCCAATGCAATTAGATTTTTCAATCCACTTGAAAATTCCTCCAAAGATTCACATTTCTACATGCATAATATCTTCAAACATGTTAAGTTTTCAAACTCTTCTTGCAACCTTTTCAACTTTCTATACTTTGATAAATTTAATTCTTTTAATGCAATAAGATTTTTTAATCCACTTGAAAACTCTTTAAAGCTTCACATTCATATATAATTAGTTTTTTCAAACATATCAAGTTTTCAAACTCATCTTGGAACTTCTTAATCTTTGTGTACTTTTAGAACTTGAGTTCTTTTAATGCAATTAGATTTCCTAATCCACTTAAAAACTCCTCTAAAGCCTTGCATTTTTATATGCTAAGCTTCTTCAAATACGTCAAGTTTTCAAATCCTTCAATTAACTTCTTCAATTTTTTATATTTTAAAAATTCCAATATTTCCAATGTAATTAGATTTTCCAATCTATTTGGAAACTCTTCCAAAGACTCATATTTCTATATGCCTAGTATCTTCAAATATGTCAAGTTTCCAAATCCTTCTTACAAATTCTTAATCTTTATACACTTGAAGACATATAATTCTTCTAGTGTAATTAAATTTTTCAATCCACTTAGAAACTCCTCTAAAGACTCACATTCCTACATGCCTAGTTTCTTCAAATATGTTAAGTTTTCAAATCCTTCCTATAACTTTTTTATCTTTATGTACTTGTAGAACCATAATTCTTCCAATACAATCAAATTTTCTAATCGACTTGGAAACTCCTCCAAAGACTCACATTCCTATATGAATATCTTCTTCAAACATATTAAGTTTTCAAACCCTTTCTATAATTTTTTCAAATTTCTATACTTTAAAAAATCCAATACTTCTAGTGCAACAAGATTTTTCATTCCTCTTGAAAATTCCTCCAAAGCCTCACATCCACATCTGTCTAGTTTCTTTAGAGATGTTATGTTTGTAATCTCACCTCATATTATCTTCAAACTAGTATGTTTGTTGATTATTAGCTCTTTTAAAGAAATTTATCTTTTAAAAAATATTAATATTAGAAATTTTTTAAGATGAAGGGCAATCAAAGATATCATATTGCATAAGTTGGTTATCAATTATTTCAAATTTTTACAATTCTTTAGGTATAAATTTCTCAAGCATATAGATTTGAATGTATCATTTGGAAAAGTTTCAAGAAAATTACAATTTTTAAGATAACTACCCACATTTGGCTAAAAGCTTCATATTCAAAAATATTCCAAAACTTATCAACATTCTTTTTTTGAATATTAATCAATTGATCTTCAATTAAAAATCACATGAATAAATATTGAATTTTGTCTTACAAGAGATAAAATAAAGTCAAAATCTTCACAACAACAAAAAATCAACAAACAAATATATTTGTAGTTCATAGTATTTACTTTTAAATTTTTTTAGTACTTCAATTTATACTTCAACTTCGAGAAAGATAAGCCTTTAATGAATTTTGATCCCTATATATTAATATAAACTTTATATTAAATATTATATTTTTAATGTAAAAATTATTTATATGCAAATATATACATATAAAAAGCAAAAGATTTTAAAAGTCAATAATAAAAAACTCATCTTTTGGTTACAATTATTGAATTTAGCCAAATATGAATCTTGAACTCAAGATCTTTTAAACTCTATTTTTGCAATGATATGACTCATATCACACAATTGATAATGCATGTATACATATCCATTATTATCAATTTTAAATAATGACTTATCTCTAAGATTATCAAAGACTTATTTAGAAATTATAATATAATCATTCAAAATGCATAGTAGTTCTCCTTCAAATATGCATCATGTATATGAATCTTTGCAAAAAAACATGAAACATCCAAAAACATATTTTTTTCATCATCATTTAGATTATCAAAGCTAATTTTTAATGTCTTCAAAATTTTCTCATCTCCACTTCTATGATATGTTGTTTGCAATAATCTATACAAAGTTTTCTCTTATATTCTTAGTCATTGATTTCCATATAAGTAAGTATTTATAACTTCGAAACTCAATGAAAGTCCACTACAAGCATTAATAAACTTCTCAACTACACCTTTCAAGTATGATACATAAGGTTCAATGGTTGTAAAGGCATACATATAAAATAATTCTATAGACTATGTTTTATTAAAGATTTTTATGTCTACTCTACCATGTACTAAAACATGTTGTTTTAAGGAACTTTAAGTACAACTAGTTGTAATTAATTTACTACCATCATCATCCTTAAATAAATCAATATCTAATAATATATTGAATTGGCTCATATTTTTTACGTCATCTACAACAATGAGAATCTTTTTTGTTTTTTGAGTATGTTTCAAGATGTCTTGTCTCTCTTGCAAAGAACATACTTGAGATTAATCATGTAAATTTTTCAACTTATTTTTAAATATAATTCTAAATTTTTAACCTTTTAAGTCATCTATAAAACATGTTGCATCAAACTTATAGGAGATATGACTACTTAAAGCCTTTGCCAATGTTAACTTTCCAATTCCACCCATGTCAATAATCCTCAAACTACAAGTATTTTGAAATTTGTCTTCCAATTCAATTATCTTTTTTTCTACACCAATTAATTTTAAAAATTTAGAAGCTTTGTCATTAACTTGTAACTATTCACAATCTCTTAAATCTGAGTATCATAATATTTTATATAAATAAAAATATCCATATCTATTATATTTTAAGTTATACAATATATTTTATTATAGTATTTACTATAATTATACTAAACTTATACTATAATCTTAAGAACACATATCTTATTAATAATTTGATTTGATTAACCAAGCTTTTCTTTATCAATATTCAATGGAGTCGTAGAATTTTAAAAATTGATTTTAAATAAGTACCAAAAGAATCACATCTATTGAATACAAGTGAAAAAATATTACAAATTTACTTTGAAACTTGTTCACCATGGCTTTGAATCCAAAATAATGCCATCCTATGATGTATATTCTTTGTACTTAGAATTTCTATCTTCCAAATGACCTTGGGATATTTCTTTCTTTAACATTGTCAAACTTGTATAAATCTCAAGAAATATAGGCCTCTTTAATGGATCCAAAGAATAATAATTATTTATCAACAATTACAATTCTTGTGAATAAGCATTTTGCAAATTTTATCTTTTACCACCTTCTATATTTCCTTGATAAATTTTAAGACTGCATTCACCATCAAAAGGTTATGTTTCCAAAATAATCTCACTATACATCATGCCAAAATTAAACACATTTGCTTTCAAAGCATTTACCTCTAACAAAGATTCTTCAATTATATTCTTCTTTATAACCTTTGGAGCCATATATCCAATTGTATCTAAATTTCATCCTCTTATGCATACTTATAGATTGTCCTTCACTTCAACTTTTGAAATACTAAAATCATATAACTTCACATGTACATATATGTCATTTACTTTTGGAACATCTATTAAATTAATAATAAAATTATCAAGTTGTAAGTCACAATGTGTTGCCTTCATGTCATGCATATAACATACTCCACAAGTAATTTGTAGCATAATATCTATTGCAATTACTTTTGGAAGTGGCCCTCTTTCTTCTATCATTGTAGATAAGATCACCTTTCTTCATTCCATAACATATTCAAACTCTTTTCTTTCATTAGAAAAACCACAACAAAAAAACTTGATGATATTTGGATGACTTAATACACCTAAAATACTAACTTCTTTTAAAATAGCTTTTTTGTATTCCTTTGATAAATCAACAATAGAAATATCCTTAATTATATTTTTTTAAATCCAACCATTTTATTGAATACATTGCTACACCTCCTTATCTTTTTCCACCTAATCGAATAGGTGGTTTTCTATATTCAAGATGACGATATTCATAAAGGAAGACAATAATGTCCAATTCACGTCCTTTAGCTTTTTGAATATGCATTACTTTTCTTATTAAATAATGTGTAAGTTCAACATCTTCACTTGTAAGTAGTTATTCTTGTAAAATTCCATTAAGACTTTTATCCAATGACAAAAAGTCTTGATCAACTTCATCAATACATGTTGAAAAAAATGTGGTATATTGTTTCTTTTCAATAATCTCTTCAACTTGATCAAGGTATTAATATTGAGAGATGCCACATATGGTGTCAAAACAACATTCAAAGTCTATAAGAAATTCTCTAAAAGTTTCTTTATTATCAATTTGTAACATTATAAATTTAAGCCAATCCTCCTCACAACATTCTTTAATTAAAGCTCTTGCTTTGCATAAAATTTGAAACAAGTCTTTTTTTGCTCCATCAAACACATTTGTATGAGAACTACCAATAATGCTTTGAATTGCCTCAAGTCCCCTTGAAAAATTTTGCAACAAATTTATACATTTCTTTTTATTTAATATCCCTTGTCTCAATGATATTGTAGCCTTTGTTATAATCTCTATCAATAATTGCAAAAATTCTATTTGATAATAATTTAGCAATCTTAGTTGCTTTAATTAAATATTGCATCAATATGAAGTTTGGAAATTGGTGGAATTGCACAATATTTCTTGTGATATCCAAAAAAAACTTCCTTAAGCCACCACCTAGCTTAAATCATATACCATACTAATTTTTAGAAATAATCATAGCAAAAACTATCAAATATATACTTAGAATATAGTATTAATATAATAATATTAATAAATACATTAATAGTAGTACACTAATAATCCATTCTTTAACTAAAATACTTACAATACAATTAAAACTTACAAGTATGACAAGTTTAATGACTCTTAATCAATATTAAAGCTTATTGTGCCTAAAAATTATGATTATTAATATCAAAATAAATAATCATAAAACATACAAAAGAAAAAAAATACCTTAGAAGTTTTGAAGAGCTATTTCAATGTAAAGTCTATAAACAATTCCAATGCCACTAAAAGCATTTCTAATACAAGCCTTTAAAAAAATATATGCTTGTCTTCATAATCTAAAATACTTCAAGTTGGTATAGTTATACATATAATGGTAAATTCCACATTTGAAATATAATGAAATCAAATCAATCCTTGTGTGAAGCACCAAATTTTGCATCCACATAATAAAAATGTAAAAAATTGAAGAATAATTCTAAGTCTTGGTCAACATTGCATCTCTTCACAATACTCTTTGTGGAGTTTGGTAGGCCTCTCCATAGCGAGCCACTACCTCCAGTTGCATAATACACAAACTTTTATGGAAAACCACCCACCTTTAGATAACACCACTTTTTGTTATTCTAATGTTTGAATTCTTTTAAAGATTATTCATTTATGTGTTTGTATGTATGTGTGTACACACACATTAATCAATAAGACAACAACTTGATATGCACTACCATGATGTGATACGTATTTTTTCAAAATCCAATATAAATAAAAATTTAATTCATAATAATTATATCTTTATAAAGACAATGACAACAACCATTATTTCATGACAATTCAATTCTTCATAAACCTAAAATTTTAACTTTTTTAATTTAATTTAATTTAATTTAATTTTTTTTGCAAATAATAACATGCATCATGTTAGTGTGTCAATCCAATGCCATAATATGATGTCAAAATATTTTGTATCAAAAAAATTGTGGTGAAGTTTACATATTCAAATACCCTCAAAAAACAAAAAATACACACAAATCCACAATAGGAATAGATAATAGAAACCACCACTTCATATTTACATAAACTTGTCTTACCTTTGTTAAATTACCTAGTGGACAAGAAATTGTCTATTACAACAAGTCTAATAGACATTTTTAACTATGCACAAATCATGTTTAACCTTTAGCTAATTAAAATCCAACTAATAAACTCTAAAACACGTATGATTAATTCAAAAATCAAAAAAAAAAAAAAAAAAAAAAAAAAACTTGTCATATATCTTGGAGTAGAGATGGATTGGAGTCCAAATAGGAAGAAGGAAGGGAGGGAGGGGATGGGAACAAGGAAAGAGGGCTGGAAATGGGATTGGAGATAAGAGACATGTACAAAATGAATCATGAGGTGAGAAGGGGGGTATAGCTTTAAAAAATTTGGAATATGGCTTTAACAACTTCTTATATATATATATAACAACCACCTTGTGAATTTATTAATTTTATTAGAATATATTTATTTTTAATAATTCAATTTTAGGTAGAGATATTTTTATATATATATATGAAATAAGATGCTATTGAATATTTTTATATCTCTACCTAAAATTGAATTATTTAATATATATATGAAAAATCAAGAACATTTATATTTTTATTTTATTTTAAGAACCAATTATTACCTTCAATATTATGAGATCATTTTAAATTTATTTAAATTTTGATGAAATTACAAATAACATAATAAATCTCTTTATTATCTTCTTCTCCCTGTTTTGTTTTCTTTTGTTTTTTTCATGTTTTCAATTAATTCTTTAAAATATACATTAAAGTACATCACAATAATTATCATTAGAAACATTAGCAATTACTACATACCATATCTATAAATTGCATGTTTATCATTAGAAACATGCAATGGTACCTATAAACATGCAATTTATAGATACCAAAGAAAAAAGAGAAGACAATATAATAACATCTAATACTTCTATAATTTTGATTGCATAAGGAAAAAATGCAAGTTGCCAAAGAAAAACCTCAACACGTTTCTAAGTTATAGAAAAGATTTTAGTTTGCATGTTGGTTTGTAAGCACCTTCACATTTTTTATATGATTTAAGATGTCTACTTTTTTTCTTCATGGGCCTAATAAATAATCTTTAGTAAGTAAAATATTAAATCAATTTTTGGTTCTATTATAGTTACTTAACAAACACCACAATGTGTAGTTTTTAAACTATTGTTTGCAAGAAATAATGTCATTTATATTTTTTATATATTTTTTTTACATTCCAAAGTGGTGATAATAATAATAACCAACAATAATATAACCACACTAATTTTAAGCAATTATTTTGTTTTAAAATCACATCAGTAATTAGAGGCTTTGTAGTATTATTTGTAATTTCGAAAATCCACAGATGTAAATTCTAATTTCATCTTGTACTTTGAAACGTGAAAGTCATTGTTGTTAAATATATTAACTACAATAAAACCATCTTATTTTACTGAAGGTCATTGTTTTTCACAAAAAAAAGAAAAAAAAGAAAAAAAAAAAGGGAAAAAAAAAAGAAGTTGTTGTGTAATATAACCAAATTATATTACCTAGTTGTAATATAACCAATTTATAAGCATTGTTACACTTCCAATGAACTTAACTACACAAAATGTTTCAAATCCTAATTAGAAACGAAGATTAAATCCTCGACCATGTTTCTTAATCAACTAACGTCAACTACTTACACCCTTATCAAGTAAGCTGTAATTTCACGAACAAGTGTTACATGATACAACCTTTTTGCATAATTCTATGAGGACAACAGTGATGTGATTGTTCGCAGCACCACTCTTTATCAAGCAATGAATCTTTTTCATGGCGAAGTCATCAGAATCCTGGCTATTGGTTATGTTTTAGCATAGATTGCTTCATCCTATCCTTGATCTTTTTTCAGGTTGTGCACGGGTTTGCTCGTTGCATGGAATTGAGGTTCAGAGCTTAGTTCGATTGTATTGAAGTTCAATGTAGCAATCTCCTGCGAGGGCAAGGACTAATCGAAGGAGTTGAAGCAGCCATGGATGCGTGCATCCGCAACTCCAGATTGCCGCATTTGAGCTGTGTGCTGAGAGCGACTGGGAAATTCGAAAATCTGAAAACAGTTTCTTTCATGGTCACAGTTCCTTAGGGTTTTGGGATTTTGTGCTCAAGGCAGTAGGGCAAAAGCAGAGTCTATTTTCCCGCTTGTTGGTAAGATGCTCGACCAAAGCAAGCTCGATTTGTAATTTTTTTTGTCGTGATTTTCCATCAACATATATGTGAAGCAGAACAGACTTCAGCATTTGATTCCCGAAGTTGTGATAATTGCGTTTCGACCTAATTCGACGCATACGTGAATGGACCTTCACGTGTTGGATGTTGCGTACTTTATTGCTCCAGTGTTCGGAATGGTTTTGATAATTAGCACATATCTTTTTGTAGCGTCGCTCTCCTTGTCATGAAGTAGGCTTTTCCCAGCTCAGTGAGTTGGCAGCGAGTGAATTCTTGCACATTATTCCTTCGATTAACGATGACTCTAGAATGCAAAGTGTTCCCAAGCTAGAATCTATTATATCATACAGGTTGCTCCAGGCACGAATTGTATTTATCAACGAAACAGGCGAATGGATTTCAGAATATCTTGGTGGATTGTTTCGAAGCATTGGTGATTACCTTAGTGAAGACAACTTTAGAGACCTCTGATTCTGGGATTGGTAGGTGATGCCGCAGGGATACAAGAATCATATAGGGGTATTGTTTAGCGCTATTCGTAATGGCGTCTCACATATTTCCGAGGTTTGTTCAACTTCCGTCGTTCTCAATGTCCTGCAAACCCAGTTCAATAACCTCAGGCATTCTAGTCCGAGCTTCAGGGGCGGTCGTCTCGGTGCTTTCGCGTGCATTATCTTCGAAACCTGAGGGAGCACGACGCTCTCACGCCTTCAACTTTGAAGAATTGATTTGTAGTGCTGTTCTAAATGACAAGAATGCGGGCGAGAGCTTCTTGTTTCAGTCACCCCGATCTGGCGAGAATGTACTCGAATCTGTGGCGACATCTAGTACTTGCAATGGAGAGAAAGGGCTATGGAGTGTTATAATACCTACGTACAATCGTCTTCCAATTCTCAGGAAGTGCCTGCAAGCACTTGAGGAACAAGAGGGTTACGAGCACAGTGGAATCGAAGATTACGAGGTTGTAGTTGTAGACGACGGTTCTACTGATGGAACTCTTGAATTCCTTCAACCTATTCTTAATTCAGTAGAAGTATTTAGAGAGAAACCTATGATGAAAAGAAGCCAGGGAAACGAGGCAAACAATGTCTTGAATGAAAACCTCTCCAGCTCGCCAATACCTGGACACACCTGTGATGGAACATCAGTGCAATCGAGCCGAGTGTTTCCGCATGTGAAGATCATTCGACAACATCATGGAGGTATGAACTAAGCTCTTCCATGTCAACAGTGTACTTGCAAAGGTGGAGGTGGTCATTTGTTCTTTGGCCCGAGCGGAGTCTCGGTTTTCAGCTCATATTCGCAAGGAATTGATTCCATTCCATTCTCATCTCAATGTATTTTAGCCAATTAGCTTAAAGAGCGTGGTCCACCGGAATATGTCCAGGAGCAACCAGGGCAAGGAACTTGGGAGTTCGGACAGCAAGAGGAGCTATTATTGTGTTCATTGATTCCGACCTTGTTGTGACCAAAGACTTTCTGCGAGAGCATGGTGCTGCTCTCGCTGAGGCCCAAGCTGAGCACGGGGATGACAACACTTTCACATATGGCCGTGTTGTAAATACTGCAAATTTCGAGAATCCCAAGTCTGAGAAATTCAAGTTAACGGTAAGTGGTCTTCTTTCGGATGCCCCTTGGTTCTTCGCTTGAGTTTTTGAACCTCATTGTCTGGTGTTTTCATATGGAAGTTAATATTCATCAGAGATGGAATTGTGTTCCAAAATTGAAATTGCCGAGTCAACTTCAGTGATGCTGTTGATTCGTGACCCTTTTGCTGGACGAGTTTTGTAGGGGAAGAACTCTCCATTTTGCAGCTGTGTTGCAAATAGTTTTGTGTTGTCCACTCAGAGGTTGTGTTTAATGCCTTTTGTTTTGCATCTGTTCTTTGACACAGAACATGTCCTCCTTGAATGCCTTTCAGATGGAGTGTATAAGTGGTCACGTTTGGAGTTTTTCTTGCTCATGCAGGACAATTCAGCTGCATTTTTTGCCACTGGAAACGTTGCGTTATCAAGGAAACTCCTCCTGAAAGCTGGAAACCTGCTTGCGTCCGCACATGATGGTCCCTTCGATGCAGATTTTAGTGAGTACGGATGGGAAGACCTTGAGCTGGGGGGTAAGAATTGTTAAGTTCCAACTATAGAACTAAATTAACGACAGTATATAATGAGATGTATGTATTAGCTGGGTGATTTTTTATTTTTATTTTGTACTCATTCAGTGGTTTGGGAGAAAACCTATCAAAAAGCTCCACTTGACGTCAAATCTGTTATCCAAAGCTTCTCGAAGAATGTGAGGCTTTTTATGTGTAGTCTGAAACCCGTTTGCAGTGAGATTGAAACAGGTCGGGGCCAGAATTAAGCATGTCCCCTTGGCTGTAGGATACCACTGGCATCCAGCATTCTCGATGGACCAGATTCCGAAGCTGGTTGACCAGGTTCTTGCTCTCAAATCCTCCACTTCTGGATTAGCTAGGTGTTTCACATTAAAACCAGCAAGCAAATAAATGATTTGTATTTTGCTTTATTGGTAGCCGAATCACATGATGAATTTTTTGAAGATAGAAACCAGTGTAGTCATTTGCACTGTTACTTTGCGCAGGAGCGTCAGAGAGGGCGGAACGGTGTGCGGTTCTTCTTAAAGCATCCCAGCCTTGATGTTCGCCTTATGACTCAATTGACCCTATTTCATGAAGGCATTTGGTTCCTTCTTACACTCGGTGGTTTGCTCACCGAGAAAAACTTGAGACCCATTCTTGGTATGCTTGTTGCTGTTGGGCGCCCGGGTCTTGCTGCCGGTCTGCTCTCACCTACACTGAACTGGCACACCGTTCAGGCTAGCAAGGAAGAAATGAAGAGATTGAAGCAGCAGGGAAAGTTTGTCAAGAGAAAACCGTAGTTCGTTGAGAATACGTAGGCAACTTATCTGAAATGGATTTGACGCTGCCAGCACGAGAAGGGTGTCCATATATAGAGGTGTTCGGATCACTCTTTCTCTGGCGAAGTGGGTGTAGCGCAGAAAATGGCTAGCTTGGTTGAATCAAGCTAGTAAACGTGCTCTGTAACAACCCGCAGATCACTAAATTGAAAACTTTCCCTTGGCAGCTTTTCAAAAAAGCGTAAGCTGAAATTCTGTGATTTTATATACCTTCGGAGTTAGCAGTTCAGGCATTAGTCTGCTTGCTTCTCATCCACTTGAGTTTGTTGCATTGGGTATTTTGATGTGGCCTTAGGATTGTCGATTGGTGAGGGGACAAGCTGGGCATGTAACAAACACTCAAGCCAAGTGGAAGAAGGCGTTGCTGCCCAGCAAAAACAATAATAACGTAGCTATTTGCTGACGAAAATATAAGATTGCCGTTCCAATACGTAGAATACTCTCAAATTAACAAACTTGAACAAGATAATTTCGCATAAGCGTACATGAAAATAACGTACAGCCAACCGATGTATATTAAAATGAACAATCTACGAAAACCTACATGAAATGATCTTTACTATCAAGATGAATTTATCTAGAACACTAAATGCATCATGAAAATACAGTTCAAATATAGTGGAAACACTTTTGTCGCATGTAACTATCTTCGCTTTGGATATCTCATTTACTTATCTACTCCTCTTTTTTACAATAACATCTTATATCCGAATTCAGATTCCAAGGCAGCTTTACAATCCACCTGGGATTGTGGCTTCTACACACTTTTGTAATAGTACAAATAAAAAAAAAAACAGATTGTGTTACTTTTAGAATAAAGAGATTATGGAAAGTGCGATGGCTCGTGTTTTAGAGGCTGCGGCAACCGTGGATGCCACCAGAGAAGAGCTTCACTGCGATACTCGGAGGAGACGGAATCGGAGAGAAGGCTACTCCGAGAACAAGCTCCTCTGCTGAATCTTCAAACTGCAGAGACCGCAGGTTTTCTGAGCAGAGAAGAGCAAGGAAGAAGCCAACGAAGCAAATCCAACACCAGTGGAGAGACGCCGGGGTATAGGGCGGCAAGCATTTCGGAGCACTGTCCACTCAACCTCTGACCTGGAGGGGCTGACTGCTGCGAACCCAGCACGCAATGGCAGAATGGATCAAATCCGGACAGTGCGGAGTGAAGAGCAGGCTGGATTTTGAGGAGCGATGTGAAATTTAGCGGCCGGGACTTGGATTGTGCGCGTGCAGAGGGAACCGCTGTCCGTAATTTGCTCCCGAGATCTGCCCTCGCCCTCCCTTTCCCGACGTCGTAGTTTGCTACGTTAGTGGCTCAAAGGCACCATAACCTACCTCAAGCTCAAGCTCATCCCTTATTGTTCGCTCCCTTTTGCGTTGTGCCTCTTTCGTATTCAGTAATCGGAACCGCAGCTTTGTTCTGCTGCTGCTGCTGCTGCTGCTGCTGCTGCTTTTGCACTGTCGTTAGTTGTCAGGATTGTGTTCATTTTCTCTCCCAGACTCTTATTAAACACGGAAGCCATGGGGGAGTTGGAGAGGAGAGGGAGGACGAAGAGGATGGGGAGAGGGAGGAAACATAGCGGTGTGGGGGAATTTTGATGAAATACTGGCGGCGCAAGGGGGGATGTGTTGTGCAAATGAGGTGAGAGATTGATGAGTTGGAGTGGAGCGATGGAGCGTGGTGAATCGCGGGATGCAAGTTGATTTATAACCATAGAATTGGATTTCATGCGCGTTGTTGGATTTTATTAGGGCTAGTTGGGCGTTGGGATGTGTTGAATGTGGAGTTAGGAGGTGGTTCTGAAGATCTAGCTGCACGGCGCTTACGATTCCTGGAGGTTGTTGGAGCCGAGAATCTGGATTTGTGATTTGGATCAGGCGATGCTCAATAGCGGCGCTCCGGATGCAAGTGTGCAGGATTGGCGTAATGAGGTGTCTGGTTAGGGTTGATAGCATGAGCAATGCAGTAACGTTTCAGATATGAAAATTTGTGGCGTGCATGGTTTGCGAAGGCTGTTGTAGAATTGGATCGTGTGATGTGGGCAGCTGGCACTGTTGAGCCGAGGGACAGTTCTCCATAACCTTCCGAATCTTATTACATGATATACTCGGGGGTTCTTAGATTCCTGCATTCAGGTGGCAAGGCGCTTCTGGAATATTTCACACTCTTGCTGCAAGGTGGAACAGGGAGGTGATTTTGCCTACACTTTCATCGTCTTGAATGTCGGCGCAGATTATTCTATTGAGGTGGTTTGGCTACGGACACCTTCTCTGGTAGCTAGGAGTGTGTGTGCTCAGCCATTTACGTACCTTAGAACTGGAAGATAGTGGTATTCAAAGGCGGCGACCTTTGCCTCGAGATGCGAGTAGGGACGTTCGCGGAAACGTCTTCAGCTTAGGGATATATCCGCAGCGTTGAATCAAATAAAAGTTCTCATGAGCTGCAGAGCTAGTTTCAGCTGTTTAGGCGGTTGATATCGGGGATCTCGTGTGATAATTTTGAGAAGGGAAGGTGGAGGGGTACAAAGTGTTTAGTTGTCCCGGCAGGTACTCAACAGGTTTTGGACATGGAGTATGAGAGTCCGACCTTCTTATCAACTGAGTGTGAGTGCCTGTTCCTCTTCTGCATATTCCTTGTTTTTTCTTTTTCTTTTTTCACGTCACGCTGCAGTCGATTGAAGGTTTCTGATGCTTAACGCTTGCGGACGCTGTCATACCTCCTTGTGTGGTATTGTGATTTAATCTTCAACTTTCGTTTTAATCAGTTCCCATGTCATGATTTTTCTGCTGGCCTCCGGCCTTCGTATGCAACGATAGGAATATGTGATCCGTGTTACAATTGATGTAGATGTTAACTTGTGTCTATCTTACTTGCTTCATGTAGCAAGCTATCGGAAGGAATTTGAAGAAGTTAAATCGAACGTTAATGTTTGCTGAGTTGTTCTAGTTTCATGAAGAGCAATTTTTTTGTGAGGGAGATGCTGTCTGCCTTCAGTGGGAAAACTACGCTGTAATGAAGGAGAGTCATGGCTCCTTGAATGCTCAATATCTATCGTGAAAATGGGGTCTACCTGGCTTAAAACGCTGAATTACGCGCTGTTGTTTTGCAGTCCGAATATTCTGTTTGGGCGAGTACGTGTATTCTACGTTATCTAGAAGGGTAAGTCTTTTTCGCTTTTTGTTCCAACGCAGAGTGTTGTTATGTTACAATGATGCAATGAGAGCTGGTGCCCTTGGCACCATTTCAATAGTGCCGGGTAGTCAAGCCTGTCAGCAGTTAGAGTTTGCCGGGTTAATGTTAGATGATAGTGATGCTGCGTGTGACACTGTAAGCTATCAGGACCAGATGGCTGTTGAGAGTTTCCACGTTATTAACGAACATGGTGACCGAATGAATTGGCTGCAGGTGGAAGATGTTTGCGATGTGTTATACAAAATTGCCCGACAGTGGAGTGTGGAATTTGCTGTTCAAAAGTGAGTCTTCTTTTATACCACGGTAACGTGTTCATTTCTCATGGTACTGTTACACGTGTTTAGTGTACTTTCAGATGAAATCAGTAGGTTGCATCCAAAAATTGGCTTGTGAAATGCTGCATCGGAAGCTGATAGAAGGATGTAGTTTTGAAAGAGGAACTTGAGGATATATCATAATATTATGAAGAGGTTTTAATTTATGTATGCATGGGTGTGGTGCCTGCTTTTTTGGACAGGTTTGTCAACCTCATGGTGAGTGTTGCAGTTTGGTGTTCTTCATTCTATGCCTTTGGACAGATTTCATCACAACTTTGAATACATCGAGACATGATTTTGGTAACAAGGATGAGTGTCTTATTGTGCTTGGTCCAGTAGTATTGTTCCTTTGACTACTTGGGTACTTGATATCGTGCATATATTGGGGTGCAGCTGATTTGAAATGTTCTTGGTTGTGCAGGTTCTGATTAATCCACGTCTTCATCGTGACCAACAAGATCAATTGAAGGTTTTCTATCGCTCTTTTCTAGTTTCTGGATCTTTTGTTTCAGAACCCGTAAAAGCATTCAAAAGCCGTTTTAATAGGAAGCTGTGTTGCATTCAAATGTGAATGCATTGTGTAAAACTTGTACAACAAGGAGAAATGCAGCCTGGATATTTTGCAGATTTTTCCTCACAAAACATCACCTGAGCTGACTTTTGAAATGGCATCTAGTATATCAATGACTTAGTGGATTTGGTATCTGAGGTTTGTTCTTCTTTTGTAATATGTTTCTTTTTGAATGCAGCCTTTGTTGACCAGAGCTTTGGATCAGCTACTATGGCAACGGGTAATGAATCCCCGAGTCATGAGGTATGAAAGCGGTGACAACAGCATGAATAATTGCACTCTTTTTTCTAAATGATTTTTTTGGCAATTTTTTGAATGATCATAGTGCTTCATAAAATTTGATTTGCTTTTTGTATGCAATTGCAGAGGCCTGATCGCTTTGGCATGTCCTAATCAAGACACTGCTCTTTTATTTGGTTATTTGGTAAGTAATTTACATAAGCGCGCTGTTTATACTCGCTCTCAAGGTGGACAATTGCTACTACCTTTGGTTTTAAGTAGATAAAATGACGAAGTGCTAGTTAGGGTGTTCATTCATATATCCACAATGATGTTAGCTTTCTTAGACCGGATAGCAGCGGGCTCTCTGGTGGTTGCTGATATTATATGTTGCTCATTGGCATCATCTCCTCTTTGCAGATGGAAATCATTGCTGAGCTTGTTTGCAACAACCCAACTCCTGAAGCAGATTCAAAGAGCAACATTGACGTTGAGGCTGCACCTTCCAGTACATTGAAAGTATGTGCCATTTGCTGCATGGTTCTGACTCAAAGATTTGACAAATTCTTGACTCAATGATATAATATCACGTTGCGCTGCAGAGATTTAGTTTGTGTTCTATTTTTATCTTTTTTCTGTTATGTAGGAAATTATCTGCAATCTGTGATAGTCTTTGTAGTCTCACTCATGCGTCAATAAAGATTCCAAGATATTGAGAAACTTGCCAATATTTGGTTTTGGGAGCTTATTGTGTTGTGTTGGCTTGCAGCTACATCATGAAAAGGCGAAGGTGGCGCAGTGTTTGTACCAAAACTATTGCCTCGAGCAAGTCTACGTTGCAGGAATGCCACCACCGGTAACCATAACCTCTACCAGGATCCTGTCACATTTTGTTTAGAGATTCTGCAACTGGGGCAAAGGACCCCTGCCTTACTCTCTGTGTCATCATGAGTATGGTGTGCTCGTTTTGCTAATGCCTGAATTTGATGTTTCAATCAAATAGAACTTGGGTCTTAATTTTCTATCTTTGTTTGTAGGTGCGGGAAGCTGTACTGACAGCTTTGATGGGATGTTCGGAAGCTCCGTTATTGGGGTCGGGATTTTTGGATACTTCCTCACATAGTCTTCAACATGCTACTCCTATTTGTTGCATCACTTTAGAGCCTCTCTTGTGTCCTGTATGTATTCTTTCTCATCAGCCTAAGTTCGTTTATAATCGCATGACCTCACCTGTTCATCCACTCAGTAATCTCTTCTGAGCTATTGTATTGGTCTGACATGATTTCTTGCGTGCAGGATGGTGCGATTGCACCTGATGTTGTGGCAGTGATACAACGAAGTGCCACACTTAGCAAGAATCATGCTGTAAGCGAATTTCTTTATTGATGCAATTTGGTGTCTTCCATGATGTTGTGCATGTACATGTCAGGCTACAGTGTGATTGAAACAGATCTGAATTCAGCTTACATATGATGTCTTAGTGACTGTTCATGTTAAAGGCGTCCTGAAATGCACTTCTTTTGAACCAAATGAGTTCAAATGAGTTTAATGATTCAGGAGAGGTTAATGAGCAAATTGTTGTTAATTATTCTATCTTATAATATTCGTTACCAGGTTGTTGCAAGGGTTGGTACAGTAAACAACTCATGAATACTTTCGAACTGTATTTTCTTTTTCTGAGAGCTACAATGGCACCATTAGACTCATTTGAAACATCACAGTAGTTTGATGTAAATGTTTTGTTCGACTGTTCTTGCAGTTTCTTTACCGGGGGCGTGCACTTTTTGAGTGGCTCAGCTCTTCGCCAGTTCCCAAGAGCCCGGAAACACGAGCAATGGTATTGCCAACCGACATATATAGACTCTCTTAATCTTGAGGACTGTCCTTTCTATTTGTGCACTTTGTCGGCGTACTCTGCACTTATACACCGACATAGGTTGACAAATTTGACTGACATGTCTAAATATTTAAAGCCTGGAATTGTAAAATTATAACAGAGCATCTTTAGTTGTCATTGATTGGTTGTGGAAATCAGGCGTAAAGAACTTAATCTTGACACCAGTCAGTCATGTCAAACACTTGGTAGCACACTTTTGAAAAGTCCGATTATCAGAGGAATGTAGGAGGGCCAGCAGCTTCATATTTCAGTACTTGTCTTATATTTAATTCATATGATTCGAGACTCAAACCTGTTTTGTTTAGATAGATGGCAGTTTTCTTTAAAATTTGAATTGTGCACTTCAAATTAAAACAAGACCAAAATAATATAATTTGTAAGACATTAATACTATCAAAGATAAATCATATTATCTTTATTAATATTAAATCACGAAATTCTAACACATCTTTTTTTTCTAAATAATTTTTTCGTAGTTATTAAAAGAATATAAAAAATATATAATAGAAGGAGTTTAAGGCAATTATTTAAGTGAGGTCCATTATCTAGGAACATTCTAAAAAGTCCAGAGTGGTAGAACAAAGTATAAATAAGACTAGTCAAGGCTTTCTGGGGCATCTAGTCAAGTAAGGCTTTGGACCCTTTTTCTTACTAAAATTTGGTTTTACATCCTTCTATCCTTCTATTTAGTTTAGTTCTGTTCTATTTTTTTTTGTTCAATTTTATCTATTGTGTCATATTTTGATTAATCTTATTTAGTTTTGTTCACTTTTGTTTTGGTCTATTTTGTCCTATTTTGTGATGAGGCTTTATGTTGCTATAGTTTTGAAGGGTCTTGGATTTTAGAGATAGATTGGTCATATTTCAAAATCCAAAGATTAATTATGTAAAAATAAAATCTCTAAAAAAAATTATATCTCATGTATGAAGAATATTTTGGTCTTTAAGATGATTTTATAGAAATAAAAAAGTATGTACACTATTTTAATGTTTGAAATAATTTCTTTTATATAAAAGTGGCAGCTTTTGTAAAGAGTTTAGAAATTGGTTTTATAAAATACTATGAATAAAAGTTATATATGAATAAAAATATTAAGACAATAATTCTTCTACTATAAAAAAATATGAATCATAAAACAACCAATAAATTAATACACTCTAATGTCACTAGAAAAGAATAAATATTCACTTAATGAAAATATTAAAATTAAAATGGCTATTATCAAAGATAAGAAGATTAAAAACTCTTATATTCTTTGTATTCTTTTAATAACTACAAAAAAAATATTAAAAAAAAATAAAAATGTATTAGAATTTTGTGATTTAGTATTAATAAAGATAATATGATTTATCTTTGATAGTATTAATGTCTTACAGATTATATTATTTTTCTCTTGTTTTAATTTGAAGTGCATAATTCAAATTTTAATTAGACCTTATATAATGTTGCAATTCTATTTTAAATGATTAATGTCTATTTTTTTTTTATAATTTACTTGGATTTTCTTGTAATTTTTTTTTTTGTAAAAAACATAAGTTTTATTGAAATTGGTCTAGCAATATAAGAAAAAAAAAATTGAAGTTTTTGTTATTTGAAATCAATTAGTAATAAAATATTTTTTCTTTAAAAACCATAATTATATTTTTATTGTTATCATTTAAGTAGATGGTATGTAGAAAAATATGAATGAAGCCTTTCTCAGTTTTCTCAATATTTTTTTTATCATCAACCTTGTGTCAAGTGCCCCTAATCTTCTTATTTTTAGTAATAGCCATTGTAGTTTTAAAATTATGACTATTTTTGAATGAATATCTATTCTTTTTAAATGATATAAGAGTGTATTCACTCTTTGGTTGTTTTGTCTTTCACAAAAAATGTATAAAGTTGAATTTTTTCTTATATAATATAAATTTGGGTCTATTAGGTATATTTTGCTTATAAAATATTAATTTTTGTAATTTCAAATATCAAAGAATAATTATGTTGAAATGTGCTATATACAATAATAATCATTTAATTTTATAATTAATATGCATTTATTTTAAAATTCATTTATATACTTTCAAATTCTAAATTTTATCTTATTTTTATGATAAAAAATAATAAGTTCATTGACTTTATAATTTTTTAAGTTCTAATATTTTTTAAAAAAATCTTATTAATATAATTAAAATTAATAATAATAATAATATTATTATTATTTATTTAATTTTTTACAAAATAGTTTAAAAAATTATACTTATATTAAAATTTTTAAAAAAATACTTGAAATATATAAAATAAAAATCATATATATATATATATATATATATATATATATATATATATATATATATATATATATATATATATATATGTATATATATATATATATATATGTATATTTATATTTATATAATTTATATAAATTATAAAATAAAGTTGTATAAATATTTAAATATGTATTTATAAAACATTCAAAATTAACCTTAAAAAAATTTGGATTTAAGAATAAAAATTATTGATGATTTTTTTAAAATTAAATGTATTGTAAAATATCATTATATATTAATTCTAGTAAAAAATAAAGTTAGTCTTAATTATTTTTAATATTAAAGTAATTAAAATTAAAAAGTTTTATAATTTTTAATAAATTATTTTTGAAATATTAAAAAATCATTATCTTTATGTTTGTCTCAATTAAACAAAGATAGATACTTTCGAAGTTGGGATTTGAATTACCAATTCACCATCCTTAGGTTTTTTAAGGTCATTATTGACCAAAATTTGAAAAAAAAATATATTTAATTTATGAATCTATATATATATATATATATATATATATATATATATATAAAAGAAAACATGGTGTCATATGAGTTTGCTTGTAATGGCAAACCTACGTAAAAAAAACATACAATAATAAATACTTGAAATGCCTTGTGATTTAAAATAATTATAGATTATTTTGAAACTTTAATTAAGTTGTAAAGTATCTAAAATGTCTAAACACTTAACTATGAATTTTTTTACTTAAAATGAGTTTATATATATTATATATAGTATATATAGAGGTAAGAGTGAAGCCTTTTTCACTCTTATTAACTTCTTTTTTGTTTCTAATTTAATTTCAAGAGTTTGTAGTTTCCCTATGTTTTGGCAATAGCCATTCTAATTTTCCTTTTAATATACATAATTCTCTATTTCTATTTCTTTGAAAGAGTCTCACTTGTTTATTTTTTTTCTTCGAGTTCTTGTCCTTGAAAAATTGACAAGAATAAACTTACAATATCAGAGCTTTGTCTTTTCTTGATTTAGAGTGGATTATCCCTTTCTTTTAATAAAACTTAAGCGTATTAGGAGTTGGAGATTATCCTTTTCTAAACTAATATTGTCCTTAGCATTTTTTTTCTTTGTTTCTAAGTCTTTTTTTTTCATTTGTCTTGAGTGATATCAAACATCTTCTTTTCTTTAAGTATTATTGTGGTAGAGCTTCTTGAAATAAAGAATGCCATTGTACAAATAAAAGAACAATTATAGAAGTTAATGCTTGCAATGCATCAACTCAATTTACCAAAACATGGAGCAATAAGAATAGCAAGGAGTGAAGATATAGAAATGATTGGATTTGCTTCAATAACTACACCAAATCATGTCCCTTTTCCTATGGTGGAACACCCTTTTAGTATTAGAAAACCAAAAATTATACTACTTGAGAAGTTTGATATCACAAAATCCAAGTTTTGAGGATTTATTAATCAACTACAACTTCTAATTGATCTTCAATCCTAGAGCTATCCAATTCCAAGATCGTAAGTTAGATTCATTGATACACTTCTTTAAAGTTTAGTATTATTATGGTTTTTATCTTTTTTGAATGATAAGATCTAATATTAGATAATTTAGAGGCTTTTTTGGTGGATTTTTTATCTATGTATGGAGAATATGATGAAATTTGTATTATAACTAATAAAATCCATATCTAACAAGAAGGAAATTAATCAATAATATTATATACTTTTTAATTTTACCAACTTACAATTGATATCAAGTGGGATGATGTTGCACTTATTATCCAATTTTTCTATGGATTACAATATGAAATAAAACAATTGATGTTCAATTTACTTGATACTCAAACATTCAGTTAAGAAATTCATTTTGTTGTAAGGTAAGACAATTAACTTTTTGAATTTTGATCTAAGAGTCATATAAGTGCACCTCAACACTACCATAATTCAATAATAATGCCAACATCTTTTCAATACATATATTCAAAAGTAGAAAATATGCAAATTGATGCAGTATATTTCAAACCTCCTATTGAACAAAGAAAGACTTATCATCTTTAAGAAGGATTATACTTGTATCGTGGAAAACTTAAGCACACTACTCAACATTTTTTAAAGAAGAAATACAACCAAAAAATGAGGAATACGGTTGTCAAAAAAAATAGTATGTCAAAAAAAGAGTTTGTTTAACTAAAATAAAAATTATACAATTGGAATCTTGTACAACATCTAGTGAAGGTCCTATTTTCTTCTTAGAATCCTCTTTTTGTTTTACAATAAATATTATTTTAGGAACTAAACATTACAAAGTCTTTGTTTTGTTAGATTTAGGAGTTTCAACATGTTTTTTAGATGAAGAATTTTCTAAAAGACATAGCATATCTTTAATGAAGAAAACTAAACATGTTCATATAGAAGTCATAGATAGTTGTCCATTATCTTTACAAAATGTTATTCATGAAAACCTTCCTATAGAAGTAATGATTAATAGTCATAGTAGCTTTATAATATTTAATATCATTAAATCTCTTTTTAATCTAATTATTTTAGGACTATCATGGCTAAAAAAATATAATCCAAAAATAGATTGGATTTCTTGTAGTCGTGATTTTTTTGAAAGTATAACTAAGAGTACAATTTGAATATAATATCATACCTTTTAGACTTATAAATGCACCAACAGCTTTCCAACATCTAATGAATGATATTTTTGAGAATTTTTAGATGACTTTATTATCTGCTATTTAGATGATATGTTAATCTATTCAAAGAATACAAAAAAATATGAACTTCATGTTCATCATGTAATATAAAAACTAAAAGATACAAGACTCTATGCTAAGTTAGAAAAATGTGTATTTCATACTACTCAAGTCAAATTTTTAAAATATATTATTTCAAATGATAGACTTATGATAGATCTTAAAAAAATTTAAACTATTATGGATTCAAAGATTTTAAAAATAATAAGAGATGTTTAATGTTTTTTAAGATTTGCCAACTGTTATAAGATCTTCATCAAAAACTTCTCTTAAGTTACAACTCTACTTGTATGTTTGATTTATAAAGACAAATTTCAATGAAATCAAGAAGTAAAAGTAGCATTTAAAGCTTTGAAGGAAGCCTTTATTTTTGCACCAATCTTATATTGTGTCGACTTTTCTAAGCCATTTTTTACAAAAATAGATCTATCAAACTTTGCTTTAGATGCCATATTATCACAAATAAGAATAAATGATAAACTTCATCTAATAGTTTTTTATTTAAGAAAATTTTCAAAAGTCAAGATTAACTACAAGATTCACAACTAAAAACTTCTTGTAATTGTAGATTCATTTCAAGAGTGGCACCATTATCTAAAAGATATTTTTACTTCAATCATTATTTATATCAATAATAAGAATCTTAAATATTTTATGTTTTTATGTATTTTGAATTATTGCTAAATCCATTAGAGCATGTATTTGTCAAGATTTGATTTTAAGATCACTTATCAACTCAAAAAATAATAAGGTTTGTTGGACATCTTTTTTACACATTCTTATTTTGCACCAAAAGAAAGAGATGCATCTTTTCATCAACAAATAATAATTCTCTTGAAGTTGAAGTACTTTCATCTTCAAGTAATAAAATCAACATTGATTATTGATTCAATCGTTATCAAAGAAATTCAATCAAGTATATCCTTTGATTTTCTTATTCATGATATCAAGAATCCTTCTTCTAAGTCTCACGATACTTCTAAGTTTGAGTTTAAAAATAACTTACTTTATTTTGAAGGACTCCTATATATTCTTAAAGGAGAAGTAAATTTATATATTCTTCAAACACATCATGACTTTCCAGCAACCAAATATTTTAGAGACAACAAGAACTTAGAAATTATATCTAAAGATTTTTGGTGGCTACAAATGTAGAAGGTAGTGAAAGAATTTGTCTAATCATGTGAAATTTATTTAAGGTCAAAAACTCATTATCATCAATCCTATAGACTTTTTGAACCATTATTTATTTTAAAACAACCATGGTCTTTTATTTCTATAGATTTTATCATAGATCTTGCAATCTCAAGTTCTTATGACTCTATATTTATGATAGTAGATCGTTTCACAAAGATAGCACATTTTGTACTAAGTACTAAAACTATTAGAGGTAAAAAAATAGCCAAGCTTTTCTTTGACAATATCTATCGCTATTATGGATTGTTTAAGGATATTATATTAGATAGAATAATTCAATTTGTATCAAGATTTTGAAGAATAATTTTTAAAATTCTAAAAGTAGATATTAAACTATCTTTAGCTTTCTATCCTTAAATTGATGGATAAATAGAGCATGTAAATCAAGTTTTAGAGCAATACTTGAGATATACCATCAATTATCAATAAGATGATAGGATAATTTTTTTATCATTACCAAAGTTTACTTATAATAATATGGTATATTATTCTATATAATAAATATCTTTTTTTATTAATTATAGATATCATCCATGATTTTATATTTTTGACTTTTCAAAAGTTAATAATCTTGCAGTAGAAGATTTGATAAATCATTTATTTGAGCTACATATAATAATGAAGGTATAATTAAAAGAGGCTTAAGAACAACAAAAGAATAATGGAGATGCTTATTGCAAGGAATAACTTCATTTCTATAGTGATAAGGTATACTTACTTTATTAGAATATTAAAACTATTTATCTTTGTGACAAATTGGATTATTATAGACTTGAATCCTTTCCTATTTGTGAATAAGTCAATCTAATTGCTTATCGATTACATTTATTGGACTTTATGAAAATCCATCTTATATTTTATGTGTCTTTTTTAGAGCCATATAAGATAGAGAATATCTTAGAAAGAAGATAAATATCATTGTCTCTAACAGAAGTCGATAATAATTAAAGATTTGAGAAAGGAGAAGTCTTAGATTCAAGGCAGTGTCCACATAGATTAGAATATCTTATTCATTGGTGCAGATATAATATTAATAAATATACATAGAAGCCAACAAAATATCTTATAAATGTAATAGAAAAGGTCAAAACTTTTCATCAATAACATCAATCAAAACCAAGATGAAGGATAGCCAACCTTTTTTATAAAAGAAATACAATTTTAAAAAGATTACATTCTACCTTCTATCCTTCTTTGTAGTTTCTATATAAGTGTGGTGTTAAGGAGATGGAAAATTAAGAGTGAGCAGATTCAACTTAAAAGCCATCATTTACTAACTTACCAAATGAGACATTGTAATTATCATAGCTTTCAAGATGACAAAATAGAAATAAAGACCTTCAAAAACAACGTATTCTTCCTTTAATAATTTCTAAGATACAATGCATTTGGTATCACAACTTGACTAGAGACTATTGATATTTTATAATTTTATCAAAGATAGGCATGACTCTTAATAGTGTTACAAATATTTTATTTGAAAGAAGTTACAAAGATTTTAATAATGATCAAATCACAAGGTGATTTTTCCACCCTAGAATGGCATATTATCAATGGCTAAGAGGACCTATTAACTACTTTCAAAGGAAACAAAGATCAAAGTATATGTCAAATATAATTTTTTGCATTTTGGACTTTCTCAACATATGATCATTGCTCCTCATCAAACTTATTCCTAGAAAGAAGAATAATGTTACAAATATATATCTACAAAAATTATTATTTAGATAATATAAATAAATAGAAATAGATAAAAATAGATTAATTTTATAATATCTTTTAAAAAAGCTTCTTAGAAGCTTTTTAAACATTGTTTTGACTTTATATATATTTTTAGTTGATTAATAGGTTAGAAATTTGATCAAAAAACTATCCATATGCTACATGTGTTGGTAGCTTATGGAACAAGCTAATTATATGGCATCCATATAGAAAACTTATCTTGCAAGTCAAGATACATATCATCTAAAGTCAACACGTTTTTGGAGGTCCAATAGAACATCACTATATAGATCTTAGGTACATATTTTATATAGAGGCAAGAATGAAGCCTTCTTCATTCTTATCAACTCCTTTCTTGTTTTTAGACTAGTTTCAAAAGGCTGTAGTTTTCTTGTATTTTGGCAATAGCCATTCCATTTTTTTTTAATATATATATATACTTCTCTATTTTTATTTCTTTAAAATAATCTCATTTATTTATTTATTTTCATCAATTTTTTATCCTTGATATTATAATAGAGACTAATAAAGTGTATTTAATGTATAACTTTGAAGTTGAGTTAAATGCAACATTTGTAGTCTTATAATATAAGGCACATAATGAGAAGAGGATGTTCAAAAATATAACAAACGTAAATAAGAAGTGAAAAAAACTATACATACTAAATACATTGATGTGATGCAAATATAAGATTTATAATAGAAACATTGATTTGGAAGTAGAAATTATTGTGATTATAGAGTAGTTTTATTAATAAGTTCTAGATTTCTAGAGCTTGAATTTTCCACAAGCATGGCTTATACAATACACTTTGAATAGATATTAATATTTTTATAGTAGATGTATTCGAATTTAAAAGTTAACATATAATTGGGAATGACAAGTGATAATATGTATAAAGTAAAATGATAGGATTGGAATTGGATGCAAAGACATAATAAATTGGAGTGGTGAAGAGTAAAGATGATGATATAAAAAAGGTCCAATGAAGGATGGTATGAAAAAGCATGATGGATAATAGTGGCAATCAATGCAACAAGAAAGAATGTGAAAAGATCAAAATTAAATACAAAGAGTGCAATAGTGGAGGCTATTATTTAAGTACTAAAGTATTAATCTTAAATAAATCTTAATCGATTCCTATAGCTATTAATTTAATTATTTATTTTAAGTAAAATTTTATTTACATATCAATTCTTAAGAAAATAACAAACATATAAATTTTGAAAAAAATCAAACTTACTAATTGAGAATAAAAGCTACTAAAATTCTTAAATTTTGATCATCTTCTTTTTTTAATATAAATGTTGATCTTTTAGTAGCAATTTTTGTTTATTGAAATCTTTAATTTTTATATAAAGTTTTAAAAGTATTGATATAAAGTCCAAAATGGTTTCACAAATTTTTGCTTTAATCAAACTAGCAAATTTTTTAGGATCACAAAAATCCTTATTAATCCTTAAATTCAAATATTTAAGACCAAAATCTAATAAAAAAAATATATATTCTTTAATCTAACCATTTGATTGATTTTAAATTTATAAAAAAATAGTTATAAGAAAAATAATAATAATTTTATAAAATTTCATCCATTAATTTATTATACACCTATAAATACTTCAAATATATAAGCCTTGCTTTATTTTTCAAAATCCAAAACCTTTGAATATATCTTTTAATTTGAAAATCTCTTAAAAATTCAATATGCAACCAATCACTTCAAACCAAAGCTAAAACAATTTTTATAAAATTTTCTTTCAAATCTTATTTTTCAATCTCTAAAAGAATCCTAGAATTATCATAGGTATACAATTTTATGCTTTGAAATTTGATTTCTATGCTCGTTCACAACCAATCTATTTTAAGTATTAATTTTTAGTATCTTAATATAATATTTGCTATAAAATAGTTTTAATTTCTTTTTAAAGATTTTTATATTATTTATTTTTTTAATATAATTTTATTTTTCTTATTTATGAACATATAAAGTAAATAAGAGCCTTTTTTAAATAGAAATGTAATATTAACACTAAAAGTTTTTATTATCTTCCTATCATTTACTAATGTTTTGCTACTATATCTTTTTAGTAGGCTCTTCTATAATTAAATTTATATCTTTATCTTTCATTATATAGTTATGTTATAACACAACAATGTTGCTTTGTTTTAGATCATATTATAGACCTCAATACTTTAGTGTGGATTTTTGACATATGACTTGATAATCAGCAAAATCATAATGGTTATTTTCTTCTTTGAAGTCAAATTGTAATGGTTAAGGAGTAGTTGAATCTAAATTCATTGGGGTTTAAAAATATGATTTTTTTTTTGCTTAATATAATATAAAATTAAAAAATTATAAGTCAATGTATTTTTGTTGCTTTGGCCAAAAATTTTGGAAAAATAGATGTTCAAGAAAGACTATCATATGTGTTTTTGCAAGATATTCTATGTCCTACTAACATTGATAACTCACTCATAGATTGTAATAATAAAGGCCCTTATTTGGTTGTAAGTGAGGATGTTATAGAGACATAAATTGTGCCTTCTATAGATTAGCAGTTAAAGGCCATGTTGGCATGCAATAGTACTCTAGTAGTAAAAAAAAAAAAAAACACATAGTTTAATAATTGGCCATTGGATTTAAAACCACATCTTATTAGTACCAAAGCACAAATCATAATGGCTTTTATTTGCTTATTATCAAGAATTATTGGCTATAATTTGATTGAGCTTATAATAACTAGTATGCTTGTTCTATGAATATGCCTTCAAAAAATGATGCTTTTGGCAACTAAATAAAAAAAATAGATATTTATAGGTTATCATCTAATTAATTATAAGACCCAGTTGGACTAATATTCAATGTCAATGTCAAAAGAATTATTTGATATAATAAGATTTTTTTTAATATTCAATACTTTAGACTTGTAATTTGATTATTATTAATTATTATTATTTATTAAATATTAGATTAAGATATAATTTTTAAAAAAATATTAAAATAGTAATAATTAATTCTCTTTTTAGAAATTTTTTCTATTAGATCTTAAAAATGTAATAGTTAAGTTTTAGAGGATGATGGATTAAGTGTTGTCTAACTTATCATTTATTAGATATTGTATTCATGATGTAATTATGTGTCAAAGACATGAATCTCGAAGAAAGAAAATCTTCAATATACTCTTGAGTCACTGAAGAAAACTACAAAGTCACTCAAAAGGTGATGTAATATTAATTAGAATGGCTATTGCCAAAAATAAGAATACTAAAAAATCTTGAAATAAGACTAAGGACTCAAAGGCATTGACAAGAGCGAAGAAGGCTTCACTCTTGCCTCTATATATACTCTTAACTATAAGCTACGTGGTGATGTCCTATAGGATCTCCAAAATGTGTTGACTTTGATAGCCACATGTTTTAACTTGCAAGATAAGTTATCTATATATGTGCCATATAGTTAACTTGTTCCAGAAGCTACTACATGGAATTAACTTATTTCACAAGCTACCAAGACGTGGTTAACTTGTTGGCCAAGTTTTTAACCTACAAACACATTTAAGGTCAAAATTGTATCTATAAAGCTTCTAGGAAGCTTCTCTAGAAGACTTTATGAAATTAATCTATGTTTATCTACTTCTACCTAATCATATAAGTGACTATTGGGATAAATGTATATATCCATGATATTACTTCCCCTTCTAGGGACAAATTCTACAAAGAGCAATCATCATCTTTCATGAATCTTTATAATTCTTTATCTTGGTTTTGATGGATATCTTCGATAAAAGGCTTCAACCTTCTTTGTTGCATTTGTAAGATTCTTTGCTAGCTCCCATGTGTATTTTTTAATATCATATCTACCCCAATGAACAAGATATTCCAACCTATTTCAGTCCCCCCTTGAATCTAAGACTTCTTCCACCTTGAACTCTTGATTATTATCCACTTCTATAAGAGGACATGGCATTTGTCTTCTTCTCAAGATATTCATTGTCTTATACGGCTCAAAAAGGGACATGTGAAATACAGGGTGGATCCTCATAGACTCTGATAGATGTAATCAATAAGCAATAAGATTTATTTATTTACAAATAGAAAAAGATCTTAGCCTATGATAGTCCAACTCATCACAAGGATGAATAGTCTTGATATTATGATGGAGTAACTATATCTTGTCACCTACATTGAATTGTGACTATTCTTTATGAAAGGCATCTGCAGTAGTCTTTTGTCATTCTTGAGCTTTTTTTAATTGTATCTTTATTGTTGCATATAGTCTTAACAAACAATTTACTAAATCTTTTGCCACATGATTATCAACTTTTGAAAAGTCAAAAGTATTAAATTATGGATGATAACCATAATTGGCAAAGAAAAGTGTTTGTTGAATAGAAGAATGTATCAAATTATTCTATGTAAATTCTACCAATGGCAAAAGAGATTTTCAATCATCTCAATGATAATTGATGGTATACCTCAAATACTGCTTCAAAACTTAATTCACCCATTCTATTTGTCCATCAGTTTGAGGATGAAAAACCAAAGAGAGCTTTATATCCACCTTTAGAATCTTGAATAGGATTCTTTAAAATCTTGATACAAATTGAGTCTCTCTATTTGATATAATAACTTTTGGCAATCCATGATTGTAATAGATATTATCAATAAAAAACTTAGTTGTTTCTTTATCTGAAATAGATTTTATACAAGGTACAAAATATGCCATTTTGGTGAAGCAATCTACGATTATAAAAATAGAGACATATATATATCTGAGACTAAAAGATCTATAATAAAGTCCATAGAAATGATAGACCATGGTTGTTTTGGAATTGGTAACGGTTGAAGAAGTCCATAAAGTTGATGGCAAGGAATTTTGGAACTTAAATAAGTATTACATGATTGTACAAAGTCTTTGACTATCTTTCACATTTGAAGCCACTAAAAATCTTTTGATATTAGCTCCAAAATCTTATTGTATCCAAAATATTCTACTATTGGAAAATCATGAAAAGCTTGAAGGATACATAATCATGCCTTACTTTTTGGAATTTATATATAATCTTCAAAACATAATAGGTTGTTCTTGAACTCAAACTTTGAAGTATCATAGGACTTAGAAGAAGTATTTTTGATATCATGAATAAGAGGATCAAAGGAAATATTTGATTGAATTTGCTTTACAAAAATTGAATCAACAGTTAATGTTGATTTTATTTTTTGAAGATGAAAATACTTGGGCTTTAAGAAAATAATTCTGTGTTGATCAAAAGATGCATCTCTTTCTTTTGGTACAAGATAAGAATGTCTAAAAAGGACATCTGATAGACCTTGTTGTTTTTTGGATCAATAAATAATCTTGAAATTGAATCTGGATAAAGACATATTCCAATGGGCTTGATGACGATTCAAAATACATGTTGATATGAAGTACTTGAGATTCTTATGATCTATATATACGGTGATTAGACTTGAAGTGCCTTCTAGATAATGATGCCATTTTTAAAATGAATCTATAATTACAAGGAGATTTTTGTCATGGATCTCATAATTAATCTTGATTATTTAAAACTTCTTGGAATAAAAAGCCAGTAGATAGAGTTTGTCATCTATTCCTATTTGTGACAACACGGCACTTATAGTAAAGTCTAAAGCATCTGTTTTCATAAAAGATGCCTTGAAGAAGTTGACGCGATATAAGATTGGTGTAAAAATAAATTCTAACTTTAAAACATCAAATGATGCTTTTGTTTCTTTATTCCACTCAAGTTTGTCTTTACAAGTCAAACATGTAAGTGGAGCTATAACTTGAGAAAAGTTCTTGATGAAGATTTGGTAATAATTAGCAAAGCTCAAAAAGCATTGCATATCTTATATTGTTCTTAAAATCTTCCAATCTATGATAGTTTGGACCTTTTTGGGATCCATCTTAAGGCCTTTGTTGGAAATAATGTATTCTAAAAATTCAACTTGAGAAGTGTGGAATACACACTTTTCCAACTTGGCATATAATCTTGTATCTCTAAGTTTTTGTAATACATGACGAATATAAAGTTCATGTTCTTCTGTATTTTTAAAATAGATTAGAATGTGGTCTAAATAAAAAATAAAAAAATCATCTAAAAATTCATGAAAAACATCTTTCATAAGATGTTGAAAAGTGACCAATACATTTGTGAGTCCAAAAGCCATGACATTATATTCAAAATGTCCATACGTAGTTTGAAAAAGTAAACTTTCATTCATCTCCTTCTTTGATAGGAACTAAGTTATATGTTTTTTGTAGATCTATTTTGGTATAGATCTTTGTTTGATTGAGTTGGTCAAGAAGTCTTGAAATCAAAGGCAAAAGATACATATTTTTTATGGTAATCTTATTGAATTCTTGATAATCCACAGACATCTGTAGAGATTTGTCTTTTTTCTTTAAAAATAAGATAAGAGCCTTCATTAGAGATTTAGAATGGCATATGAAGTTTTTTGCCAAGTTTTCATCAATTTATTCTTTTAATGTAGTGAGTTCATTCTATAATAAGCTATAAATTGGTCTGATTCGTAATCAAGTTCTTTCTTGTAGATCAATTGAATAATCATAAGGTCAATGCTCTAAAAAAATATCTACATTTTTTTTTTCAAAAAAAACTTAGAATTCTTGATATTAACTAAGAATATCACTTGACATTTTTCCATCATTAAAAATGGATATAGCATATATACCAAAAGATGATCCTTCTTTTATAGCATGCATGAAAGCTCTTACATCTATCAGTAAAGGTTTAGATGTATTAGACTTATGTACTTCTACTTCACTAACCCAATCTTGGATTATACTACCAAAAAAGTTAAAGTTATAAAAAATCCAATTTATTTGAGAGTTATATTTTTTTAGCCATGATAATCTTTAAATAATCGGTGTCGTAATACGTGAAGTCTTGCTTGAAAGTGCTCCGGGCACCTGGCTATAGAAGATAGAATAGAAATTACAACTACAAAACCTAATTCTAATAGAATACTAACTAAAATCTAATTAGACCATAATAATGTTAAGCAAGCTTTAATCAAATTCAAAAAAATTTCAAAGAAATTTCAAAGAAATAATAAAAAATCTTAAAGAAATATTAGAATGATCACAAATATATCTCAAATACATCTCAATTCAATCTTATTTTAATCCTAATTAAAATCCTATTAGACTTCATTCAAACTTTAGGCCAAAACTAATTAAATCTTAAACCCTAAATAAATCCTAATAAAATCTTAAACCCTAAATCAAACCCTAAATCCTAAACCAAGCTCTAATTAAATCTTAAATCCTAAATCAAATCCTAAATCCTAAATCAAATCCTAACCAAATTCTAAATTCTAAACCAAATCCTAATCAAATCCTAAATCCTAAACCCTAAACCAAACCCTAAATAAATCCTAAACCAAACCCTAACCAAACCCTAGTAATTTCTACAACAGATTTAAACCTCAATAACTAATGAATGAACTATTGATCTTAACTTAAATTTTTCACACTTCTTAAAAACTAAGTTGAAAACAAGCACAAAAAATTTAAAAAGGATCGGAATTACCAAACAGATGATAACCTCAAAAACGTGCTCAGGTATTGATCGACCTCCTTCTCCAACCTTGATGATAATCTCCAAGAGCCAATATCTCTCCTTTTTACCATTTGATTGATCTCAAAATTCTCATACACATAGAAAAACAAATCTAATATCTTCTCATATAAATTTCAATCTAATTCAATGAGTAGATTGAAAGAAATCTTAAAAACCCTCACTAGACCTAAAATTCTACTTTTTGAGACCTTGACCAACTTAAACCTCAATAACCCTCAATTCAGGCATTAAATCGAGCTAAGATTTACAATACATATTAAGCACAACTATGACCATTAACCCAAAAAATTTCATTTATAAATCTGTTACAAAACTCTTGAAATTACTAGAAATATTAATCCTATTTTATTTCACAAACCCCAAGTCATCCAAAAACAAGCTTGACTTTGTAAAACTCTTACAAAGTCATAACAACTCCAAATCATCCAAAACCAATCCTCATAGAAATCTTATCTAGTTTGCTATCAAATCCCACTCTCCAATCTGCAAAAGAACCCTGGAGTCGTCATCATGACTCGATTTTGTGCCTCAGGATTTGATTTCGACCGTGATTCATAACTGGCCCTCCTTAGGTATCAATATCTAGTTTTTTTAAGTAAATTTTGCTAGAATTTACTCTTAACTTCCTTTTAAAGATGTTCATATCAATTATTTTTTCAATCTACTTTGTTTTGCCTTATTTATGGTCCTACAAAGTAAATAGAAGTCACTTTTCTAAAAAGATAGTATTACTATTAAAAGTTTTACTACCTCTCTATCTTTTATCCATATTTTTCTACTTTATTTTTTAACTTGGCTCTTCTATAATAAGGTCCATATTATCATCTTTCACCATATATTTGTATTACAACATGACACCAGATTGAGAAAAGATCTTATTACATTAAATACTACTATGCTATTTTGATCTTTAATTACTACATCTAAAAGAACGGTCTTATGGATAATATTTCCAAAAGACAATGAACGACCATCTATGGCTTCTACTTGTATGAGTTTAGTTTTCTTGACTAAAAGTATTTTTTGATTTTTGACAAAATCTTTGTCTATAAAATAGGATGAGGCTTCTGAATCTAATAAGGTATAGACTTTGTGATTTTTAGGTCCTAAATATACATCTATTATAAAACAAAGTGAGGGATTTGACGAAAGAATAGAATCTTTATCAAGTGTTGTACATGATTCCAATTGTACGATTTCTATTGTAGCTAAAAAAACTTGAAAGCTGCAGCCATTACTTGACTTATTTCTCTCCAGCCAAGTCTTCCTTTTTGATATCTTTCAAATAATTAATTGTTGCATGCAATGCTTGAGTAATAAATTGTTTCAAAGATTATACTTTTGGTATTGTTAATAGCAAATCTTTGATGCTATCTTTCAACCAATATTGAAATTGATTGATAAGTACTTTATCATTCCAGTCCATGTCGCAAGTGAGGTTTTGGAATTGAAGAATATATGTGGTGGCTAATTGTGATTCTTGTCATAAAGATAAGAATTTGATTTTTTTTACTCAATCTCAATTTTTTTTTAAATATAGCCATAAACACTTCTAAGAATGAATTTAAATCATAAAAAAATCATAAATCCTTTCCATCAAAGGTGCAAATAAAAAAAAAATACTTCTAAATAGAAGTACGCTTATGAAGCCAACTTGAATAAATCCATCTACATATTGGAAAGGATGTAATCTTAAGTAGAGCTTAACTTGTTATAAAAATCCTCAAAATTTTGATCTTGTTCCATTAAACTTCTCATGCATACTAATTCTTGTCTCTCTTGAGCTTATAGAAGCAAGACCCCTTGAATTTGGTTGTGAGATTGATTGACTTGTTTCTCTCAACTGCACACCTTCTTGGTGTAGGCTTTGGACTTCTTCTATAGGTATAAAAGTAGTGCTCCTATGGTTGACATTGGTGATGCATGAAATTTCCGATCTAAGAATATTAACAAGCTCATGAAGATCTACAATAGTTGTAAATCTATTTTCACTTCCATTAGGAATAGCATCTATAATCTTTCTTTCTATAGACAATTCAAACAAATCCAAAAAAATTAAATTAGAAGAGGATAATTTGCAACTTCTTATAAAAATTTCCACAAAGAGGAATAATCCACTCTCTTTAGGAAAAGATCAAAGTTAGAAAATAAGATTTTTTTGTTTAAAGGTGGATAATCTGCAACCTTCAAAATAGAATAATAGAAGTGGAATAATTTATTTACTTCTAAAACAAGAAAAAAATAGTATTTTGGCACTCTTGTCAAACTTTCAAGAACATGAATCTCAAAGAAAGAAAATCCTCATTACACCCTTGTGTCACCAAAGTGAACTAGAAAGTCACTCAAAAGGTGATGTAATATTAATTAGAATGGCTATTGCCAAAAATAAAAAGACTAGAAAGACTTGAAACAAGACTAAGGACTAGAAAGGCATTGAGAAGAGTGAAAAAGGCTTCATTCTTGCCTCCATATATACTCTTAACTAGGAACTATAAGGCGATGTCCTATAGGACCTCCAAAATGTGTTGACTTTGCTAGCCACATGTCTTAACTTACAAAGAAAGTTATCTATATATGTGCCACATAGTTAGCTTGTTCCACAAGCTATCAATACATGGTTAACTTGTTAGCTATGTTTCTAGTTTATAAACACATCTAAAATCAAAACCGCATCTATGAAGCTTCTAAAAAGCTACTCTAGAGGACTTTATGAAATTAATCTATATTTATCTACTTATACCTAATCATATAAGTAACTATTAGGATAAATGTATATGTTCATGACATTATGTTTTAAAAGTAATCCACAAGATTATGTGAAGGATTTGCAAAGAAAGTTTGAAAATTATGACAACATGAATTGTGCTTATATTTCAATAAGTGTAAATTCTTCTACAAAAAATTATTATAATTAAATAATATGATTATTCTAAAGGACTTAATATAAAATAAAAAATAATAGATGCCTTACAAAAAATTCCAATACTAATTGATGTTTTATAATTTTGATCTTTTTTTAGCTTAATAAATTATTAATGATAATTTATTAAGAATTTGGCTTAATTTTTAAATCTTTAACTACTCAATTGAATAAAAAATAGCTATGAACTTAGCATTATGAGCAGTAATAGGCATTTGATATATTGAAGCAAAAATTGGATTCAATTCTATTACTTCAATGTCCAAATGCTACTATACTTTTTGAATTACACATAAACTAAAATGTAGTAGGATTGAAAGTAATCTCAATATAAAAAGATGTTATAAGGCAAGATTATATTATTACATTTGCTTTTAGAAACAATCATAATGTAAAGTCTAATTATTTATCTTATAAAGAAGAAGCTTTGGCAACGGTTTGGACCATTGTTTATTTCCAAACTTATTTATATAGGCAATGGTTTACATTAATGAGCCACCATCAACCTCTAAAGATACTCATAGAATCAAACATAATTACTAACAAGCTTAATAGATGGACTTTGTTGCTTCAAGAGTATGATTTTGATGTTGTGCATTGAGTAGGCATTACCAATTTGGATTTGAATAAACTTTTTCATAATCAAAGTCATTTAGAAGAAGATTTTATTAAAGTTAGATGGCATAGAAATTACAATAGAGAAGCAATTCTTAGATGGCATGTAGCAACATATCTTACTTTGATATTAGGCTCTATATTTGTAGTGCTTAATCAATAGTAAGATGAAGAATATAATAAAACCTAAGGAATTAGCAATGTATGGCAAGACCTTTTAGTCTTATATAAGCTTCAAGAAGAGATATTTTCTTCACCTATTTCTATTATAGAACAAAATAAAATTAATCAAAGAGTATCAAGATTTTATTGGAAGAATAATTTATTATTTTATGTATGGTTTAATGAAGCCGTGTATTATTGTATTGTAATATAGCTATTAAATGAAAGATTAAAAAATATATTATATTAAAGAAAATCTTAAATAAAAATATTATAATAAATTATTTTAAAAACATAAGTAATAAATAAAGAGATATTAAAACTTAATAAGTGTTAAATCAAATTTTTTGTAAAAAATACTCTTACTTCTTTGAAAGGCCATAACTGAGGCAAATCAAAGTGATTAATAAAAAAAATAATATAAAAATATTTAAGAATAAATTAAAAATATTTTTTAGCAAAATTTATCTTAAGATTCTGAAAATTGATATTCATATAAGATAGGTTATGAACTTGGATCAAAATTAAATTTTGAGACATAAAACCATTTATTTATGGAAAATTTAGGATTTTGGTGATTAAAAGTGAAATTAAAGAGAAGAATTTAAAAGGATTGTTTAGACATTGGTTTTAAGTAATTCAAATATATATTAAATTATTGAATAATTTTTAAAATGAAAGATGTATTTAATGGTTTTAGATTTTGACAAATAAAAAGAGATTTACAAATTTGAAGATTGTGTGAGTATTGTAGCAAATTTACAAGTGAAATTTTATAAGTTTATTTTTGTGCTTATTTTGAATATATTTAAAAAATTAGAGATTAATTTAATAATAAAATTAAAAGATATGAGAGTTTTATTAGATTAAGATCTTAAATACTTGAAAATTAGGATCAGTAAGGATTTCTATGATCCTAAAAATATTATTAGTTTAATTGAAGCAAAATTTGGTGAGAGCCATTTTGACTTAGGTATCTACAAATTGATAAATTTTTAAAGTAATTGAATGGTTAAATAAGGAAAAATTACTATTTTATAAAAAATATCCACATTAGAGAAGGGAGGCAATTGACATCCAAGAGTTTTTAGAGATTTTTCTCTCAATTGGTGAGTTTGATTTTCTTCAAAATTTGCATGCCTATTATTTGCTTGTGGATTGAAATTTGGGTGAAATTTTAATTGAGATAAATATTTCAATTAATATTTAATGAGATTTTACAACACCTATAGAAATTATTTATAATTTACTTATGATTTTATTATGATTTGATTAGAATTTGGTTAGAATTTCATTAAGATTTCATTAGAATTTGTTTAAAATTTATTAAGATTTATTTAGGATTTTTATTTTTAATATTTCTTTGATATTTCTTTGATATTTTTTTAGGATTTCTATCTTATTATTACTTTAAGGTTTTTTTATTATACCTATTTTTAAAATGTTATTTTATGATTTTTTTATATTTCTTTTATAATTTTTTTAAGACTTTATTTCAATTTGATCAAAGTTTTATTATCATTATTAAGATTTAATTAAAGTTTTTTTATGATTCTATTAAAGTTATAAGAACCTTGTTGTTGGAAATTCTATTTTACTTTCTACAATCAAGCCTAGTGTATTCTCAAGCAAATTTCAAGGAATACAACAACGTATCATTTCAAGGCCAAATTATAGAACTTTCTTATTGTAATAAGTATATAAAGGACTTAAATATTTTGAAATGTACAAGTCACATTTTATGTTGCACAACCAACATTGATAAATTGACATGTATCAATAAGTCACCACATATGTTTTTCAATATAAAGTGTGTAATCATGTCAAATTAAATTTTAATACTTTATCATCTTAATTAAAGCCTTTACTTTTTATGAATTTGAATTATTGTTGATTTTTGGACTTTCTTGGACTACTTCTTGTTACTCCACATAGAACTAAATATGTGTTGGCAATGATAAAGTATTTTAGCAAGTAGATTGAATTTATGGCTTTTCCACAAAATTCTTTAGAAAAAGTAGCTATGGCTTTTTTTAATTAAATGTTATCATATTTTGGAACACATGTTGAAGTCTTAATAAATCAATGAAGAAAGTTCTTTGGATTTTTTGAAGCTTTGTATATTAAAGTTCTAATAGATTATTATATCACATTTAGAAATTATCTTGAGATGGATGGCTTAATTGAACAGATTATTTAGACTGTCAAACTTGGTTTATAAAAATATGGATAGCTTCATAGCAACCATCATGATTGAGACTTAATATTGCCATAGATTGCAATAGAGTATTATTTTAATAGATAGGCATGAATGACATTTTATAAACTTTACTAATTATTGTATGGATGGGAGCTAGTTCTATTAAGCTTAATCTTTGAAAAGCATGCTCCAATTGAAGACTTCAATGATCCTAACAATATGGACTTAAGGTCTCTAGGATTAAAAAGGCCATGAACATGGCTATAGAGAACTTATCTATCATTCAACATCTTGATACTTTAAAGTATACTTGCATTTGCAACAAAAATTATGGATCTTAGTTGCAAAGACATTCCAAAGAGATTTATGTACATTTACAACATGACATACCTACAATACTTGATGTCAAAATAAAGCAAACAATTCTTTGTGTGAAAGATGTTTTGACTAATAATATTTTATTACTCAAAGGCAAGGATGGATATGAGTATTGAGAGCATTTAAAGAATTGTGCTCTTTGTCATCATTTTATTAATAATTCTTTGTATCCTAAATTTATAATTATGTCAAATAGCCTCTTTTATTTTGTATGTAGTTAAAAGAAAAATGTTACTACCATCCTATTATTGAATTAGTACTAAAGTGGCTGGCATACAATATGCTTCATGCTACCTCTTTTAATTCTTTTTTCAGATAATTAGATTTGTCCTTATTGTGGAAAGTCTTCTAGTCATATCTCATCTATTGATAAGAGTTGACAACTTCTTCTTCCGGGTTTGTTACATGTTTTTGTAGACTAATTGCCACAATATTGGCTTAGATATATGGAATTTTTGTAGCAATATCACTATGGCATTTATCTCCAATTATGTATAAGTTGTTGTTCTAGCAGATTACTAGGACTGTTAATTACCTAGAAGAAGCACTTAAAAGTGTATTGCTTGTACATTCTTATTTGGTTTAGTTTGCATACTTGATGTTGATTTCTAAAACTTGATTTATTATGTATGATAATCTTTATTTACACAATTATTGTCATGTGATATAGAATTAGATGCCAAATCATGTTGGATGGATATAGTCTAATTTAATTTAATAGATTCTTATATACTTAGAATTTTACATTAATTGGCCCTATTATTGGCAATTAAGATTTAAAAATTTAGATGAAAAAATTCTTTTGACTTGACATTCTTGTCAAGTCAAGTCTTATAAGTATAATTGAACAAAGAAAGCTTATGATTGTAAGATTTTGCTTAGCTATGGTAATTTAATTGTTTAGTAAAAATTTAGGATTTTTTCTTCACACTTGCACTCTTAGATTCCTCTTTTGTAATATAAGAGATAAGTGGACCAAGTTGAATTTAGATTTTCTATCTTTCCTTGAAAGTATATTGCTTGTGCATTCTTATTTGATTTAGATTGTATATTTAATATTGATTCTTGGCACTTGATCTATTTTATATGATGATCTTTATTTACAGAATATGATGGTGTTGGTTGTCTAATCTCTAATTCCTTTCTAAGACTAAATATAACACAACACACTATTCACTACATATCTATCAAAATTAAAAAAATAAGACTAAGATATTTGGTTTTAAAATTTAAATTATATAATTTTAAAAGAATATGGATACAACTTGAACTTAGTCAAGAATTTCAATCCAATTTATGATAATTTAATTAATAGAATCAAAATGATAGAAAATAATTAATATTAAAATTTTATTTTTGCTACAATGTGCAATGAAAGATGAATTAAATAAAATAGCTAATTAAATTTTATACACAATTTAACTAATTTATAGATTCTTGAAAATCTTACTTATTTTTTTGTTTTTTTTAATTAAATAGATTGATTTATTAGATTTATTTTATAGTATAATATTTTTTCTTATTATAAATCTTACAAAATATATTTATGCTTTATTAATATATATATATATATATATATATATAGATGTGTGTGTGTGTGTGTGTGTATATATATATATATATATATATTTAAATTAATAAATAGGATTTTGTAGAAATAAGATCTATTTTTTGTTAAAGATTAATTAGAAGTAAATATTTAGATTTAAAACTTTATTCTTATTGCTTTAAGATTATTCAAATTAGATTTGAGATTTAAGATTTAATTAGAAGTAGATTGTAATTTGCATAATAGTTATATTTAAAATATAAGATTCAGTTTAAAATTAAAATTCTATTTATAATAGAATTAGAATTATTTATATGCTTAGGTTTAATGTTTAAAATTTGATTAATATTAGGAATATTTATGATTAATTTTAATTAAAATTTAAGATTTAAGATTTTAAGATTTAGATTTATCTATAATTGATTAAAAAAATATAAATTTTTTTAAGTTGTCAATTTTATCAAAATTCCAAGGTTTTAGATTTTTTAAAGTTTGAATTTTAATTAGTAATAATTTAGATTGGGCTTTAAATTCGAATCAAATTTAAAGTTGAATTTGTTTTCAGAATTAGTTTGAACTACAACAAGTGTTTTCTAGCTTCTTGTTTTCACACAATTGCACACAACAAATAAATTTGTGAAAAAATATATGTATCTAAAATAAATAAATTATGAACTTTGTGAAAAAAATTCTACCAAGATTATTAATATTAAGTTTAATTTACTTTTGGTCCATGTTCTTCAATACATATGCAACAAACATTGAAACAAATATTAAAACGCAAGCAATCGAATAATTATAAAATCACGTCATCTAATTTCTATTCACAAGTGAAAGACAATTTTACCACTTTAACAAAGCAAAGTTGCACAAAACAACAACAACAATGCAACCCCAATATGCTTGTAAACAATTTGCACCTATTCTACATTGTATCCAACCCTTGTCAACTCAGAATGTACAAAATTGAAAAAAAAATAGCAACATTCTCTACATTAGAGTGGATATTTTGGACCTTCACAAAAATAAACTAATTGCAATAAAGTAGCTGCACAATGACTTATTTACAGTATCACATTCATGGACATGGTTCTTACTCTTCTCGAAATCAGCACTTGCTCTGCACATCGCTGGGAAAATGAAGCCGAATTCGCGAGAAAACAGATAAATTTGTGCGGCTTTTTGTATTTTACGTTTTTTTTTTTTTTTTTTTTTTTTTTTTTGTCGAAGAATGCAACAGTTGGAACTGCATTTCGCATGAGAGGGTAATATCGAGAAGAAGAAGGAGAAGGAGACTCAGACAGAGCATGAATTTGGCGCCGGACTATATCAATTTTTTAGCTCCGGTAGAGTTGTGCGTGATGTTTGTTGGAGTGTGTGTAGCTTGAGAGAGAGCTTGAATTTCACTCACCGCAATGCGCACTATTGCTGCTTGTCAAAGGGTCGTAACCTGCCACACTCTGCTGTTGTTGTTGTTACCGCAGCGATGTAGATGAGAAACGAGCCCGTGTTTTGTCTGAGAATCGTGACCTTCATTTCACCGCCTCCTCCAGATATCGTCTTGTTCGATGTGCAAATTCTTTCAGATTCCGAACCTATTCGCAGATGGCCGAACTGCGTGGCTGCTAATTTTCTAGTCACATGCTGTGAACTCTGGGAACTTGATTAGAGTACCGAGAGTTGCCGTTCTGGTGAACTCTAACCGCCACACTGCGGTGCTCGATCTCTTACGCTCTCTCTCTCTCTCTCTCTCTCTCTCTCTCCCTTTCTCGCTTTTGTGTGTGAGCGGCAAACCTCAATCGAGAAGAATTTCTTGGGGTTTGAAATTGGTCTGAAATTCTTGTAGTTCTATTTTGTTGTAATACACAAGAGCTGTTTGCGTTTCAATTTGGAGAGAGGGTTTTTTTAGCATTCCGAGTAATTCATCTATTTTTCGGCAGTTGTTATGCTGGGACGGAAGTGTTGGGTCTTTGATTCTCCAGGATGTCGATCCTGTATTTTTTCACTTCCATGGCTCTAGTTGTAACGTGTTCGCTTGTCACATATTCAGTTATAAAAATCACAAATTCGGCTTCATCTTGCACTCGCAGAACCACTCCACTTCCGGTGTGATGTGATTCATGACGATTTATTATTAACAATTTTCGACTTCGATTTCAAATTCAGAGTGCTGCTTCGAGTTGGCCGAACCTTTGAAGTGTGCCATTCAACACATCAGCGCACTATTGGCTGTGGTGAGTACTGAATTTACCAATGCATTGTACAGGATCCGGCATCCAAAATTGCTGGAACTTGTGCCTCATTAGTTGAAAACATTGTAGGGATGAGAGAATCGTATGCACTGTGTACCAAAAATTCAGAGGAAAATTCTTCCCACGATTTCGACACTGGATTCTTCTTCGCAACTCGTGTGCGTGTAGGATTTTCATCTGGTGCTGCAGGAGACTGATTAACACGGAATTGAAGAACTAAAAATTTCGAAGCGTGTAATATTTTGAAATGTCGAGTGAAGATGACGAGGAGGGCGAGGGAGAGGAGGGAAACAAGGTGCACATTCATTTCTTCAAATTTACTGCCGCAAAAATTCTTTCTGAGCTTCCAGCATGCAATGATCTCATAAGGGACTGAGACATGCTTGATTGCGTGAGCGAGAACAAGGGAGAACTTGCTAAGAAGTCAAAGCTCTTCATCAAGAAAAGATACGAATCTGAAATTCTGGGATCTATCACAGGAATTTTCATGGAGTGGACTCTTGGAAGATTTTGAACCAGTAGGTCCAGGCATTGCAACATATCCTAATGGGGATATTTTTGAGGGCTCCTACTATGGTGGCAAGAGACATGGTTTTGGAAAATACACGTTCACCAAGGATGCTGCAACATATGAAGGGAATTACACTGACAATCAGAAGGCAGGATTTGGCACAATGTCCTTCCCGGACAAGAGTTCCTACACAGGTTTAATTCTTCATGGCCGACCTCATTGCGACTCCCTTTTAGATAACCATATCTCTGTGAAACCCAAATAAGCAAATCAATTATACGACAGCTCTTCATGTTCATGGCTTTAGCGTAGACGTGAAGCTCCGCTACGTTTTCAAAATGGTAGATGCGGTCTTCGTAATATTATTGTGAGTGAAATCCTAGATGAAAGAACCTAATCTCGACACTGAGATTTGCAGGTTCATGGTATCAAGATAAGAGAAGTGGAGAAGGTCAGTATACGTATAAAAATGGCGATATCTACAAGGGACAATGGTTTGAGAATAAAAAGCATGGTGTGGGCTCATACTTCTTCAAGAATGACATGGCTCAAGTAAGCTTTCAACTGTTAAAAGTCATTCTAAAGTCAAGTCACTGACGTGTGTTCATCCGCTTAAAGAAACGTCAAGGAGTCGTCACAGATAAAGGAGATAATATATTAAGGGTAGTCGTAGAACTTTTTCCTGTGCGTCAGCATATAATCATGCAATGTGCCAAGAATTCTAGCACGTGGTTCCCAATACATTTGCTTCATACTGTTGCTATGCACATCTTGAAAAAGTATTTTATGTTGTTAGACAATGAAGAGATAAAATGAAAGTGCATCCTGACCTGATTGAGAGACTACGACACTGTTAGAGTTTGACAATCATATTGGTCGGTTGGCATGTGAAGTTCATTGGAATTTGGGAAAAAGGATTCTTTGCAAAAGGGAAGTGGTTGTTTAAAAACGGCGATTTTTACGAGGGTGACTTTGCCAAGAGCAAACCTGAGGGACCAGGGAAGTTCATGTTCTTCAAGTCCAAATGCACAGTGGCTGGTACATTTGAGAAGGGCAAGTGGACTCTTGGAACCACTAAACAAACACCTGCCAAAGTGATACTTGACCATGCCATGCAAGCTGCCCCCTCGCTATTTGCTCCTCCTCTAGATACTAAGAGTTTGCCTTCCTTTGTCATTCCTATGAAATTCAAGTGACTTCTGAAAATAGTAGTGCACAATTTCACTAACACACACAATACCCCAGAAATCAAGTCCATAGCCCTAATTTTTTCTAAATGATCAACTGCTGATGAGTGGTACTTCTGTGCAAATATTTCAGTTGTGACGACACCAGATTTTCAGTGTGATAGAACAGAAGCCATGTGCATTTTAGAGGCTGAAGCAATGAGTCCCCCACCCTGAAGGTTGGAGATGCAGTAATGTACTTAGACTCTGCCCTGAATGATGGTTTTTCAGATAAGCGCACAGAACACTCAGCACTACATTCTTACAGCATTATTCTCGTGGGATGCATGAATACTTGAAAAGTCAGCACTCTACAAATTTTCACAACAAATACAGGACTGGAAGATTGAACTCTACTGTAAGCAAATGAAAAGGTGTTTTGGGGGTCTCTGCCTTTGTCCATCTGTAGACTGGACAGCTGTGTGTAGGAAAGTGTGAACTGAAATTTTCTGTTCCCTTGCAATGTGGCACATCAAAGTAGACATTTGGTTTAGTAATCTCTTTGAGGGGACAATCCATAATACATATTTATATATATATATATATATTGAAGATGGAATAGAGATGCAGCAGTTGCCTCAACAAGGAAGTGCTAGTGAGTGACATCAATGAGGCTTTGTGTTTGGCCCTGACCTATGTCCCAGATGGTGTGGAAGAGGTTTTAAGAGATAAACAATGTGGTTTAATATGGTTTGGATTATGCAAGGATGTCTCAAAGGGGGGGGGGGGGGGGGGGGGGAGTGTGTGAAGACAGTGATGGAGTGATGGATACGTGTATGGAGGTGTTGATAGCTCTGAAGAAAAATAATTTTAGTGTACCACAGAGAGGACCACTCTCAATTTCCAGAGACATCCACATACTGCCTCGCATGTGAACAAGCTGTCTCTTTGCAGGCTACCTTTAACATCATATGCTCTACTGACTTAGCTAATGTTACACCCACAAGAAATCTATTACTCTTTCAATTCTGAGATATCCTCCCACTAATCTAGATTCTTACTATACATTTATATACATATTTACACATGTAAGTAACAAGGAGAAGCAGAAAAGAAGTGGCTGATGAAAAACAGCAAAGCATTTGGGGTGGCAAGAAGAGTGTGAAGTCAAGTAGGCTGTCATGAGCAACTTGTAGAGAGGTACTTGTCATTGTTGCAGAAGAGTGTCACAAGGACTGGAAGAGTTTGTGTGGTTGATGTGAGACTTGAATGACCATGAAAGAAACAATGAGAGCACAAATTGCTGGAGGACAGTCTACATGAACCCTAGAGTTCCCATGCAATAATTCACAACATCCCACAACCTCTGAGAACACATACATACATTCATGCTGTGTGTATTCATGCAACTCTGAGGGCTTGGTATTTCCACAGGCACTGCAGGTCCCCAGGTCAGTAAAGTTGGCTGAATGCTTGAATGTCTACAATTTCATTTCAGTTCTACATTTCAATATACATGGATAGATGACTTTTGATTTTGTTGGTTTTTTTTTCAATTTAAAACTATCCTACTATTATTAGTTTTAGTATTTTTCTATTGCACAAGAGAGTCCTGAGAAATTGAAACTCCCAAGAGATCCTTCTTGGGATTCTATGGAAACCATGATTGCCAAGACTTTGCAAAGGAATATGCAATTAAAGGGGGACCACACAATCGATGGCCAACAAGGAGTAAATAGTGTATGACCCAATGTAGGCAGGCAAGAGAGAATTCTTTTATCACTCTCATTAAATATCATCCCCCTTGAAACCCTAATTCGATGCTCTAAAGCAAAGAATAGAATGAGAGAGAATAGACTAAGTTTTTGTTGGGATGAGGTTTATGGCTTAGAGCCACTGACTAAGTCTCTGCCTTGGAGGACCAAGTGTGTGACTTTTTCATTATTTTTTTTGTTTGACTATATTTTATTTTTATTTTATTTTTTATTTTTTAACAGAAGGCAGATGAGTACAAGATGGTCAACTCTTTCACACTTTTATTTTAATTTTAAATTTATATTTTTAACTGTTGGTTAATCTTTTATTATTATTCTTCTTCTGTTCTTATATTCCTTCTGGAACCCAAAATGCGCAATCAAATGAATACCCACTTTTGAAGTCTATTTTCAGATATCAAGCCAAGTTTTGTGGATAAAAAGCACCTTTAGTACACCGAAGGCGATGCCAAATCCCAGATTTTTGTGTTAGTTTTTCATTCTTTTCTTTCTTTTATTTTCTTGGTATCTGACACATGGGGGTGTGAGTTTTGCAATGACTGAAAAAATGAGGAGAAACAACTCATCTTGTGCTCTAATACTCTTGTTAAAGAGCAGGCTAAAGAGGAATTAAAAAAACTTTGACTTAGGTTAGAATATTTCAGGTCAATAATACCAGAAGAAATTATGAAACATGCTATTTATGATAAGTCATCCTTCTCTGAAATTCTGGATTTTTTTCAACACTGCAGCAGTGTACTATGCAATTATTGTGGGCCACAGCTTTTTACCTAAATTTTTAATTAGTATATATGTATATTTGTGAAGAAAAAAATGCATATATATATATATATATATATATATGAATATATTCTCCCTTGGGTTGAAACAAAAAAATTGAAACAAGTTTTTCATTTTTCTAAACATTAGAGGTGTGTGTGTGTATATGTATGCAATGTCTCAACATAAATGATTTGTTGCTTAAAATATGTGATAGACATTTGCTAGAAGTACTTACCACATAAGGAGGCCCTTTTAATGTAGGACAATTTGCTTAATGTAGGACATTTTTCATATTATTATTAAAAACTTTTTCTTATATTAAAACGGCAATTACAAGACAACACTGTTTAAAAGTGGTTCAACAAATTTTTCATTAGAGGGAGGTGTTGCACACCAAACACTTTGCTTTACTATAAATAAATGATAAAATTAAATAAATAAAAACTTTATTTTTCTCTATTTTGACTTACCATGCATAGGTTCTGTGATATCTTCTATTATCTTTCATGTCCTTTATTTGTGAAAACCATGTGTTCTATATTAATTAACATACAACAACTAAACAAATATCCTACATTAAAAAAGTCATGTACATGAGCCACCTCTCCAATAAAAAGAGTTTCATTAATTAAGGTACTAATATATTTTTTTAATTAAAATGAAAAGTTTTGATGATTGATTGAGTGCTTGTTTCACTGATTGAACATATTTTGCTTGAAACGAGTGATTTCAAAGACTACAAATATTACAAACCTCATCATTTTCCGCAATCCCAAGTCAAGCACATATCTTCTCTCTCCCCCCATCCCACACAATAATATAAATTAAACAATAAAAGAACAAAAAGGAATTGAGCATCCTTGAAGATAAAGTAGTTTTTGGTAGGATGTGCCCATCCCAATGGGGAACAGAACAAAGCCAAGGGTTAGGTGTGGGTCTTGTGCCACAGTTGTCTTTCATCTTGTGGTTCATGCATATGCTATTTCTGGATAATAGTCTCTTTAAAAAAATCATTGGTACCAGCTACTGTGCTTCAGAGCTTTTACCACCAAAAAGTAAAAGTCTGTTTATAAAAATAAAATAAAATAAAATAAAAACGTAGTGTTGACTGGAATTTGCAGTTTTGACTCCACAAGTTTCAAGCACCAGGTTCACATACATTCCATTACATGTTTACTGGGCAAGGCAGGCTGTGTATAGGATTCTACAGCAGTACAAAAGATCCTGTGTCATATATATATATATATATATATTTGTACATACATACAGAAAATAAACTAATATTACTCAGTAAACAATACTAAGAAATTAAGGATGGTTAGAGATATTTCATGAGAAACCCAACTTGAAAGCAAGCTATTCACATGTATCATTTTACATGTGTTCATATCTTGTAGGCTCCAATTATAATGTTTTCCTCAGATTGAAGAATACCTCTATTTTGATTTTAGAACTTTTATTCATTCATTCATTCATTCATGTGTCTATGAGAGTGTGTGTGTGTGTGTGTGTGTGGATATGAGAGTTTTGGTGTAATTTATATCATTTAATACCTTGATTGATCAAAAGAAATACACACTTTCCTAGGTTGTCCTAATTGTATGTTGTTTTGAATTGTTGATTAGACAACTTCATGTTTTGTATTGCATTTTATCAACGGAGGGAAAGATATGAAGAAAAAACAACACATGCATGTATGTATGTATGTATGTATGTATATATATATATATATATATATATATATAAACCTATTTAAATTTTTTGAAGTTTCTTTAAAAAAATCTGATCATAAATAAAACTATTTGAATTTCAATAGCATGAAATTTAATCCACATCAAAGTTCATTTATTAAAATCATTGAACCACTTATAAGATTTTAACTAGATAGTAATAATTTTTAATTGACACACTAAAGGTTTTAAATAGAGTGTAGAGTAGTAAAAATACCTAAAATACACATTCAATTCCAAGTAGTACATGTTAAATATTTTAAAATGAAAAGAAAAGTAACAAATTAAAATATTCACATGTTAAACATATTCAACATGTTATATCCACAAAGCCTTAATAAGCAGACTATCATATGGAATATCTAACCAAAAGAACATAAGAAGAAAAGATGAGGTAGAATGCATAGTTTTTCTATATGGTATAAATTATATATTTCCTTAGAATTTTTGTTACATCTACCTTTAAAAGATTTTTAGTATTTGGTTACATTTTAATATTAATATTTTTTAAAAAAAGTTGGTCATTATTGTTACTATTAAGATTTAGGTTGTTATATTTAAAACCAAAGTAAAACAATGATTTCGTCAATGTGATGGCTTTTTATATCTTTTTTTTATTTAATGTGATAAGATATAAATAAAAAAGAATACATAATATTTTAAATTATAAATATTTATTTTTATACAACAATTAGTCATCAAGTATTTTTTTTAAAAAAAATAAATTAAAAAAATACATATGTATTCTTAGCATCATAATATATTAGAGTATGCACTTTAATATATACACATATTCCAAACATTCCTTAGTGTCAAAAATATATCTCTTTTTAGTAATAAAATGTAAATCGCTAATTTTAATTCCAACCAAAAAAATAATAAAATAGATTCTGGAGTTTGTAAAAAAAAAATAGAATTTTGCATAAAACAATAATATATGTTAATTACTATATTTTTGTTTGATGTTTAGTAGCAATTTCTTAAATCCAATTACTTTGATGTTTAGTTGCAACTATATTAATTAATATTTAGAACATATATATTTTTTATTTCTATTAAATGTTGTAATAACTTTTAACATATTAATAAGGATTCAATTATCACCAAAAATATTTTAAAAAAATAATGATTAAAAACGTAAGGTCATAGAACTTTTGAACTTCAAAAATACTAAAATAAATATAAACATCTTATTAGAAGAAATAATTAGCATCTTCTAAGACTAAGTAGTATTTTTCAAAAAGAAGAAGGTGATTTTTTTCCCTTGTGACAAGACTACTATATAATAAGATTTTAATTCAAAATTTGGTAACATACAATTTTTGAGATTTAATAGTTTATTTCAGAATAAAAGTAATGAAAACAATTAATAAAAAGAGTAAGGACTAAAAAATTAAGATGAATGAGAAAAACAAATACCCAACAAGAAATAAGTATAGATACAAGATTAGAAAAAAAAATAAAAATAAAAATAAAAAAATAAACACTTGGGTTGTTTTAAAATCTGTATTAGTAAGACCAATGAACTTCTTCTCTCGTTCTTTTATTTATACTGTGGTAATAAAATCCTATAGAAGCGTCAAGAGGAGGTTCTCAAAACTATAAATTTCTCTTAAATTATACACAAGATTTTTTTTTGAGTTATGCAAACTAGAAGGGGTCTAGTAAAATATGGAAGCTCACAAATTATGACACAAAAATAATTTTTTCTGTAATTTTAACAGATTTAGAAGTTCAAAGAATTATATTAATATAATATCTAATCATGTTTTAGAAATTTAACCAAATACTAAAAGTTTTTTATACTAACCATATAAAAAATTATGTTACATTGTTTCTAGAATTTAAAAACATTACAAAAGTTTTTCAATAAACTTCGAGTTGGTGTAAGAAACTAATCTCAAATTCTTTGTTAGAAACTATTCTAACAAGGATAGAAAAGGATGAATGAACATTCCAATCGGGGAACGAGAACTGGTCCGTTCATCCAGAGCCCAGAAGATTCCGCGACGGAAGAGTCGTGGGCCTGACGCCATGTTCCGCTTCGCAGCAGTCACTCCCATGCTTCTTGCAGTTGCTGCTGCTGCTGTTCCATGGCTCTGACTCTCCCATGCGAGCAACAACGCCCACTTTTCTCTTGTGGGTTTCTTCGTCTTCTTATCCCTGCAGCTACTCCCCACTTCAAGCTTCCACCTTTTTTCATGCAATTATCTCGCTGAAGACAAACAGATATATAACTTATGTCACGATTCCATCGCCATTCTGTGCCATGCTTACTGGTGTGATCTGAGCCACCACTGTGTTGTTGCAGGCAGGCTCAGAGCTGCATGCTGTGCTGTTGCTTGACAGCATTCGATCCCCAAAGAGAATGAGAATTACTGCGCTTCAATCTACCCAACCCTGCCAGAGTTTCCTCGCTGGGTAGGAATGTTGGTAGTGGTAGAATTTACGTTTTCATTTTTATTTTTATTTTTCTGTGACGAAGCGATTTTATGGTGAGCTGATCGTCATATCCAAGGCTGGTGTCGGAGATTGAAACTTGTCGTTGTCGAGTTTCAATGGTAGGTGAGTCACAGATCACCGGTGTGGCTCACAGTCGGGCACGCATCTTTTCCTGTTTGGTGCTGGTAGTCTCTGTGAACTCCATTCACAGGCTTCGAAGTTCGCACAGTTTTTTGTCTGAAGATGGTATGTAAGTAGGGTGGCATAATTCGGGTAACACCTTGTTATTCAAGCTTATGTAGCATCAACGAATGACGGTTAAACCCAGTCAATAATGAAAGGAACAATGTGTGCGACTCATTCTCCCGCACACAACTTGACACTTGCAGTAGGCGCTACTCATTTCCTGTCTCTAAAAAAGAGCATAAAATTTGCATTAAGAAAAAAAAAAGAAAAAAAAAAGAAGAAGAAGGAATGGTGTATAATGACAATACGGTAACAACGTGGAGATGCCTCCTTTACTCCGGGCTGGTCACCTTCTACTTTGTCTAACCCACTTTCCTTCCTCGGCGTTTGCCCCAGCACAAGAATATCATTTCCAAGCACAATGTGCTGCGACGTTTCAATCCCGCCACACCCTTTAAAGCAGCATCTCACAGCTAGAACGAGATCTCCCCTTCCCTTCACTGCACTTTGGATCGATTTTCTCCCATCTCTATATATGGTTTTCCCCGGTCTCTGCTTCTGCGGTGGCGGAGCGGGCGAGAGAGGGAGTGTATGTATACGCGCATGTCCAGGACCTTTTTGCTGACGGAGGAATCGACTGAGTTGGGTCTACTCTGTATGTTCTAGAGCGAATCCTGTATTCCGACCTCACGTATCCTAGTGCTCCTTTTTTATGGGCTTGAAGGGAATGCGTGCTTCTTTCCGATCCCGTTAGTAGGTCTAGCATTTTTTTTTATTGTTCCAGCACCGACAAGCTTCTTAGCTTCTTTTCCTACGCGACTTGGGTCGTTCTGTGGCCCGTGCGTTTCAGCAGGGGCCTTAATTTCGCATCCCGTCGATGGTTATAGTGCTGCGAATGGTTGTATAGTGCCATTCTTTTGCCCACTTCTTCCAGAAAGTGGGAGCTAGTCTTTTGTAGGTTTCCACGGTTCCCTGATTTAGTTGTGTCGAGAAGCTTCTAGTTCTGTGAATTGGGCGCGGAAGACGAGGTTGTTATTATTGTTTGGAGAACTGAAAATCCAAATTGAGTACAACACGTCTCGACTACAGAATTTGTAAACTTGTGAACGCAGCAGAGATTTTTGCTGATTAGGTAGGTATCTGTTGGAGGGCTTCCTGCTCCACATCAAAACACAAATGATCGTCGAGTAAAAATCGGTACACTCGATTGAATGTCACTGCATAGATTCGAAAAGTTAAGGAATAGCTGCCTGTCCTTCCAAGCGAGCGAAAAAAGTCTGAATGAGAGCATAACTGCTTCATTTTCTATGGACTCGTGCATCTCTAGAGAGAGCGTAGTTAGCAGAGTTGCAATATCTTGTTGCAAGTTCAGGTATCATCCAGTGACGAGGTCCTTGCTGGAATGCCACAGCCAGAGGCCTGCGCGCATGTGCATTTAATGTTACTATTTCTTGCAGTAGATAATTTTTTTATGCAGTCTCTGTGAATCAGTAGAAGTTTGCTTCTTCTGGAGGAGGGTCTGTCATCTGACAAAGAAGATCAAGTATGGGAGCTATGACGCGTCGCAAGTGCGTTCCTAGCGATGGTATCAGGTGACCTTCAAAATCATGGATTATACATTTCTCCTCCTCTAAAGGATTACTATATGCAATTGGATAGAGAGTACATACACAGCGATGAGTAATGAGTATCGGTGCGATGAAGGCTTACATGGATCTTAAAGCATGACTGAATTCATTCCGGAACTCGGGTCACGAACAGGCAACTTGTGTGGAGCAAAGAATTTTACTCTTGGATTATAACGCTGTGAGTTATTCTATTTCAGATAGATGGAGCTATTCATCTGTTAATGCTACTGATAGCAATTTGTCGTGGATCATGTTTTGGTCGAGAAAGCACGTGTATGAGTTTGTCCTAATTTGTGCAATAGGCATTTTTCTGAGCTGTTCCATCCTTTGGGTAGCGGGGTGACGTCGTTCTTTGCTATGAACAAGGAGTTTCGCAAGTCTGAAATCTGTGATTTGTTGCAGGTTAACATAAATTAACCCCAACTTCCATAGACGTTGATGCTACAATCATGGCGGAAATGCATACCACACTTTCGGAGGATGTTGTCGAAGAGCGCCACACCAGTATGGAGGAGGTACTATAACCATATACACTAAACACCTCATTGTATTGTTCGTTTTGATACAAGAGTTAAACACAAATCTATAGAGCTTATGTAGCTTTCACACGAATTTCTCTCGCACAAAAGCTGCCCATCTGATTCCACTTTCGGAAGGACGATATGTTTCTATCTTAGAAATTGCATCTTATGGTGGTACCATTGATTATTTTCTTCTAGCATCAACAAAAGTATCACAGTTGCTAATTTCATTGTGGGGGTACGTGTTGCAGGTGTTGCCTCTTCACATTTTATCAGACATCTGTAATAGGGTCAGGGATGCAAAGGACCTCGCCAATTGTGCGGCAACGAGCAGAGCCATGGATGACGCTGTGCGAAATGTTCAGAGCCTCAATCTCATCTGCCTGAAGAAGTATTTCCTTCTGGCACGAAAGCGCTTTCCTATTAGAGTCCCGTGCCCAACCTCAGATGATGAAGATGAACTTGACACAGACTCGGAGGACGACAGCGATGAGGAAAAAGTTGAGCCCTGCGTAACGAAAGACCCAAGCTCAAGTTCCTCAGAACATCAGCCCCAGGATGGAGTTAATGAAAACTCAGCCCCAATCTCAGGTTCCTCTGCACACAAGCCCCAGGATGCTCTCTCTGGAAAGCCTGCTCCTATCCCACGTTCATCCTTACACCCACCCCAGGATGGTCTCTGTGGAAGGTTAGCCCCAGCTAAGCCGCCCGCCTATGTGTCATTCAAAATCGCATGTCTTAACATGCTCGGGCGTGTGAAAGATGTTAAGCATCTTCGAATTGAAGTTGACCAGGAAATGCAAGCAAACTTGTTTCAGAAGGAGGAGATACACATGGTGGACTTCTGGTTGAGCGAGCCCATGTTTGTACGCAAGTGGGTGTCAGCGTGCTTCAGAACGCTTCAGCATTTGACTGTTGTTGATTACGGCCAGCAGGCCATCATGCGCCAGTCTCCCATTCTGAGGGTTCTCTCTGAAAACTGTAAGTTTCTTCCGTCTCTTCGACTAGAGAATTCATGGCTGGGTGTATGGCTTTTGTAACACATCTTTGATGTAAGCAATTCTTTTAACTTTGACTGGATTGGAACAGGCAAAGAATTGACGCATTTAGAGTTGAGGAACATGTACCTCGACACAAACGATCTGGACAAATTACCTAAGCTGGAAAGTCTCACTCTCCGGTGTATCAAAATGACAGAAAGGTCTCTCACTGACATCGATGACTGCATGCCAGTATTAGTAACTCTTGCGCTTGTGAGTGTTTTCGGTGTCCAAGATGCCAAAATGAAATCCCAAAAATTGGAGGTATTGTGTCTGGGACTGTCCACAAGCGCCAGGATTGTGGATCTAAACCTTCCCCAAGTTAAGAAGCTGCAACTAAAGATGACATGTCCGGAAATACTCCGGGTGCGTGCTCCCAAGTTGACCTACGTCGCAGTCTGCATGGAGAAACGAGACCGACCCGACGTAGAGTTTCTAGAGGTGAATGGTCTCAAAGAGCTTCTCTTCGGAGCTTCACACTTCTCAATACTCCCCTACCTCATGAAGAGCAATCGCTTACTGGAGAAGATTTTTCTGGATTTACCGTGTATGGCTCTAGGGGAAGATGGCAAGTGGGAAGGTGTTCTGGAGCAGATCCCGAGGAGTCTCCCCGACATTGAAGTTCTGAAAGCATCATGCCCCATTTTGCACACACTCAGTGTTGGCCCGGGCCTTTGGCATGCCATGGAGGAGTCCTTCGAGATCAACCAAGAGCTGGCTACATTCCGGAGGTGGCGAACTCTGACCAAGTTCATTGTGCACATGGTAGTTCAGAGCTTGGACAATTGCATGTCAGTGTTGCAGTGGCTGGTGGATGCGGTTCCCACCCTCAAGTTCCTGGAAATCTACGTTCATGTAGACAGCCCTGCCGATCGGCAGCTCTTCCAATCAAAATGTGAGGAGGAATTCACGATGCTCACCAAATTGACGATGGGGACCTGGAAACGAAGCTTGAACTTTACCTGCTTCAGCTTCTGATTATGTTCAACACTCTCACTTATCCGCACCAAAAACTTGTACAGACACTTCGCAACCAGCACCCAATTGTTGCTTCTTCTTTCCTTTTCTTTTTTGCTTCGTTATGCTGTGTAGCTTCGTGAATATTTACCACCAACTCTTATCTATCCCACTCTTGAGAACTTGTTGTATACCTGGCAGAGTTTCAGTCAAATTAGTGCATGTGCGGTAGACTGGTTTTTGTTATTTACCAAACTTGCAAAATCGGTATCGTCTGCTCCTATTGCCGTCAGGCCTGACCTTGGAATCTTCGCCCAGAAGCAGTAGAATTATTAAAAATAGAGTTTTTTTTTTTTTTTTTTTTTTTTTCTTTGTTGTTGTTGTTGTTGTTGTGTGTGTGTGTGATGACCAGGTCTTGATTAGACCTAATGGGGGTGTGCTTTACCGACAATGAGGCAGCTGAGGCTTAAGAGTGACAATTGGGTGCCCGAGATAAGAACACAGACAAGAAGAGGAAATGAACAATTGGGATTGGCAGACAACAAGGATTTGTGGATGGAGTTGTGTTGTAGTAATTCATCCAAAGAGAGACTAGTGATTTCCTGTGTACTGATGCTCCATTTTGCTGGAAAAATTTGTGCAAAATCAATTATGAAGGCAACAAAATGTGAATTAATATTGTTTGTTTTGTTTTGTTTTGTTTTTTCTTCATAAGCGAGGATGTTTTTTTCTTCAGGAGTTTTCTTAATTGTCAACTCTTAATGTCTTAATTTTATTTTCTTATAAGTGTGTGAATATGTTGCATCCCAATTTATTTCTTACCATACACAAATATATTTTATTTTATTAAAAGGATTAACAATTTTAATTACTGAGAAATAAAACCTTATTGACAAAAATATATTTTATTTCTCAGTAATTTTAAGAGATTTTTTGTCAATAAGGTTTTAAAAATATATGTTTCTATCATTGATTTGTCATGAATGTGATATTTTGGTCAAAAAAGGAAGTAAGAAGTGTCAAAGGTAGGTTGGATTTAGCTGATATTGAATTTTACGATGAACCACATATTTTACAAATATTTATATATTTAAAATTTTGATTTGGTTTTTAAAAATATATGATACAGTTCCAAAAATTAAATTAGATAAAATGATTTTGAATTTTTAAATAAGTACTTGAAAGCAAAGTTAGTGGTTTTAAAACCTTATTGACAAAAAATCTCTTAAAAAAAATACAATCATTTGAAATAAATTTAGGCATCCACATCATATTACCAATTTGTTTTTGGTTTTATTTCTAGATATTTGTTTCTTCAAAAAGAAATCTACATTCTCAAGAACCATATGCTAACAAAAACAAGGACATAATTGTTTTAAAGAAATATTTCCACAAGATTTATTTTAGCTGCATATTTGTTTCATCATGTTCTTAGAAATAGGTTTGAATTGTTTAAAAAATAGTAGAAATTTCATGTTTTTAAAGTTCATGAATGTATAATATAATTTTGATCAGGCATTTCAATATCAGTTACTGGGTGAGAAATCTATATATATATTTTGTAAAATCATTTAAGATTGAGATGGAATGAAGAGTTTAGATTATACAACAAAGCAGATGAGATTTAAATACTCATAAAATATAATTTTATCCAATTATAACATGTTGGGTTTATTATTGCATAAGAGATGGAATTTCTTATTAAATAGTAGAAATCGAAGATATATCTAAGATCTTTAGAAGTTATACAAATAGTTTATTGACAAAAAACATTTGTAAGAAAATTACCATAAAAAAAGATTTTGGCTAGGTTTCATTATTTTCTAATATTGTGTGTAGATATTTTTTATTATTATAAAAAAAATTGATATTTTTTTAATATCATGCAAATAAGTCAATTATTGGTAGAATTTTAAAATTTCTCATCATTGAGAAATTTTCTAACAACAATCTTAGAGAATGGAAGATATTTGAAAAAATTTATTTTAAGAAAATATAATATATTTCAAAATTTGGATACCACAACTTATTCCAATAATATAAGACTATAATAAATATAAAAAGATATAAGCTAATAAAGAGAAGAGAGCATTTTAAATCTTTGCGTCAATTCTGAGAACAAAATCTCAGAATATATTCTTTACAGATGCACCTTAAATCTTATCAATAGAATTTTGTAATTTCTTATTACCTATTCCAAAAAAGCATTTATAAAAATATAAAAGTATATTGTAAGTGAATCTTAAAAATATATACATCCAACAGATTTTGAACCTATACATGTAAAATACATTTCGAATTTTTATCTTGTTCTTCCAAGATCTATAATGTTGTTCAAATGATCAATTGACATGGCACAATTGTTTCAGTGTTTTTTTTACACACACAAATATTTCAGAATAAGCCCAATGTCCTCTCCTGAGGATTGTGCACATCAAAGGTTACCATCCTTAGCAGTCTGACATGCAGTTCCCAAGGAATAGAGCAATGCCGCACTAGAGAATCTATGGAGTATACACCAGAATCCAGGTGTAACTTTAAAGTACACATTATAAAACAATATTGACACTATAGTCTTGGTCTCAAATGCATCATTGAGTCTGCAGGAAGTCACACCTATGCAGAGATCCTTATGCATCCCATTGTGGAGTCAGTCTAGTAGGCCTCTTCACTATATATGAAACTACACTACAATAATTAGCATTTTTTTTACCATGTGTTTCAACTTGTCAAGTGTTACAACCATCAGCAAGGTGTACATCAAATTCACCTGTTTTACTCATTAATTCAAATTTCAGAAATTCAATTTCAGGTACTTATTGTACTCGTATTTTACAAATATGTTGGCTGAGAAGTTATCTACAGCATGACCAAACCTCAGAGCTGCCCGCATATGCATCGTTTCATAAAGACTGGATGGGATGCACATGTCACAAACTAATCAAGTGTTTACCAGTTGCCCAAAGCCACAACCTTCATATGCAGGAACATCTTAACATATGAAAAGCCTTAATATTAGTTGTTCAAGCATATCCATCTACAATCAACTTCTCGTCCATCACTGACCTGAACATAAGCAAAAATAAGTACACAATTACCTCACTGAACTTGCGTAACAAAAACCCCTCGAAGGTACTCAAGTGCCATTCTTGAACGCGCTCAGTTACATAACTAAAAGCTACACTTCATACTCTATTCTGTTTTAAAAATAAAGAGGAGTATTCCACTGATAGTACCTTATGCGCTGATGTGCTTCTACCCCGCGGACTTGGTTTCCATTTACTGAAATTTGCCCCTGAAAAAGGCCAACTAAATCACTACAGGAAGTTACATCAACGATTAAACTTGGCCACTATGATAATATTCATAAGCTTCTCATGCAGCATTTCATAACCAAAGTACCAGCTGTTGAAGTAAATAGACTGAAGGAAACTAACAAGTCTATCTGATACAGATGCAGGTTCGACTCTTGTTTGCACTCGGTGAATGTGGACATCACAAATGTCTAACAAAAATAATCCGTTTAGGTTAAGTACTGCTCACCAAGTTTGTTCATGCGTTCTCTTGAAATGAAAGTTCTTCCCCAACATTGACACGGAGGCAACCAGAGCCCTAAACCAACTGTTTCGAACTAAATCTCTCCCAAACTCCAAGATACAGCCCCATGGAAATTCAAGCTGTGACTGTCCACTTCGATTTCCAGGTTTAAGACACATCCCAGTGAACCACAATGACGAGTTCTCCGTCTGGCACCTACGCGAAGTGGTCCCTCCAGTCCCGTCCCAGTGATTCCTATTAGCACCAAGGAAGCATTGTGTGATGATTAACAGCGTCTCAGTGAAGCTTGCAGCTTCATTTAGGTCTCACTTCCCAGTTGAGATCTGCAACTCGGGCTTCCAAAGAGAACGAGAAATGACAGAGAGTGTATTATCCTGAATTCCCTGCACTCAAGCTTCTTCATTCAAACGTCCGCAGGACATGCACCGTGCTTAATCACAATGTGAACTCTTGTTGGTATGTGAAGGGACAGCTGGGCAATGCTATATCAGGAAGTATCCACCATGTCTTAAACCCAAGGAGTCCATCCCTCATACATGTTTGAAAGGTTATCAATCCCTGAAGCTTGACGCAGCAAAATATCCACTTGCTCTGCCACCCCATGTTTTCTGCCACAACACAACATAATACTTGCATATGAACACATAATCGTCGGCTGACAGAGCGCGTAGTGAGATATTAACATAATATGTGCTACTGACAACTGTAATAAGCCTAAATATTAGAAAAGTACCTGCTGCCGTCAGCTTCCTGTCCCTCCAACTTCATCTGAACACGCTTCAGAACCGAGATTGCGTATGCATTTTTCCCTGCATGTCATGTAATGAGTGGTCAGAAAGCTGCCTTATAAAGAATTAGCGAAATATGATTCTAGTCCACAAAGATTATGTGGAACTTCAAAACGATTTCCGTCAAGAGACGTGCTGATACCTTTGAAAAGCTGAGTACGAGTAGCTGTGTCTGTTCCAGGCACTTTAAATTCTCTTGGATGGGCAAGTCTGTGTAGGTCCCCTGAACTTGCGTCAGCCCCAACATGATGTTCCAATTTGATATCAGCTGCAAATACTGAGGGCTCCTTGTCACTGGAAGAGTTTAAACCAATCTGTTGAGACCTTACGGGAGTTGATGTGGTACTTGATGCTGGTAGACTGCTAAGGTCTAAGCTTGTGCCATCGACATCTGAATTAACACCTAAATTTGATGTATCTCCTGAAGTCTCCTTGCTATGGCCAATATCAAGAAGCGCATGGTGAACTTCTGCGTTGGAATCCCCATTTTCCAACGCCTTCGACCCTCTGTAAATTTCAGGAGATGAGCCTGTCATGAGACTGTCCGCATAAGTAACAGAATGCCCACTATCAGGCGGAGATATCCAACAATCATCAGATACCTGAAAAACTGGCATCTCATCCCCAGTAGCCAAAATGGACTCCATAGTGGACTTGCCAACCAAATCAGTTTGAGCAAATTCTTCATTAGTATCTGGCTCAACAATAACAACTTGTGAGGATCTATCTTCCTGGTTCTCCCCGCCCACTCCAGCGAGAGCCTAAACAGACCACAGGGAAAAACACATAAGTAATTTACACACATCTGCATAATGTATGTAACAGCTATTTTGTACAAGACACCACTTCCCAACCTCATCCTAGAGCAACTGCCTATCAATTTAGAAGAACACTGAAATAAAGAGGATGCAACTTCCACACGACAAGCTAAATGATTTCTCAAAAGATGCAACAGAAGGAAAAATGGCTAGATTCCTACAAAAAGATCATTAGTAACTAAATAGTATGCTAGATCCATAGTAAGACATGGAAGAGCCATAGGTAGACCTTGTGCAGAAATCCAGCATCTGAACTTGCAGTTCGAATGAGCTTGCTTAAGCAGGAGTGCAAGTTCTTCACGGCGCTAAGAAGGCTTGAAATTGTTTCACTCAATACTGCAGATGTTTCTTTCAGGCTAGAATGATTTTGAACTGCCGCGTTGTGACCATACCCTAAGCTTCTATCCACCATGCTCTCCGTTAATGACACTCCCGAAGATGACAATCGGGCCAGACTACTTGCAAGAAGCGCTCCAGATGTCAGCAACGGTTCGAGTGGGAGGATCAACTCATTAACCTGTCCATATGGATTTTTTTTTTTTTCAATCAGAAAATTCAAATCTGAAGAGGATAATACTATAATAAAATGTTCTTCCAAATTACAGGAGAAAGAACTATCTCTTTCAAGAAACATAAATTTGGCAGCATCATTTGACCTGGTATAAATACACTCAAGTCCTTACCTCATTGAGCTTAGTCATGAGACAAGCATGCTCAGCAGCCCCCTCTTGAGCCAGGCCATGAACATCCTCTGCACCCTCAGTTCCCTCTGTAATTGCTAATATCTGCAAGTATTCATAATGTTGACGTGTTAGAAATTGTAGTTAGATATATAAAAAGGAGGTGACGCAATCTAGCTATCAAATCTCAGTGAATACCAGAGTCCAGGTTCATGACAATCTAAACAGAACGGGTCTTGGAGATTGAGAGGCATTTGGAACGTCTAATTCCCGCAAGTTTGATATAACACAGTTCCTAGTGAGATAACTGTCTGTGCCAGTCACAGAGTTACAAATAATTTTTCCTGATATAAACTCTACTGAAATTAGTGAACCGTACAACTCCTACAATATACTACAAGAAATGCTACATAAAATTTTTTAGCCCAAAAGAGAAGGTACCTCATCCAGCATCTGCCCAGCGTCAGAGGTAAGGGCAGTGTGACTTTTAATGATGTTGCTTACTGCTGACCACCGCGTGGCTGCCTCCTTTATCCAGGCTTGAAGGTTGCGAATTGAGACTTTGACTTCACCTTCACAAGTTCAAATACATAAACAGGTCAAAGAAGGCGCCTAACTACAGATGAATAACACCTTACGCAAACAGTGTCACACAAACGAAAGATAAAAAAAACAGCAGAGCTTACTCCAAGAAAAGGATAAGGTTAAATGTCGATGTATTAAAAGGTAATGTAGGTCAGATACCTGAAGCAGACTCAATTTCTGAGGATACTGCTTGGAGTTCATTAGCAACCTTAGACAAATCTGCTCTCGCAGATTCTAAGTGCACTAAAGCTGATTGCCACTCTGCTTTTGATCCTGTGTCGAAAATGTACACATTAATAAACGAAGCAGATTTTGAAAGACGAAGTTCCCATGCATGCTAGATCGAAAATATTGGGTACTGGAAGGACTTGGATAACCACCCATACTGATCACGAACTTGCAGATATAGCCATCCAAAAATGTGTAATGCATAAGCAACATCTGATAACAAAATGTAAACACATGAAAGTAAACATAAAACTTACTAGAGAAAGAAATATACGCGGACCCGAGTCGAGTAACAACTTCAAAGTACGTCTGCTGCCACATCCTGCCTCTCTCCTTGTTTGATTGCAGTCCATCACCTGGGGAGATGGATAGAAAGCCATCTCGAGAAGCTTCAAACTTGAGGATTGATTCAGAGATTCGTAGAATGTTGACAGCTTGTTCATGATTTGATCTTAGCAGTTGACGTCTTCTGTGAAGATGGTCATAAAATTCAGATGGAATTCCAGTCCTGCGTCCTGTACTAGAGAAACTGGCGCTTGCGGAGGTCCACGCAGATACGAGAGCCCGCTTAAGATCTTCCTCTGCTGCCGAACCCGCCATCTCTCGTCCCTGCACGGAAAAATGAAGTTTTGATCTGTGAGGATTTCTCTTGTTGCGAATCAATCAAGCGTAACGATACGATCATAACGTTTCCTGTCAGAGAACAATTTCAAATGTATTTCACACAATAACAAGTAACCAGCAACTGACCTGCAGCCCTTCTGTAGCCTGTCTAATTGTAGCTGTTGCTGCATAAAGGTTCTTCCGTATTTGCTTGCGATCCCACCATGCCACATCAACACCTTGTTTATCACCTCTCATGGACCTTGGTGCACCTAGCGGTTGATTTTGAAGTAGCGAGTCAGACAAGATCATTTCGTTTAACCATTCCAATTGAGCTGCTTCCAAATGCACCTTATCGAGGGCTTGCAATCGTTCCTCCGCCTGAATTCAAAAACCTATGATGAAATATTGGAAAAACCAGAGTAATTCAAACAGCATAAAAAGTAGCGATGGCAAATACGACATCACTAACACTAAGAGAAGATGAAGCTTTTACTCGATATCAGCCTAGAGTAGCTTAGAAACATACTCTATAAAAACGTTTCTATCAGGCAAATATATTAAGAATGAATCACTTGCCTGAGATCTCAAAGTAACTGCAGCTGCATTTGCAGCTTTTACAAGATCATGAGCATTACAGTGATCACGAAGCGACCTCAATGCCTGCTCAGCTGCTTCCCCAAGTCGCCAATTGTCTTCTAAAATCTCATTGTTACCTGCACAATAGCACTTCCATCCATTAGCTGACTATCAAAATATATCATTAGTAACAAATTTGGCACTTATGGTGCCCATAATGATGGAGAGTATAGAGGCATAGGACATGTAGCATTCTTTCCAAACGTGATCGTCAACTAGGAGATCGTAATATCACTGCCTTAGCAAAAGGTTTTATGGTGATGACACTAAAATCTATGTAAAATTTAGTGAGTTAGATTAAAACCTGAATTTGCTGTCAGCGGATGTGTCTCTTTTACACATAACAGCAACACAGCCATTAATCGGTACACTAGGTACTGTCCCAAAAACCAAAGAAGACGACCTTTGAGCCTCATCTCAAGCTGCAGCACATGCTCAGACGGATCCTGGATTGCATTGATGCAAGAATCAAGAAGTCCTTCAATTACCCTTACTTTCCAAGCAAAAAAGGCCTTCTCCTGGGACAAGTGGGGAACTCTCCACACGTTGCCGGTGTCTTCTGATGTTTCCAGATCAAACTCATTCATCAGGTTGTAATGATCCTCATCAGTAACCTCCCGCAATAATGATGTCAAACCCTGATCGAGACTTTCCAGTCGTGAGAACAACTGAGCGAATGCTGCAATCAAGACCTTTCCTCGTCTAATGTGAAGATCAGAATCGGTATTCAGGTCCATCAGCATATTGTATCGCTGTACTATCTCTTCGAACGACAAATCCTTTCGCCCAGGAAGGTCCGCCTGACTGTAATCAATATCCTCCCAGGAATAGTTGTCCATCCCCTGAGCTCCAGCGTCGTTTTGAGATTCGAAATTCTTTGGTCGATTTGCGCTTGAATCCATGTGCTGCTGGATCAATCTATCAACATTTTCACGAACATGTGTGAAAGCTGTGAAGGCCTCCATCATCCCAGCATCCTGAGAGATGACTGCTGACAAAATTTCAGGGAAAACAGAAACCGTCATCTGCTGGAAAAATTCTCCAAGTACAGATACACATGCACTCAATCGCGGGCCCCACTGAGACGTTCTTGAAGTCAGTGGATTCATCCGTAAACGAAATCCAGACTTTACGCCTCCAAAAAAACTTGAACCTAACTTACCCACTTCTACAACAATATCCGCTAAGAACATCCACTTATCTATCAAGGTATTCAACTCAACAAGAGACCATTTATCTGGTTGGACTTCATCTGGGCTATCTGAAGCACCACTCTGCTTTCTAAAATGAAATTGCAACTTCTTCAAAGCTTCCCAGTTCTCATTGTAACGAGTTGATGAAGTCTTATATAACAGCAAAATAAGCTTGCTCTGATTCTCTTCTGCTTCATTTCCGTAATCTATTGCCAAGTTTTGAAGCTGGGTTAATGCTGTGGACAGAAACTGATCCTTGGACTTCCGCAGAGTCTCTGGATTGGCGACAGCTTCATGATTGTCAAGATCTCCCCTCAGTTTCTGCAGGTCTCTGTATAATCGTTCATAACGCGACCGCACCTCGTTGTACTTCTGTTGGATAGACTCATCTTGCAGGCCATGACATTGCGCAATCAAGTCCCCAGCCCGCCTTTTTGCTACAACCAGTACATCAGGTGAGAGATCTTGGGATAACACCTGTAAGACCTCAGCCCAAGAATGAACATGACTGCTGGCAATATAATTAGCTGGAACCAACTTCTGGAGGGCTAAAGAGTATGCCTTCATACTCTTCACAGCAATCAGGAGTGCCTCCTGACGTGCAGCTGTCAGTAGGGCGACCTCCCGGTCAATCTCCTGACAATGTACTTGGGTAGCTTCGGGAATGATTGCCAGAGGCGCCCCAACAGACAGCACAGCTGATTTAAGGGACAAGGTCTCGGGAGAGCTTACAACCTGAGCAACATTCTCAAACTCTGGTACAGAACCGAGGCAAAGCGCTTCTAGTACAGATGCATGCTGTTTGACCCAGAGAATCAGTTTCCTAGCTTCTTCAATTATTAAAGCTTTGGTCTTGTCAAGCTCTTGAGCCTGAGCAGTAAAGACCTCTTGCGCTTTATCATGATCTGACGTGGCCTCCATAAACAACGACATGGCTGCACCTTCGGCATGCAGAGCTACACGTCGCTTCTGTTCTGCTTGAGAATACAATGCTACAGCTTGCTCAAGTCTGTCATCCGCTCTAACGAGGCTCTCTAACGCCATAGCAGCAGCAGGTAATGTCGACAGAAGTTGATCATGATGCTCCTGGAGAGGTACTCGAATTTCCTGCAACCGAGATGCAAAGAGGCTCAAACTGACTGCAAGCTCCATGCCTTTGCGCTCTTCACCTCCGATAACAGCTTCATCATGACCATCTCCCCGCATCCACTCCACCAGTGGATCCCAAATAAAGACTTGCAATAGCATTAGAAGCACATCTTTATTGCTCTGCAGCACCCGTAAAACAGCTTCACAATTTTTGCGAAATACCCCTTCAACTCCTGTCAGACCCAGAGCTGCTTGTATAGTATGAGTGAGACGGAAGGGCACAATCTCAGGAATTTTGAGCCGAAGACCCTTGTCAAAGCAAACGTTGTAATCAATGTGAACTACATCACCTGAACGGAAATCTACCAAAATATTGTCCAAATGACGATCACCGAGGCCCAAGATGTAGCCTACGATACTTATCACTGCGACACTACCAGAAAAACGGTCAAGCTTAGCCCTGAAAGAACTGAGCCCTTCACTCGCACACCAGAGTTCATTGTGCAACAGTTGTCTAGGGGTCTCCTTGACCAGCTCCAGTAGCACATTGCGCTTCACATCCTGTGGCCAGTCACGACGAGAAATGACTTTGCGCAAGCCCTTCTCCTTCAAAGCAGGTATGATTTTGCCGTAGAATAGATCACTAGGGCGCGGAACTGATGACACTCCATGGTTGAGGTTTGTCCCGGATGCAGCAACCGATCGTTCCTGCCAAGCCTTGTACACACTGTACATACTGGTCAGATCTTCAATCCATTGTATCAGACCCGCCCGTCCATTGATTGGAGTGACAGAATAATGCCTGACAACGAGTACTCGACGTCGAGTTTCGCAGCGGCTTAGAAGCATGGAATTCACTGCCTGTAATAGCTGCATTATGCGAGCATCTAGACGAAGGTCCTCTCGGCCCTTGAGAAGATAGGGATAAACATTACCATCAGACCCCACTATCTGAAGCTTCTTTGGCTTGGTTTTCGTGGAAAGGACAGTGACATGGCTGCTGAAAGAAGCAACAGTTATAATATCGGGTTGATGATAATTGGTGATTAGAGACCCCTCCTCCTTGGGAGACGTAAAAGAATCTCTATCTACAATTGAGGAATGAAATCCAAGTCCAGGCATTGGTGCCTCTGAGGACTGTAGCGATGTTAGGCCAGGAGAAACTTCACTCAGCAGAATAGTTGACTTCTTCTGATGGCTAACTAGTTCAGCAGTTATCATGTCAAAAGGCCGCCAGACACCTGAAAGAGAAGCTGATCCCACTGGAGGAGCCTTGAATACTTCTATAGCTCTTTTCAAAGAGCTCCCAAATTGTTCTTGAAACCAAGATTGTCGAGGATTATCTGGTGGCCTGGATGTAGAAGCAAGGCGACGCTCAAGAGCAACAATTACAGGGGCCATCATTGCTAAATATTTGGTTGCATTTATACGGACTTTTTCGTTGTGACTAAGTGTTGCATTTTCTGCCACTCGAGCAGTTTCATGCTTCAAAGTGGTGATTCGTCGCATTACATCTGCAAAGCAAATTTCATAGTTTATTATACCAACAATGAAAGCATATTTGTGCTCAAAGAAATGCCAGAACTCGTATAATGTAGCAAATGCTCTACATATGATTTTAAGTTGTATTGTAACAAGTTGCAAATAAGAACCAAACCTGTTCGAAGATCTTGTAGTGTGCTCAACCACTGCTCATCCCAAAATACTGTGATAGCACCCAATTCCGCAATCATAGACTTCACATCTCTGGCCAATTTCGGATGTAACTTGATCTACAAGAAAATGGTTATTATTCTTAGCTTTCCAGAAAGATATTTTCAACCTGGACAAATTTGGCAATGCAAAAAAACCAGAAGGGATAAGGGAGCGATAGATCTTATTCGAATTTCAATGATTTTTCCTGATTTGAAGGCAATTGCTCCCATTATGACCACCGTCAGCAGCGAAGGGAGAGTGACATAACGAACAGATTGAAGGAGATCAAGACTAGGAACTAAAGCAATGGGATTTACCAGGCCATCTCGGAGGTCTTTCAGCTCTTCTGATAAGCCTTCGTCGCTTCCATTCATATCCACCAGCAATGGATACACTATTGCCCACGGTGATAAATTTGCAGAAGCCATTAATAAGCTCTTAAGTTGCTTTCGAACTCTGGACTCTGGGTGGCTGCTTAACCGAGCCAGAATCTGAGCCGAAATGGCCTGCGCACAGTTTCATTTCGAACATACAAGTTTGAAAAATCATTAGCGCATAATATCTGCTTATCACGAGAGGTGGGGTTTAAATTTCATTTGTGCAAATATTAAATTTCTCCATGAATGATAGCAACCTAGCAGATAAGGTTGATGGAATTCACCGTCTTCAATCTCCACATGACACATTCCTATGTGCTCTAATCATTAGTTGGTGATTCTATGAAGTAAAGGGAGTTGATTTGAATTACCTGCCAAGAAGACGGTGGCACAGACAACAAGCCTTGTTGTTGCAGAAAGTCTTCAAGCTCAACACCATAATTAACAATGATCCGCAATAGATAAAGAGAAGCACTAAGCATGCAATCTTCTCTGATGGGTTTGACATCCGCTGGCAGGGCACCTCGCGATAGTTTCTGATTTGATAATAACAAACACTGCAAAAAGCCTTTTGCTGAATACGAATACAAATTCACTTTTCTGCACCTAAAAGCCCACCATATTCGCATCAACTCAGGAATCACAGGAGTTACAGACCACGACGATGAGTTCGTCTGTAATAGTTGTTGTAATTGCAAAGACAGAAGATAGGATGGCGGTTCTCCCTCAATATCTTCAGATCCAGCAGACATGCCCGCTGCTATGAACGCAGTTACAATCCGTTGGACGCAGTTATCCACATCTTTTCCACCCTCCAAAATGAAATGGTTTAGGTTGTCACCGCTAGGGCCTGCGGCAACTCTAGAGACAATGGCGAATATATTTGTTATTTCCTCGCGTGTAAGTTCATTACTATTCTCACTTGTTTCTCCATCAATCAAACTCAAAAAACTACATGAGCTCTTCGAAGCTAAAGTCTCCGGGTTGTGAGATCCTTCTGCATAAGTAAAACACCAATATCCATAAGAGAACCATGCTTTTGCCATTTTAGGTAAACATATAGTCGCGCCTTTAATTGCCGCCCCTGCAATCCGCTGAATAACTGACTTCAATTTTCCGTTAGAGAACAAAGAATGGTCAACTTCACTGTCACTTGCATTGAACCCTAGACTTGCAAGCACTTGTAGCATGTTGGACTGTGCAGAGCTGGCACGTAGCCATGTTGCAAGCTTCAGGCATGCCTTAGCATTGGTAGATTCCGTCCGCTCTTCACGGATAGGATACTCGAGACATGAACTAATCTTGTCTTCAACAAATTGCCAGAGTCTCAATAAAGCATCATCCTGCTTCTCTTCAGCATGAAGTAAAAGTATATCTTCATATTCCCATCGTCCTGAAAGAGAGGGTGGGTTTGGTGAGGTGTTCAATCCAAGATTGACTGAGGTGACTTGCAAATCAAGAACCTCGTCCAGTAGTCGGCGCGCAAGCTTCAGATTTGATTGTTTACGAGCCAATCTCACAATTTGTTGTTGCAGCTGAAGAGTTCTCAACGACCTTGGACAGACCTCACGATAAACACGTAACAAATTAAGCCATGGCTGAGAATCTTGATGCATATGATCCAGTGGCCAGCCAACACGTGGGGGAAAATGAGAAGTAAGTTCACTTAGACGCTCCTCCGAAAGATTTTTGTCCCTGAAAGCTTCATACACCCGAATGCATTCTAATTGCATCAGATAAGGAGTTGCTTGAGCTAAGCCATCCAGCATGGCCACCTGGGAACAATCTTCAACCATTGCTCTTGCTAGTGCAATCTCTGAGGCAACTCTATCACTTTTTGTGCTCTGCTGCAGCATCACTTGCAGTATCATTTGCTGACTTCTATGAAGTGATTGCCAAGGATCTGCAGTCAACTCACTCCTACTTTGAGGAGTGAGGTCTAGGTAGCCCAAGGCTCCATGCGTATCCCCTGCATCAAAACGAGCAAGGGCGTAAACAGCATTCATATCATTTCCAGATGTCGTAAGAGCACCGCAGTACGTTTTTCCAGCATGATTTGCTCGTAAAAGTTGCAGTTCCTGTACCCATTGATCAAGTGATTCCCAGTCTGCAAGGGCCACATAGCTTTCAACCGTTCGTGCAATTATGAACTGTATACCATCAGCGCCCATCATGGCCAAAGCATCGTCGAGTTGAATAACATGATTGTATTGTGCGAGTGCCTTCTCATACTGCCCCTTAGCTTGGTAAGTTAAACCATCTAACCATGCAAAAGGCCCCATTGAAGTATTTGTCTTGGGAACGGAGAGATAGTCCTCGACCAATACTGGTGCAAAAGCTGATTTAACCCACACCTTGAGCCCTTGCAGAGCATCAGCTTCATGTGATCGACAGAGCGCAAGAGAAATATGTTGTATGACTTTTGCCAAATCGCCCTGGATGTTTCCTCTCATGTTGTGGCTATTTTCTGGCAAAAGTTGACCCCGGGATTCTCTCAAAGATGAAGGGATAAGTGTTCTCAGATCCTGCAGATGAAGTGATGCATGGACAATTGTGCCTGCATGACATTGAGTGACAACGCTAGCATTTATGAACGCCTCCCTAATGCGCGCAAACCAGTCCTCACAAACCTGAAAAGGAACAATTCAACAGTTAGAAAAACTTGACTTGCTGGCAAAACCATGTGTCCCTCATGATGTTTATGCAAACCTTTCTTATAATGATTATGACAGTTTCAGTTGTAAACCAGAAATTCTAAAAAAGTTGTATCTGAGTGAACACTCAAGCTGCCACTAACTGAACAATAAGCAATGAAATTTCACTACCGTTCATGCTAGCACCAAAAGGAACATCTTTAGTGCACAAACCTTCCTGTTAGCTCGGAAAAATAGAGCGCTCAGTGTTGGTGGAGGTGGTAACACGGCAGAACCTTCATAAGAATTGTATATATCTTTCTTCAGGGTTTCCACAAACTCTAGTAAAAGACGCAACGGTAGCAATTGCACAGTAATAGAGCTAGCCAGACCTCCCATTGCTGTCTCCTTTCGTCCAAAATCTATGCGACAGAGGTGTGGAACATCTAATAGCATTCTCTCTAAGGCTGCGAATGTCTGAGTGGGACCACCCAAATGCGTCCGGAGGCGGACTGTGACACAATGGCGGGAGGCTTCCTGTACAGTCCACCATAATGCTGATAAGGTATTGGACGTCAACTTTTCTAATAGCTCGGAATCTCCACTACCATCCTCCCCTTCAATAGGAGATTCCAGCTCATCCCCTTCTATGCTAATAGCCGAAGGCTTTATCTTGCAAGGGAAGTTATATATCATTCTTTGTAGCCAGTGTACAGGAAGAACTTGTGGGCGTTGGGATAAGTAATTCAGGATCATTGACAGTTGATGACTTCGGAGATGCTGCCCCAAATGAAGATCTGACGTAGTTCGCTTACCATTGAACATATGCAATCTGCCACTGTGCGGGATGCTTAAAAGAAAGGGCTGCCGACTTTTAAGTTGTATTGCCCATCCATGAATCCACAAAGCAGCAGGTGCATAAGCTTGGAGCACCCTTTGATATAACGCATGCAGAGAGATTTCGGAGTTTTTAAGTTGCTGAAGGGCGACCAATGTAACTGGCTGGAAATGAAGGGGTTTCACAAGGTTGCTTTGCAAAATGACCTCCAAGACCACAGCCACACCTGCTCTTACTCGAGGCTCCTTATCAAAAGCCATTGTGAGTAACATGTCTGGTAACCTCGATATAAACTGCAATGTGTGCTCTTCATTGCCATCGTTGGTAATTTGCTGATTCCGAGAAACTGATTTGTTTAAAGAATTCGAGACAGCATATAATCTGAACCAATTGAGTGCCTCCAGCTTTATGAGGAGACTGGCATGCGAATCCATTGCAAGTTCAGTGATAAGACTAAAGCCAGCGACACCGTTTAAGGCAGAGATACTCGGATCTTTCCACATGTAGCTTGCCTCAGTGATATCTCCATCATCTTTAGATTTGATGAAACTCTCATCCTTTCGGTCATTTCCTTCCGAATGTAGACGAGGTTCTGAAGAAGAGCTATAAGTGCAAGGCCAATGTAGGGCTTGCCATAAGACCAACTGCACATGTGGATTCCACTGCAACGGATCCTGAAAAGGATTTAATTTAACCAATATGAGCTCCATTAAATCATACGCTTGTTCAGCTTGTGAAACTCCAAAAGTGGTGGCCTCTTTCACCACGGACTTATATGGAAGCAGCATCAGGTCAAACCTGAACAGTGTATTTATCTGACATTCAGACAAATCTTGCACTTCACCTTCCCTCTTCAAAATTTCCTCAGACCGTGTCCCACTTTTGACGGAAGCAAGCTTCCATTCTCTTAAGAATTCTAATTCTCTAATCAAACATGTACTAGCCTCTGCGGCAACTTCTTTCGAGTCATGCTGTAAAAGGAGCATGTAAGTGGCAGCGACTTTTCCTACATGCAAATAAGCAACCGTAGAAAACTGGTTGGTAATTTTCTATATTATTTTTTAGTAAGCATAGAGTGACATAAATCAATCAATAAATAAATGAATGAAATTATAGTTCCACAAGCAAGCTTGCAAAGAAGACAACCTCACCACCAGATGTGAATTAAATACCTCTGACGATGCGACTTGGGTGCAGTCGTAGGCATGAAAGAGGCGAGGGCCACTCTAGAAGCTTAGAAACAGCTTGGGGAGATAATTGCTGCCCTTGACAAAGAATCAACCTCATATTAACTTGCAGAATGATTTGTACCTGTGAAACACAGCTGCACCAGATCCATCATATCAACGTGCACAAAGAACCCCGAACTGAAAGCATATCCACAAAGCGCTTTTAAGCTGAGAGATAATATAAAACATCAGTCTACAGAATCGACAATCAAGAATATGAATCTCTTTCCACAAAAACAGGAATAAATTTCTAGCAAAAAGCAGAAAGTTATATTCATTCCAAGCAGGGATTGCACAAAACTGCCTTTTCTAAAATCTCTAATCTAATAGGGGAACGAACCTGTGATGCGCTTAATGCACGAGGAGCTTGAGACAAAGTCAAACCCAGGGAAGCATGCTGCTGCCGACTCCTCAATTTGTTTTCTGATACTGAAACTGAAAACAAGATATCAAGAGCACGAGGGTAAAACACAGCAAAGCTCTCCTTTAAAACCTCCGCAAATAGTATCAGACACCTGCACGCCTCGTTCAACCATCTGAACTGCCAAAATTTGTCACATAAGATGGCAAAGCAAGCTATCACGCGTGGCAGCATCTCCTTCGACGCATCCATCAAGAAATCATTAGAGTCTGCCTCGCCTATTCCCGAAGCTGTGGCTTGCATAATTGCCACAAAGCATGATGCGAGGGCAAGCAGCCGGTGGAGCTGCTGCAGAGTGGGAGTGGAGTGGTCATGAGCTAACTTCTCCATGTCACCAAGAAAAGTTCTTAGCAAACCTAAAGGAAATTCCGGTCTTCTGGCCCACATAAGTTGGAACTTGAGGAAGTTGTCAACAATTAGTCGACGGTCCACCTCGAGATGCTCGGGATCAAGAGCCAATCCGAGAAGCAGATCAACTATGTCTGAAAAGTAGGGCTCAAGAAGTTGACTAAACCGAACCCCACACACTGTCAGAACTCCTAGCAACAGTTGTAAAAGCGGCGTTTGATTCTCTAGAAGCTCTTCGCAGGCTTTAAGAATGGGCGGCACATGCTTTTCAGTAGCCATCACATCACCTGCACAAAAGAATGACATGAAGCAAATCGGTGAATAAAGGCTTGGTTCAATAACCAGGATTTCTACAAATCCGGCAACAACAAGGAAGGAAACTAAGGGATCATCGGTATTTCTTGTCTGTGCCCAAAATATCAATATGGAAACCACACGATGAACGTTTGGACTTGCCTGTAGCAAGAAACTCCCGCAGTCCAGCTAGCGCTAGTCCAGTAGCCTCAGTACCAAATGCGCTGTCCTTAAGGCGAGGCAAAGCCCACCCGATAAAGGGATCAGCAGGACCTCCCGAATTCTCGATATCAGTCAAAACCAATCCAGCTGACATTGCACCCAATACTCCATACGTGATAGCTGCGGCCTGCCTGACTATGAAAGCCCTACCATAAATTACAAACAATCGAGAGGTCAATAATGAAGAGAGTATGAAACAGTAAGAACTACAAATACACTACAGATTCGACATTTTACGGTAAGACAGCTCACGAAGCTCGAAGTTAGCATGCTTAAAGAGTACAAAGATGTCCTGATTATAACAGTATTCGAATGCAAATAATTTTACACAGATTTCCTGTCAAGTTTTTCACAGCTACATTATGGTGCAATCCCAAAAGTAAACAATAGCTAACGAGGTTTTCCGGGAGTAAAAAGCTGCAATCGGTGATAACAAATGTTCTAGCTAATTAGGTTTTCTTTGCAATGTAGTATTCGTTACGAAATAACCCCGTCGACTATCGTAGGTACATATCATGTTGATCGACATATTGCTGGAATACTGCAGGCATCAGATTGGCTACTTCTTTTATTTCTCTTCAAGAAGACTTGGGCACGGGATAGCTATTGCTATATATAAGCATTGAAAAAATGCAAATTGACAGTGATAATTTCCAATGACATGACATACACGGAAAATGGAAGAGTTCAATCCTATGCCTGTGGAGATTATAACACTATCGCTACATCAGACATAATTCAGCTGAAACAATCGCAAGCACCGCAAATCCTACACACTGAAAATGTCTTGACGACAAATAAGAGGTGCGCTTCGGAGGATTGAACCTGAAGTCAAAGCTTGGCAATTACAAAAGATTGTGGGAACCCAAACCCTAAAAAAATTACTCACTTATCCAAGGCAAGCTGCTCAAGCCGTCGCGCGAGAACCAGAGCAGATCGGCGGAGGAACAGTGCTGTTTCTGGCTGGCGGATGAGGCGGTGCAGCGACGCCACGGCTGCAGCCCGCGCCGCATCGTCGCCAGACGACGTCGAATTCGCAGCATCCAAAAAAGAAGACGCAGCATTAGCGACTTGATGATACTGTTGTTGCTGCTGCTGCTGCAGCAGCAACGGCGCCTTCGCTTCAAGCATGATCGAAGCAACCCAGCCCCGAGAGACACATCACCATTGGCTCCTTCCTAAACTACAACCAATAGACCACAGTCGAACAATCCTCGGCTCCCATGCTCAACAATAATGTGCCAGAATTAAGTTTCGCCCAGATGGGTCCTCACAGTCCTCAAAATTCACATACAATAAGGTTTACGTGGCGTGCATCTTGAAAGCAACGCAAGAGACCGGAAAGACGAGCACTCTCGTGACATTATCTCCGCGCCGAGAATCCCCCGTTTTTTCATCCCTTCTATTTCTTTTTTTTCTTTTCGGTTACTTTTCAACTTCTCCTCATTTTTCTTTCCCGCCATCCTGCTCTCCTTTATTGGTGAACGCCCCTTTTTGTTTTCGGAATCCTAAGCATCCCTCTGGGTTTTTTTTAGAGTGCGAGCGCTACATGCTGGAATGGTGCAGCGTTACACTCAGACGTCTAATGTTCTCCCAGTTGTGTTGATCAGAATTTTGCCAAGACCCAATTTATGTTTCTGTTTCAGTCGCGGGGAAAGTAGAAGAGAAGGAAGCAGCAGTGTCTTCAGCTCTAGCTCTGGACGGAATGCTTTAGACTCTCGAATGGTTGGGATATCGATCGGACAATCGAGTTTGAAGATAATTCAGTTCGGAAGCCTATGCTCTCAGCGTACATATATTTCTCTGATCCAAGAAAACTTCAGTTTGTTCCTCCGCATAAGCAGAATTTTTCTAGCACGGACTGTACGGCTCAACGACCTAATTTGCGGGTTGTGCCGTTAACTCCTTCGTTATAAACACAGGCGTTTCTGGAAATCTCCTAGCTCTGAAATCAAGGAATTATGTTGTGTTTTCAAGGAATCACAACGGAAGAAAACAGTGAAGGGTTTAGGGCAATTATCGCAAACAGGGTAGTGGTATCTGCACACACGACTTCTGAGAATGATTTTGAATCCATTTTTACGACACGAAAGGTTTCACGCTTTATTCAGCCTCCTCACACAGACCCGACAAGCCTGGCAGGTGTTGGATAGCAACGGACAACTTGGTTACATAGGCAAACACATAGAGGCACACACAGCACACAAGTCTTGAAGATGATGTACAGAAACATTTCACCTGCATAACGTTTTCAAGGCTTGGTCTAGTGGCAGTACCGTGAAGGTCCCACCGTTCTCTGCTCTGTGGGCCTTTACCGTATACTAAGTTATACAAAAACAGAAAAAGCTGAGTACAGCCTACAACAATGTCAGGTTCAAACCACTGAATTTAGGTAGCGTCAAATTTTTTAGCTTGTATGGTGAAAATTGAAGAACACTGCCTGGTGAGGAGAGACTTTGAAACCACACTCGTATCAATTTGTGTTTTGTTTCCCATGCAGAAAAGAAGAGAATTCATTCAACTTGTCCGTCTGCATTGTGGGATCTACTGCAAAGAGTGCAAATCACATCCCGCAGTGAGCAGCAGAACGGCCTTTATTTCTTCTGGTCCAACGTCCACATCTTTGGCCTGCCCACAGCAATAACCCACACCCAAGGTGATCTTCAGCTTGAGGCCTAACACAGCTAAATAAGACAACCGATGTACATTTCCCGCCCATGTCAACGCACAAACTCTATTAGTTGCAATCACATCGAATTCTTGAGGCGAAAGACTCTTACCTCTGCACGGAAGAGGTCAAGGGCGAAACCATTGAAGCAGCTGATGACAGCCTGTTGTACATCCAAGCCAAGGGCGTCCAGCGCCTTCACAGTAGAGAGGAGGAGTCCAGGCCGGCGGGCACAGAACATATGAATGTTGAGGGCCTGACCTTCTCTTTTCCTCACTTCCACCTATGAAACAATGTGCAAAGTAAACTATGTTCAGCATTCCAGAACTTCAGAACAGTGCAAAGTGTAGACATTTCAGAACGTCGTTGGCATTGCGAAATAAGTACTGAGATGCAATTCCAAGAAGGTGAGAAATTATAAACAACATACTCGAGGAGGCTGGGATTCAGGATTCGGCAAGACGGGGCATTCTTCTTTAACTGTAGCTGGATAACCTTGGGTGGATCGTGGAGTGGGGCTAGACGGCATCGACCGCGACTGCTCCAGCTTTGCTGCTTCCAGTTCGTTATGGATTTCATTGATGCGTTGCAGGAGCTCCTTTAGGTACTCAATCGCATCCCCCAATATGGAGGCTCTATCCATCTGTACTCCACACCCCACTGATTCGTAAGTGGACATCTCAACATACATGATGTGCAATTCAGCAATCGAGGCGGGCAACATGTTCAAAGATAGAGTTTGGAAGCACCTTTGTAATCTTAGGAACTACAGACCGTAGCGTGTACAGGCGATCGTTGAGTTTTTTGCGGCGCCTGCGCTCAGCCATGAGGTTTTTCGCAGGAAGTCCTCGTTTCCCTTTGCCGTTTCCCTTTCCAATGCTTTGATCTGCTCCATTGCCTGCGCCTTCTTCCACCTCGTAGGGCCCCCCTGAGCCGTCACCACTCTCATCCAAATCATCGTCGTCTTTGGCATCGTAGTCGTCACCATCTAATCCCATGTCGTTGGGATCATCCGATCCGGAGTTGATATTTAATCTTCCAGATGCGCTCTGCAAGTGAGCATTACGCGGATGAGGGCTGTCTTTATCCGGCGTGTCCACAGAAGAATCGTTGGAGGCACTAGTGACCACGCGTGGGGGTGACTTGCTCACTGGAGAGACAGTCCCACTAGACCCCGCACAACGGCGAGAAGCTGCGCGCTTCAAGAATAGAGTTTGCTGACCCTGACCATGGCTCCGAGTTTCCGCCCCCTTGTTTCTGTGATATGGCACAAGTTCATTCCGTGGGCCGCCAGAGCCAACAACTTTCCCAGACTTGTCTTCGCTCACTGATCGAGCGCGGTACGCATCGGAAAAGTTCGAAGGTGAGGCCATGAGGGGGAAGTTAGAGCGGACGTTATTTATGTTGCTACTGGTGATGTTGGTTATGCTTCCACCAGCGTTGATGATTCCTTGGTTGAAGCTTGTTGGCAGACCTGAGCTGAAGCTTTCCATTACGGTGCTCCGGCCGAGTTGACCGCCTGCAATCACAACCAACAGGATATCCTTCAATTCCCTACTTGAGGACCTTGTAAGTTGAGCAGGTACCATGGTTCTCATCCATTGTTGAGATGAATTTTATAAAATGCTGCGGTGTATGTGTTGAGAAACGGATATCACAAGTGTACAATTGCTGAAAAATGGGACAAGACCACAAGACCTGGAGAAAGACTTGAGAGGAGGCCAACGTTGCTCGAGCCCTGACCAGTGCAAACGAGATCCTCCAGACTGCGGTTGCTCTCAAGGCCCATGCTCAAGGCTGAGGGAGCAGGGCGGAAGCTAGACATGAGGTTGCTGCTGCTGTCAAAATTCAGCGACGACTCGAGCATTCCAAAGCCTGTGCGAGTATCGGATATCCCATATGGTAATGAGTAAGAGAGCTCCATTAAGGAGGTCTCGGGCGTGTACCACTCCTCGTCCAGCACGCCCTTGCTGAAACTTGGTGTTCCTACATTTTCCTGCACTCCAGTCTGCAAATTAGCAATCGATGGATCAACTTGATTTGGTAATCGAAGCCAACGCATAAACAAGTGCAAATCATGCTCAAGGCAGAAGACCATGGGTGTGTGGGCATTATCAGAGAAACTTACTTTGACTTCAATGTTGGATGTGCTTTGAGAGGATGTCGATACCTTCCATGAGGTCTCTTCCTCTAGCTCCAGCGCAGGATTCGAAGGCAAACTATGGGAAAATAAAATAAAAAATAAAAAAAACACATTCATGGATTTATTCCAAGTGATTTAACTCCGAACCGAGTCTTTATCAATCACAGAAACCAGCAGAACTCCTGTTCGTAATGAGAATGGTTGTTGGAAGGAAATGCAGGGGTGATCATGAACTGAACCTGATTTCTGATGATGCAGCGCCCATCCACATGTCGGAATTGGATTGCGACGCCATAGCACGTCCTCGGAAAGTTCAATAGTACTAATTGAAGAGCCGATGCCAATTCTTGACGTGTTACCAGTCCTGGTGACCTCCGTCTAGATAAAACGAAGTTCTGTCCAAGCTGGGATTTCGAAACTGAAGTTACAGCTGACGAGTCGAAGTCTTTCCTGACACACCGATGGGACAAAATCAGCAGTTTAGAAATTATGTTAGATTTAGTCATGTGCGAGGGAAGCGGAATTTGAAAGATTCAATAAGCTTGAGCCATGGTAATATCGGGTATTGCTCAAAGCAACTTCGTGAATAACTGCTGTAGGGGAAAACTATTTCATTCAGAGTATCCCCCAGCATCCAAGGTTATGATTAAAACTGTGAATTCATATCATTCACAAATCCATACACATATATATATATATATATATATATATATATGAATGAGGTAAAAGAAGAAGAAGAAGAAGAAGAAGAAGAAACAAAAAAGAAATAATAAACACAGCCCAACAGAGGCCTGAAATATTCCGTCGCCTTAGACAGTCCTTCTAGAGAACCACATTGTTAGACTGCAACATTCTTCAACCCACAGTAAAACGTGATACAGCAGCAACAGAAGAATACTTTTGTTTGCGTTTGATCATGATAAAATCACAATCACACAAATAAAAACATCAAAGCAGTGAACAATATCATGGAACCCCAACCACCAATATTCTGCGAAATGACACACAAACTCGAATTGTACTACTCGGTTAATACAAATGCAATCACCTGCCTGCAATGCTTTAAACCCTTGTTCAAAATCCTAATATCTCAGAAAGGATTGAACGTCAATACTTTCAACCAAAAATCTCATTCCTGGACCAATACAACTCCCTCTAACTCAGACGAGACAGTGAGGAGGAATAAGCAGATCTAAAGCGTTCGCACTCGTACTTTAAGAACACTTCAGAACAGGCGCAGCTTTCACTGAGATGAAAAGGGTGCATGCACTCTCCCCTCCGTAAGACCACATTCCAAATCGGCAAAGCTTTCTAGGTCGGAAAGAACTGAGAAACAAAAGAGAAGACAGACACTTGGTAAACGGCGAACTGTAGCGATGACATAACTCATAAACTTGATATCTGGCATGCACCAACAGGTTCTCACTAAACCCATCTTCCAAATGCAGGTTTCGCATGACTCTTGAAGAACCTGGTAACTGGATTGAAATCCCTCGAGGGCGAAGAACCGGTATCAAACTGTGCCTCGGCAGATATAAACACTCGCATCATGAGGGGCAAGCATCCGTCACCAAACAACAAACAAAAAGGGAGTGTAGGGTCGGGTTAAAGTCGGACCTAAGAAAATATTTGCGAACAGTACCACTAATTCAAAGTCTGGAATGAGCAGCGCATCTAGTTCAGTCCACTTTACAAAAGTCCGTCGCTAAAAAGAAGCCAAGGATCATGTGAGCCGAAAATGACATCACATTCAGGCTTTGACGATTTGAGCAGGACAGGCTCATCAAGATGCTCCTATACGTCTGCAAGGCGTGTAATGGAGCGCACAGACGGCCTCCACCACCGCCTTCTGCTGTAAGTGGTAACGGCCAGAATATGTCAACTGAAGCGATTGAACCCAGGAATCTATGTTCAACGCTTCAGATGTCTGTGTATGATCCAAAGTCGAGTTAGCAAGATTAGCGACCGACGGCTGTGAAACAATCTCGAAACCAAGAAATTAAGCTAAACTTCGTCGACTACAACCTCAGGGAGAAGAACGTCTTTGATGATCAATGGACGTGCCAACTCCACACGGCAAAATCCTGAGCGTCTAAGCTGACCGGGATATCGGCATTACCGTAAACCTCAAACTTCAGTACGTCACTTTGTGGAACATTCACAGATTACCGGCGCCGCGTTGTCATCTAAGATCAGCCATGATATTAGGCTACAAAAAATTGCCTTACGGCAAACCCAGCAGACTAAATACTGACTGACAGACCGAGGAAACTCATACGTTACACAGGCGAAGGGCAACGCGTCCTGAGGTCATCGTCAGCCCAGACGATCCAAACTATGAGTATGATTGACGTGGAATGACACACAGAAAAACGCTGGGAAATACTAAAGCTAGACCAGAACCACTGCTCAAGACATGACGCGGCATCTGATCCTGCCGCATGGCTGCATGAGCTACATGTCCATCGATGGGACGAACTTACCTGGAAAGGGTTCTGCGCTCACTAAACATGTGAAAATGATGAACCGAGCTGTTTATCAGTTCGGTATTTGGGATTGGAAGGGAAGCTGGGGACGCAATACCACGGACTTACAAACTGAAGAAGTCACCCCACATGCTAAAGGAACAAATTTTATAGCGCAATGATAAACTGAGAATTCTAGGTGTCAAAACAAATTCTAATGTCATAGAATAACAAAAACGAAAAGAGGACGAAGAGGATCGCAACCAACTCACCTACAAAGGTTCCAGTTCCGAAAAAAAAAAAAAAAAAAAAAAAAAAAAAAACTGTATCACATCCAGGCTTTAGTCGACGTACCAGCTTTACATGGGGACGTTGACGTAAGGATTCAAGGAGTTTTTTCCTTCTATTCTTTTCTTTTTTCCTATATATTCTTTTTTTTGTATTTTCGCATATGATTTCGTCTAACTAAACTACAATATTCCATGCACATTACACAAGAGAAGAATTACATTACTGAGGTCGGGTGATCATGCGTAATGATGAGTAAGTTGGCAGAGCAGCTACACCCAGCCATATTCAGAGTACACTGGAAGTACCTAACCCATGCAACGTCTGTACAAAAGCCTTGATCTACAAGACAGTCCACACACACCTGTCCTTCACGCCCTGGAAATTGACATTCTATTTACTGAAACCAAAGTTACACGACCCCAGCACTGGACTTGAAATCTAGACTCCGGGAGAAGGCTACGAAACCCAAACCCTCTTCGGCGAAGATTGGATGCCCGCAATATCTAGCACAAAATTCCGATATGACTTACCCAGGGCATAACATTATGTCCTAATGCTAGCTTAAGTACAGATATAAATTCAATCGTAATTAACATTATCAAATCAGAAGTTGATTACTCTTGAATCTCGAGGAGGAATAGATGTACTGGGACGTCATCATCCTTACTGGAGCAGGCTTGTGTTGCGACGTACACACACATATGAACAGCAGCCTTAAAGCAGTACACTCGTCGGAGTACAACTCGTAGTGATGAGGCTCACAGTTTTCTACAGCCATAAGTAACTATGCTACCATTCCCATGAACGCTGGCTTTATGAGTCTTACGAATATTGAGGGCATATGAAGCATGCAGGGCTGGGGGATTCCTCAGGAGCCAGGGGTATATTATACTGGGATTGCCATTATAGGGATTGAATTTGGTGCGTTGTACTAGGTACGAAGCAGGGTGGTGCCAATCCAATACTCTTGAGCTGGCATTCAGGACCGTAATCTCGAGGGTTGTAGATACGTGGACGTGAAGAACTGATAATTTGTCAGTTTCTTGTCCTCGGAGGAGTTATCGACACGTCCCATCTGATCATTTCTGAACATACTGAATTGAAATATTCAACCAAATCGAACCAACCCCATGTGTATACAAATATATATATACGTATAAGAACTACAGGGAGAGGGGTTCCATGAAGTGACAGCCAGTGGCAGCCGTCATCACCTCAAGATTCAAAAGTAATCGGAGTCTTTGACATTCGCGATTCAAAGTTTCTCATAGTTTTAAATTCTTGGAGAGCCTGAAGGTCTTCAAAAAGACTTGCTGGGGGTTCTCATCGGATAGAGGTTCTGCAGTTACAAGGACTATCAATGCATCTGCAATACACCGTCGGGAAGCATATGGCGGAGAAGGTTTTCAACATTGTCAAGCATCATATTAAAGATCACCAAATGCAAAGGACAGTGCTGCATCTACATCGAAGCATGACCGCAGGATGATTTTGACATGAGAAAGGTTAAACCATTTCCTGGGGGGGAACCCGGGAAGACCTTCGCAGATTTCCACCAGCGGATTCTTGACAACGTCGTTGTGGACACATGTAATCTGGGTTTTGAAGAAGGTTAGTGAAACTGGGGCTATCGTTGACGTTACCTTCACAGACAGCCGTCCTGTGGAGTCGAAACTTGTGGCCAGTTCGAGGGCACAGTTGTGCACAGTTCCAGTCAATGCACTCAGTATCTGCTCCTTTAAGTGCATTGAACCATTCACACTGTTTTCCAATATCGTACCCCGCGCGCGGAGCGGGCTTATAAATGCCGATCAAAACTGACAACAAACCTTGACACACTTGAGGACCCAGTTATCGAGAATACGTCTCCGCTCGACCGAGAGTGGGTGTATATATATATGTAAGACAGAAAGAGAGGGAGCCCAAGTATTTTCTATGAGTGAGTGAGTGAGTGAGTGAGTGAGTGAATGTGTGAGACGGACAGACAGTAAGAGAGCGAGCACAACATAGAAAGATCTTTAAACTCTTTAACAGCCTTAGATGAGATTATCCATCGGCCTACATACTACCCAAACTCGTCAAAATCCCAAATTCATGTATTTAAGTATCCAGAGCGTTCACAGTCTAACCTGCTGACCCACTGCAATCAACGTAATGACAACCTTCAAAGAGAGAGCACGGTGACGCAACTCCTACACAGGAATCTGAGAGACCTCCGACGCAGTCACCGCGCAGGCAGCAGGACAGACACTACGAGACGGTGATGGCGGGCTCAAATGGTTGTCAGAAGGGGATCGAGTTGTAGAAAAGGGGAAGGGGGTGAAAATAACCATGTCTGGATTGAAGACCCAGGAAGGGCTAGTGCTAGACGAGAGTCTGATGAAATGGAGAAGAGGGGCTGCGATCAAGGAGTGGCTAGGAGAGGTTTAGGAAGGGGGGGGAGAGAGAGAATATAACGGGAATCGATCTACCCGGTGTCGGGGAGTCACAAGTCTCGCATGAGCGTCCGGATCCTCGAGAGAACAAAGCGGCTAGAGAAAAGGGCGGCTCTGTGCATTCCACTGACGAGGGGCGAGACCCGGTTGCACTGCCTGCCTGCCTGCCACCTACGTGTGGTGCCTCATCCACCACCTCGGCTAACTTCCCCGATTTCTGAATCCCCCCGTCCCTCCTAGAATCTGCAGTGTGCCTCCGGCCTACGCAGCCCCCCCTCCTGCGTAATTTGGTGCACAATTGGGGCGGATGAAGAGCCCCACTGCCATGCATCTCAATCCTCTTATTCCTTGACTTTCCAACGCACCCTCTCCTGCGGCCACTTTCCTCTCGAAGAAATCATACTACTTCACATCCCCAGGTAAGCAGAAAACGAGGAGAAATAAGAATTGTAAAAGGAATGTCGATCTTCCCTTAATGATGCCTCATGCATACAAAAAACTTCAAAATATATATAGATAGATAGATAGATAGATAGATAGATAATGTGTATGTTCACACTAGGTGAAGGCTATTCAGAAAGTGGTGGTGGGATGAATTTGTGGGATTTTGTATGTTATGTGTTTAAAAAAATTGTGTGTCTTTTTCACATGAATGAGGTCCACATGGGTGCTTGGAAACAGGCACTAAGGAGCTAAACAAACACTTTTTGAGCACCCAACAGAATTCACACTCTGGAGGCTGCTGCAACCAGCATGCACCAGTTGAGCTTGGGATTGGTGGAAGTGGGCCAGACAGTGTAGTAGTGGAAAATGAGGGACCAGGAGGAGAAGAAGAAAGAGGAACTAGAGAGAGTGAGGAAAACACACATACCACACTGAACATACTTCATGATGCCATCATCAATGAATGGGGACCATGAGAGAAAGGCCATCGTGCTTCTCCCACCTCCCCATACATCCAACCCTCATTCCGTGCATCTGTACAGCAGCATGTTCATCCATTCTCTTGTGTTGCACAAATGGTATATTCCTTCCATCATGGGGCACTGTCATGTTGCCACACAGGCAGCAGCAGTACCTGAGTCAAAAATAAACGGACTCTACATCCCCCCCACAAAAGAAAACATGGGTTTTGCTCCTCAGGGTGTTGTAGCTACAGTGGTAATGTAATATATATACAAATAACTTTTTCTTGTGTGTGTTATTCTTTCCCTGATGGAAGGACACAACTGAAGGGGAAAGTTCACAAAGGGTTGAAATCTCTTCTCGGCCACTGAATTTGTGTTCTTAAACTAGAAACAGGAGGGGTGTGGGTCATCCTGTCACTGTCTGCTCACTTGGCAAGCTTGCAAGCAAGCCCATGTGTTCTGAAAGCTTATCACTCCCTTTTTAATAGCAAATGAAAACACCCATATGTTGTCCTGAATTTCTATTTTTTTAGCCGTAAAGCCCTCAAACAACAAAAAAAAGGGCTGTCATCATACACCACTGGTCAACCCAGAAGAAGGATGCACTAACCACACACACTGCATTACCACTGCATCCAATATATAGCTTTAAAGATTGCATAGGTCTATATTATTTTTGTTTTATTTTACTCAAAACTTCTTCCATCTACTATTATTGTAGTGATCATATTTGTCTTATCGGAGACATGCATAAAACATGCATACTTGATTTTGGGCACCTTCCATCAGAACCCAATGGTAACCACATTGTTGAATTTTACAATGATAAAATCACCTTAGCATCCCTGAGTTAATATGAACTTGAGTCAACTGCTTGTAAATTTCCATCTCATCATTATTGAATTAGCCACACAAATAACATAATATATAATATATATAGAGAGAGAGAGAGAGAGAGAGAGAGAGAAAAAAAAAAAAAAAAAAAAAAAAAAAAAAACACTTTTACATGTATGTATAGTGTTATGTTCATTGTTAGGGGAATTTTTCAGACTAGAGTAAAACTTAAACACTATGCTGCTATAAACTCATGGAACCCACCAATTATTTAGTTTATAACTTTCCAATGTAAACAGAGGTTTATGAGAATTTAAAAGTAAATTAAATGAATAAATAAACAATGGGGAAAGAAAGAGGTGGCGAATGGTTTTACAATGCCATCATCAAATCTTGATATCTTGTTAATATTTTGTCTTTGTTCCAGTTACATACCACCCATCTACTTAAAAAAGAAAACTCAAAATCAAAGTGCCAATTCAACAGGCACGAGCATGTACGGTCAACAAGTGAAACTAACAACTTGTTGAACAATAGTCCAACCAAGTTGATCCGTCTGTATTAATTTGAATAAGTCCAAAACATGCGCCAAGCTGACTACTATTAATTTATATATAACCGACAAGGAATAAGAGAGGAATAATATAAATTGCTCAGGAAGCAAAAAAAATGTTGACCAGTTGATGACATGGAACAAAGCAAAGAGCGCGTCCACCCACATCATCCACACACACACACACAAAACCCTACCAAAATGGCGAAGCGATTTGCGGATATTTCAAGGACTGCGCGGGGGTTCCCGATTGGAGTGTGGAGGGGGGGGGGGGACGCCGGCGGGACCGAAGTTGGAAAGACGGAGCGAGGAAGTCGCACAGATCCGGAGCGTCGTGAAATAGGGTCTCGAAGGTACAGAGTTGAGGTGTTCGGCAAGCATCACGCCGAACGGAGCAGGCTAAATATGGAGGAGACCAATCATGAAGGTCCTCCAGAAGCGACAGCCGGCGTTCTAAAGATGCAACGGCAAATCTCCCGGGGCTGATATTGTTCTCGGGGTTGTTCTTGCTGTCTGAGAAGGAAGTGGATGGATTAAAGTCGAAGATTGCGTGTCGTGGGTGAATTGATGATGCCATGTCTGAAGGGCCAGCCAGCAGGCAGCCCTTCCCCTTCGCTTCACTTCCCCTTTTCCTCCCTCCTTCTGCTTCTCCCTGTTTGCGGCGCCTCTCTGCCTCCAGGCTGCGAGCGGCGAGCGTTGGACAGGCACAGAGCTTGACTGTGCTGCTCCTCGTCCTCCTCCTCCTCCTGCGCGCTTCATGATGCGGCGTCTTCTGGCCACGAAGACGAGAACAGGACCTTGGTTCCTTAAGCGATTCCCTGCGTCAGCCCTCCATTCCTGGAGGCGGGCGCTAAAAGGGAGTGGATCAAAAAAGAAAAAGAAATACGCTGACTATTCTTCCTTTTCCCTTAATGTATCACCTTCTTCTACGGCTACGTTTCTTTTTCTTTCTTACTTCTCTCTTTCCCGCTTCTTTCTGATTTCTTTCTCGGACCTAACTTTTGTGGTTAAGACAAATGGAGTTGTGGGGAGGGGGGGGGGATTGGTGGAGCAAAGGTTAAGCAATGAAGCTCCCCCTCCTCATCACTTTTTCGATTGGGCTTTTATTAGCACTTTGTTTTAAAAAGAGAACTCCTCATGCTAATCAAGTACTTGCCAGCTTGGTTCCTTTTGTTTTATGCCACCTTACTTTCTAGTTGTTTACATCTAGGTGTATATATGTGTGTGAGTGTGATTTGTGTTTCACAATCCAATCTGCATTGTCTAAATATACCAAATCTTGCTTGTTTTCCTTTTCCTTTTCCCCCTCTTATTGAGTTTGTTTTGATAAAATAGGGGGATATAGTTTTCAGAGTCATATTTTCATGTGCATGGGCAAGGCATTGACTTCAGATCACCAGGGTTCATTTATTTATTTGTTTATTGATTGATTTGGTGTTCTGGGGAGTCAAATGATAAGGTTGGCCAAGGGAGCACACCGTAACATGTTCAAAAATTGGATGCTCAGGTACAAATGATTGAACACAAAAATGAATGAATGAGTGAGTGAATGAATGAATGGAACTTATCCCTCTACAAAAAGCACAGTGTGCTGATGATGACCTGGCTGGCTTACGTGGCATACTGATCACTCCCATGAACCTCCCCTTTACTTCCCAGTTCAACACTCTTCCACCAATTCAATCTGTCCACCTCATTTGCCAACACATACTCCCCTAATTTCTTCATTTCATATGTAATTTTATAATTTTATAATTTGTTCTTTCTTTTTGGGTTGGGCAGACTCAAGTTGGGAATGTGGAATGTTCTTAAGCACCATCCTCACTCACATGCTTCCACATCCCAAATCCAGGATCCCGAATTAGCTGGCACCCCACCATCACACTGTGATGAGCATGGAACTCTGAGAGCATGAGGGAGGGATGCAACTTGTTCCTTCCTGGATGCCATATTCCATACCAGAACCAAAGGGATGGATGTCTCTGTGTAACCAGGGGACTTGCAGCTGATCCCCCCTCCAAGCTCTGCATGGCAAAAGGGCATAGAATATCTATAATAAATAAACAAATAAAAATACAAAATACAAAATTAACAGAAGGTTCAGTCAATGGAGAAGGAGACAATTCCGTGAATGCACCCCATCTCTGCTGAAACTGGGAAGACATTCTTTCCTGGAATGCACACAGGTGGGGGTGTATGAATTCCACTCCTCTAACCTTCAGGAGGGGGAAAAAAAAGAAAAAGAAAAAGAAAAAGAAAAAAAGAAGTCAACATTAAGAAGTAAAATAAAAAGTCTGACAAGGAGAAAAAAGCACTGAAGAACAGGTTGTGTAGATCCTTTTCCTTTCTGTGTTCTGGAGGCCCAGCAGCAGCATACATTCAATACAGAAAATACGTATGATATATACGTATTTGGAATAGTGTACATACATTCCAGAAGGGTAAGTATGTCTAGTTCAGGGTCTAACCAGGGTAGAGAGAGAGAGAGAGAGAGAGGCGTATTTACCCTTTCCGCCTCTTCCTCCTCCGAGCAAGTAGTAAGTAGTACCAGTGGAGAAACTAGTTGTCCCCATCTCCACCCGGGCAGTACCCGGGCGAAAAAGTAAATGTGAAATGCTGCCTACCAACCAAGTCAATTCCAGTGTGTGTACAATACCCACAACCCTCCCCCACCCATTCTTCGTCTTATGGATGAATGTAACTGTGGATGAACCCCCCTTTCCCAACGGGTAAGAAATGAGGAGGGCCCGGTAATTAATTAATTTGCTTACCTATATATTACCAAAGGGTAAAAAAATCACCTTCTGGTAATGCCACGTGGGATTCCAGTCGTTCACGCTCTCTCTGGAGTTTGTCACAAGGAGGAGGAGGATGGATGAATGAACATGTATTGCGGATGGATGAATGAACATGTATTGCGGATGGATGAATTACTTTGTAGAGCACCATTTTTTATTTCAAAACTTTGTTATGAAAAATTTTAAAATTAAATATAAAACTATTCATTTCAAGTCTTAAACTCGTATTCTTGATTTGGGTTTTTATTTATTTTTTTCGTTGTTTTTTTAATTTTTTTTGCTCTGTCCAAATCCATGTCATCATTTGGGACTTTGTTGTTGAAATCTAATCTGTTTGTTAACTACTTGCAAAAAATGCATAAAAATACTCTGATGAGTAAATTTTTTTTTTTTTTTTTTTTTTTTTCTTTTTCTCTTTGAATTGGTGTTTGGGTACTTGTTGGTCTTTCATTCTTCCTTTTTTCATTCTGTGTTTAGATGATGCCATTTGAAATCATTCGGACAAGTGAATTTCTAAGTATGTTTTGAATATTCTATAATAGAAGGGAATATTCGAAAACGTGTGATTTCTATATCATCTACATACTTGTTGGATCATAATAGGAATCAATTGAAATTCCAAAATTAAAAAAACTCATATTATATTATAACAATCCATTCAAAAATAAATAAATAAATAAATAAATAAATACTTAAGAATTAAAATTTTGACTAGATATTTTGAAAACCTTGTTGATTTAATAAATTTAAAACGTGATTGATGTTTGATTTTAACATGAAATAGTATTAACTTCTTTTTAGACGTTATTAAACAAAAGAATGGCAGTGCAAATTTTGTTAATTTCAGTTTCATTAAAATTGGAAAAAAGTAACAACATTGCAATGGGAATAGCATCATTGAACGAGTAATTTATTTATTTATTAACTTTTTAGTAATAGCACTTCACAAGTCAGTGAAATCTGAATATAGTTAACTGAGTTTCATGCCACTTTGATTGATATGGATCCCATCATAATATACAAAGAGTGCCTGAAGTGCAGTTTAATTATCCTGATGAGTTTGTACATAAATGTATACACTTTTTACAGTATTTTATAATGATTAGGAAACACCAATTCATTCATCTTTTGCGCAGATTAACTGCTATTGCATTTGTCGGTGATACGGATTGTTATTGTTAATAAATTTAAGATACATTCCACAATTGCGCATGTAGAATGCTGAAGCGTGCAAAGTAGGTTTATCTGCAAGAACCCAATTTTATCACTTGCATTTTACAGCTACATATTCATCCACACATCAACCTATATTTAAACTTCAAGTATTTACGCCATGTATTCGTAGGTCAATTTAAAAAGATTTTTCATATTAGGACAATTTGATTAGTTTTCTTTTAATAAACTTCTTACACAAAAGAAAGGCTGTATTTATCAATAGAAATTATCATTGACCACTTGCATGATTAGACCACTTGGGTTGTTGTGCCGCAAGCTGGAACCAAAATTAGCAAAAAATCCAATTATGTTCACAAATGAAAAACGGAATATGAAAGAAATGGTTGTCTTTTGTGCACATTTTGGATTTATATTGCTACAACTGAAGCTGAGGTGGATTGGGATGGAGAGTATCGGAGTGATGGACGACTTCACTGTGGCATCCTCGGCATGTGAGGATGGTTCACATCCAATGGAAACAATGATCAGTGACAATCGGATATGATCGGATTCCCTCGACACTGCGGCGGAATATTAGAATCATGAATTCCAACCAGCTGCACACTGATCTTCCACTGCTTAACAGACCGTTTAAGCCCTGTAACACCCACGAAGCCCCATGGCAATTCCCAACTTGAGTGTCAATCCCATCGTGCAGCTTTTCGGGGGTACGAAAACAAATCACACCAAGTATTGCGAGTAATCTCAGCATAAGAGTGTACGAAGAGAATTTACACCCACTTTTGCCATCAAGTAGACAATTGGCCCTCTTGTTGCGTTACAAAATTTCAGCAGCGCCTCCGATACAATTCTTGCTTAGATTTCGCCAGGAAGAGTGGTCGAGGAAAGATGGCATCCCTTTATACAACTTCAAGATGCTTGTTGGTACGGTAGATGAATAAATTCGTTTTCTTTGACTTTCGTAAGGAAGTGGGAAAAAAGTGAAATCACGTAGTGCCGCTCATATCTCAGAATGCTATCGAAAATTCACTTAATATATTCATGAGATTCATCGAAGCATCTGTACAGCTTTTGAACATTTGATAACACACCCAAAGATTTCATGCTGCTTATCATAGCATAAGCCTCCGCATTTGACCATAAGCTTGAATGGCCTAGGCATTAAGATGCCGTTAAGGTGAGCTCACCGATCCGTGAGAAGTTCCTAACTGCATCTCTAAATTTCACTTCATACTTGCAACATCAATGAATCAAAGAACCTGCTGCTGGTTCGTTCCATACATGAAACTGTAACATCTTTCAGATCTCACATTGAGTAGCAAGTCAACTTGGTTATCAAAAGCCAAGTCCATGTTGAGGGTCCTCTTATCCTTCTCGGGGATCGCGAAGTACAACATCACCATCACCAGTTATTCCCAAGTGCATTCAAGCACACACGGTAAGCATTCTACTCTTGCTCCAACTTCTCAACTCTCACCTGGAATAAGAAAGTAAATACCGTACAACCACCCAATAAGATCAAAGTGACACTATGTCTTAACAATATCCAACATAACTAATGCTTATTTCTTGCACATTTCTTACAACTACAGCCAACTAATGAAACTATTGGAGAAAGAACCACGTCATGTGTGATTCTAGAGAATTCCAGAGAAAATAGCAGACGGTCTAGAACATAACTTTTCTATCAAGAAAATTTAGGAATTACCATCACTTCAGCAAGGCCATCTCAGCAAGTGCTCAATCCATCGCAGTTAACAATAGATTCGGAAAAAAATGAACAAGATATCTGACCATGAGTAATAACTTGTGTCGCCAAACTTCACCCTTCTATTAAGACTGACCATTGTCATACCCAACAAATTGCAGAAGATGTACCTTGTGCTTGAGCAGCCCGCATCTTCTTGATTCTGTCTTGCCAAGAAGACCCTGTTTGAAGGGCAATAATCTGCAAGGGTTTTGCATCATGAATCTAACTATTTTTTTTCAATATTCTAAGCTACATGCATAGCCATTTGATAAAATTAATCTTTCGCAAGAAGAAATTTTGTAAACCACATATGAGGGACATTAATAAACTCATAGAACATTAATCTCAACCTCAAGATATAAAGCATACTAGGAAGTTCAACACAGTAGAAATAACATGTACAGAACGATTCACTGCACCTGTTCACTGACCACCCCATACACTTTAGTTGATGCGTTATCATGAGTATCGTCATCAACACCACTGTAACCTTTACTAGGACCAGTGTCCTCCCGAACTCTCCACGTAGATCGTCGCTTGGTACCTTTATCTTCCACCACAGGAGCACCAAAGATTGCTGCTTCATGAGCAGCTTGTAATTGAGCTTCCCTTCTAGCCTGCAAAAGTTGAGCCGTGTAAGGTACAAGATGAGTCTTAGTAAAGACACAGATATCTAAGAACACTAGGTACGATTGCAACGCTTTCAGTCCTCCAAATACAACATTGTCATGTAAACAAGTGCATTTCCTGATTACAAACTATCTAAAGAACTAGATTGAGTTCGGCAAATTACCTGCTCGGTAAAGACCAAATGAGAAGCTCCAAGATTATCGAGCTGGGCAGTGTCGTTTGCTGCTCCAGTGCCATCTGCCATCCATAACAAATTCTCAGCACAAGTAAATACAGGTTTTACACGAAACTAATGCAAATGTATAAAAATACCCTAAATATATTAATGAACAACTTCATTAAGAACACCAGAAATCCCCATGGAATTTCAACCAACCGATACACATTGGACAAAAATCATGTGCGAAATCAGTCTCCATTGCTACGGCCAAAGCAACAATTGACCTAGATAATAGAGAACATGGTAGACTGCCATTATACTGGCGCATGAAATTGACAGGTATAAATAACCGCATCCAAAAAAAAAGAAAAAAAAAAGAAAAAAAGAAGAAGAAGAAGAAGAAGAAGAGTAGAAGACTAGACAGGAGGAAAACGTAATTACGGAAGATGTCAAAGCAAACCAAAAAGATTACAAAGTTGTGTGATAGTAGCTCTTTATGGAAACTTGTGAAAGGTTCCTACCACCAAAATAATCTTGCTTGGCGTCACCATCCAAAGGGGCATCTTTGTTAAAATCAAAGCGCTCCCACTCTTCTGTCACGCCTTTGCTCGAATCCTTGATAACTGAAGTGAAACAAACAATCAAGACCACCAAAACATTTGCCTTAGCAATTTTGTAAGCATGTTTCACGTGATAAAAGTGAGGCAGTTTAAATTGTACTAGTCGCAAGTACAGAATCGGTTATCTAAACCATGAAAAGACCAACTGTTCAAGCTGTCAGTACCAGACACACCTGTTTGAGACAGTTGCAATTTCATCTTAGCTTTCACTTTCTCTGCCGGTGTCTGCACATTAAGAAAAGCTCGTTTAATTTAAGGAATACAGCCTGACTATTGCCCACAGCAGGGATGCTGAAGCATGTAACTTCAAAGCAGGATCACGAGTTTTGAGGAATGTTGATCAATCAGATTATTTCCTCCAATTCTGCCTAAAAATGATATACTACATGAGCAAACAAAGAATCGTATGTGATGAACGACATTCTATAAAGAAAAAGTGACAAAAAAGACTTTACGCAGGATAGCTAAGTCCATAGCGTACACAATTGTATTTTTTTGCATATTGAGGGAGTTTGATAAGTGAGAGGAGATACACACTAGAGAATCATAGTCTGGAATCAGTTTTGCCCAGTCTTGGTCCCGTTCAACTCGTTTGCTAATTCCTTTCCGTCTTTCTTCATTTGATCGACTTCGCCGCAGTCTTCTGTTAGGACTCAAACGACTGTCTTCTTGTCTGTAATCCGATCTATGTTGGTCTTTTCTGTCATCATCCCGACTTCGGTCCCTAGCCCTTCTTTCAGATGATCTACTTTTCGACCGGCCTTTACTGTGTATGTAGTCATGTCGACTTCTTTCTCTTGACCTATTTCTTGGTACATCTCGTCTTCTATGACCACTTCCTTTGGAGGTACTCCGTGATCGACTCTTCCTGTCTCTATGGTACCTTTCACTTCTGTCCCTGGACCGGCTTCTTGATCGATCTCTGTAGTGCCTTTGGCTTCTTTCTCTAGACCGGCTTCTTGAACGCTGCCTGCTTCCACTACGATCCCGTCGACTTCTCTCCCTCCGAGGATTTCTCAAATTTTCTCTATGTCTTCTAATCCTACTACCACTGCGGTCCCGTCGACTGTGCAGCCTATCCTTTGAAGGGCTTCTTCTACGTTCTATACTTGTACTCCGATGTCTGTCTCGCCTTTCCATGGAACGGCTTATAGATCTGCATTTGTTCTTCTTAAGTTCCATTTTTTCCCTCTCCTCTGAGCTCCTCTTTGATTCACTCCTGCCATCTTCTGGGCCTCTTTTCAAAATCTCACGAGAACGACTATCATCATCCCTGGGAAGATAGGAAATAAAATTTCAATGAAGGACAGGGATTAATTCGATGAGTGATGTTAAGACACATAAGCGAAACATGTTTTGAAAAGCCACTTGAAAGAATTCCTCAAGAGTATGCACACTTTGATGATGGTAAAGAACATATCGATGAGTTTTGCCCCGTCTCTATCGATTAAGCCATTTAGCTCAATTCTTAGACTTCAACAGAATATGTTGTGAAACCGATTTGATTATAATGTCTCAATATCAGAATGTACATAGCTGTAAATTGTGTACTGGTCTCAAAAAAAACAAGGTAAATTAAGGAAAACGACCGTTACCAATCCAAGTAAAAATTGAGTTTCATATTCATTATGCAACCATGGCTATCCGTGCGTTCTATGTTTGAACTTAAATATGAAAGAAAATGTATCACGAAAGAATAAGAAAAGGATTAAAACAAGGCAAATCCCCTTAAGCAAGTGAATGCAAAATTTCCGTACTTCCTATCTCTTCTCGAGAACCAGAGTGGTAAAGCCCCTCATTCATCTGCTAGAAAAGTTAAAACTGGATATTTGCTCAGCCACTCCCTTGATAGAGCACAAGTCCTATTTCTCTCTCCGTTGGTGTGAAATAAAACTATGAATAAACTTGATCTAAACTACCAACATCAACTTAACTTCAGAATTTAATTAAAAGTTTTGACCTGAAATAAAAAAATTAATAAAAAATTAAGCTTAATGTATCTATATAAAATGAAAACGTGAGTATCGTATAAAAAGACAACAGTTGAGGTCAAGCCTCAGAAGAAATTCAATGACTTGCCTGTCTGCTGGTTTGGAGAAAGAAAGAGACTCTTCCTGCTCCTTGCGTGTCTCCGCTGCCTTGCCCGCGCCAACGAAATTGATCATTCCATATTTCGCTGCAGGGGCATTGCTTGAGCTGCTCCCAAACCCTAGCCCTTGCTTAAACATAGCAGCATTTCTCCCCTTGCTAAGCAGCTCATTGTAATATGCCGCAGCCTTCTCTTCCTCCATCGCCTACATACAAGTGTCACTTGATGTATTTCGATGTCTCACTCGGACACCTAAAACCATACTCTGTACTTAATTCACACAATTTCACGAACTTTGAACCACCACCTCCCCTCACAAACCAGTGCGGTCATCCACGAGGCAGCACAGCAACTCCCGCAGGAAATTCCTAAAATCTGAAACGCCTCCTCACATCCACCAACATAATCCTAGGGCAAGCACCTTCAACCGTAGCTCTGCCCCCTCCTACAACTGCTGAGCAAACACCAACGACCACTAAACTCTGCTCTCAAGGATCATTTCCATTTCTGCAAGTCGCTCCGAACCTGCTTCAAATTCCTCTAACTGAACTCTCCGCCTTCAAACACATATAAGCAACGTGTGGATGAGTTGACAAGTCTCTAAGCAACTCCTCTACTCTATCCTCACCCTCGCCTCTCTCCACACCCTCGCCTCTCTCCATACAAAATCCACTCCCCTGCTTCCTGTGCTCCCGCCCGCTTCTCATAACTCCACAACACCACCAACGCAGTCGTCATGGTCTCCACTAACTTTCACCAAAACCCGTCCTCGTACGCTTCCCCTCGATCATCAACTCACACAACACCTGTAACAAACCTCCTGCAACTCGCAAACCCTAAAGAGCAAAAAAATAAAAAAGAAAAAAAGAAAAAAAGAAACGACGAATGTGTAGAGTTCAGAACGCAGCGCCAGTGTAGGTAACCGAAGGGGAGTGTAGGGCTGGCTATGAGTGAGCCTTCTTCAATGCCATGGTGAAGCTGATTATGGAATGAGTAAGTGAGTGAGTGAGTGATCATTCAAGGCCACCATAGCCCACCTTCATCGTCGTCGTCGTCGTGTGTAAGTAAGTGAGCAAGCGAGTGAGTGTACTTCCGCAGCCATCTCGCAACAAGATTGGCCAACGACTCTTTCGTTCGAAATTGTTTCTCACCTGCTCCTGGCCCTGCCCGAGGATTGCGAGCAGGGCCTGTTCTGAGTGAAATCCGTCGTGGCGTGGGGTGTTTCAGACCACCAGGAAGGCGGAATTCCGCGCGGGACGGAAATAAGGCACGAACACCTGTTTGGGCCAAATTGTGCCGCGGAGAATCTTGAACTTAGTGGAGTCATTTCCCGCCTTTTCTGGCCCGGGAATGAGCTCTTTAGTTGGATGGGTCTCGTAATCTCCTTTTATTGAAGATTTTATTGAACAAAATGTAGATATAAACGAAGAAAGAGAGAGCGAGAGAATGGTGTCAAGATCATTTTAGTCATTCTTTTTTATTGTTGAATATTAGAATACATTTATAAAAAATGTTCACCATTTAAAAGTCATACCATTGTGATATATTTAACTTTGTTTTTTCAAAGTATTTCTAATTTGTTGTAGAATTATACTTTATAATAATTAATCATGCATTAAATCAAGACAAAAACCCATTGAGCAAGAAAATTCTTAAACTATTACTGTTTACAAGTGATTGTTAGTGCAATGAATTTATGTTTTCTACTTTTCATAATGTTAGAATTTATATTTGCTTTATGTTTTTTTTATATCAATCTTAGCTTCATTATTAAAAGTAGTGGTTAAATTTTTGAAATTGAGAAGTTCTAATATATGTATATGTATATGTATTTATTTACTATAGAATATTTAGTTATTAATTAGTTTTATTTTGAGAATTTAATAAAAATTTGAGAAACATTGAAACTTACATAAGTGTTTAGAAATCTTTCTATTACAATGGAGTGTACATTTGATTGTTTTAAATGTTTTTGTATGGGAAAACATAATTTAGATACTTAAAAATACTTTGAGGAAATAAAAAAATATATTATAAACATAATAAAAATAAAATATGAGTATGTTAAGGCGATTTGACTCATCTTAGAGTATTTTAAGGGATTTTTGCAAAATTAGTCCATGATAAATGCATTTGTAAATAATCAAAGTTGTTTAATTATATTTTTAAATAGTCTAGATTCAGGTTGGATCTTTACAAATTAAAGAATAATGTTGTAGAAAGGTTTTGGAATAGAAACAATATTAATTAATATGTGTTATTTTTTTGAAAAATCTCAATAAATCTTTAAGATTTTTTTTAATAAAGTTTTTATTGGATATATATAGCTATTATAAAAATTAAATATTTATTTTATAAGGATTATTTTTTATTATATATATAACTATATATATATATATTTATATATTAAATATTAAATTTATAGATTTCATTTGTTTGTACTCAATAAAAAAATATGTGTGTATATATATATATATATAGACAAATAGATAGATTAAAATTTTTATTTACAAAAGATTTGCAACCTTTGAACATAACTTTACATCAAATATTTTTAAGAGGTGCTTTATAGCTATCTTGCCATTGCACAATTTTTTTCCTAATTAATCAATCTTTAATCTAAAAAAATTGGCTAAATTAAAAATTAATAAGAATATTCAATGAATTCATTGATTCAAAATGATCATTTTTTTTTTTTTTTTTTTGATAGGATGCTCTTGAAGTTTTTTCTGAAATATAAAAGACACTCAAATAATAAAGAAATATTAATTCATAACTAAAACTTATTATATACATATTTTTAAACTTAAACATATTTTTTTTTATTTATTATTTTATCATGAAATTTTATTATAGTTTCTGATGTATTTTTATTGATATTTAAGTCTTTACTATCAAATTAAAGATAGAAATGAAATTGAAGCATAATTTTATAAGAAATGTATAAAACTTTAATTTTTAGCTGCTTAGTTAAAAATCGACTACTCTTAAAGAAATATTGAATAAGAAAATAAATGTATAAATAAATAAATAATACATAATAAAGAAATTATTTATATTTTTTTTATTATAATTAGCAAACATAATTTTTATTTATTAGAACAACTAAAATAGCCAAGTTAAAAGAACTTTAGGATAAATTACATTTATGGTGGCATTTTTATCTTCATTATTTTTAAGATATATGAACTTGATTATATTCAAAGAAATAAATTGTGAAAGCACAACATACAACTATCTATGCTCAAACATGGAGGTCCTAATATCTATTCTTACATTCTTCAATGATTGTCTTTAAGATTTATTAATGATCATTGCAAATTCTACCTTTATTGAAAATTGCCTTTGCTGCAACTTGAATAAAATTTTTGTAGATAATGGACATAATGTGATCCTTAGAAGAAAAACTATATGTTCTTTTTAGAATCCAAATCAATATTTTTTATCTATAATTTGATTAATTACCTACATAACAATCAAGCATGATCTATTGCAAAGTCTTTGATGTAAAGCAATATTTTGCAATAACATAATAAGACATTTAATCTTGAACTCCAAGCTAAATGGTAGAAATCTAAATGGAGTTAAGTTATTCAAATACTTGGTTGGATAAAAATTACCATTATCGGTTTAATCTTCTATAATTATTATATCTATGTTAAAATAAACATATAAAATTTCAAAAAATATTTCTATAGCTTATTTGTTTAGATCATCAATATTACAATTTTGTACAAATAAAATAGACCTTTCAGTGAAATATTCATCTTGAAGTATTCCATCTTCATTCAATTCCAAATAAACAACTTAAATGAAATCTTTTGGTATTGAATTTACTTTCATATGTTTTGGAAGGATCACAATATTTTTCAATAGATCTACAATTTTTGATTCATTTTAAATATGCAAATAGGAATTATTTTTAGATATGTTTTAAAAAAAAATAATTTCATAAAAAAACTCTCAAAAGCAATAATCTTGTATAATATATATCTTCTAGAGATCTTTAGTAAATAATCAATTTTCATCAAATATACCTTCTAGAGGCATATTTTTTATCAACTTGCAAATTTTAATATTAGACCAAATCTTTAATCATTCTTAAGAAGCATAAAAATTTTCTTTTCTTAAGCTTTTAACAACAACAAGAAGAATTTGCCAAAATCTCTACAAAAGACTATAGTAATTTTTCCAAATAACTTATTAGTATTATTTATATTTTAGAGATTTCTATTGATTATCTCAATATAATAGTAATATTATATTAGTACCTCATGTCAAATGATAAGAAGTATCTATTTTAGTACATCAATATATAATATATTCTTTACAATATTACAAAACAAATCTTCATTAAAATAAAGTGTAATTTTAAATATAAAGTATCTAATTTGTCTATTACTTAAAATTTGTGTTATAATTTTAGAAGAAATAATTTTTTAGATACACATATTTATTCTAATAATTATGTAGTTAATATAAATAAATATAAATAGATAAAAATATATTAATTTAATAATATCTTTTAAAAAACTTTCTAGAAGCTTCACAGATGTGGTTTCACCTTTATACATGTTTATAGGTGATTTAGAGATTAAAAACTTAGTCAACAAATTAGCTATTTGTTGTATGTATTGATAGCTTGTTGTACAAAGTAATGATGTGGAGCATACATAGGAAACTTGTCTTATAAGTTAAGATATGTATCTTGCAAATTAGATACATATTGGAGGTCGTATAGAACATTACTACATAGCTCTCAAGAAGATAGTATATAAAGAGGCAAGAATAAAGCCTTCTTTACTTTTCTCAATTCTTTTCTTGCTTCTAGTTTAATTTCAAGGATTTCTAGCTTTCTTGTCTTTTTGCAATAGCCATTTTAGTTTTTTTTAAATATATATATATATATATATATATATATATATATATATATTTAGTTTTATTTTTTCATCTTTCTTTGAAAAAAGTCTTACTAATTTTCATCAAATTTTTATCTTTAATAATATATTAAGCTAGAATGACTATTTTTAAAGACAAAAAGATTAAAAAGTCTTGAAACAAGATTAAAGACTTTTTTAAATGCAAAAGGCTTCACTCTTATCTCTATATATACTATCTGACTAGGAGCTATGTGGCTATGTTATATAGAACTTCTAACATAAGTTAACTTTATTAAACATATGTCTTAACTTGCACGGCAAATTTTTTATATGTACACGACATAGTTAGCTTCTTTCACAAGCAACGAACATGTGTAATATATAGATAACATGTTGACCAAATTTCTAACCTAGCAATTAATTACAAACACATGTAAAGTCAAAGTAGCATCTATGAAGCTTTTAGGAAGCTTTGCTAAAAGATCTTGTGAAATAAATATATTTTTATTTACTTCTATTTAATCATATGTATAATTATTAAAATAAACATGTATGTCTATGACATTATTTTCTTTTTTAAGGACGACTTCTATTAGGAGCAATCATCATATATTAAAAAAAATTCAAAATACAACAAATTATGTTTATTACATATTTTAATCTTTGTTTCCTTTGAAGATGGTTGATAGGTCCTCTCACCCATTAATAATGTCACATATCAAGGTAGAAAGACTATCCTATTATTTAATCATTATTGATACTTTTATAACTTCCTTCAAATAAAATATATAGAGCACCATCAAGAATTGTTCTTACCTCTTAAAAATCACCAAATATTAGGAGTCTCTTCCAAGGTTATGATACCAAATATATTATATCTTGTCATCTATTCAAAAAAAGACATGTCATTCTTGAGGATCTTTATTTCAATTATGTCATCTTAAATATTGTAACAATTATAATATTTTGTCTAATAAGTCAACATGCAATAACTTTTGAGTTGAATTTGCTAGTTGTTGATTTTCTATCTATTTAACATGATAAATATATAAAAGTTATAACTAAGAGTAAAAAATAGAATGCTATCTTCTATGGATCTTATTTTTTTATAGCAAAGATTTATTATTATTTATCTTGATTTTGATGGATGTCATTGATGAAAAATTTCAATCTTCTTTATTACATTTGTAATATTTTTTACTAATTCTCATGTACATTCACCAATATCATATCCATGCCAATGAACAAGGTATTTTAATCTATTTTAGTGTCATCTTAAATCTAAGTCTTCTTCTACCTCAAACTTTCAATTATTATCTATTTCTATATGAAGAGGTGGCATTTGTTTTTTTCTTGAGATATTCATTATCTCATATGGCTTAATAAGAGACATGTGAAATATAAGATGGATTTTCATAGATTTCTATAGATGTAATTGCTAAGCAAGAAGGTTGTCTTGTTCACAAATAAGAAAAATTTCAAGCCTACAATAATCTAATTTGTCACAAAGATGATTAGTCTTGATATTGTGATTAAGTAATTATATCTTTTCATCCATATTAAATTTTGGTTGTTTTTTATGATAGGCATCTGCATTGATTTTTTATTGTTCTTGAGCTTTTTTTTTTATTATGCCTTCATTATTGCATGTAGTTCTAATAAATAATTTATTAAATCTTCTATCATAGGATTATTAACTTTTGAAAAGTCAAAAGTATCAAGTTATGGATAATAATTGTCATTGATAAAAAAAAAAGATATCTATTCAGTAAAAGAATGCACAAAATTATTATACACAAACTCTACCAATGGCAAAAGAATTATCCAATTATCTTAATGGTAGTTGATGGTATATTTCAAATATTGTTCTAGAACTTGATTCTTATATTTTATTTATCCATCAATTTGAAGATGAAAAGCCAAAGAGAGCTTTATATCTATCTTAAAAATTTGAAAAAGGATTATCTAAAATCATGATATAAATTAAAATTTTCTATCTAATATTATATTCTTGGACAATCCATAATAGCAATAGATATTATCAAAAAAAAACTTAATTATTTTTTTATTTGTGATAGATTTTGTATATGATACAAAATATCCAATCTTGGTAAAATAATCTACTATTACAAATATAGAATCATACAAAGTTGAGATTGAAAGATTTATAATAAATTTTATAGAAATAAAAGACTATAATTTTTTCAAAATAGGTTATGGCTAAAGAAGTCTGTAAGATTGATGATAAGGAGTTTTGGATCTTAAACAAATATTATATAATTGTAAAAAGTCTTTAACTACCTTCTACATTTGAAGCCATGAAATTTTTTTAGATATTAGCTTCAAAGTTTTGTAGTATCCAAAATATTCAATTGTTGAAAAGTCATGACAAGTTTGAAGAATATGTTATTGAGCTTTGTCTTTTAGAATATATAATTACTTTTTGAAATAAAATAGGTTATTTTTAAACTCAAACTTAAAAATATGATGAAATTTAAAAGGATTATTTTTAATATCATAAATAAAAAAATTAGAAGACATACTTAATTGAACTTGCTTGAAAAAGGTTGAATTAATAGTCAATATTGATTTTATTGCTCAAAAGTGGAAATACTTTGGCTTCAAGAAAATAGTTCTTTACTAATCAAAAGATGCATCTTATTCTTTTGATATAAGATAAAAAAATCTAAAAAATATATTTCATAAATCTTACTATTTTTGAATTGATAGGTGAGCTTAAAATCAAATCTTAATAAAAACATGCTCCAATAGGTTTAGTAAAAATTCAAAATATGTGTTGACATGAAATACTTGAGGTTCTTATGATCCATATATATGATGATTGGACTTGAGGCACCTTCCAAATAATGATGCTATTTTTAATAAAAATCCACAATCTCAAAAATATTTTTTTTTGTAGATTTTATAATTAATCTTGGTTGCTGAAAATTTCATGGAATGAAAAGCTATGAAATAGGGCTTATTATTTGCTCTCATTTGTGACAAAACTATAATTATAAGAGATTTTGATGCATTTGTTTCCATAAAGAATGCTTTGAAGTAGTCTACTTGATATAAAATTGATACAAAAATAAATACTATCTTTAAGACTTCAAAAGATGCTTTAGCTACCTTTCTCTACTTAAAATTTTTCTTTACATGTCAAACATATAAGAAGAGCTACAATTTGAAAAAAAATCTTGATGAAGATCTTGTAATATTTGGCAAATCTTAAAAAACATTATACATCTTTGATTATTTTTGGAATTTTTGAATTTTTGATAGTTTAGATCTTTTTAGAATCTATCATAAGACCATTGTTTGAAATGATGTATCCTAGAAAATTAACTTGAGTAGTGTAAAATACACACTTTATCATCTTAGCATATAATCCTATATCTCTTAGTTTTTGTAATATATGACAAACATGAATTTCATATTCTTCTATTTTATTCAAATAAATTAAGATATTATCTAAATAATAGATGATAAAATTATTAAAAAATTCACAAAAGATACTATTCATTAAATGTTGAAAAGTAGCTAGTGCTTTTATAAGTCCAAAATACATGATATTATATTTGAAATGTCCATACTTGATTCAAAATATTATTTTTTATTTTTTTATTTTTTTTAATATGTGCCAAATTATATGCTCCTTGTATAATTATTTTTATTTAGATCTTTGCTTAGTTGAGTTGATCAAAAAGTCTTGATATTAAAGATGAAAGATATTTATTCTTGATGGTGATTTTATTGAATCTTTGATGATCTATACATTTCCGCAAAGATTTTTTATTTTATTTATTTATTTATTTTTCTTCTCAAACAAGATAAGAGCTCTGATTGGAGATTTAGAATGGAAGATGAAGTTCTTAGCCAAATTCTTATCAATATACTTCTTGAATGCAATCAACTCATTTTGTGATAGGCTATAGATTGGTCTAAATAATGATTGGACTCTTTCTTGAAGATAAATGGAATAATCATAGCAATGATGCTCTTGAAGAATATCTACATTATTTTTTAAAAATATATCTTGATAATTTTGGTATTAGCTTAAAATGCCACTTGAAATCTTTTTTTTATTAATAATAGATGTGGCATAAACAGCAATAGTTGAACCTTATTTTATAGCATATATGAAAGTTCTTCTTTCTATCAATAATAATTTGGATGTTTTGATCTAATAGATTTCTACTTGCCTAGCAAAATCTTAAGTTAAACTACAAAAAAATTTAAGATTATAAGAAATCTAGTCTATTTTAGGCTTATATTTTTTTAGCCATGATAATCTTAAAATAATTAGATTAGAAAGAGATCCAATTATATAAAATATTACTAAACTATTATAACTACTAGTTACTACATCTAAAAGATTTTTTCTATGTATAATATCTTTAAAAGATAATAAACAATTATCTATTACTTTTACATGTGTATAATTTATTTTATTAATTAAGAATATATCTTATATTTTGAAAAAAATTTCATGAATAAACTAGGCTGAGATTCTTGAATTTGATAAGGCTAAGACTTTGTGATTCTTTATTCTTAAAAAAATTCTACTGTAAAACAAAGTAAAGGATCTAAAGAAAAAATAAGATTTTTTCTTGGTATTATACAAGATTTTAATTATACAATTCTTATTATAGCTAGAAAATTTTATTTTTTGATATCTTGTCTTATTTGGAAACCATGCTCTTTATTTTGTGATTACGTTGATTTTTTTGATAATGTTGAGTAGTATGCTTGGATTCTCTACAATATTGGCATAAACCTTCTAGACAATGGCAAGCCTTTTTTTGCTTAGTAAAAGATTTAAAATATATTGTGTCAATTTTCATAGACTTTGGCAAAGATAAATAAGCTTTTAAAAACTTAAAAGGTGTCACTATGGCTTGATTTGTACTTTTACAACCAAATCTTTGTTCTTGGCATGTATTAAAGAATTGATTCTTGCATGTGATGGCTTGAGCAATAAATTACTCCAATAAAACTACTCTTGGTATTATCAACAATAAATCTTTAACATTATCTTTCAACTTATATTAAAACTAATTGATAAAGGCTTTGTTATTTCAATCGACATCGCAAGTAAGATTTTAGAATTCAATAGCATATATGGTGGCTGAATGTGATCTTTGTTGTAGCAATATGAGTTTGATCTTTGTTACTTTTTCTTGATCACTTTCTCCAAATATAGCCGTAAACACTTTCAAGAATGAATTTAAATTATAGAATAATTATAAAACTTTTTCCATCAAATATACAAATCAAATAAGAATATTTAAAAAAAAAATTACTCCAATGAATTCAACTTGAGTAAATCCATTAAGTTATTGAGAAGGATGCAACCTTAGATAGAGTTTTATTTGTAGTAGAAACCTTTGAAATTTTGATCTTATTCCAATAAAGTTCTCTAATATACTTATCTTTGCCTCTTTTATACTTGTAGTAACAAGACTCGCTAGTTTTAATTGCAAACTTGATATGCTTACTTCTCTTAATTCCACAACTTCTTGATGTAGACTTTTAACATCATTGTTGACTTCTTTTATAGATATAAGAATGGTACTTTTATAATTTATATTAAAAATATATAATATTTTTATACTTAGAGTATTGACAAGCTTGTAAAGATCTATAATAGTTATAAATCTATTTTCACTTTTGTTAAGAGTAGCATCCATAATTTTTTTTATAGGCAATTTGAACAAATTCAAAAAATTAAATTAGAAGAGAGTAATCCTCAACCTTTAATATCAAATAAAAATTTCTATAAAAAAAATATAATTTACTATCTTTAAAAAAAAAATTAATATTAGAAAACTAAATTATTTGTTTCAAGGTAGATAGTCCACAACCTTCAAAATACAAGAATAAAAGTGTTGTAATCCATTGACTTCTAAAACAAATAAGAACAATAAATTAGTACAATTGTCAAAGACATGAATTTTAAAGAATTGAAAGGTCAATACACTCTTATGTCACTTAAGAAGACTAAGAAACTACTCAAAGATAATAATATATTGAATTAAAATGGTTATCACCAAAGACAAGAATATTAGAAAGTCTTGAAATAAGATTGAGGACTAGAAAGGCATTGATGAGAGTGAAAAAAGCTTCATTCTTGCATCTATATATACTATCTTATTAAGAGCTATGTGGCTATGCTATATAGGACCTCTCACATATATTAACTTTGTTAGACATATGTCTTAACTTACAAGGTTAGTTTTTTATATGTGCGCCACATAGTTAACTTGTTATACTAGTAACCAATATATGTAATATATAGATAATTTATTTTTGATCAAGTTTCTAATCTAAAAACTAACTAAAAATATATGTAAAGTCAAAAAAATATCTATGAAGCTTCTAAAAAGTTTTTAAAAAAGATATTATGAAATAAATCTATTTTTATTTACTTCTTCTTAATTATATAGGTAATTATTAGAATAAATATGTATGTTCGTGAGAACTTGTCATGATTCTATGTCATATGCTCTAAAAATATTCAATTTATAGTATTATTATTTTAATTTATTTTTTACAAAAATACTAATAAAAAATCAATAAATGCTTTGTTTGATTCTTGAAGAATTTTATCAAAAAGAAGTAGTTCATAATCTATTTTTTTAATTTTTTTAATGGCCTTTTAATTCCATAATTTTGAATCAATTAATAACTCATATCATCACAATAATTTTCTTTAAACTTGTCCCATTATTCTTTTATATGTACAAACAAATAATAAAGAAGAATAATAGTAAATAATATTTTTAACTATTTTTTTATTTTTATTATGGAAGCTTCTTGTAAGCATTAATTCTATTCTTTGCCATCTTCTAACAATTACATTTCTAAGCATGCATTCTTAAAATTTGATTGAAGTACTCCATTTATAATACAAAAATCTTTAAATGAACATAGTACACATACCATCATTAAAAAAAGCCAAAGGTAGAATTTTTTTCTTGCAATAAGATTAGCAAAATATAACCTTCCAATTACAAATCCATATGTCTTATTTTCTACTTTTTTGAGGTCTTATTCCGTACAAAATATTATAAAATCTCTTTATATTTATATTATTGAGAAAATTTTATATATTCACATATTTCAAAAAATTCTACCAAAGTTATTTTTTACCACTTTTCTTGGATTAAGACTTTAGCTACATTATCATTTGGATCAAAATTACTTGATACATTTCAAAAAAATGTAATGTCAATTATACCACATTTAGAACTTTTTCATGTATTTTCATTCCAAACAAAAGCCATGCTACCTCAAAAGGTCTAATATATTGTAATTCAATATATTGCTTGACCTCACCTTTTTCATTTCTAATTTGTATTGTTGTACAATTATGTTTTTTAGAAATATACTTGTGAATATATTTCATAGCACAAAATAGAAGAAATAATCTCAATGTTGATAAGATAATTATACTTTTTGATAAAAACATGATTCTATAGAATAATATCTCAATTATCTATAATATAATTACTAATGTTAAAAGTTCTTCTATCATTCTTTCTATGATATTAGAGATAGTTATAACCATCCATTGATGTTATTTCTTAATATTCTTTTGGATATTTCTTTTAGCATAATCCATCTTTTATGCATCGAACTTACATATTTTGAGGTCTATATGGATTACAAACTATACAAGTGCTAATTGTCTCAAATAACAATAGATCTTTTTTTAATAGAAAATTCTATACAATTAATCCTATCAGCATTAATTGGATCTTTTATTTTAATATTTTTTTTCAAAAAAGAATAAAAGATGTATGTGTCACGGACATACATATAATTACCTATATGAATAGATAAAAGTATGTAAAAGTAGGTTAATTGTGTAATATCTTCTAGAGAAGCTTCTTAGAAGCTTCATAGACGCTGCTTTGACTTTATAGGAGTCTATAGTTGACTTTTAGGTTAGAAACTTGGTCAACAAGTTAGCCATGTGCCACGCATGTTGGAAGCTTAAAGAACAAGCTAACTACGTGGTCCATCCATAGAAAACTTGCCTTGCAAGCAAAGGCATGTGGCCTAGAAAGTCAACATATATTGGAGGTCTTATAGAACATCGCCACGTGGCTTCTAGTTAGATAGTATATATAGAGGCAAGAGTGAAGCCCTCTTCACTCTTGTCAACTCCTTTCTTGCTTCTAGTCTAGTTTCAAGGGTCTCTAGTTTTCTTGTATTTTGGCAATAGCCATTCCAGTTTCTTTCTTAATATACATATTTCTATTTTGTCCTATTTCTTTTTGAGAAAAGTCTCACTTACTCTTTAGCTTTCATCGAGTTCTTGTCCTTGACAGATTGACAAGAGTACACTTACAATATCAGAGCTTTGTCTTTTCTTGATTAAGAGTGGATTACCCCTTTTTCTTGATAAGACGTAAGCGCATTAGAAGTTGCGGATTACCCTCTTTTAAACTGATATTGTTCTTAGTATTTTCTTTGTTATCAATTCCTCTCTTCTATTTTGAGCGTTATTAGACATCTTCTCTTTTCTAAGTGCTACTATGGCAGAGCTTGTTGAAATGAAGAGTGCAATGGCAGAGATGCAAGAACAATTGAAGGAGTTAATGCTTGCGATGCATCAACTCAATTTACCACCACAAGGAGCAACAAGAATGGTAGGAAGTGAAGATATAGAGATGATTGGGGCTGCTTCAACATCTGCACCAAACCATGTCCCTTCTCCCAGAATGGAACATCCTTCGAGTGTTAGAGAACCGAGAGTTGCCTTGCCCGAGAAGTTTGATGGTACCAGATCCAAGTTTCGAGGATTCATCAATCAGGTCCAACTAGTGATTGAACTTCAACCCCAGAGCTATCCAACTCCAGGGTCACAAGTTAGATTCATTGGTACACTTCTTTCAGGTTCAGCATTGTCATGGTTTTCATCTTTTCTTGAACGACGAGATCCAATATTGGATAATCTGGAGGCTTTTTTGGCGGAGTTTCGATCCATGTTTGGAGAACATGATGCAATTCGTGTTGCAACCAACAAGATCCGTATTTTGCGACAAGGCAATCGATCAGTAACATTATATGCTTCGCAATTTTGACAACTTGCAACTGATATCAAGTGGGATGATGCCGCACTTGTGAGTCAATTTCTCTACGGATTACAATATGAGGTAAAGAAATTGATGCTTAATTTACCTGATCCTCAAACATTGAGTCAAGCAATTGACTTTGCTGTGAAGTGCGACAATCGACTTTTTGAATTTCGATCCGAGAGTCGCACAAGTGGGCCTCAACGTTACTACAATTCAATGGCAACACCGACGTCTCCTCAACACATACCTTCAGAAGTAGAGGATATGCAAATTGATGCGGTACGTTTCAAACCTCTTACTGAGCAAGAAAAGTCTCGTCGTCGACAAGAAGGATTGTGCTTATATTGTGGAGAACCTAAGCACACTGCTCAACATTGTCCAAAGAAGCGACGCAACTACAAAATGAGGAGTACGGCTGTCAAAGAAGACAGTATGTCGGAAAACGAGTACGTCCAGCTACAATAGGGACCGTGCGGCTGGAATCTTGTACAACTTCTAATGAAGGTCCTATCCTCTCCTCAGAACCATCTCCTTGTTTTATAATAGATGTACGTTTAGGACCTAATAATTACAAAGCCTCTGCCTTGGTAGATTCAGGAGCCTCATCTTATTTTTTAGATGAAGAATTTGCTAGATGTCATAGAATATCATTAATACAAAAAACTAAACCTGTACACGTAGAAGTCATAGATGGTCGTCCGTTGTCTTCTGGAGATGTAACTCACGAAACACTTCCTGTAGATGTAGTAATAAATGGTCATAGTAGTTGCGTAATTTTTAATATAATTAGATCTCCCTCTAATCCAGTTATTTTAGGCTTATCATGGTTAGAAAAGTATAATCCTCGAATAGATTGGATTTCTCGTAAACTTGATTTTCCTCAAAGCATTAGTAACAGTTCTATTAACCAAGTAAAAAACCATGAGTCTAGTATAGTAAAACTCGCACCTATAGGTGCAAAAGCATTTATACACGCAGCAAAAGAAGGATCAACTTTTGCTATTTATGCTGCACCTATTTCTGAAAGCGTAAAGACTTCAAGTGGCATTCCAAGTCAATATCAGGATTATCAAGACGTTTTTGAGAAAAAGAATGCAGATATTCTTCCTGAGCATCGCCCATACGATTATTCAATCGATCTCAAGGAAGGAACTCAGCCACCATTTGGACCAATTTACAGTTTATCGCAAGATGAGTTGGCTGAACTCAAGACATATATTGACGAGAATTTAGCGAAGAATTTCATACGCCATTCAAAATCTCCAGCAGGAGCTCCAATTTTATTCGTAAAGAAAAAAGATGGATCTTTACGAATGTGTGTTGACTATCGAGGACTCAACAAGATCACAATCAAGAACAGGTATCCATTACCTTTGATATCAGGACTCCTTGACCAGTTAAATCAAGCTAAGATCTATACAAAAATAGATCTAAGAGGAGCATATAATCTAGTACGGATCAAAGAAGGAGATGAATGGAAGACTGCGTTTCGAACCAGGTACGGACATTTTGAATATAATGTCATGCCTTTTGGACTCACGAATGCACCAGCTGCTTTTCAACATCTCATGAATGATGTATTTCGTGAATTCTTAGACAATTTTGTCGTCTGCTACCTAGACGATATCCTGATTTATTCTAAGAATGTTGAAGAACATGAAATACATGTTCGTCAAGTATTACAAAAACTCAGAGATGCAGGATTGTACGCCAAGATGGAAAAGTGTGTATTTCACACTACTCAAGTTGACTTTTTAGGATACATCATTTCAAATGATGGTCTTATGATGGATTCTAAGAAAGTCCAAACAATCATGGATTGGAAGATTCCAAAGACTGTAAGAGATGTCCAATGTTTCTTGGGATTTGCCAATTACTATCGGATCTTCATCAAAGACTTCTCACGAGTTGCAGCTCCACTTACACGCTTGACTAGTAAAGATAAATTCCAATGGAATCAAGAAGCGGAAGCAGCATTTGAAGCCTTGAAGACATCGTTTGTCTCTGCACCAGTCTTATATCGTGTTGACTTTTCCAAGGCATTTTTTATGGAAACAGACGCATCGGATTTTGCCTTGGGTGCAGTTTTATCACAAATGGGAACAGATGACAAACTTCATCCGATAGCTTTTCATTCAAGAAAATTCTCAGTAGCCGAGATCAATTATGAGATCCACGATAAAGAACTTCTTGCAATCGTGGATTCTTTTCAAGAATGGCGTCATTATCTAGAAGGTGCTTCTAGTCCAGTCATTGTGTATACAGATCACAAGAACCTCGAGTATTTCATGTTAGCACGCGTGTTGAATCGTCGTCAAGCTCGTTGGAGTATGTCTTTGTCAAGATTCGACTTCATTATCACTTATCGGCCAGGAAAACAACAAGGTTTGTCCGATGCCCTGTCTAGACGTTCTTATTTTGCACCAAAAGAAGGAGATGCAGCTTTTGAGCAACAAAGAACGGTCCTCTTGAAACCGGAGCAATTTCATCTCCGAGCAGTGAAATCAACATTGACTGTTGATTCAACTTTTCTCAAGCAAATCCAGTCCAGTATGTCCTCAGACCTTCTTGTTCATGATATCGAGAATAATTCTTCCAAGTCTCATGATTCTTCTAAGTTCGAGTTCAAGAATAATCTATTATATTTTGAAGGACGCCTATATGTTCCAGAAGGAAAAGCACGTTTGCGTGTTCTTCAAGCACGTCATGACTTTCCAGCAGCAGGGCACTTTGGATATAATAAGACTTTGGAACTCATATCAAGAGATTTTTGGTGGCCACAAATGTGGAAGTCAGTCAAAGACTTTGTACAATCATGTGATATTTGTTCAAGATCAAAAACTCCTCGACATCGACCTTACGGACTTCTTCAGCCATTACCTATACCAGAACAACCATGGTCTTCTGTTTCTATGGATTTCATCACAGATCTTCCAAACTCAAGATCTTATGATTCTATATTTGTGATAGTAGATCGTTTCACCAAGATGGCACATTTTATGCCATGTACAAAATCTATCACAGGTGAAGAAACAGCTAAGCTTTTCATTGATAATATCTATCGCTATCATGGATTACCTAAAGATATCATATTGGATAGGGGAACTCAATTTGTGTCGAGATTCTGGAGGACTCTTTTCAAGATTTTAAAAGTGGACATAAAACTATCTTCAGCTTTCCATCCTCAAACTGATGGACAAACAGAGCGCGTAAACCAAGTCTTGGAACAGTATTTAAGGTGTACCATCAACTACCAACAAGATGATTGGACAAACCTTCTGCCATTGGCAGAGTTTGCTTATAATAATACGGTACATTCCTCCACGCAACAAACACCTTTCTTTGCCAATTATGGCTATCATCCACGACTTGATACTTTTGATTTTTCAAAAGTTGATAATCCTGTAGCAGAAGATATGGCAAATCGGTTGTCAGAGTTACATGCAATAATGAAAGCGCAGTTGAAGAAAGCTCAAGAACGACAAAAGATAAATGCAGATGTATATCGTAAAGAGCAACCACAACTCAACGTGGGTGATAAGGTATGGCTACTTCGTCGCAATATCAAGACCACTCGACCTTGTGATAAATTGGACTATCGTAGGCTTGGCCCCTTTTCTGTTTCTGAACAGATCAACCTAGTTGCATATCGGTTACATCTACCGGAGTCAATGAAGATCCATCCTGTATTCCACGTGTCTCTTCTTGAACCATATAAGACAGTGGATATACAAGGAAGAAGACAAATGCCATCGCCTCCTATAGAAGTAGATAATAATGAAGAATTTGAGGTGGAAGAGATATTAGACTCAAGGCGGCGCTGAAATAAGCTGGAATATCTTGTTCATTGGTGCGGATATGATATTAGTGAGCGCACATGGGAGCCATCCAGGAATCTAGCAAATGCATCAGCTAAAGTCAAAGTTTTTCATCAACGACATCCATCAAAACCAAGATGAAAACCTCTCTTATAAAAGAGACAAGATTGAGGCAAGATAACATTCAATTTCCTATCCTTGTTTGTAACTTCTTTGCATTTTGTGACGCTAATTAGATGGAGAGCCAACAACCAGCGGATTCAACTCAAGAACCTTCGTTTGCTGACTTACCGGATGAGACATTGCGATTGTCACAACCTTCAAGACGACGCAACCGAGATGAAGACCCTCAAGAACGACATGTTCTTCCTCGAATAGATGGTGAGATACAACGCGTTTGGTATCACGACCTTGGAAGAGATTCTCGATGTTTGGTGATATTATTGGAGATAGGAACGACTCCTGATGGTGTTTCAAATGTATTATTTGAAGGAAGTTATGAAGGCTTCAACAGTGATCAAATAACAGGGTGGTCTTCTCGCCCTGGAATGGGACACTATCGATGGCTAAGAGGACCCATCAACTATCTTCGAAGAGAACAAAGATCAGAGTATGTAGCAAATACAATTCGCCGCATATTAGATTTTCTCAATATATAATCACCGCTCCTCGTGGAACTCGTCCCTAGAAGGGGGGGTAATGTCACGGACATACATATAATTACCTATATGAATAGATAAAAGTATGTAAAAGTAGGTTAATTGTGTAATATCTTCTAGAGAAGCTTCTTAGAAGCTTCATAGACGCTGCTTTGACTTTATAGGAGTCTATAGTTGACTTTTAGGTTAGAAACTTGGTCAACAAGTTAGCCATGTGCCACGCATGTTGGAAGCTTAAAGAACAAGCTAACTACGTGGTCCATCCATAGAAAACTTGCCTTGCAAGCAAAGGCATGTGGCCTAGAAAGTCAACATATATTGGAGGTCTTATAGAACATCGCCACGTGGCTTCTAGTTAGATAGTATATATAGAGGCAAGAGTGAAGCCCTCTTCACTCTTGTCAACTCCTTTCTTGCTTCTAGTCTAGTTTCAAGGGTCTCTAGTTTTCTTGTATTTTGGCAATAGCCATTCCAGTTTCTTTCTTAATATACATATTTCCATTTTGTCCTATTTCTTTTTGAGAAAAGTCTCACTTACTCTTTAGCTTTCATCGAGTTCTTGTCCTTGACAGTATGTACAAAAGATCTTGCTTTTAAAAACTCGCTATATGCACTCTTACAAATGCATAATCAAAATGTGATGCTTGTAAATATCTTCAATCAATGCTTGACACTAGAGTTTAAATACTCTTGCTACCAAGTTCGGATGAACTTTGAATCTTTGTTTTAGAAGGAGTGCATTTGAGATCTTTAGCCACTATAGATTTGTAGTCATTATATCAAATATATGTAGATATTGAAACTATTAAATAATAGCAATAGAATCTGAAAAAATTTCAAATAATTTTTTTATACTTTTAATATGTGTTACAAACATCTATATTTATTTTAATATTTATTTTAAATAATATAAATAGATAAAACTAGAAAAATTTGATAAAATCTTCTACAAAAGTTTTCAACCTCCCAATATATATATATATATATATATATATATAGATGCGAATTCATCTTTATAATCGTAATAGTAATTTTAATTTTTTTAAAATATACGTATATATTTATTTTATTTTTTTCATATTTTTTAAAAAAATGATTCATTTATTTATTTGTATTAATTGAGTTCCTATCCTTAACAATATGAAACAATAAAAGAATTAACTTTTGTTTTAGATTTTGTATGTCAACTTCTTGATTTTGCATATCTCCAAAAATATTTGCCAATCTTTGATATACATTTGGACATAACATATCTTGATTTATAGTAAAATATCTTAATAAATTCTGCTTTATTAATGTCCAAGCATCAATAATAAAATCTTGTAGCAATTTTTCATCTCATAAGATAATTAAATACTTATTATATTGTAAAAAAACTTCATATGAATAAAACTATATTTGAGTAATACATGCAATCCACATATTTTTATGTCTATCTTCATTGGTATTCACGTTTCTATATTTCATTTGATCATGCCATTTCAATTCTTCTTATGAGAAAAAAATAATATAATGGAGTGATAAGTATGTAAGATGTCTTTCATGAGTTTTTTGCAATGCACCTTCTCTTTATCAAACAACTATATCTCTCATTTCTATTGCTTTTGTTCAATTATTTAATATAAAAATAGCAAATTTATTAGGAATTAAAAGATTATAACATCTTTTATTGATATTTTTATTAAAATGAAGATGTATGTATATACATTTCATCACCACTTTCTCATCTTTTTCTTGCTTCAAATAATATTTCATGAGCTTGTTAACAAGGTAAAAAAACTATGTGAAGTTCTTTCAAATATTCTTGAAGCTCCTACATTGTTTGAATTGAAAAATTGCCATCATATGCCATCCTCTTCTATGTAAAATATTAAGATCATAAGTGTAAAATTGCATATAACTTGCTTCTATACCTTCTTTTGATAAAAAAATATCCATTTGATGTTGAAGTTGTTTAAATATGCAAAAGCTATATAGACCATATCCTTGCAAGATAGTATTATCAACTTTTGTACTAATAAATGTAAATGCAAGTGTAGCATGATAATTTCAAATAGTCTTCCAAAACTCCTTACTTTGTTTATCTTCTTTATCAAGTAATTATCTAATTAATAACAAGAGATCTTCAAAAAGCAAAAGCTCAATCTTTCTATAAAAAAAACTTATATTAAATCATAGTTTTATTTTTATTAATGGCATGGTTTGTTCATCAATCTAATAGAATGCCTTGCAATGTAGGCATTGAACGCCCATATTTCCAATATTATGACAATCTTCAAATCTTTTTCTTTGATTATAATGTTCATGAAGAATTTTCTCTATTTGTTTATTAATTTTTCTTGCTCTATTATCTTCTCTTTCTTCTTCTTTCTATTGTGCTTGTAAGATTGCATCTTCTCATGTCTTTTGCCTTTGTTATGTATTTTCTTGAAGATTCATAGATTGAACAATTTCTCTACTACCTCCATCATTTCTATTATTCATAATATCATGTTCTTCTATCTCTTCTTTATTCCGCTCTCTATATTCTTTAACACATTCAAGTACTCTTTGTCTTAATTTTCCAATTGCACAATGATTGCATATAGGTGCAACATTATTTAAGTCATTTCTATGTCCATGTAAAGCATTTAATCATCTTCTTCCTTGTTCTTCATATGCTTGCACATGTGGCTCAATATGTTCACGTGCTCTTTGTCATTGTTATGTAATAGCTTGACAATTGATAATTGATATGTTGACTATCAAGAGAGCAAAAAAGTCATCTTTTGATAATATCTTTTTAATATTAATAGCTTTTAATATTAATATATTCTGATAATTTTTTTTTTGATAAAAATAATAATTTCTTTTGATAATAACAATATTTTTTGGTAATAAAAATTTATTTTGATAATAATATTACCTTTTGTTCATAATAATTTTTTTGATAAAAATAATAATAGTTGTACTATTGTTATAATTTTTTGAAAGTCACAAAGTAACAAATATATAAAATCCACTTTTAAGTCATTCTTGTTTACATTTGCATTTACATTTGCTAATAAAACCTTCTTAAGATTTTTTCAATTTGAATCACATCAACAGAATAAACAAATATTATTAAAAAAATGATATTTTTAGGCTCTTTAATTATAGATGAGAAAGAATAAAAGGAATATGATTGAATTCTATTTATGAAAAAATGTATTTATTTATAAATAATACCTCGGAAGGTTATATATAATACACTTCTAGGATAGATATGATTATGTTATGCTTTTCCATGACATTGTAGAGGCTTTATAATTAAATGGCATATAATTTTATATAATTTTATGACACCAAAATGACATATTATTTTATGGCACCAAAAAAAAATGGCCTATATCTTATATATGATGATGCACTATATATACACTTTTTATTTCTTTATTTATATATCTCAACTACATGCTACAAATGCACTCATCTACTTACTTCTAGTTTCTGACCACTATGCATCTTCCAACTCTCAATGCTCTATATATCACTAAAATAACAATTTTGACTGTTATGCTGCAAGAGTATCATCACCAATATCAAAGATGACCACACAATGTTCTAGATTTCAGTAATCTTTACAGAATATTAACAATATATCATAGAACAATGTGAAACAATATTGCTACTTATAACCCTACACACAATATATTTATTTGTAGCTAGCAGAATATGAAATCCAAGACTTTTTTAATATCAAAGAAGAAAATATGTACTCATTTAAATGTTAGCAGCAAAAATTCTAATTGATTCTAGCAGGTACACAACTATGCTTTGCTTCCACTCAACAAGCATAGTTGAGGTGACCATGTAAGTGCAAGTAGAGGCTCAAGTTTGGCATGTACTCACACACAATCAAGCATTCTTGGCTTATATCTCTTATATGAGTAATGCTAGCAGACACTGCAGCTGCAAATTGTGACTATTTTGCACTTGCTAATTGTGACTAATCCACTCTTGATAATTGTGACTATTTCGCTCTTGATGAAGTAACCATCTGTCCTCGGGGCTGTCTCTTGCACACCGTCCTTGTTCACAATCTGCATGTGCCACCTCGAATACTTTTTATATTGCTCAATTGAAACCAACCATCGTGCTTGCGATCTAGCAAGAAGTTTTCATGTCTAAAATGCTCCCGTACCTCCAACCTGTACCAAAGAGCGAATGTTCATAATGTGGCTTCTTCATTCCTCCTATTGTTAGGGGCTGACTTGCAGCTTGGCTCATGCAGCGCCTACCTCGTCATGCATTAATGGTTTCTCTTGAGTACATTGACAACGCGTGAGCAACCAACACTATTGCAATACTTTGGTAAAAACCCGGATCTTACATCACAACAAATACCATTATCCGTTTGTACTTGTCACACACAACAAGCTTAACAGACTGCAATTTATTCAATGGGTGAGACATTTTATGAACGTGAGAATCCCATCTCACATCAAGCACACACTGAAAAAGGGCAAGAAACATCGTCCGCTCACATTATAACCACGACATAGTTGCGTTACGCTGTGGCACACCTTCTCAAGCCTGAGCGCAAGCATGGCTATCAGCCCATATAACTCGTGATCGACGAAGTCTTCGCATGTGGCACATGAGGGTCCTGCAGCAGCATGTGGGGGCTTTTTACATTTAACATTCTCTCATATATAATTTGTTCATGTTGATAACTTGCGAGTGAGTGTGGTTCAAGCGAGAAGTTTGTCCCAAAGTGTTTCCTTCAAAGCACACAAAGTCACCTGCCCAAATTATCCAACAAGGCCAAAACACCTAACATGCAAGTGAAACAACCATGAGAAGAAAGACACACAAACAATCACAACCACTGGAGAGAAAGTTCACAACGCAAAGCTATGGTCTATACTCAAAACCTCAAATGGCGTCAAGAGCTCCGGAAGAAGCACACATCACTTGTCAATGCCCATTGTTTTGATGAATGCGATCTGTTCTGATCTACTCTAACAAAGTTGAAACTCGCTTTCATGCTCATGTTAAATCAAACCTCAGCATTGATCAAAATGAAAAATCACAGTTGCGAAAAACGTGAGACCCAATACAAATCAATCAAGAATGCGGCGAGAGATAACGTTTAGTATGCACTTCGATCACCACCCGAACTTTTGCACCAAAAAGTGCGGTATTTGGGTGTCAAGGCTCACGGCCTAACCTCGCATGATAAAAGCCGCACTTTGGAAAGTTTAATCAGATCAAAATGAAGCTATTTTTTTACGAAGTAACATTCAAGAGACTAGACATGGAAAGACTATAAATAGTAAGATTTGAGTTTTTTGTTTTTTTTGTTTTTTTGCATTTCTTACACGTCAAATGTGTGTTAGCTGAGGAATTAGGAGTCGGGTGTATTTCCGTTCGATGCAGACCTTGGAACGAGAACAGTGACCATGCGTCGGTCGGGTAAGATACGAAGAGGTTGCACTTGGAAGGCGCTAGATACGAACGAGTGCCGGTGTTAGCACTTTCAGGTTCAAGAAGAAGCCTTATTTTGTTCTTTTTCAATAGATATGAAGACATCCTTGCAGTGGAACTTCCTTCTCGAAAGCATTTTTAAGCTTTGGAAGCTCCAACTCAACACAGGCATAACAGTGTAGGATGGCTCGCCTCTGATGAGGATCGGAATGAGGATCCACAACGTGGAACACATCAAGTGACCGGCGAAGATGTAACGCTGCGTTGAAACGAAACTCAACGACACCAATAAATCCCAACATAAATAGACGATGTGTGAACGATAAATGGAGATGGACCACACTAGCCGGACGAGCATTCCAATTAGATTGTTTTGCAAAAATAACCTAAAGCGGGCGCCATGTGTGTTTCTCACAGTTGGCATCGGCGCAGTCGGTGTGAAGGAGTCCTTGCTTTTGTGATGTCTGTCTTATCAAAATGGCTCCGAAATTTGACCCAGGATCATGTTCGAAACCTGAGCCATCACCAGCACCAAGCTGTCTGGATCTCCTGGTGAGAGACCATCATGCCTGATAAAGACGCCATGTAGCTTACCATGTCAAATGTGCAATGCAATGCAATGCAAAAAAAACGAAACAAATCAACACCTATTACTTCACTAGATTTGATGGTTGTAGCAAAGTATGGAAACTCGTATTGGAAAATTGCTCTGACTTGGATTAATGATTCTGGCTGCAGAGCGCCCACCTGTGTGTGTGCAAGACATGCACATGTGGAACACACAAGTGCGTACCTGCATTGACCTCCAAGTTTCAGCCGCTTGACATCAAACCCACGGATATTCGCATGCATGGTATCACAGAGTACATTGACAAATACCATGAAATTAAATCTGGCTCTGACCGGAATGTCAAAGATAATGCTTCTCTTCTTGGGTGCTACCCTCTAGGTTTGGCGCACAGTGGGTATGTACGAGCACCAGTGCTTTTTCTGCTGTATATATTCCATTAGCAGCTCTTAGTGTACTTGAAAATCACATTCCTAATCCTATCAAGAATTTGTCTGATTAGTTCTAGTACTCTTGTTGTGTTCTAAGTTTTGTCGATCACATCAGAATAGACCTGTGAACACTGAGTTCGCCGAAAAGTTTGAGAAGAAGCCCATATTCCCCGCAAAGCTGTGGGTTCCCAAGACATCACAGAAGGTGGGGCCAACGTTCTCCGGTCAGACAGTTTACGGTGCTTCCTACAAGAAATGGGCATCTGAACCTCGATATGCATTCAAACCACCTGGGTTCATTCCGAACACGGAACAATTTGATGACAGAACTACTTATGGTACTCACTTCAAAGACCGGTCGAAGCCCGAGAAGCCACGACGGAAGTTAGAGCACTGGCCACACAACTACACTCCTTGTGAAGTTTGTCATCCAATAGTATCTGGTGCCTTCAAGACGAAAGAGGAGGATATCAGAGTAGTGAACACAAAAGGAGCTCACCTTGATGGTAGAACAACATATAATCACTTCCACTACAATCCAGGGAAGTCACAAGTCACCAGAAGTATGAAGCTCACACGTTGGGGACCAAAAGTGGAGCCTTTAGACGGGAGCACAACTTACTCGGCAATGTTTCGACGACCTCCAAACAAGGATAAGATCTTGTGCCCAGTCATGATGCGGCCCATGCCAACAAACAGTCAATAATCACCAATGCTATCCGTAGCAACAAAATTCTTCACAACCCTAAAGCTGATACTGAGTATAGGAATTAGAAAATAGGGGTGGGTTGCTACATTAACTACAAATTTGAGTGAGTTTGTAAGCATTGACGAGAATCAAGCTCCTGGCTGGATTTCGAGACATGAAAATTCAATTATTCAAAGTAATTTTAGTCAGTGCATCTTCACATGTCCACGCAACGACCCCAAATGCCAAATGTCGACGAGGAACCTATCGTTGGCTTTGGGGACTTCTTGGTGATGGAAGTTCACCGAGTAGGCATAATTGTAGATGCGGCAGTCACAAACTCGGATTATGCAGACTTACATTGATAAGTTAATTTTCCCCACAAAAACAATGTCCAGGAGAGAATCAGTACTAACAAAACATTGGTTCGTTGCTACAGTTACACCTAGAACTATGGACGCATTCAGCAGCCAACAAAAAAATTGCAAATTTCATGCACACGTTTGCGTGATTTTGAATCAGAGAAGATCTTTATTAAGGTGCTTGGATTACAAGTCATTATAAAAAATGAGTCACACGTCCTCCGATGCTCAGTGCAACCATATTCTGAACAGTGCTTCGTCTCACATTCGGCTCGGAAGAGAAAGGACATCAGTCATGAGCCAATTAGCGTGAGTTAAATCCATTCCTATGCCACCACCATTAAATAGATAATGGTAAGCAACCAGATAACAAATTTTACATTAATTTTACTCGGTGAGAGCTGACTTTAACTCTCCAGAAGCTTTCATTTCTAAGATAATATCGCAGCCACCGAGAAGCTCGCCCTTGTAATACAACTGTGGGTACGTAGGCCAGTTTGAGTATGTCTTAAGTCCCTGACGAACCTCTTCGTCCTCCAAAATGTTAAAGCTGCCAAATTCAATTCCTTCTTCTTTCAACGCGTTGACAACTTTTGTGCTAAAGCCACAACGTGGAGCATCTGGCGTTCCTTTCATGAACAGCATAGTAGCGGATTGGTTGATGACATTCTTCAGTCGAGTCTCCAAAGTCTCTTTTGGTAGTAGCCCCTTCTCAGCAAAAACCTGGCGAGTACAAACCTCACCATCACGGAAAATGCACCGCAAATACATATTCAACTTCTTCCTGCTCTCAAAAAGATTTGACCAACTACAAAGTTCATTCACTAAAACCTACCCAAAATCAGGTTTGAATTAAGCGACGGGGATTATAACTAAAATTTTACTACAGGAATTATAATTGAACATGAAATAAAAACTGTGCGAAAGCGACGAATGGAATATGCTCATAGCATGCGTGGAAATGAACACCACTGACCTCTTTGAGCTCGCCGTTCTCATTCATCTCCAAAATTATATCACATCCACCCAGAAGCTCGCCCTCAACGTAGAGCTGGGGAAATGTGGGCCAATTAGCGTATGTCTTCATACCCTGCCTCACCGTCTCATCGCTCAAGATGTCAAAGCTGCCAAACTCCACGCCCTGGTCATTCAAAACATTGACCACCTTGCGGCTGAAACCGCAGCGGGGTTCCTCTGGTGATCCTTTCATGAAAAGCATGACTTTCTTCGAATTCACAAGTTCATGAAGCCTACCCTTCTCGGCTTCGGCGAGGTTAGCTTTGGTTTCGCCCTGACTTGAAACAGCAGGGCCTACAACAGCTACGCCAGCAGAGGGGACCTCTTTTTTCACCTCATTGAACGGAGCAGGTGTATCCTTTACCCACTTGGCTACTTTACTGGCCAGTTCAGGAGCATTCGCACCTTGCATTTTGTCAACTACCACTCCATCCTGAGCAAACACAAAATCATTTGCTGCATCATGAGAAACACGACATAGACAATTCAATTCAATTTGCATCCCACATCTCAAGACAGAGAAACAGAGAGAAGTTTTCAAGTGATTCAAGCGCCAAGACGCTGCAATACCTTAATCCAAATGAACAGCGGCACTGCATCAACCTCATAAGTCTCAGATATATCGGACTGTTCCTCAGCCTCCACCTGGTTGGAAGACGTCACGACCCATCCATTATTCACAATCCGCATTAACACACTTGCACATGTCAATGCAAGAGGACCCATGGTAGTCCTGCTCCGATCGAGCCCACTTCGACATAGGGCAGAAGACTTCACCAGCCATTGAAAATACTGAGTTACAAGCAATGAAAGCGTAGTGAAAAAACAAATGGGCGGCAGAACCACGTACACGGAAAAATTGGGCATTAGGTGTTTCGATAGCGATCTGAGTAAAAACGGGCTCCATAGCCTTAGACGGTTCACACCAGGAAGCCCAAAAGTGCACTACAACCAGACTGCCTTGTTTCTTCACTGCATTGTCCAAATCTCCCTTGGAATTCGCATCCCTTACAACTCCGGCCATCTCCGCTACTCCCATCTCGACGCAAAAGCTACACTAAAACCTTCAAATATCAGGAAAAGAGTTTCACAAATACCTTACAGCAAATTAACCCTAGAGACACCCATTGCACAACTCACACACCCAAAAGAACCCCAGAAGAAGTTCTATCGAACACAAAAGACAATCCAATCAACCACGCAATAACTAACAGAGCATCACAAATCCGACCACAACCAAGAAGAAACTCAAAAACTCCAACCCCATCCTCCCGATCGTATCAAACTCAGCTCCACAGAAACCACGTCTCAGAAACTTATTCTCTCCCTTAAACCCTTAAAACCTCCTCCCAACCTCTCAATCTCCAACACCCAATCCCAGAACCAGCAACACCCAACAACCCAACTTCGTAATATCGTCACCAAAATGTCACTCACCACGAACAGCACGTAAACAATCACGAAGCGAAAGCCACGAGACGGCTGAAGTGATGAATGGCCCGGCAACACTCCACAGCGATGGCGTGGCTGCAAGCAAGCAGGCAGGAGCGAAAAAAAAAGAAAGAAAAAAAAAAAAGCAAGTGAATACAAAGGGGCTGCATGGGAAAGGGGGATTTGGAACATTACAGTTATTCGTTTCAACTTGAGTGCCTTCTCATGCAGCTTCCCCTGCCCATTCCCTTGTTGCTGCTGTTGCTGTGTTTTTCTACGAACATATATATATATATATATATATACATATTTATTTTTAATTTTTAATTTTTTGTGTTGTGTGTGTGTTAGTATTCCAGTCATTCTCTTACGCTGCATTCATGTGTTGGTGCCTGCCTATCTTTATAATTGTAGACGTACAAGTAGTCATGTGGTGGTGGAGATTATGTTGCAAGGAGTGTAATGTTGTTGGTCTTTCTTTGATGAGTTTTTTTATTTTTTTATTTTTTTAAACCCAACTTCAAGTTCAATGGAGGATGCACTGTATGACATCTGTTATTGAAGTACAGCTTTCAATACAAGGTCTACGAAGAACTTATTGCATGCAACAGTTTTTGTTTTTGTTTTGTTTTTTTAATTTTTAATTGCTTGTGTTTAGGTTGTTGACAAACTCATGCTCAATTTGTGTGACAATGTTTGCAAATGTGGGTTGTTTTCCATGTGTGGTTTGAAATTGATGCATGCAAAAAGAAAATAATATTATTTCAATAGCAACTATTAAATGAAGTTCACAAGTTTTGATGGCACATGTCATAATATAGAGCCAAATTTTTAAATGAGCAAGTTCTTTGGAACATAAAGATGTTTGTGGACTATTTTTTAAGAGAATCTTATTTAATTTGAAAATATATAGACCAAACAGAGGATAGATTCATTAATTTTAAATTTTCGAAGATGATCAGCTAGGTTTTAGCATAGAATTTGTATTTTGTATAAAATAAAAGAATACAATTAATGCTTCACATTTTTTGGTAGACTAGAAATGTCCAATAAATACTTGCATTTCAACTTATTGAATTAGTGCAAATATTATATATGATTTTTTCTTTTATGCTTCCCAATTTTATTTATTTATTTATTTATTTATTGTGTCCCTTTTTATTTCAATATCATGTACTGTCTTTTTACTTTTTCTTTTTACTTTTTTTTTTTCCCCTTCGTTTTATTTATCCTATCCATTCATATGATGTCATTGGATCATATTGGAGACGGATTTACCAAATTCTCAGAGTTGTTATTTCTATTATAATTACCTGTCTAATTTTTATGCACTTGACATTGATAATTTATGCACATAATACAAAAATTCTGCATCCCTCACCTCCAAAAATAAAATAGCATTTTATTTTTATTTTTATAATAATCCTCTATACATCTTGAACCACTTTTTCTCATACATTCAGCATATTTTTAGTAAAATATTTTGCCTCTTACATTTAACTTTTTACATTCTATACCAAAAATTGTCTCGCAAATAATAAGATCATGTCAATTTAAATGAACTGCTTGTAAAACTCTACACTCTTTTCATCTCCCCCTCCCCCTTCTTTCTCACTTTCCAATATCTTGTGTGTATCCTCTTTTTACAATACTTTTGGAGCTGATTTTATAAAGCCTCTACTTTGCCATTGTTATCATGTTTGTTGTTTCCACCAATGTTTCAACATACAAGCCTTTGTTGGTTGGTTAAACAATCAAATCAAATGTTGGGTGCCAACTAGGATATTCTTGTCATGCTTTAGAGAGTTACAACAAACATATATTATTTGTTGTGCTAGGATTATTTGCTGTGCTAGACTTTGAGCACCACCTGATGTTGACAATTAATACTTGATACTTCCAACTAAAGTTGTAGAAAATTCCAAGATATGAACCCCCCTTGTGTGCAAACCGCTGGAGACACACTTAAAAGCAACTTTGAGAAACTCAAAGTTTCATCAAATTTTGGAAAAATATAATCAAGTAGATTCAAGTTTCGATAAATTGCAGAGCGTTGCTAATCCAACACTAAAGACTTCTGAAGAGATTACAACCGATGCAGATTTGCTGGACTTGAAACTCATTTTACTCTAGACTCTTTCTCTCAGAGTAAAAGCTTTGCAGCACACTGTACATGGAAGCTTTGATTCCACCCTAGGGATTTAATTTATTCAGTTTCTTGCACCCACTTAATTCATCCCTTATTCATTGTAATTCATGACGTTATTTTTCTGAAATTTTTTGTGACCCTAAGACTCCCAACTCAAGTATGAGTTAGACTCTACCCGATTTGGAACATCTCAATACGTTGAAGCAATCACTTCTCTAACAGGGATTACGTAGCAGAAATGTCCAGTATCTATAATGAGATTCACTTTCAGCACTGCAATATCATGGTTTTATTTTCATCAAATGCCTGAATTTCCAATACCAGAAAAAAGAAACGTCTGAAAATCCCTGTGTGCTTTCTACTATCCTAGGTGCAGCAACTATTAGACTTCGCATATTAAGATCAATACACTGAGCTTGCGTCTAATAATCTCACCGACTTGCACAAATATCAGAGATTGAAATGCCTCAAGAAAGACCAAACTTCCGGAGAACAAGGTATGGGCTAGCAAAGTTTCAAAATGAAGTTTTTTCTATGGAAAGTAGACCGCGTGGCATGAAAATCTATACAGCGTGATCTGTCCACCAGTGCTATCTGTGAATGATCAACAATACTGGTTGCAGCTTCGATAACACGTATGAACTTTCGGTCTCGGACTGTAAACAATTGCTTTTAGAAGAAAGCACGACACACACAAATAAAAACCAATAAGTTCATCAGTATGCCGTCAAATTGGCAAAGGTTAACAGCACAACTACTAGTTCCAGTATTTCCCTTAAAGATAGGTTAAAATTAATATCTGGATTCTCTGTACATGGCCGGCTATCCATACATCGCACCGCAAACTCTTTACCTAGTAGCTTAAACCTACCCTCCCTGCAACTAGCTTACAGGAGCTCCTTGTTGCCAACTTCATGCTGTTTCTTTTGCAATAAAATCCTGACAACTAAGTCTGATTTCATAAAAGATCATGCAAAATGGGATTTTTAGAAGAATCTTCCACAAGTACTGCCGGGGATTAATCTTCTAAACCTGCTCGGTCTCTAAACCTAGTACGTTTTGCAGGAGACAGAAGTGGCTACGACCGCAAGCTTCAGTAGTTGTAGTACCGTCCAGGCCTGAACTCGTTGTCGTATGACCGGCCGCCGTATGGGGCTACGTAAGGAGGAACGTAGCCGGAGCGGCCTTCGTAAGCATACATATCATCGTAAGCTGTGGTTCTGGTTCGATCCACGGGTGTTGTGTAAGCTGGCTGCAGGACTGCTGTTGGGGGCGCTTCCGCGATATTTATGATGTGGGCAGTGCTCATCACTCTCCGCACAAGGTTCACGACTGTGCGAGGAGAAAGGCTAGATGAGACCGTGATTGTTTGCGCTGGGATATCGCACACCACATTGAAAACCCCTACACGTAAAGTATGATGATGAATCTCAAACAGAGTACTTTGACATGTATGATATACAAGACTACGTTTTAAAATTGATGAAGAATTGAAATAGACTAGCGCTGAGTTGAATACCTTCCACGCCAAGGACATCCTTAATTCTGGAAACGTCCACTAAGTCGTACAAGGGCGCCCTGATTATCACATCCTGTTTGGCAAGAGATGACAAATTGCATCGAGAGTTGTCAGATTTTCATTTCATGTAGCTTTCTAAACGATTCCTTATACTCCGTCACCTCGGTTTAGATTGGGATCGTTAAGAAGACCGTATGCGTCGAGACATCATTCGATATGCTCAGCAAATTACAACAGTTTTGCAGAGGATGAAGACTACTGACCAGACGGTGATATAAATTGTAACTCACGATCGGGGTTTCCTAATCATGCAAATCTAGAAATCGCAACAGCAAGCCCACGTTCTCGATCAACATGGCTATTTACACCTTATATTTAAGTTACTACGTTCGCCTGGCACGGGCAATTGGGCACAGCAACAGTTTCATTACGGTCTTCCAAAAAACACTGTAGAGTCATAAGAGAATATATATCAGCCTAGTTTTCACCGAAGACTCCCAAAACTAAATCTCAAAATTACTTCGATCACTCGAATTGCTATGGTGGACGTGTGTTACACGAAGGAAGTTTACCGGCAAGACTGTTCCGCGCGTGTATGGGCCGAACTCATACGCGCCGCTACTCGACGTTGGAGTGTGCTGGTAGGGGGTCCCCAAAAGTCGGTGTCGATTATTGGTCACCCAGACTGGTTCCGGCTTGCCATAGTAGAGCTGTACACATTTAATTGACAATGTGATTTGTCAGAACACAAAGTTGTCGCACGTCAACACTCTCCGTCCTCTACCTGCTCCTTCTAAAATCAATGAATCTGCTTATCTAAATTAAGTAGAATGAAATCAGGAACTAGTGTAAAGGTTTCATCGACAACTGTATTGCAGTGCATGCGAAAACACTGATTCCAGCTTCTGGGTCTCTTAAATTGCATCCCTTTACAGACGAGCTTTACCATGTGCTACTATCTGGAATCAAAACAAGAAGAAAATCTCCTTGGCCTCTTGACAACGAAATAGCCTATTAGGTCAGACCCAAAAACCACTATCCACAGTACAATCGACTATAGCTTTATCTACATCCAACCCCTCATGGCAATATTCATGAGATGAACAATAGCTTCACAATAGTACCCAGCATTTCAACATGCAGGAATTGTAAACTCGAAACTTCTTACCGGATCGACTAAAGTCCTCGACATCTTTTCAGTTGATCACCTTCAGCGGATCACCTAAGCAGATTACAGGTAGCTTTTGAGCACGCGTGAAGCCCGCTTGTCACGTAGCACTTGTTCGACCAAGCCCTGTTCACTCAAACTTGAACTATCAGCCTAAGACTCAACCCACTTTGAACTCAATACCCAGCCGACGTTCAACTATTTAAAAAAATCCCACCAAATCATCACAACTCATACTCGTTCTGTACGTAATGAAACGCTTGCCAGCACTCAACGCAAAACCAAAAAAATTAAACACAGAACAAATTCCCCAGTTGCACAAGGCCAGAAGATGGATGAACAACGTATTAGCACTTGCTGGCTTCACAATTCAGGAATTAGTGCATGAGCTCATGACATAATAAAGAGCGGTTTCAAAGCAGAAATCATTTATGTATGAACTTCACACTGATATAAGAAACGAATGCGAAGGGCGAGAAAACTTGCAAGGTGCCGGTTACGCGTTCCTCCTATTGTGCGAAAACCAGGATGATACTGCAAAGATCGGTACTGTGGCGATGATGAAGATGGGGGTCCCAAGGGGCAAACCAAGACTCATTCAAAGCTTTTATTCCATAAGACTTCACGCAGCGTGCCTGTAGTAGAGGGGCGGCTGGACCCCAAGCCCACCATGGCTATAGCCCTGTTTGCGTGTCCTTGACCGGCGACTTGGATGGGCTCCTCTCACGGGCCGGCTTCAAATTTCATGACCCTCTTCTGCAAATCCATGACCGCCACCGCTACAACACACAAGAATCCCTTCTCCCAGAAAAATTGCTGTATTTCCTTCTACGCTGCACCATTTCGCAAACCAAGACGCGGTACCGATGATGTTACCACGTGAATCAATCGAAGCCAGAGCAATGAACATGGCAAAGTGGGTGTCTAACGTGTCAAGCTCATGGACACATATTATGCCCCTGGATCTGTCGCCCATCGAGACAACTTTCCTCGTCTTTTGTCAACACACTACTTGAGCATGTGACCTATGAATATATACACAATTGTTTATACCTCGATGCTTCTTCTTCTTCTCCTGCATCGAGGTTTCTCCGTCTTGCGGTGCGCTACTGCAGGATCTGTCTGGCCCATGCTCTCTCACTCTCTCTTTCACTCACTCTGCTTGCTCACTCACTCTACTTGCTCATTCTGCATTGCTTCCTCCTTTGCCATGCTCTCTCTCTCTCTCTCTCTCTCTCTCACTCTCTCACTCTGCAATTCCCCGCACCAACTAAACCTCCGCTCTGCAGATTTCTTCTTCACTGCATCTGAGTTGTGGATATGAGTTTTGTGTGTTTTAGTGCAAGGCCATGTTGTACATGAGTTGATAATAAAAAATAAATAAAAAAAATAAAAAAACCACTGTTTTGCGCTGTCATGGAATTGATGGGAGAGTTAAATCAGGTTTGTGTAGCTGTTGATTAGAGTTTGTTGCGGGGTGAGAAACACAAGTGAAAACTGTCGAGGAGTGAGGTTTAGTTTGGTTTAGTTTTACTGGGAGTTTTGTTGACAGTTTTTTTTTTTTTTTTTTTTTTTTTTTTTTTTCCTTTCTTTTCTTTTGTTGATAAAGGAGCAACGTTTGTTTGCTGATTAGGTTGCGAGGATGTGTGTTTGAGGTCGGAGATAATCGTTGACATGTTCGGAAAGAAAGGAGGGTTATTGAGTGGATTGGTTTGAGGTGTGAGTTGTGTAATGAGAAATGTGAAATTAAGTGAAGGAATTGTTGGTTGATTTAGCAAGATGAAAAAAAAATTGGTTTTCGTGGTTACGATGCTTGGACGAAGTGATGAAATTATCTCATCTTTACTTCTTTTTAAAATTTATTATTTTTTAAAATTATATATATATATATATACACACAAATAAATACACACACATACATACATTATATTTTGTTCTTTAGGAATATCATGAGCCTTGCAATATTTTTTTGTGTTTATTTTTAAAAATATTTTTATTATTTTTAGTAAATATAAATAAATGCATAAAATATTTTATTTTATTTTATTTTAGTCCTTTTTGCACTTATATTGGATTTTCATACTGTGATTTTATTTATTTGATACAGTGATTGTATTTATTTAATATCTGTAATAACTTTTAAGGATATCATCCTTCCATTGTCACTTATCAAACTTTTATTTTTAAAATCCTACATAACACATTTAAATACATTTTTGTAGTTTATAAGTAATAATTAAACTAGTGATGGATTATAAATTAACATCAATTTATTAAAAATTTATCAAAATATTTGATTTTTTTAAAGATGCTCATTTACATAAGCAGCTAATGTATTATTATTATGATGTGAAATAATTTGCAATTCAACATTCAAGATGTCTACTAAAAAAAATATCTTCAATTATAAAAAAATCCAATTAATTTTTTTTATAGGAGAATACTAAATTGACCCAAAAAAAATCTTTAATTGATCCACATACCTCTTACCATCTTGTACCACAAAACAATCTTCTTAGTAATATTTAAGCAAGTTCTTCAAGCAACAAGACATGTAGCAACATAACAATGCAAATAAAACAAGCATTTATTTGATTTGTTTAGTAATTAAAAATTGTATCAAAAAAAATAAAAATATATATTGAATAAAGAATAAAATAATTGTGACTCATATATATATATATATATATATATATATTGTTCATTATGCAATGATATTATACTATCAAAAAATAGAAAAAATAGAAAGTTGGTACTAAGAAGTTGGTGGTTCAAATCTTACTTACAAAATTTCTAACCTTGTATAATAGATGCTAGCAAGGAGATAACAACTCTTTTATATTTCTATAGAAAAAAAATTAAAAACTAAAAATAATTGTATATGCTATAATTTTTAACTTTCATGTATTTACAATGGTCATTGAATCTTTTAGTTTCATGTTGAAAACATAATAGATTAAGAGGCATAATTTAAACAAATATTTGACACTTTGACATTTGAATTTTTTTTAAATTTGTGAATTTTTTTTTACTAATTTTAATCATTAATTTTTTTTTACTAATTTTAATCATTAATTTTTTTTAATAAATGATTTGTTGCAATAAAAGAATTATTGGAAGAAGTATTCTTAACTCTATAGTAAATAGGAAAACATACTTGTGCTTTTATTTATTGTAATTTATAATTTCCAAATAAAACTCTTTAAATCACAATATATTTATTGAGATCTCTCAAGGAGACAAGTGGTGGCTTTCATTCATCGCATGGATGGGCCTTTGTTTTCATCAAAAAGCTCTATTGGTGACAGCATTGGAGCAGCAAGAAAGAAATCAAGCAGAACAAAAGTATATATGTGTGTATATATATATATATATATATATATATTTAAATTTATTTAACTTATATTTTAAATTAATGATAAAATCACTCTTATAAATTTGCTTATTATAATATTAAAATAATTAGTATTATGCTGTTTGATTGATTTATTTGTGTTTTGTCCATTTAAAAAGCTTGCATTTCCTACACCATGACTTGATTTCTCATTCACCTAAATATTTTAAATATAATTTGTCTATTTTCACTTATTGTCTCTACTAACAACAACAATAATACTCAAGATAACATTATGTCAAAAGTTGGATATAATTTTATTAATTAATATTTTTTTAAGTCATCAATAATAATATTATTTATTGATAATATATAAATAAATAAAATTAACTTATTTTGCATGTGCAATTAATTGTATGTTAAGCTCATAACCTGATTTGTAAAAGATAAATTATCTTCCATAACATTTCTTTTGCCTAGTTTTTTTTTTTTTTTTTTTTTTAGACTTTGTTCTTATATTAATATAGAATTAATTTTGATAAACTTAAATGCAATTTTTTTTTGCTAAATTGGAATTCTTAGGAAGCTGAAATTCTTAAGAAGCTAAGATCTTGATACCAAAAATAAAATTATTTAGAAATTTAACACAAAAATCCATGACAACGACAAGGATTCAACTAGCATGTTAGAGTACTATAAAGAGATTCTATTCTCATTTAATCAAGTGAGTGTAGTTGATGGCACAAACTCTTATTTTTCCTTTCTACCAATATTTTTTATTTTTTTTCATATATTATGTGCCACAACAAAGGAGTAACTTGTAGCTTTCTTCATCTAAAAATTGGCAATGTCAATGCCCATTTCAAACAATGTGAAATACTTTTTCATAGATAAAATTTATGATTTAATGAGTATATCTATCACAAACATACATATTTATTCCAATAATTACCTAGATGATTAATTAGAAATAAATGAAAATAGATTTATTTTATAATATCTTTTAAAAAAACTTCTTAAAAGCTTCTTAGAAGCTTCATAGACATTGTATTGACTTTACACATGTTTGTAGTTAATTGGTAGGTTAGAAACTTGATCAACAACAAGTTATCTACGTATTATATATATTGGTTGCTTATAGAATAAATTAACTATATGGTGCACATATAAAAAAAATGCCTTGCAAGTTAAGACATGTGTCTAGCAAAGTCAACATGTGTTGGAGGTCATATAACATATTGCCATATAGCTTCTAATTACATAGTATACATAGAAATAAGACTAAAGCCTTCTTCATTCTTATCAATGCCTTTTTAATCTTTATTCTTATTTCAAGTCTTTTTAGTTTTTTTGTCTTTAAAAATAGCCATTTTAGTTCAATATATTACCATCTTTGAATAATTTCCTACTCTTTTTGAGTCATACAAGAATGTATTGAGGTTTTATTTTTTTAAGATTCATGTCTTTGATAATTTGACAAGAGTGCTAACTTAATGTTCTTGTTTGTTTTAGAAGTGAGTGGATTATCCCACTTCTATTGTTGTGTTTTGAAGGTTGCAGAGTATCCATCTTTAAACAAATAGTTTAATTTTCTAATATTGATTTTCTTTTTAAAGAGATAAGATTATCCTTCTTTGTAAAAATTTTCATTTGATATTAGTAGTTGTGGATTATCCTCCTCTAATTTAACTTTTTGAATTTGTTTGATTTGTTTATAGAAGGAAAGATTATAGATGCTATTCTCACCAAAAATAAAAATATATTTGTAACTATTGTAAATCTTCATAAGCTTGTCAATACTCTAAGAATAGAAATTTTATATATTTCTAACATGAATTATGGAGGTACTATTCTTATACATATCAAAATAGTTTAGAGTCTATGTTAAGAAATTGTAAAGTTGAAGGAAGCAAATAGATCAATTTTACAACCAAATTTAAGAAGTCTTGCTTTTACAAGTATAAAGGAGACAAGGATTAGTATGCCCAAAAAGCTTAATGAAACAAGATCAAAATTTTTAGGATTTTTACAACAAATTAAGCTCTATTTAAGGTTGCATCTTTTCTAATATTTCAATAGATTCACTCAAGTTGAATTTATATTTGCACTTCTATTGAAAAGTGCTCTCTTATCATTTGTATCTTTGATGGAAAATGATTCATGACTATTCTATGATTTAAATTCATTTTTGTATATATTTATGGCTACATGTCGAGAAAGTGATTGAGAAAGGATAGTAGAGACTAAGTTCATATTTCTACAATAAGAATCATATCCAGCTACTACATATGCTATTAAATTCTAAAATCTTGTTTGTGACATGGATTAGAATGATAAAGCCTATATCAATCAATTTTCATATAAATTAAAAGATAATTTCATAGATTTATTATTAAGAATGTCAAGAGCAAATTTATTAAAGTAATTTATTGCTTGAGCCATTGTATATAACAATTAACTCTTTGAAAGACACCAAGAACAAAGATTTGATTAGAATAGTATAAATCAAGCCATAGCAACATCTTTTAAGTTATTGAAAGCCTACTTTTTCAAGCTAGAGCTTATGAAAATTGACACAATACATTTTAAATCTCTTACTAAGCAAGAAAAGACTTGTTGTCGTTAAGAAGGTTTATACCTACATTATGGAGAATCCAAGCACATTACTCAATATTTTCCAAAGAAATAATTCAATTACAAAATAAGGAGCATGGTTGCAAAAGAAGACGATGTATCAAAAAATGAATTTTTTCAACTATAATAGGAACCATGTGGTTGGAATCTTGTATAATACATGGTAAAGGTCTTATTCTCTCTTCACATCTTTCACCTTGTTTTATAATAGAAGTTTTTTTAATACCAAAGAATCATAAAGACTTATCCTTATTAGATTCAAAAGCCTTAGCTTATTTTAGAAACAAAAAATTTATCAAAAAATTAAAAAAAAAATTAGTTAAAAAAACTAAATCCATACATATAGAAGACATAGATGATCATTTGCTATTTTTTGGAGATGTTATCCATGAGATTATTCTTTTAGATGTAAAAATTAAAGATCATGACAGCATAGTAATATTTAATGTGATAAGATCTTCCTCCAATCTAATTATTTTAGGATTATTATGATTAAAAAAATAAAATCCTCAAATAGATTGGATTTCTTGTAACCTTAATTTTTCTTGTATTTTAATCTAAAATTTTGTTAGTCGAGTAGAAATACATAAGACTAATATATTCAACCTTTACTAGCAGATATAAAAGCTTTTATTAGTGTAGCAAAAAAGAATCATCTTTTGCTATATATACCACATTTATTTTTGATGATAAAAAGATGCCAAGTAATATTCTTAGCTAGTATTAAGCTTTTGAGGATGTTTTTGAAAAGATGAATGTAGATATTCTTCTAAAGCATTGATCTTATGATTTTTTATTTGATTGGTAAAAAAAAACTCAATCATTATTTGAATCGAGCTATAACTTATTGCAAAATGAATTGGTTGTACTAAAAGAATATATTAATAAGAACTTGGTTATGAACTTCATCTGCAATTTGAAATGTCCATCAAGAGCTCTTATCTTATTTGTGAAGAAAAAAAGATGAGTCTCTATGGATGTGTATAGAATATTAAAGATTTAACAAGATCACCATCAAGAATAGATATCTCTTATTTCTGATTTTAAGATTTTTTAATCAATTCAATCAAGCAAAGATCTATACAAAAATAAATTTATGAAGAGCATGCAACTTGGTTTGCATCAAAGAAAGAGATGAATAGAATATTACTTTTCAAACTAAATATGGCTACTTCAAATATAATGTCATGCCTTTTGGAGTCATAAATGTACCAGTTACTTTTTAATATTTTATGAATGATATTTTTTATTTTTTTAATAATTTTATTATTCATTATTTAAATAATATATTAATCTACTCTAAAAACATAGAAGAATATAAACTTTATATTTTTTATGTATTATAAAAATTTAGAGATGCAAGATTATATGCCAATATGAAAAAATATGTATTCTTTAGTATTCAAATTGACTTCTTAGGTTACATCATTTCCAATTAAAGATTAATGATAGATCCAAAGAAGGTCCAAATTATTATGGATTAGAAGATTCTAAAAATAATTAGAAATAAGCAATATTTTTTAAAATTTACCAATTATTACAAGATCTTTGTCAAGAATTTTTTTCAAGTTGCGGCTCCTCTTATATGTATAACATGTAAAGACAAAATTGAGTAGAGCAAACAAGTTGAAACATCTTTTGAAGCCTTAAAGACATCATTTATTTTTGCACCAATTTTATATTACCTTGATTTTTTTAAGATATTTTTTATAGAAATAGATATATTAGACTTTGCTATAGGTGATGTTTTGTTACAAATCAGAGCAAATGACAAGCTCTACCTATTAGCTTTTTATTGTAAGAATTTTTTTGCAATGAAGTTTAATTATGAGAACCATGATAAAGAACTTATAATTTTAGATTTATTTGAAGAATGGTGTCATTATCTAAAAAGCACCTTAAATCCACTTATTATATATATAAATTATAAGAGCCTCAAGTACTTCATATCAACACATATTTTGAATTATCACTATGCCCATTGGAACATGTCTTTATCAAGATTTAATTTCAAAATCACTTATTGATTCAAAAAAAAAAAAGGTTTATAAGATGCCTTTTTTAGACATTCTTAACTTGTAGAAAAAGAAAAAAATGCAACTTTTGATCAATAAAGAATGATTCTCTTATAGCCAAGGCATTTTTGTCTTCGAGCAATAAAATCAACATCAATTGTTGATTCAACCTTTGTTAAACAAATTCAATCAAATATGTCATCTGATCATCTTATTTATGATATCAAGAATACTTCTTTTAAGTCTTATGATACTTCCAAATTTTAATTCAAAAATAAACTAGTTTATTTTGAGAGATAATTATATATTTTAGAAGGCAAAGCACAATTACATGTCCTTTAAGCTCGTCATGATTTTCAAAAGTTGATAATCTTATGGTAGAAGCTTTGGCAAATAGTTTATTAGAGTTACATGCAAAAATGAAGGCATATTTAAAAGAAGCTCAAAAATGACAAAAGATCAATATAGATGCCTATTGCAATGAATAACCACAATTCAACAAGGATGATAAGATATGATTACTTTGTTGCAATGTCAAGATTACTTGTCATTGTAACAAGTTGAGCTATTCTAAGCTTAAATTTTGTTCTATTCGTAAACAAGTCAATCATTTTTCTTATTGATTATATCTACCAAAGTCTATGAAGATGTATCTCATATTCCATGTATTTCTTCCTAGGTCATATAAAATATTAGAACATCTTAAGAAGAAAATAAATGCCACTTCTTCCTATAGAAGTAAATAATTATCAAAATTTTGATGTAGAAAAAATCTTAGATTTAAAGTGATACCAAAATAGATTGGAATATGTTATTCATTAGTAGGGATATGATATTAATAAATGCACAAGGGAGCTAGCAAAGAATCTTGTAAATGCAATAAAAAAAAGTTTAAGCTTTTCATTGACAATATCTATCAAAACCAAGATAAAGAATAGTAAGACCAATGAAAGTTGATTACCGCTCCTTGTGAAACTCATTCTTAGAAGAGAGGTAATATCATGAATATACATATTTATTCTAATAATTATTTATATGATTAAGTAGAATTAGGTAAAAATAGATTAATTTCATAATATCTTCTAGAAAAGCTTCCTAGAAGCTTCTTACATGTTGTTATGACTTTACATGTGTTTTTAGTTAAATGATAGGCTAAAAACTTGGTCAACAAGTAAGTCACATATTAGAGGTATTAATAGCTTGTGGAACAAGCATACTATGTGGCCCACATACAAATAACTTACTTTGCAAGTTAAAACATGTGTTTCACAAAGTCACCATGTGTTAGAGGTTCTATAGCATATTGTCATATAGCTCCTAGTTAGATAGTATATATGGACGCAAAAATGAAGCCTTCTTCACTCTTGTTAATACTTTTCTAGTCTTTAGTCTTTTTTCAAGACTTTCAAATCTTTTTGTCTTTTTGTCTTTAGTAATAACCATTCTTGTTTAATACTATATCATCTTTGAGTAATTTTCTAGTTCTTTTGAGTGATAGAAGAGTGTATTGAAGATTTCTCTCTTCAAGATTCATATACTTGACAGCAATTGTAGATACAAAATGATTTAGAGAATAATATTGATAGCTCTTGTATTTTTTTCACTAGCATCTAGAAGAAACAAGATTATAAGTGAATAAAAAACCAATGATTATACCTATGAATCTAACTTCTATTGTACTATTTTTGCTATATTCACTTCAATAAGTTGTTATGTTTGTACAAAAATGATTCAAATATAAATTATTCTATAGTTTATTAAAAATTGATGATAATCACAATATCAAGTTTGTAATTATTTTTTTAGCACAATAAATAGAAAGGTATATATGAATTATTGATTGTGTGAATGTGTTTTTGAACCATGTTGAATTTAAGTTTTTTTTTTTTTTTTTTTTTTTTCCATTGTATTTCCAATATAAGATTAGCTTAATTATTATTATATGCTATAATTTTTAAATTTTTCTTTATAAATGTGTTATAAGAAAAAATATATAATTTGAATAAATTTTATAAAATGAATTGATGTTGATTTTTTTAAAATTAATTTCAAGACAAATTATTTTAATTACAATAGGTGATTACTTAATTTAAATAAAAATCAAGTAAATATTTTCAATTGTATTCTATAATAATATCAAAGGATACAATATTATAAATAAAATCAAAATTAATACCTATTTTTATAAAGAACTATATATATATATATATATATATATATATATATATGATAATTCATTCAATGTTTGGCCACATATTATATATTTTTAATTAATTTAATTCATATTTTAAATTATTATTAAATCATCATTATAAATTTATTTATTATAATATTAAAATAATTAGTATTGTGTTGTTTGATTGATTTATTTATGTTTTGCCCATTTGTGAAGCTTGCATTTGCTACGTCATGACTTGATTTCTTATTCACCTAAATATTTCAAATACAATTTGTCTATTTTCACATATTGTCTCTACTTACAACAACAATAACATCCAAGATAACATTATGTCAAAAGTTGGGATATAAATTTATTAATTAATATTTTTTTAGATCATCAATAATAACATGTTATTTATTGATAATATGTAAACAAATAAATAAATAAAATTAACTTGTTTTACATGTGTAAATTTAATTATATGTTAAATCCATGACCTGATTTGTAAAAGGTAAATTATCCTCTATAATATTTCCTTAGTCTATCATTTTTTTTTGTTTCTAGACTCAGTTGTTATATTAATGTAGAATTAATTTTGAAGAACCTGAATGCAAAATTCCTACTAATGTGCAAGGTGAAATGCTTAAGAAGCTAAGATCTTGATGTCAACAAACTAAACTTTTTGGAAATCTGTGTCGAAAATCCGTGACAATAGCATGGGTTCGACTAGTATTGATTAATTAGGACAACAATACAATAGTTTGTGGTGATTTTCTTCTAAACATATGGTTTTAAATTTCACAATATGCATGTGATATATCACATGACATCCTGTTTTAAAAGATGTGTTGATATTTCAAACTAATACTGCACAAGCAAGTCATAAAGGAATTGAAATACAATAATTCTATACTCAATATAAGGAAAGTCAGTTGAAAGTATTTAATCTTTCTGACATGTATTCAAAACCAGTTGATTTTTATTATTTAAATGCTTTAAATGTTGTTTCAAAAAAAGACATTCATTGTTGAATACTTCAAGTATGGTCTTTTTAGCAGAAACAAACATATTAAAATTTGCATGTTACAATAAGTTCGAATCTTTGATGTACACCTAATAATTTATTCAACAGATGAATTTGATATTTTTTTTCGTCAACGAAAATATTGCACTTTGTTGTTATATATAACGTTTGTGGGCATTTTTGGTATAAATCAATTCAAAGTTGACTTCTGTAGTAGGTTGCCAGAATATCATTATGAATTTGGTGTACACAGTTCACCGTAAAAAAAACCTATTAAAACAAGCAATTAACATTAACTGAAGCCGTGAGTGTGCGGATTTAAAAATTAATAACTAAATAAATAAACCTGTAAGTGTAATTACATTTTGAAAAGCTTTCGAAATGACTGTTGAAATATGGAACAATAACACTGATTTTGAATAAAGTATTCCTGTACGATTCCCCCCCCATTCCATTACACACAACATGACAATGTACATCGCGCTCTTTTGATGTTAACATTCTGTTTCAAGTCGAGTAAAGTAAGAAGTACGACAAGTTTTGGAAGTACGGGAAATTCATGACCATCACTAGGTAATGAACATTGTTCGCAAACTTTCAATTTGTGTGTTCACGGCTTTCTGTTCATCATGTGCTCATCCCATCAAAATTAAGAAATTGAAATATGCAAACTGAAAATGTATAAAAGGATAACCAAACTGAAGAAAAGAGAAAGTTCTCAATCAAACTGATTATTTAACAGCAGGTTTTTGCATAGCAAATTCCGGTAGTAGTGCTTCACGATCCCTGCTCCAACATTTACAGACTGTTGAAATTGTTCAAGGAAAACCCCTGGCCATAAGTGCAAACCAAGGGATAGATGTGACACAAAGTGCTGCTTGTACACCTGAAGAAAGAGCCTACAAAGGTGAAATTGAAACATACCCAGGTTGCTCCATCGAGCTAGTTAGATTGTAGCACTACTGTATACGGGCGAACACCACCTACTAATAGAGATGCGTCTTGTATGCAAAAATATAAGATAGCTTGATCAAGCGAACCCCCAAATATCCGAAAATCCAATAATAAAAAAATAAAAATTGGAAAAGCAGGGAATGCCCATCCTACCTCTCATCTTGCTTTTCTTAAAATGACAATTCTAACCGTAGGTTGAGAGCTTTCGCTTGTGAGCCACAGAGCGTTTCAGGAGCTACACACTCCACCCAGGAAGTGGACATGCTAGCACTTCACCTTGATACGATAATTCGATTTGTTGGAGATGAAATCGGCGTGATTACTTGAGGCATCGACATTCCTCCTGACACCACTATCTCTGTAAATATCAAACAGTCATTCAGAAGCCTGCAGAACACCTCAACATACTGTGCACATACTGAAGAATACACAGGGTAAAGTAATGATTTGCAGTTACCGACTCATATGTAACACAAATAGAGTAAATCCTAAACAAGCAAGTGCAGCAGACTAAATCTTACCGATTCCCTCCCGCACAGACAAGCTTGGTCGGATCACATCCTTCGAACTCACAAGAAAAATGTCGCCGATGTAAAGGTGATTGGTAGGTACATATATGCTGCAAAGTTCCTCATCTCCTGAATCGTTCTAATTTGTCACAATTAAGTAGAGTTAGCCAGGTCTAATCCTGAACGATCTGCGTAAGAGCGAGGTTAGGCTTTAACAAGACTCTGAGACACTGATTAGGATAGTGTTGACCTGACCTATCAGTATCTTAAGCTGATCCTTGGATCGCCTCTAGAGTCAACAACGAGCTCCCAGTTCAAACAAGTTAACGCTCCGAGTCAATCAGTTGAGGTACAGAAACTCATAGTATCACGGTACAGAAGTTCGTCTAGACATAAACCTTAAGAACTCAAGTGACTCAGCAAAAAGAGTGTTGACCTTACAGCGTGGATGTATATCGATGGATCAGATATAACTCCCTGAGGCGTGCGAGTAAAGAGATGTGCATGATGCCAAGGGTTCTCACCTGAAGAATAAGAGTGGATGTAATAAACCCAAATGCGTACTCTCCAACTCTAGGATGAGGAATGATAGCAACTTCTTTGAATGCTTGTGTATGTTGATCTGCTCAAACAACACAAGTGGCAAATGCCTCAGGTTCAAACATGTGTTCTTTGAATTATGACTTCAATTATCTTCCAAGCTGCTTACATCATTACGATTGCAGGAGTTGCAAAGCCTTTCAAACACAAACATAAAGCGAAACCAGTGCAGCATCAAAATCCAGGCTCCTGGGATCTTTTTTACCAGTTCTACAGTGATCAGCGAATCAACAAATTAGGACAACACAACTATGACTAACATGAAGTTAACGATGCTGGAAGAAACTGTACCAGGAGAGATAGCAGCACTGATCTGCTTCGAGGCCGAATAAATATGCTTCACAAGAGGCATTCGCTTGATGAACCATTCGCCCACCATTATCACGGATGATCCAATCCACGATGCTCCAAATACTCCCACCAAAAATATAAATACAAAGGACGTCACAAATCCAAGTCCTGCGACAAAGCTCATGTTCATCAGATTTTGTCAAAACAGACACTTCACATAGAAAGCGCCACAAAGGTCTGGTCCCACTTAACTGCGAGTAAATCCATTGCAAACCGTTGTAACAATTCTGAAGCTATCAATTCTAATTGCAGGAAGAAAATGAGGTACATGATGAACCCTCCAGAATCAAATTAAACAGCAGACTCTGATGATAGCTTACCAAACACATGCATGCCAAGATAGTCATAAACTGGAGAAAAGAAGCTATCGAAGAACAAGATAAACCACCACGTAGTATAGAATGTCACCGTAATCGGCGACAAAATCACACTGTTCCATGCACCAGAGAAACCGATGAGAAGAAGCTTTGATGGACCATAAACCACTAAAAAGAGAATAACATTGACCACATTGGAGAAAAAGAAAGAAGAAAAAAAAGGAAAAAACAGTTTACCAGCCGCTCATGAACTTTTTCGATGCCCAGCTTGAAAGAAAACCATAAAAGGCCTGTTACAACAAACAAAGCGTCCGGTCATTATCATTTTTTTCCTACAAAGCCACAATGCACAAACATAGCGTGTATGAGAAACTTCAAGGAACAATAAAGGCATTTCCAAATTTAAAATGCTTCCGCCTTGCCCTACCCTTCTGCAGAACACAGGGCAACAGGACAAAGAAAGTCCTAAAATCAAGCTCTGTAACAAATTTCTAAGGTGACCTTTCTATACGTTGACAAGGAGATGCTCATGGCCAGACGTTACACACGAAAAGAACATGGTCGACATCTCTATCAATGTTAGCAAATTGCAATCATTTACATTGTTTTCAGAAGCGACAGATTCCAGTGAGAGTTGCACGACAAGCACGCTCCCTAGTCAAGAGTGAAACTACCAGTAACAACTGCAATTTTGATCTTCCACTACTCCCACACATTTTGACAACAGAAAATCACACATTGCTACCGAGTAAGCGAATGACTTGGAATAACCTATACAACTAGATTGAAAATCTGCGCAAATGCACTTTCTCGCAAATAAACACAGAAACACCGTGACACAATGCACATGAAATACTCTCCTACACCTCACAGGATAACATCACAATCTAGAAGAACCGGCTCGAAATGCCTTCATCGACGAGTAGGTGCTGCATAACTCAGCCACAATGATGCAACCAATCTTCTACTCAAAATTGATAAGTATTACTTCAGCTGTGCTCTGAGCCATCAGCTGTCAGACGCGACACACCAACACTGGAAATGACAAGAAAAACGCAAACCATACAAGATTACAACTAATATGGAGACAGGACAGTAAGAATCAACAGAGCAGAGAGAACAAACCTTACCGGTGAACCGAAATACGGAGAGAGAGATGATCGAGGCAATTATCTACTTAGTTATTTTAAATATTAAAAATGATCACTGCAGAAGAAGCTCCTGTAATCAACCACCCCGACCTTACCCAACACGAAAAAAGTTAATAAAAGCTCAACGCACCTCTCTGCCTGAATGATAAGCGGAAGGTGAAGACTGACTAGTCTTCGGAGGATCCTCCATGTCATTACAATGTCCGGCCATGAGCATCTCCCTGTCAACCCCTCCCGACCGCGACGGCGAAGCTTTCTCCTCGCCCATGGTCATAACAACGACCTTCCCTATCGTGTCGACGTACGCTGAACTCAGTCCGGTCTGCTATAAGTAACTCCCCTACTCCATCCTCACCCTCGCCTCCCCATACATAATCCACTCCCCTGCTTCCTGTGCTCCAGCCCACTTCTCACAACTCCACAACACCGCCAACGCAGTCGTCATGGTCTCCACTAACTTTCACCAAAACCCGTCCTCATACGCTTCCCCTCGATCATCAACTCACAACACCTGTAACAAGCTTCCTGCAACTCGCAAACCCTAAGGAGCAAAAAAAGAAAACAGAAAAAAACAGAGCTCGACCGCGATCCGAAGCATCAACCGATGAATGTGTAGAGTTCAGAACGCAGCGCCAGTGTAGGTAACCGAAGGGGAGTGTAGGGCTGGCTATGAGTGAGCCTTCTTCAATGCCATGGTGAAGCTGATTATGGAATGAGTAAGTGAGTGAGTGAGTGATCATTCAAGGCCACCATAGCCCACCTTCATCGTCGTCGTCGTCGTGTGTAAGTAAGTGAGCAAGCGAGTGAGTGTACTTCCGCAGCCATCTCGCAACAAGATTGGCCAACGACTCTTTCGTTCGAAATTGTTTCTCACCTGCTCCTGGCCCTGCCCGAGGATTGCGAGCAGGGCCTGTTCTGAGTGAAATCCGTCGTGGCGTGGGGTGTTTCAGACCACCAGGAAGGCGGAATTCCGCGCGGGACGGAAATAAGGCACGAACACCTGTTTGGGCCAAATTGTGCCGCGGAGAATCTTGAACTTAGTGGAGTCATTTCCCGCCTTTTCTGGCCCGGGAATGAGCTCTTTAGTTGGATGGGTCTCGTAATCTCCTTTTATTGAAGATTTTATTGAACAAAATGTAGATATAAACGAAGAAAGAGAGAGCGAGAGAATGGTGTCAAGATCATTTTAGTCATTCTTTTTTATTGTTGAATATTAGAATACATTTATAAAAAATGTTCACCATTTAAAAGTCATACCATTGTGATATATTTAACTTTGTTTTTTCAAAGTATTTCTAATTTGTTGTAGAATTATACTTTATAATAATTAATCATGCATTAAATCAAGACAAAAACCCATTGAGCAAGAAAATTCTTAAACTATTACTGTTTACAAGTGATTGTTAGTGCAATGAATTTATGTTTTCTACTTTTCATAATGTTAGAATTTATATTTGCTTTATGTTTTTTTTATATCAATCTTAGCTTCATTATTAAAAGTATTTCTCATTCATTATTAAAATAGAATATGAGTATGCTAAGGCGATATGACTCATCTTAGAGTATTTTAAGGGATTTTTGCAAAAATAGTGCATGATAAATGTATTCGTAAATAATCAAAGTTATTTAAGTATATTCTTTACTTGTCTAAATCCAGTTTGGATCTTTACAAATTAAAGAATAATTTTGTTAAAAATACATATCCACACACACACACACACACACATATATATATATATATATATATTTTTTTTTTTGAGTTGTGTTTTAAATGTTAAAGTTATAGATTTTCCTATATGGGATGAATAGTGTTGTTTCCTAGAATTTATGATTTTACAAATATTTGAAAAGCCAGGTCGTTTATGCTTTGAAAATAACATGAATAGCGTTGTCTTCTAGAATGTACAATAAGCATACATTGAAGAGATAGCTATAACAAGAATTCAATAATTTAAGTTAAATTTTGATACAAAAAACAACCAAAGTTTGTTCATGTATTTATTTATACTTTTAAATCTTTAAATGTGCCATAATTATTAAATTGAAATATTAATTGAAAAAATTATATTTAAAAGAAAAATACTAATTTGATTTAGGCTGTCCAAAATATACTTTGTCAAAAAGTCAAGTCTTCCAAAAAGAAAATTTTCTTCACCAAATACAACACATCTGAAAAGGCTTGTACTATTGTCTTGTAGAGTCCATGCCTTGGTGGACTTCTAGAACCCCTGGGAGCTTTAAGGACATAGAGTTTCAAAGTGGAAAACGAATTTTCAATCAGCAGTTGATAGGTTTTGGATTTAATGTCATTCAATAGTGTCTTGGCTGACTTGTTTTCGGAAAAGATGTAGATCTCTCAGCTTCTCTCGTTCTCTTTCACAAGTTCCTGCTGCCCCAAATTTTATCATGTTACCAAACTCTTACAGGTGCTGTCACAAACCAAGACAGCTAACTGGATTCCAAATACACACACAAAATGAGGACTGCTGGTGATTCGAAATCAATCACACCCATACGTTGTGCGAAGTAAGAACAGTACATCAATAGAGAGAAGTCTCCAGGTCCAAGTTGCTTTTTAATTTTTTTTAATTTTTATTTTTTTACTGTTTACAAGAAAACCCAGTAAGACGGTTACAAACTTCTTTGGATTCTAAGAAAAAGTCTGTACTGCTTATAAAGCATCAAGCAATGGATACATGTCAGCACGACGTGCTACTTTCTGAGTTGGAAATAGAACCTGCAACTGTGAAGTTGACACATAAGTCTCTCTTTCTTTGACTGTTCAAGATTCTGACACTGAAGAATATGCTCTAGCCCTTTTCCGATGATGACTAGTCCACGTACCGATAGCAACGTGTCTTGTGTACAAAAAGATGAGGAGGTGATTTCATCAAGTAAGCCCCACCAAGATCCGCAAACATAAATGATCTACATTCCCTCAAACTGCTTTTCTTAGAATGGTCGATTCCGACCATCTGTAAAACCCTTGCAATGCTAAACCATGGGGCATTAAACGAGCTCCACATTCTACCTACGAAATCAGCACACAAGTTCTTCATCTCGACACAATAATACGGTTTGCTGGAGATGATATCGGTGTGATCACTTGTGGCATCGACATTCCACCCGAAACCACAATCTCTGTGAATAACAAAAACAGTTACTCAGGAACCCGCTGCCACAACTGACTACCAAGATATTAACAACTAATAAAGACCAGGTAAGATTGAGTAATCATGTGTCAATATCAACCCATATAACACAAACACGGCGCAAGATTAAGCAAGCAAACAAAGGAGATTGAAACATACCAATGCCCTCTCGCACGGACAAGCTCGGTCGGATCACATCCTTCGAATTCACTAGGAAAATGTCGCCGATGTAAAGGTGATTGGTAGGTACAAATATGCTGCACAGCTCCTCATCTCCTGATTCGTTCTGATTCGTCACCACAAGTGTGAGTCAGTCACGACAAGATAACATAGGCTTCAGCAAGACTAATGCAATTAGATACAAGGAGAAATACAAATAAAAAAAGGTTTATGGTACAGAGGGCTCCTCACCTGAAGAACAAGGGTGGAAGTAATAAACCCAAAGGCGTACTCCCCAACTCGAGGGTGCCGAATGATAGCAACCTCTTTGAATGCTTGGGTATTTTGATCTGCTCAAATATCAATGACATCACACACTTAGCACTAAAGCATGAATGAGGTATCACTAAATAAGAACGAATCCGTACTGGTAATTTAGAGCAACTTAAAATATAACATGCCTGGAACAATGCTCTGGACAAGATTCGCCAACCATTCCACAAATTTGAAGTCGTTTCAACTTGTGGAACCATCTACATGAGTTTGCAACACCAACGTTGCTGAAATCTACCATCACTAAGATTCCAGAACAATGAAGGAGCTATACCTGGAGAGATTGCAGCACTGATCTGCTTCGAGGCAGAATAAACTTGCTTCACAAGAGGCATGCGTTTAATAAACCATTCGCCCACCGTTATCACAGATGATCCGATCCACGATGCTCCAAATACTCCCACAAGAAATATGAACACAAATGATGTCACAAATCCAAGCCCTGGAACAAAACCTATGTTCGTCAGCATTCATAACAACATGCACTTCGCACACGAAGATATAAATCTGGCTTGCAACCACACCCATCTAAACCATGTACGAGCGATACATCAACGAACCAAAAAATCGAGAAGTAGCGATACACAGACAAAACACAGGCCACGCCATCGTTAAATAACAGCTTACCAAACACATGAATGCCGAGATAGTCATAAACTGGAGAAAAGAAGCTGTCAAAGAATTTGATGAACCACCACGTAATATAGAATGTGACCGCGATTGGCAACAAGATAACACTGTTTCAATCCACCAGAGGAACCGGTGAGGAGAAGCTTAGCTGGTTCGACAAATGCTAAAACTGAAAAATCTTAACCATGTTTCAAATGACCATTTTATCTATCTGCTAGGGTTAAATTGAGTAAAGCTTCTGAACATTCATCAATAAAGACGAAGTTTGTTGGCAATCAAATTTCAACTCCTCCAGAAACACTATCAGACAACCACGTAACACAAGACACCGGGCAACCTTTCCATAACGTACCCAAATCTTCTAAACACGACCATCAGAACCGACTGTGACTAACATGCAGTGATATGCACCATAAATTCTCAACCTAATAATAGACCTCAAACTGCATCAGAAAACGAACAAAAGCAATATCGGAGCAGTAAAACATAAAACAAAAAATAGTTCTAGGAAACTTACCAGCCGCTCATGAACTTTTTCGATGCCCAACTTGAAAGAAATCCATAGAAAGCCTATCACAACAAAACAAAAAAAAGAAAGAACAACGACTGAAATCAGCTCCTGGTGTCACGTATCCATATACAAACATGTTTGACGAGAACATGTTTGATAACAGCCTAATCAAATCGTTTCACTAAAACAAGCTACTCATACTTGACTTAAGAATTTATGGAGTGCAGCTGTGGCCAAAAACAAATAGAAACAGAGAGAACATCCGAGGCAATGGAGCACAGCATGGACCTGGACTATATCCCAGATAAGAATATCACTGCAGACCAACACATATTCAGTGCGAAAGAGTACTGGTCCTGTTGATCCAAAATGTAAGCCTATCGCTAACCAGACAGAACGCCACTGCATACAGTTGCCTCGGCCTTCCCTCTTGCAGCGAGTAAGATAACTAACAACGAAGACCCTGAAGTCAAACCAAGTCGTTTGTTGTTGTACACGCTGTTCCTTCATATGCTTCACTGAGTTTGCTCATTCTACCGTGGCTGCATATTTTCTATCCTGCAACTTCAAACTTGGTAGCCCAACAATCTTCGCACTGACACACAAAGTAATATTTTCTTAAGGTGAATAGTGCATAGAGAAAGAAGACGATGCCAACAGAACTGGCGTTGCAAATATTATACGAACAGTTTTGCAACCATTACAACTATCGCCAGCATCGGCAGAAGCCATTGTTACTCGAATCATAAGCAGTTATTGTACTTCAACTCTTCGACAACTCTCACACTCTGATGAGTAATATACAGGCAAAGATACTAGATAGTTATCATCGTAGAAATTTTCAAAATTTGCACCAGAAAAATTTGCGCAAGAAAAATACTTTCATAAACATCATCGTGTAAAATCTTCTGGCATGGAACAAACTAGAATATTAAAAGCCAGTAGAACCAGTTCAACAGCCATTTGTAGACGATTACACGCTGTCAAACTGATCCACAAGAGTACATTCGATGTACTCACACTCTTGATAACCGTTATCTCAGCTGAGACCTAACACATGAGCTTTCAGACGAGAAAGACTGGCACCTAGAACTATGGAAAACGATAAACCACAAAAGCCTGAATGTAACGCAGCCAACTAACGAGGAGACGGGACAGATAAAATCCGTCAAGGTAGGTAGAGCGTTAATTTTCTCAAGGAAAAATAGAGGGATGGAGATGATTGTGTCAATTGTATATTAATTTCATTTTTTAAAATTCCAAACTTTAAATTATGAATATATATATATATATATATATACGACGAAGAGGGAGAGAGGAGCAGAGGCAAGAGGGAGAGATAGAGCATCGCGGCTCACGCCACCCTCATCATTCAACCACACCTTCAACAACACAGCCTCTGTTCCAAGCCAAAATAAAAATGCACGGTCGTTGGTAGAGCAGACTTAAAATGAAAGAAAAGGAAGAAAAACACAAACGAAAACTCAACGCACCTCCCGGCCTGAATGGTACGCAGAAGGAGAAGGCTGGCCAGTCTTCGGGGGATCCTCTATGTCATCGCCATGCCCTGCCATGAGCAATTCTCTGTCACTTCCTGCCTGCCGCGACGGCGAAGCTTTATCATCACCCATGCTCACAGCAAAAACCCTCCCAATCGCGCGGAGCTGCACAAAGCTCACCCCAACACTCCACTCCAGCAATTGACCCACGCTAAACTCTCACGCTCACCTCTCTCCTCCACACACAACAACCTAGTCCTCTCATGAACTCTCTCGCCCCCCCTTCCACGCATTCCACACACATCAACCCCGCACAGCCACTCGCTTAAGTCATACTTTCCAGAAAGCCCCACCAAAATCTGTCTCCATTCCTGTGACCTCCCCACACACGCTTCGGCGCAGTAGTAGTAGTAGTCCACTACCCAATCAATTCCCTTTAACACGAATTTTCCTGCCAATTCACCAAACCCTAAGCAGGCGAAACACCGAAGTTCCAAACCCCGACCCACAACAGCAACAACAACAAGTGGGAGAAGAAGAATCCGAAAATTTGACGAGGTGGGTATGAACTGAAAACGCGAGATTGAGGTCGCTGATACTCAAACGAAACAAACAATCTCGACATACCGGCAGGAAAGGGCGAAATCCGGCGATATGCCATTAAGCGATGCAGCGCTTTCCCGCATCCGCGATGGCCGGAGGAGCTCGCTCCGTCCCTCTCTGATGACCGACCCCGCTTATAGGGGGAGGCCCTCTATGCCCGCGGGTACGGGTTTCACCCGGTATTTCCACGGGCAGACGATTCCGTGTGGAATTTGTCATCAGGTGGTGTGCTCCGGGTAGTAGGAGTAGAATTCCATTTAGAATGGTCGAGTTCAGAGCAACTTCGTGGGCTCAAACGTGTTTGTGTGTGTGTTTGTGTTTGTTTGTGTGTGTGCTATATTTATTGTATATTTAGCACATAGAAATATAATTTTTGAATTAAATTTCATTTAAGTCTTCTGTCAGTTCAACGGTTGTAGAACAAATATATATATATATATATATATATATATATATAAATATGGAACATTTATGAGCAAATTATAGTCTGAATTTTAAAATTGTATTTCATTAACTATTCTACGAGAATTTGATTTACAGATATTCTATAGTTAGAACGAAACAAAAGAAAAATATTAGTAAAATAAAATGAGAACAAGATGCATTCATTAAAAAAATCATATGTTGAAGATTAGCCCAAAACTTTGTAAAACAATGTACAATCATATGTCTCACAGCCATATTAACAATTAATCATTCTCTTGCGTCAGAAGATTTTTACAATGTAAAAGTATGGAATTTTGAATCAGTAATAATTTTTATAACATTTATAATTAAATTATGTATTTTTATTTTTTTGTAATTATTTTAAAAAATTACTAGTCAATTATTTATCTTTTAATAATATTATTTTATTGCTAATTTATTTATATAAATTGAATATGCTCAATTTCAAAACAAATTAAAATATAGAAAAAATATTTTAAAATATTAATAATTTTTATGTATACTTTTAAATCCAAACTATCACTGAAATAGATTGATGATTTTGTGCAATCAAAAATTAGAAAATAAAAAATGAGTGCATAATAATTGCACGATTAAGCATTTTATATCAAGAATTTGATGTTTAAATCCCAGTAATATTTCAAATGGAAAAAAACATGGAGATACTCCACATATCCATTCTATTTTAATTAAAGATTTTTTTTATAATTATAAAATTATAAAGTGAATTATACACTTACAACAATGATGCAAAATATGTGCAATAAATTTTTCGTTTCTAATTCATATACATTTGCTTATATTACAATACAAATTTCATTAATTTTCATTAACATTGCACATATTAAAAAATATCATAGAAACTTACTTGGTTCATAATAAAAAAATAACATATTTCAAAATTTTAAACTCTGATTTAAACCTATGAAAAAGAGATGAATGAAACAAAAACATACAATCTCACATGATAATACAAATCACAAGAGAATCTTGTACTCTTAACCATTTTGCAATATATATTAAAAACAACAGCTCACAAGGTTATCCATGATCCAAAGCACTTGTTTGTTTGTTTTTGTTTTTATTTTTTATTTTTTTTAAATCTTCAAATCTATTCCTGTCCGGCGCCTTATCTTTAATCTCAAATAGTCAAATCTCAGGGTTGAAGTAGGTGGAATATCTTTCATTCCACAAGACCTTCAGAAAAACATATATATATATATATATATATATATATAAATATATATTTATACATATACATATATCCCATTGTGGACGAGTAATGAAACCCACACTCTCACTGCCCAACTCAGTAAAACAAGTTCCATTACAAGAAAAAACCTCCAACTTTGTAGTGTACAAAGTTATACCAAAGTGTACAGATAAGAATAAAGGTAAGCAATCACCTTATTTTCATCATACCTACCACTTTTTTCTATTTATGGCTCCGGTAGTTGAACTCATCTTCCACCTTTTACCCCTCCTGCTTTGAAACCGTCAAGTGTCTGGATCTGGCAAACTCTACTTCGAAGAGTAGTAATGCTCCGGAGTAGGAATAGGAGGAATGAGGATACACGAACCCGAACCCTGAAACTCTACCTCCACCATCTCATCGAGCTCTTTGCTTATCATATTCAAATCAACCTGCACAACCGAGACGTGATAGATCCTTCATGATTTGACCAGGACTTGTTTTTATATATATATATATATAACAGATACATTTAAGGTAAACGAAGACAACGTAACGACAGACGAGTTATATCAATTGGGTTGCAGTGGAGTAATAATACAAACCTTCTTAGCAATCTCAACTTTCAGATCACCAGCCTTGTACAGTTCGAAGAGCAATTGCGCACCTTCTAGAAGATCAACTTTTCGCTTTACATAATCTGCCAAGACGGGAAATGCCACCACCACACTTGTCTTTCCTGGAGGGTCAGAAAGCAGCAGCCAGTTTCAGTCGTGGTTTCGGAGTGATTGAAATGGAAGATGTTTCACGTCTGAACCTGCGACTGCAACACATGACTGTTTTGCTCCTCATGTCCCATTGACAAGCACATTCTGATGTGCTTGTTTTGTTTTGTAAATTTGGAGGACGTAAATGGTACTCTTGTGTCTGACTGTAGGAAAATAGACCCTTCAGATGATAAAGCAGGAGTTCGTGCCGCTCTTCCTTGACAATACAATCTAGGGGCATCGTAACAGCAGACGCAATGGCAGTTACACTTTCCGTCTTTTTCGAGCAACTGCAGTGGTCAATTAAGACCGATAAAATGACTGATAACTCTCTCTCTCTCTCAATCCATGTCTACCGCTGAAGGCTTTTGGCCAGCCATTAATGAGTGAACACGAAACTCCACAACCCAGCAATTCAAGGAGTTTTCGACTGTATCAGATTGTAGCAGTGGAGCTTAAATCAAAGCAGCTCAACCCACATCCACGCATACGTCGTTCAGATGACCAAGTGAACTGCGGTAAAGACAGTTAATTACCTGCAAGATAATTGAGGTTGAGCACTGGGGCATCGCCTCCTTTAGCGCCGAGGCTAACCAGCATTCCCTTCGGAGCCAAACAATCGAGAGACGCCATGAAAGTGTTATTTCCTATCGAATCAAATGCGACATCCACCCCTTCTCCAGATGTCAACTCCCTCACCTCGTCAGCAAAACCACACTGGGAGCTTGCCTCATCCCGATTGACGAGAACTTCACGGCACCCATTATTTTTTGCATGCTCAACACGATCTTCAGAACTAACGGTCCCTATTACAAAAGCTTGGAAGTGTTTCGCCCACTGAGCGATTATAGACCCAAGTCCACTTGTCACATTGCGAACTAACACTGCATCACCACGTCGAAGAGGCTTCAGCTTCTTCAACGTCATCCACGCCGTCAAGCCTGGGAAGAGTAAAGCAGCAGCTTCCTCATCAGCGATGTTCGAGGGAAGAGGAATTAGGCAGTTCGTTGGTAATATACTCGTCTCACTGAAGGCGCCTTTTTTGGGCGGGTTTACGTAGCCCACGCGCTGCCCTATTTGATGATTAAGCACTCCAGTACCTGGTGGCTCGAAGCGAAAAGGAACAATTTCTTCATGTCAGTACAAATGTTTGATTCAAGTGCGTTATTCATTCTTTCCTACCTATACATATACTACATATCGAGAAACAAATCTAGCTAAAATCTGCAAAAATCTTTGCAACATGGAAGCGTGTCCTCACCGAAGGAATTTAACTCTAACAAGGATGGTTGAAGCCCTCTTTTTCTTGAAGCCATAAACCGCCGAGGGCAAAGATAATTTGAAAGCTATTTGACAAATTTGTGTAAAGGAAATATTTTTAAGTTACACACTTACCTAGTTCAGTAATAACACCCACAGCGCTAAGGCCTGGTGTGAAAATTGAATGACTAGTGTGATGACCTACTCCTCTACAATCTTCCATGTCTGGGTAATTGAACCCAATTGCCCTATGTCGGACTTCAACTTCATCGCAACCAGGGTGAGGCAGCTCAACCTCTTCAAGTTGGAGATGGTGACGACCTCCGACCGCATGTACGCGCACGGCTTTCACCATGCTTCTTGCTTCTCAGAATTGGACTGGAACTCTACACTCCCGTCAAATGTTGAAAGATTTGTGCACCAAGTACTTATTCTCAACGGCAAAATCGTGTTGCCCGTCACTACTCATACCCTGAGATGACTGGCACTGTTAGTTCGAATAGCATCCGCAGCTATAATCTATCTTGAATTAAAATATAAAATAAAATAAAAAACATCGCTCCCTACTTCCTTGATGAGGTGACATAATGCAATGCAAAAGTGGAGCAATGCATACCTACAAACTCGAAAGAAATGTAAGTAGAATTATCTTCAATTGGTACTTTCCACCAACTTTGTGAAACAGTATTCACACTATTCTGGGGCGAATTCAGATCAACAAAATAACCGGTCAGGATCGAACAATCTGTCGCAGGAAAAGGATGCTAAACCTCAAAACAGGGCACTTTCATACATTTCTCTCCGCTTCAAATCGCTTCAACCACTGTATTGGTGCAGCAAAATGTTACCGAATCAACAATGATTCAGCTCTTAAACACCCACACCCCCAACCCAAAACTGAAAACCACACTATTCAAACCCTCAGCCATTCAGAATTATAATGCCGTGCAAAATCACAACAAAATAAATAAATAAATAAATAAAAACTCACTCTACTCCTGATCAAGCTCCCCCCGAACGACAGACACAACGCATCGCCTGTCTTCAAGCACGTCGCCCTGCGGCACAACAAAAAAATCACCGCATGCCACCGGTTTGGCACCCAAAACTCTCCACACCAATCAACCTCAGCGGACAACTCAGAAACACAGCTACCCTACCAACAATACTCGCAATTTTCTTCCAAAACCAACGAATTGGGGGCTCTTCGAATATGGGATGGGGTTGAAGGGAAGAAGGGCGCATCAAGCTGAAAATCGAGGAGGTCGTCATCACAGCGCAGGTCGCGAATTTCGGCATGCTCTTCTGTCGTGTCGACAAGTGGAATCCACTATGTGTGTTCAGACGGTGCTTCTCCGAGAGCGCGGTAAAAGGTGTGGGGTCTAATCCCGTTGGATGACCCGTTCCGAAGTAGATGGATGATTTCGTGGACATGCGTTCAAAGTCGGGGGCGGGCGACTGACGCTGGGTCTTTTCCTTACCGCGGTAGTCGGCGTCAGTCCGCGGCAGTAGGCGGCAAGTCTTTTTGTCTCCGTTCTGTGTATCTCAAAGATAAACTTTTGCTTTGAAGTAAGAAGCTGTCTTTTAAACTACCTTGTGGTAAAAAAAATTAAACTAATTTAAAGAAAATTTTATGATGAAATTTATTGAAGAATACACAATATTACATGACTATAAAAAATAAAAATAAAAATAAAAACTTTCTTTCAAATAGGCAAAACATCAATTAACACATTTAAAATTTTGAAATAAAATGTCTTTGAATTGAGTTTTTATTCAAGTTTTTTTTTTAATTATTAATATTTTGGAAGATAAAGAAGGTTTTAATTTTTGAAATGTTTTTGTATATTTTTCTTAAATATATGAACTGCAATAAAATTATAATTTTTATATTAAATATAATTTGGAAATATATTTAGGAAATTTTAAAATTTACACACCCTTCTTTAGATTTTTAATTAAATTCTAAACTTGATTTAGATTTTTACAGACCAATTAAAATATGATCAACTTATGTTTGTTTTCTCTTTTTATATCTTTTACATCTTATCCTTTAATTTTCTTCTTAATAGTCTTTTGAACCTAAAGAAAAATTGGAATCTTTAGTTTTTTTAAATGTATTTTAATTTTCAAAAATTAGAAGTATTTTCTATATATATATATATATATATATATATATACATATATTTAAATATAACAATAAAAATTGTTTTGCAAATGGTTTAAGTCTCTTAATATGTGCTTAATTATTTGTTATTACAAAGAATATGTGTTGCAGTTCTTATATGTTGCAAATATGATATAAAAATATTAAAAAAAATAAATTATAAACAATGTTATAGTACACATGGGTACAACAAGATGATATAAATCATAGTCGTTTTTTTCTTTTTAAATTTTTCTTTATACCATACATATCTATAAACTATTCAGAATAATATATATTTTTTACTATTTTCAAAAAATTATCATGTCATAACTCTATTTGTCTTAAAACCCTTTCATACTTATTCTTTGACAAAGTCATACATTTGTATAATAATAGATTGTTACATGTTTTTATTCTTTAATTAAAATGTAGTAATATATTTATTATTATTATTATTATTATTATTATTTTGTAAAATATCCTTGCCAACATAAAAAAATATGTACATTTATTTTTTGATTTAATTTTTTTTAATGTGTTTACATAATTTTTATCTCACTATTATATTAATTTAATATGTTTTTATATTAATAGAGAATTCATTTTAAATAAGTAAAAGTAGATAAAAATATGTTTATAGATATTGACACTTCTACATGATCTTTATAGTATCAAATATATGTGAAGATAAGACTATAGCCATTCTCAATCCTCACAATATCTTTTCTTGTACTCTGTATTAATTCAAGAATTTTTAGTTTCTTTGGACTATGTAATATTCATTGTAATATCTATCTACTTTACAATGTACTTCTTCTCAATTTTTTTTTCTTTTCTTTTTTAGTTGTATAAATTCATTTATTATTTTTTTACAAGTATTTATATATTTCAATTTTTAATAGATATAATATACACACAAGTTATAGATTTATTAATGTATAGAATTATAAACATTCAATTAGACTTTAAATATACTATCATTATGGTGACCCAATACATTGCTAATCTATAAATAAGTTATTGGATAAATATTAAAAGACTTAAGCAAATATATTGTATGATGATAATAAAATACTTACATTATCTTATATATTATCTTATAATATTACTTTTTATATATTTTAATATAAGTTTATAAATCATGATGTAATATTTGGTTTTAGTAAATTGTAAAGAAGCAAGTATAAGTTAATATTGTAGCACCATGCTTTTAAGAATTGTTTTAAGTAGCACATCTATTCTTAAAACTTATTGAATATTTTTTACTTGATTATTTTTTAAGATATTATTTTTATTCATTCAAAAATATTTTATCAATTTAATATTATATATGTATAGATATACACTTATTCAAACATATCTTTGATTCTTTTTTGTAAAGAATTGTTAATGCTACATCTCCAATTGATATTGCTACATCCCCAATTGATATTGCTACATCCCACATGACCTCCACACAACCTAAATTGACTAAAAATCTCACTTTTACACTAAGGGCATATTTAGGAGCCCAATATGTTATTCTAATATTAACCCAAAAATAGAATAAATAATAAATAAGTTTTTTGTGAAAACCAAGTGATTTTTTTTAAAAAATTAAATATTACTTGAGACAAATATATATATATATATATATATATATATATATATATTGAAAAATCAGCTCACAACTTGCTTTTTAAAATAAAACTTTCATTGTTTCCATTGCAATAACCACCCTTTTTTTAACACAAAGAAAGGAAATAATGTGCAAAAGAAAGAAGCATATTATTAGCTAATTGTCTACGAGGAGGTCACTTAGGGTGTAGGGATATCAATTAGGGATGTAGAGTTAACAATTCTCCTCTTTATTACATAAAAATAATTCAAAATTCAAAATCAACAACAGTTTTGATTTTTCAGAAATTCTTTTACCATATCAATTTATTTTACACAGTTGCTTGGATCAGTTACTCATTTTAAAACTAATATTTCATTTTTCAACATAGGTAAGTCCAATTCTTCAAGTAATTTATCAAACAACATTTTTGATTTTTGTTTCGATAGGTAAACGAGAACTTGTGTAAAAAGATATGAAAATTCAACATGCCAGCATACAGATCCTAACTCACGTCGAGACCACTGACAACGCAACCAGCTTTTCATCCACGATTTATCAAGAGTAGCAACATGTATAATCCTCATTCATTAAGCGGTATGAGCTTTATAGTGAGAACCATGCTCCCCGCCCCTCCCCCAGTTCGCACGAGGTCCCGAATCCCGAGCTCCGCGCTCCCACGCTCGAACGACGGGGAACGCGCAAAGCGAACAAGGCTTGGGGAGCACCACACGATGCACCGCCGCAGAGCTGGAGCCCCACACGAGGCCAGAGCTGAGGCACTTGCCGAAGTGGGGGCGAGGAGACTGGGCACCAGTGACATTAGCAGCAGCAGCAAAGTGAAGCAGAATAAGAGGAAGAAGAAGAAGCAGTAGAATCAAATCTGGGAGGGCGAATGAACAGTATATATCTGTCTTATTATTCTATAAAACCAGCGGCTGTGCGCAATCGCATTCTTCTGGCTTACAAAATATCGCGGCCACATGTCCTGCATCTAGGAGCTGGCCCTTCCCCCACCAACCCGTTCATGCCAATTGTCCTCGGCATTTCTGATTTTCCCCACCCCATTTCTCCACCGTTCATCTGCCTAGACCCAGCTCACAAATTTCGTGCCGGTCGATCTGCCCAGTCGTGGGTCATCATCTAGTCTGGGGTATAGTCAAATACTGGTCCTGGGTGTAGTAACTGTGCTCGACCGCATTCCTTCGCGAAACACTGCAGGTTTACGATTTCGGTGGAAGTGTGTGTGCTCCATCAACGGGGTCCGTTTTCTGTGCTTTGATCGGTTGGTTGCTTGTGAGGGTAGTGTCGATCGACTGGAGGTTGGGGTTTGAAGCTTGAGATTTTGACTTTCTTTTTATAATACTTTTACTTCTTGGTGCCGTGGTTGGATCTTTCGGTTGCAATGGCGTTGACAGCAAGTTCGTCTTGTACTCCGGCGGTGAGCAGCTTGCTCGCCTCGGATGGTTCGGTTTCGTCTCCGAAGGCGCCGAGTGGCGGTGTGGTGCCGCTTCCGGCGAAGCCCAAGTTCCAGAGCGCTGGACTTAAAAGGACCAAGTCTAGGAAGCCAGTGAAGAATACTAAGGCTCGTGCTGGAGTCCAGGACGCCGTCCCCACTGTGGAGCAGTCCCTGGAGAGTACCGTAACTCAGGCTGTTAACAAAGTAAGTGAGGAAATTGCCACCACGTCGAGCGAGATCCTCGACGCTGTGGACTCAGTCATTGAGGACGGGCCTGTTGCAATGCGAGTGCGCAAGAATGCAGGCAAGGTGAACTCTAGAATTTCCCGGAGACGTGCGTTGGTGACGTGCTTAGCTCTGGGCATGGTTAGGCCGTGTGTTAGTAACATCGAAAGCAATAGCAAGCAAAGTAACGATCTGAGACGGACTTCCTCCGCAATGCCAGGCATTCGTAGAACTACATCATCTTCCTTCAAGGTGCCTCTCGTCAGCCAGGTTTCCCTTGCGACGGCTATGAAGCAGACCAACTTATTAGGAGAGCAGGAGGATTTGCAAAAGCTCACCACTTTGCAATAGTCTGCATACATCAAGCAACATCTAGATCTTTGTACGCATATTCCTCTTCCTTATGAACTCATAAGAGAACCTTCTGCGGAATGAGGGGTTAGCGTTGATTAGAGTATTTGCCCACTCATATAGCATCACTACGGTGTTCTTATTTTTCTGAATTTTGGTTTACTACATCATATTCAATTGTACAGTTCCTATTCAAATAAACTGTGTTCCTAGCAACTGGAGTTCACAGGAACAAGTACCTCAGTCATGGGTTCAGGATAGTAATTTATCAATTGCGTCTCTCATTAGGGGACACTAAGCGGCTAGTTCATGGTAGATACCATTTAGTGTTCTTCAAATTGCAAATAATTTTTTTATCAAGTTATCAGCTGCAATGCAACACACTTTCAACACTATAATTTTACGTCGAAAATGAGTAGCCTATTTTGTAGACAGCGGTTGCATATATATATTATTCATGAGGAAAGGTAGACCACATTCTTTATACCAATGAAAATTTCAATTCTCTTCTACCCAAATGAATTCTGTGTATTGTGTGTATATCAATAATAACATATTTCATCCACAAATTATTTCACCCGATGACTCGAGTGTCCATGTGGTCCATCAGCTTCTGTCACCCTCTACGAATAAGTTATTGATACTACCTTGGGTGAAACCACAATTTACACGTTGAAGAAGCTCTAGCACATTCAACCTAGCCATTATTTACATTATAACACTGTTTATGGTAGCTTAGAACTAGTGATCTGCTAGAGCAAGAACAGAGATAATATAGCCCATGGATTTTCCAAATGAAATTCACTGAATTCTCGGATCAAGTTGCTTGTGTTCATGTTTACGCGATCTGCCTCCGTGCTATAATCAGGAAGCTTCGAGGCTGTAAACGTGCCAATTGTGATTGTGGACGTAATTCTTCCAGCTCCAGCAGACTTCAAAACTCGTTCAGAAGGTTCAACCTACTCTTAAAATCTTGGTGACTTATCCCTACGATTGATGTAAGATCTTTCATGCTGTAGGTTGGATTATACTAATGAATTTCAAAATCATTTTCATGCAAACCTCATCTCGTTGTGGCTAACTCACAAACTCAATGTTAAAATAGAGGATAATCAACATTTATCTGTTATTGATAATATAACTCTTGAAATGCATGATACGTACACTGCTTCGAGTTAGCTGAAGTGCAAAATTTGTAATCAAGATTGGAAGCGCATAATTAATCCAACTCAGTGTTTAGATTAATCACACCACTTTGAACCGAAAGTAGTACAAGTTGAAGAAGACCTGAATCCGAAGTATACAGAAAGAGCATGCAAGCTACAAATCAATAATTTTACTTTTCGGTCGAGCTGCTGTGCGATGACCCCAGCCTGTTTAAGAGACAGCATTTTTGTGTTACTTCCAAAATGTGTTATCAACGATTCGTTGAAAATTCGTTATCAACGATTCCTGTTCTTCTATGAACCCTCTTGTTACCCTGAATAAAACATCCAGTGTATCAGCTATTGATCAGCTTAACTCCAAGATGCCACACAAAGTTTATTTCGGATGCCTTACTGACTTTATTTTTTCTAGTAGATGGAAGAAAAAGATTCAAACTGTTTGAGTGCAATAACCTTAGATGCAAAGCCGCAAGAACACGAGAGGGGAAACATTTGTAAACCTTACAGCAGGGCCTTGTAAATGAATTCAAATCAAATCTCGTGTGAGAATCACTGGTTTCTTCTTCTCCAAGTCCTGTTATGAAGATTGAGCGTAAATATCAGTAACAGATCTTTCAGATGATGTTCTGGAAATGAAACATCACAAAGTATAGAGCACTCTTTTGGTAGTTTACAGGCTTATCCTCAAGTAGCTGCTTTAAGAGACTTCCCGTTCTTATGTGCGAAACGGCTGTCAGCATAAAATTCAGAAAATCATCAAGAAAAGTTCTGGAAGATCAAAACATAGGTTAAAAAGCAAGGTTTAAGAGTCTAAGTTTGCTGCTAGAAAGAAAGACACGCTGTCAGTGTATTGACCCGCTAAATGATAACTGGGCCTGAATAGCTAAGCTTGGTGGTACTGCAACTCCACGAACTTTCCTGGTGAATTGCCAGCATCAACTTTCTGATATCTCCAACATCCTTTTCCTGCAACCACAAGCACGACAGGTAATGAGCTAGACATCAATTGAGTAGCTGATGTATTTCTCGAGGATCCCGCCTGCTGCTATTCCGTGAACGTTTATTCTAAAAGAGCCTGAGAATTTTAGCATAAATAAGTCGCTAGCAGCCAAAATTAAGCACCTTAACCCTGAATCGATCTTCAACCACATTTCAAGTTCTATAAACTATATGGTCCATCATAAAACGAGTTGATGTAATTAAACTGCCCATTAAAAACAGGGCGTATCAGTAATTTCTAACCCCTTAGCATTCAAACACAAACAATTCTTCATGCAACTTCAGGACATCCGCAATATCTCAATTCCAAATATAAGCTTGGATCCTTCCGAATGAATTTTGGGGGGGGAAGCCCAGGACCGGTGAGATCAACCCGCTTGCGAAGAACTTGCGGCCTGACGATGTTTAGCCTTGAAGACTCTGTTCCAGGTGATCAACGAACGTTGGAAACTCATTCAAGAACCTCTAAATTACCATAGTGCAGCGCTACGCCCTGAAAATCCAACAGAACGTGCATTTGAAATGGAGACAAAGCCCAAATTTTAATAACTAAGAGAAATCAATTCCGGCGCTTGGATGACTCTACTACTAAAGAGCGTTTTTGACACTTGGCTATGGTGGTGATTGAGGAATGACGACAGGGCCGTGTGACTAAAATGGGTCTGCAAATCTTGGCAACAAAGAGATTAGAACTGGCAAGCAGAATTGCGTGCTTCATACAACCTCTAAAGTTAACACATTGTACTTACATAACACGAAAGACATGGGGGCATTGTAAAGAAACTGAACATGAATATCAACTCGATTTCTACTTCCACACAGTTAGTCTGTGCCTGTTGAATCCTCACAATTCAGGCCAGGACAGGCCGTGATAGGTTCGAGGCAGTCATCGGTACAAAATCTCCACTCAAGCCACCTGTCGTCCTCCGTGAAAGCAACACGACAATGCATCTAAACATGAATGGAGCTCTGCATCCACAGGAAACGCTAAAACATTCTTTGGATCCGCCGATCCGACCATCTCTTTTAACATCTCGACTTCTTCACAACCTCGCACCCGCATTTCGGCCCACGAATCAAAACGACCCAGGCCAAATATGTGAATGAAACGGAGGAATGTCTACACAGCAGAACCAAATGCTGAAGCGAAAACTTGAAATCCAAAGACGAGCAGCTGTCGGCAGCGGCTTCTTCTTACGTCGCCTCCGCATTCATGTGGCGTCTAATACATGTCACGAAAATATCTTCGTAGTGTGAGCTCAACACCTTCTCAAAAATATCCTCGTGGTGTGAATGCAATGTGTTTTCTAAGTCTGGTGATATGTGTAGAATATGTTTCAACCTTTCGGTTATTTGTTTCAAGAGTTTTGAAACTATGTTTACAAAAGTTTAAAATTATATATTTTGAGATACATATATATATTTTTATTAAAACACTAGTAAAAATTCATGTTGTTGACACAAAAAAAGTGTTTGCTAATAGTAAATTAGAAGTCATTCTAAAAGTTATGTAAGGCTTTTTACCAGTAAACAATATCTTTGATTTTGGTCAATTAGAAGGCATTTTCATCTTATAACTTAGCTTCTTTATTATATAGATTAGTTGAATCTATGTCATTGTCATAAAATTAGTTTAATTAGGGATAAAAATAACAAGAAGGCATGTCCTTCTAGAAACATGCAATAATCCAAACATTGAAGCCAATTTATTACACAATGAATTTGGTCAAGTTCAGAATACATCACAAAAGAAAAATTGAGTATCGAGGCAAGAACCAACATATTATTCTCATTTATGAGCATATTCTTCACCATACTTGTTTACTTTTCTTCTTATAATAGGATCCACACAACACAACTTGTGCATTCTTTTTATTGCTACTGCCTTAGGCAGACACATTCCTAATCCATCTCATATGTTCCACAATCTTAACTTGCATCCATCCACTTCTACTTGTCTAAGATTTATTTCCTAATATCAACCTTTTCTAACTCTCTAAACTTGGCCTTACAAAATCCATACTAAGATCTATTTCTTCCTTTATATCTTCCTTATCACTCTGCTTCATCTTGTTATTGTCTTCTTTTCTTCCTTCTTGTAAGATCTATCCTACTATTGTAGTCAATAGATCAAATACTTTGTCGCAAGCCACAAGCTTCGCTTTCTACTTTACAACATTATCGCCTTGCCTATGCTATTCTATCAAATTATATTACATCAATCTTACATTACTACCTATCTTCAAACTCTTTCATTTCTAACTAAGTACTACATCAATTCCACATCTATTAGCAAAATCTTTATAGATTTTACTTTCTTTTCAACCACACACCAGTCTTACTCCTTACAAACCTACGTACAACAATTGTGTTATACAACCATTAGTTGTTGAATCAAGAATCTATTGTAAATTATAAGAAATGTGCAAAGAAGAAAGGTTTCTTATTAAAAAGGTTTCTATTACAATTTTATCAAACGACTTGCCCTAAACATATTTTATTCCATGAAGTAGTTGGTAGATTTCTACCTACAATATAATATTAATTAGAAACCATGGTTCTATTAAGACTATGTGAACTCAAGTTTTACTTTACTTTTGATTTGAAAAAATGAGGTATGTAGCAAATTAGAGATGGTTTTTGTCTTTTCTTATTTATCTTATTAAATTTTCTCTCTTTGATTTGTTTTATATAAGAGACATTTAAAAAAAAAATGTATATTAGATATTGCTAATGCTGCTATAATTTTTTACTATTGCTACTACAACTCCATGGCCATCACATGCCATCTTTATTGAATACATCTAAAATCAATAAAATTTTATTTATTTAATATTTTTAAATTATTTGATAAAATATAGTTTTTTATTAGAATTAAAAAATATATTAAGTGGATGATTAATTGTGGTGGCAATTGTAAAAAATGTCATGACATTAGCAATACATATTAAATTTTAAGATATCTTTTTTAAAATAAAAATAAATAGTTTCATGCTTTGATATATAAATTACAAAAAAAAAACCTCATTTATTTTATAAATAATTTAAAATTATAATATAAAATTAATAGAAATCAAATGATAGGAATCACTTATTAATATTTTTTATTAGTCCATTAATTTATTTTTTATAATAAAAATATGATTTAATATTTTGTGCACTTTTGTTAATGTCATGAATCTTGAAAAAAAGAAACCTCAATACATTCTTGTATCGCTCAAAAAGACCAAGAAATTACTCAAAGATGGTAATATATTAAACTAGAATGGCTATTTTCAAAGAAAAGAAGACTACAAAGTCTTGAAACAAGACTAAGGATTAAAAAGGTATTGATAAGGGTAAAGAAGGCTTCATTCTTGCCTCCATATATACTATCTAACTAGAAGCTACATGATAATATGCAATAAGACCTCTAATATGTGTTACCTTTGCTAGATACATGTCTTAACTTGCAAGGCAGGTTTTTTATATGTAAGCCACATAATTAGCTTAATCTATAAGCTATTAATACATATAATACATGGCTAATTTATTGAAAAAGTTTTTAGCTTGCCAATTAACTACAAACCTTTGTAAAGTCAAAGCAACATCTATAAAGCTTCTAAGAAGTTTTTCTAGAAGATATTATGAAATTAATCTACTTATATATACTTCTACTTAATCATATAGGTATTTATTGAAGTAAATATGTATGTTTATCACAATTTTTATTTAATTTTTATTTACATCTTACTATCTTAAAATATTTTAATATATAATTTATATATTACACAACAAAGTATCAAAGATATAAATCTCAAAGAAAGAAATCTTCAATACACTCTTTTGTCATTCAAAAGAAATAAGAGATCATTCAAAGATGATATAGCATTAAATTAAAATGGCTATTGTCAAAGCTAAGAAGATTAGAAAGTCTTGAAACAAGACTAAAGCTTAGAAAGGCATTGACAAGAATGAAGAAGGCTTCACTCTTACATCTATATATACTATCTAAGTAAGAGCTATGTGGCAATATTCTATAGGACCTCCAAAACATGTTGACTTTATAAGATACATATCTTAACTTGTAAGACAAATTTTCTATATGTGTACCACATAGTTAGCTTGTTTTACAAGCTATTAATACATGTGGCACATTGTTAACTTATTGACCAAGTTTTTAATCTACCAATCAATTACAAACATATGTAAAATCAAAACAATATCTATGAAGCTTTTAAGAAGCTCATCTAGAAGATATTATGAAATAAATCTATTTTTACTTACTTCTATTTAATCATATAGATAAATATTAGAATAAATATATATGTCCATTATATTAATCTCCTTCTAGAGACAAGTTCCATAAAGAGCAATTATCCTATGTTGAAGAAATTCAAGATGCAACAAATTATATTTACGACATACTCTAATCTTTGTTCTCTTTGAAGATGGTTGATAGGTCCTCTTAGCCATCAATAGTATCCCATATTAAGGTAAAAAGACCACCTTATTATTTGATCATTGTTAAGGCGTTCATAACTTCTTTTAAATAAAACATTTGGAACACCATCAAGAGTTGTTTCTACCTCTAATAAAATCACCAAACATTCTAACTTTCTTCCAAAGTTGTGATATTAAATATGTTATATCTTTCCATTTATTTAAGGAAATATATGTTGTACTTGAAGATCTTCATTTTGATTATATTGTCTTGAAGGTTGTGATAATTACAATGTCTTGTTAGTAAGTGAATAAATCATAATTCTTAAATTGAATCTATTGGTTGTTGATTCTTCATCTCTTTAACATCACAAATACACAAATAAGAGTAAAAAAAGAATGTTAACTTTTTTAGATTTTTTTTTTTTTTTTTTTTTTTTTTTTTATAGATTTTTTTTATTATTATTATTTTTTTATTCTTCATCTTAATTTTGATGGATGTTATTGATGAAAAGCATGAACCCTCTTTGTTGCATTTACAAGATTCTTTGCTAACTTCCATGTACATTTACTAGTATCATATTATTGCCAATGAACAAGATATTCCAACTTATTTTGGTGCCGCCTTGAATCTAAGACTTCTTCTACCTCAAATTCTTAATTATTATTTACTTTTATAGGAAGAGGTGGTATTTTTCTTCTTTTTGAGATATTCAATGTTTTATATGGCTCAAAAAAAAAATGTATGGAATACAAGATGAATCTTTATAGACTCCAAAATATGTAATCAATAAGTGATAGGATTGACTTGTTTACAAATAAAAAAGATCCAAGCTTATAATAGTCCAACTTATCACAATGACAAGTAGTCTTGATGTTGCAACAAAGTAGTCATATCTTATCATTTACCATGAATTATAGTTGTTCTTGTGATAAGCATCTTTATTGACCTTTTTTTGTTCTTGAGCTTCTTTTAACTGAGCCTTCATTGTTGCATGTAGCTTTAACAAATAATTCATATATTTTTTTTTTCGTAAGATAATTAACTTTTGAAAAGTCAAAAATATTAAGTCGTGAATGATAACCATAATTGATAAAAAATATATTTATTGAGTAGAAGAATATACCAAATTATTGTATACAAACTCTGCTAATGGCAAAACAGTAGTCCAATAAATTTAATGATACTTGATAGTATACCTCAAATATTATTTTAGAATTTGATTTATCTATTTTTTTTCTATTGCTTTGAAATCAAATAGAGCTTTATATATACCTTTAAAATTTTAGAAAAGATTTTCCAAAATCTTCATACAAATTGAGTCCTTCTATCCAATATAATATCTTTGAAGAATCTATGATAAGAATACATATTGTCAAGAAAAAAACTTAGCTACTTTTTTTTTTTATCTATGATAGATTTTGTATATAGTACAAAATATGCCATTTTGGTAAAACAATCTACTATCATGAATATAAAATCATAAAAACTTGAGATTGAAAGATTTGTAATAAAATCCACAGAAACAAAAGACTATGGTTGTTTTAGAATAGATAATGGTTGAAAAAGTCCATAAGGTCAATGACAATAAGTTTTTGATCTTAAAAAAATATCACATGATTATAGAAAGATTTTAATTACATTCCATATTTGAAGCCATAAAAAATCTCTTGATATTACATCTAAAGTTTTATTGTATCCAAAATGTCCAATTGTTAGAAAGTCATGACGAGCTTAAAAAACTTATAATTGTGCTTTATTTTTTGAAAAATATAATCATTCTTCAAAATAGAGTAGATTATTTTTAAACTCAAACTTGGAAGTATTATGAAACTTAGAAGAATTATTCTCAATATCATAAATAAGAAATTTAGAATAATTCTAGAGACCTTCTTATAGAATTGTAAGGCACTCCTAGTGCATTAAATTCTAATGTTGAAACTGCAAAGTTGAAATTGGAGATTAGTGGATATATGATACATATTCTAAATTCTTATTTATGACAAAACAACATGTATAGCAAAGTTTGATGCATCTATTTTTATGAAGAATGTCTTGAAAGTATTGATGCAATATAAAATTGGTGCAAAAATAAATGGTATCTTCAAAGCTTCAAAAGATGCTTCAATTTCTTTATTATTCTTAAGTTTATCTTTACATATTAAATGTATAAGAAGAGTTGCAATTTGAAAAAAATATTAAATATCTTTCAATGTTTTTCGAATCTTCTAATCCATGATAATCTAGACCTTCTTTGGATCTATTATTAGTCACTCATTGGAAATGATGTATCTTAAAAAGTCAACTTGAGTAATGTAGAATATATACTTTTTCAACTTTGCATATAATCTTGCATCTCTAAGTTTTTTTAATACATAACAAACATAAAATTCATATTTTTTTGTATTCTTAGAGTAGATTAGAATGTCATTTAAATAAGTGATAATAAAATCACTAAAAAAATATCATTCATGAGATATTGAAAAGCAACTGGTACATTTATGATTCCAAAAGGCATGACATTATATTCAAAATTTCTATACTTAATTTAAAAACTAATATTTCATTCATCTCTTTTTTAGATATAGATCAAGTTGTATGCTCCTTATAGATCCATTTTTGTATAAATCTTTGCATGATTGAGTTGGTCTAGAAGTCTTGAAATTAGTGGTAGTAGATATCTATTTTTGATGGTAATCTTGTTAAGTCCTTGATAGTCTATACATATCTACAAAGATCCATATATATATATATATATATATATATTCCAAAAATAAGAAAAGAGCTCTTATTGGAAGTTCTGTCAAGGACATGAACTCGATGAAAAAACAATTCAGACAAGTGAGCCTTCACTCAAAGAGAGGTAACAAAATATATATAAACAAGTATATATATTGAAAGAGAAACTGGAATGGCTATTACCAAAAGACAAGAAAACTAGAGACCCTTGAAACTAGACTAGAAGCAAGAAAGGAGTTGACAAGAGTGAAGAAGCCTTCACTCTTGTCTCTATATATACTATCTAACTAGGGGCTACGTGGCGACGTTCTATAGGACCTCCAATATGTGTTGACTTTGTAGGACACATGCCTTGACTTACAAGGCAAGTTTTTCTACATGTGGGCCACATAATTAGCTTGATCCTCAAGCTAACAACATGTGTGGCACATGGCTAACTTGTTGACCACGTTTCTAATCCAAAAAGTCAATTAAAGACACCTATGAAGTTAAAGCAGCATCTAAGAAGTTTTTAGGAAGCTTCCATATTAAATATTATAGAATTAACTTACTTTTATCTACTTTTACTTATTTCTACCTATTTCTATATGTAATTATTAGCTTACATGATTATGGCCGTGACATTACCCCCCCTTCTAGAGACGAGTTCCACGAGGAGCGGTCATCATATGTTGAGAAAATCTATGATGCGACGAATTGTATTCGCCACATACTCTGATCTGTGTTCTCTTCGAAGATGATTGATAGGGCCTCTCAACCATCGGTAGTGTCCCATACTAGGGCGGGAAGACCACCCAGTTATTTGATCATTGTTGAGGCCTTTGTACCTTCATTCGAATAGAGTATTTGGAACACCATCAGGAGTTGTTCCTACCTCTAGCAAAATCACCAAACATCGGGAGTCCCTTCCCAAATCGTGATACCAAACGCGTTGTATCTCACCATCTATTCGAGGAAGAACATGTCGTTCTTGAAGATCTTCATCTCGATTGCGTCGTCTTGAAGGTTGTGACAATCGTAATGTCTTTTCTGGCAGGTTAGCAAATAAAGGCTCTTGAGTTGAATGTGTTGGTTGTTGGTTCTCCATCTCTTGAGCGCCACTACTACAACGAAGCTACGAACAAGAATTGAAAGTAGAATGTTATCTTGCCTAGATGTTGTTTCTTTTTTGAAGAAGGTTTTCATCTTGATTTTGATGGATGTCGTCGATGAAAAGCCTCCACCGCCTTTGCTGCATTTGCAAGATTCTTTATTGGCTCCCATGTGCGTTCACTAATACCATATCCGCGCCAATGGACAAGATATTCTAATTTATTTCGGCGCCGCCTTGAATCTAAGATTTCTTCTACTTCAAACTCTTCATTATTGTCCACTTCTATAGGATGAGGTGGAACTTGTCGTCTTCTTGGTATGTCCACTGTCTTGTATGGTTCAAGAAGAGACACGTGGAATATTAGATGGATTTTCATTGACTATGGTAGATCTAAACGATATGCAACTGGATTGATTTGTGCAGAAATAGAAAATGGTGTAAGCCTTCGATAGTCCAACTTGTCACAAGGACGAGTGGTCTTGATATTGCGACGAAGTAGCCATACCTTATCACCCAAGATGAATGATGGTTGTTCCTTTCGATAGACATCCGCATTGGCCTTTTGTTGTTCTTGAGCCTCTTTTAACTGCACCTTCATCGTTGCATGTAACTTTGATAAATGAATTGCCAAATCTTTCGCAGCAGGATTATCAACTTTTGAAAAGTCAAAAGTATCAAGTCGTGGATGATAACCATAATTAGCAAAGAAAGGTGTTTGTTTTGTAGAAGAGTGTACCGTGTTATTGTAAGCAAACTCTGCCAATGGCAAAAGAGTTTTCCAATCATCTTGTTGGTAATTAATGGTACATCTTAAATATTGCTCCAAAACTTGATTAACATGCTCCGTTTGTCCATCAGTTTGAGGATGGAATGCCGAAGATAGTTTTATATCCACTTTAAGAATCTTGAAAAGAGTCCACCAAAATCTTGATATAAATTGAGTTCCCCTATCTGATATAATATCCTTAGGTAATCCATGATAGCGATAGATATTGTCAAGAAAGAGCTTAGCTGTTTCTTCACCTGTGATAGATTTTGTACATGGTACAAAATGTGCCATCTTGGTAAAATGATCTACTATCACGAATATAGAGTCATAAGAACCTGAGATTGGAAGATCCGTGATGAAGTCCATAGAAACAGAAGACCATAGTTGTTCTGGAATGGGTAATGGCTGAAGAAGTCCAAAAGGTCGATGACGAGGGATTTTTGATCTTGAGCAAACATCACATGATTGTACAAAATCTTTAACTACCTTCCACATATGAAGCCACCAAAAATCCCTAGATATCAGCTCCAAAGTCTTATTATATTCGAAATGTCCTGCTGCTGGGAAGTCGTGACGAGCTTGAAGAACACGTAAACGTGTTTCTCCTTCTGGAACATATAGGCGTCCTTCGAAATAGAGTAGGTTGTTCTTGAATTCAAATTTAGATGGATCATGAGATTTAGAAGAATTGTTCTTGATATCATGAACAAGAGGGTCTGAAGACATACTTAACTGGACTTGCTTAAGAAAAGTTAAATCAACAGTCAATGTTGATATTATTGCTCGAAGATAAAATTGTTCCGGCTTCAAGAGAACCATTCTTTGTTGCTCAAAAGCTGCATCTCCTTCTTTTGGTGCAAGATAAGAACGTCTAGACAAGGCATCGGATAAACCTTGTTGTTTTCCTGGCCGATCAGTGATGATGAACTCGAATCTTGATAAAGACATGCTCCAACGAGCTTGGCGACGATTTAATACACGTGTTGACATAAAATATTCGAGGTTCTTGTGATCCGTATACACAGTGACTAGATTAGAAGCGCCTTCTAGATAATGATGCCATTTTTGGAAAGAATCCACAATTGCAAGAAGTTCTTTGTCGTGGATCTCATAATTGATTTCTGCTGCTGAGAATTTTCTTGAATGAAAGGCTACTGGATGAAGTTTGTCATCTGTTCCCATTTGTGATAAAACCGCACCCAAAGCAAAGTCCGATGCATCTGTTTCCATAAAAAATGCTTTGGAAAAATCAACACGATACAAGATTGGTGCAGAAACAAACGCTGTCTTTAAAGATTCAAAAGCAACTTCCGCTTCTTGATTCCATTGGAGTTTGTCTTTACAAGTCAAACGTGTAAGTGGAGCTGCAACTCGAGAGAAGTCTTTGATGAAGATCCGATAGTAGTTGGAAAATCCCAAAAAACATTGGACATCTCTTACCGTTTTTGGGATCTTCCAGTCTATAATAGTTTGAACTTTCTTAGGATCCATCATAATTCCATCATTTGAAATGATGTAACCTAAGAAATCGACTTGAGTAGTGTGGAATACATACTTTTCTATCTTGGCATAGAGTCCTGCATCTCTTAATTTTTGTAACACATGACGAACATGAAGTTCGTGTTCTTTTGGATTCTTAGAATAGATCAAGATATTGTCTAGATAACATACTACAAAATCATCCAAAAACTCTCGAAAAATATTATTCATTAGATGTTGAAAAGCTGCTGGTGCATTTGTAAGTCCAAAAGGCATGACGTTGTATTCAAAATGTCCATACCTAGTTCGAAACGCAGTCTTCCATTCATCTCCTTCTTTGATGCGTACTAGATTGTATGCTCCTCGAAGATCTATTTTTGTATAGATCTTAGCTTGATTCAACTGATCAAGAAGTCCGGATATTAAAGGTAGTGGATACCTGTTTTTGATGGTAATCTTGTTGAGTCCTCGATAATCAACACACATCCGCAATGATCCATCTTTTTTCTTCACAAATAGAATTGGAGCTCGTGCCGGAGATTTAGAATGGCGTATGAAATTCTTGGCTAGATTTTCTTCAATATAATTGTTGAGTTCAGCCAACTCATTTTGTGATAAACTATAGATTGGTCCGAATGGTGGTTGTGCTCCTTCTTGAAGGTCAATTGAGCAATCATAGGGACGATGTTCCGGGAGTATATCCGCATTTTTTTTTTCAAATACATCTTGAAATTCTTGATATTGGCTTGGAATGCCACTTGAAGTCTTTTCACCAGTAGAAACGGGTGTAGCATAAATAATGTACAGTGATTCTTTCATAGCAGCATGCAAGAAAGCTTTTGCACCTATAAATACGGGTTTAATTGAACTGGACTTATGACTCTCTACTTGTTTAACTATAATGTTAGTTATACTTTTAGAGAAAGTAAGAGTTCGGGAAATCCAGTCTATTTGAGGGTTGTATTTTTCTAACCACAATAAACCTAAAATGACTAGATTAGAGGGAGATCTAATGATATTAAATACTACAAAACTATTATGACCATTGATTATTACTTCTATAGGAAGGGTTTCATGAGTAATATCTCCAGAAGACAATGGACAACCATCTATGACTTCTACATGAACAGGTTTAGTTTTCTTTACTAAAGATATGCTATGTCTTTTAGTAAATTCTTCATCTAAAAAACACGCTGAGGCTCCTGAATCTAACAAGGCAGAGACTTTGTAATGTTTAGGTCCTATAATAACATTTAATGTAAAACAAGGAGAGGGCTCTGAGGAGAGAATAGGACCTTTACTAGATGTTGTGCAAGGTTCCAGCCGCACGGTCCCTATTGTAGCTGGACAAACTCGTTTTTCGACATATTATCTTCTTTCACAGCCATACTCCTCATTTTGTGATTGTGTCATTTCTTTGGACAATGTTGAGCAGTGTGCTTTGGTTCTCCACAATATAAACATAATCCTTCTTGATGACGACGAGTCTTTTCTTGCTCAGTAAGAGGTTTGAAACGTACTGCATCAATTTGCATATCCTCTACTTCCGAATGTATGTGTTGAACACGTGTTGGTGTTGCCATTGAATTATAGTAACGTTGAGGTCCACTTGTACGGTTGTGAGATCGAAATTCAAAAAGACGATTGTCGCACTTCACAGCAAAGTCAATTGCTTGACTCAATGTTTGAGGATCAAGTAAGTTGAGCATTAATTTTTTTACCTCATATTGTAATCCGTAGAAAAATTGGCTAATAAGTGCAGCATCATCTCACTTGATATCAGTTGCAAGTTGTCGAAATTGTGAAGCATATAACATTACTGATCGATTGCCTTGTCGTAAAATATGAATCTTACTGGTTGCAATACGAATTGCATTATGTTCTCCATACATGGATCGAAACTCCACCAAAAAAGCCTCTAGATTATCCAATATTGGATCTCGTCGTTCAAGAAAAGATGAAAACCACGATAGTGCCGAACCTGAAAGAAGCGTACCAATGAATCTAACTTGTGATCCTGGAGTTGGATAGCTTTGGGGTTGAAGTTCAATCACAAGTTGCACTTGATTGATAAATCCTCGAAACTTGGATCTGGTGCCATCAAACTTCTCGGGTAGGGCAATTCTTGGTTCTCTAACATTTGAAGGGCGTTCTACCATAGGAAAAAGGACATGATTTGGTACAGATGTTGAAGCAGCTCCAACCATTTCTATATCTTCACTTCCTGCCAATCTTGTTGCTCCTTGTGGTGGTAAATTGAGTTGATGCATTGCAAGCATTAACTCCCTCAATTGCTCTTGCATTTGTGCCATTGCACTCTTCAGTTCAAGAAGTTCTGCCATGATAACACTTAGAAGAGAGAAGATGTCTAATATCACTCAAGACAAATAGAAGAGAGGACTTGCGGACAAAGAAAATACTAAAGACAATATCAGTTTAGAAGAGGGTAATCCGCAACTTCTAATACGCTTATATCTTATCAAAAAAAAAGGGGTAATCCACTCTTAATCAAGATTAGACAAAGCTCTGATATTGTAGGTGTACTCTTGTCAATCTGTCAAGGACAAGAACTCGATGAAAAAATAATTCAGACAAGTGAGCCTTCACTCAAAGAGAGGTAACAAAATATATATAAACAAGTATATATATTGAAAGAGGAACTGGAATGGCTATTGCCAAAAGACAAGAAAACTAGAGACCCTTGAAACTAGACTAGAAGCAAGAAAGGAGTTGACAAGAGTGAAGAAGCCTTCAGTCTTGTCTCTATATATACTATCTAACTAGGGGCAACGTGGCGACGTTCTATAGGACCTCCAATATGTATTGACTTTGTAGGACACATGCCTTGACTTACAAGGCAAGTTTTTCTACGTGTGGGCCACATAGTTAGCTTGATCTTCAAGATAACAACATGTGTGGCACATGGCCAACTTGTTGACCACGTTTCTAATCCAAAAAGTCAATTAAAGACACCTATGAAGTCAAAGCAGCATCTAAGAAGTTTGTAGAAAGCTTCCATATTAAATATTATAGAATTAACTTACTTTTATATACTTTTACTTACTTCTACCTATTTCTATATGTAATTATTAGCTTACATGATTATGGTCGTGACAAGTTCTTAGCCAAATTTTTATCAATTTACTCATTTAATGCAGCCAACTCATTGTGTAATAAGCTATAGATTAGTCCAAATAGTAATTGAGCTCCTTCTTAAAAATCAATTAAATAATCATAAGGTCAATGCTTTAAAAAAATATCTACATTCTTCTTTTCAAAAACATCCTAAAAATCTTAATACTAATTTGGAATATCACTTGAAGTCTTTCTACCATCAAAAATGAATGTGGTATACATATTAAAAGATGATCCTTCTTTTGCAGCATGCATGAAAGCTCTCGTTTCTACTAGTAAGGATTTAAATATACTAAATTTATATATTTCTACTTTACTAATAAGATTTTGGATTAAACTACCAAAAATATTAAGGTTATAAGAAATCCAATCTATTTGAGGATTGTATTTTTTTAACCATAATAATTCTAAAATAATTGAACTAAAATGAGATCTAATATTATTAAATATTAGTATAATATTGTGATCTTTAATTATTACATCTAAAGGAAAAATGTTATAAATAACATCTTCATAAGAAAATAAACGACCATCTATGACTTCTATATGTATAGATTTAGTTTTCTTAAGTAAAGATATTTCTTATTTTTTGACAATGCCTTTGTCTATAAAACAAATTGAGGCTCTTGAATCTAATAATATAAAGACTTTGTGATTTTTAGGTCCTAAACATATATCTACTATAAATAAAAGTAAAATATTTTAAAAAAAATAGGACCTTTACTAGATATTGCACATAATTCCAGCCACATAGTCTCTATTATAGTTGAAAAAACTCATTTTTTGATACATTATCTTCTTTGGCAATCGTTCTCTTTATTTTGTGATTACATTACTTCTTTGGATAATATTGAGTAGTGTACTTAGTTTTTCTATAATATAAGCATAAACCCTCTTTTCTTTCTTTGTGAAGAATTTAAAGTATATTGTATTAATTTGTATTGGTTTTGGTCTTGATGAATAAGTTTGTAAAAACTTAGAAATTGCTATCGATACTTGACTTATTTATCTCTAGCCAAATCTTTTCCCTTGACACCTTTCAAATAATCGATTTTTGTATGCAATGGCTTGAGCAATAAATTATTTCATAGATTCTCCTTTTGGCATTGTTAATAATAAATCTTTGACATTATTCTTAAACCTATATAAAAATTGATTAATAAGGGCTTTGTGATTTTAGTCCATGTCATAAGCAAGATTTTGGAATTCAAAAATATATATGGTAGTTGACTATGATCTTTGTTGTGAAGTTAAGAACTTAATCTTTGCTATTATTTCTCAATTATTTGCTCTAAATATGGCCGTAAATACCTTTAGGAATGAATTCAAATCATAAAAGAGTAAAGAATCTTTTTCCATCAAAGATGTAAACTAAGAGAGAGTACTTCTAGATAAAAGTGCATCCATAAATCCAACTTGAGTAAATTCATTAAGATATTGGAAGAAATGCAATCTAAGATAGAATTTGATTTTTTTATAGAAATCTTTAAAATTTTGATCTTGTTCCATCAAATTTCTTGGGCATACTAATCCTTATCCCTATCATACTTGTAGAAGCAAAATTTCTTGGATTTGGTTGTGAGGTTGATCTACTTGCTTCTTTCAACTTCTTGACATAGACTTTGAACTTCTTCTACAGGCATAGGATTAGTATTTCCATAGTTGGCATTGGTGATGCCTGAAATTTCCACCCTAAAAATGTTGGCAAGTTTGTGAAGATCTATAATAGTTGCAAATCTATTCTCACTTCTACCAAGAATAATATCCATGATTTTTCCTTCTATTTCAAATAACCTAACAAATCCACAAGTCAAATTAGAAGAGGGTAATCTATAACTTCTAATATCAAATAAAAATTTCTACAAAGAAAGATATATATTTTTTTTAAAAGAAAAAATTAGTGTTAGAAAATTAAATTATTTGTTTAAAAGTAGATAATTTGTAACCTTCAAAATACAACAATAGAAGTGGAATAATTCCCTCATTTCTAAAACATAATATAAGCTCACAATTATGCTCTAAAATTTAAATTTTTGTTATTTTCCTATTTTATGATAATATTATGCATTTTATGAATCCTAATTAAACATGTTAGATTAGGATTTATATAAGTGGAATTCAGTTTTATAGAATTTTTTAGGATTACAATCCTTGATCGTATAAATCATAGCCTAATTCATTGAATTAGGTTAATTGGACTAAAATGATAAGAGTTAGAAAATTAGAATAGCAACTTAGTTAATTTAATAATTTAGAGGTTATTAGTCATTACTATAAGGGTTGACTAAAAGCCTATGAGTGCATCTATAATCATTCACATGATTTAGGAGTTGGAATTATAATTCTCTAAAAGATTTAAAGAAGTTAGCAATGGTAATTTTGAATTTTCTTCCAAATTTGACAAATTCAAGCGGCATGGTGGCTCTTTTACTTAATGTGAGTCTTTTTAATGCAATGGTGGCACTGGATTTACCTCGTGGAGTGAAGAAAACAAGATCAGCAACTTCTCCTTCAAAATACAAGAAAAGCAATGAAATTCTCATTTTGAAGAATTTCACAAAAATTGCCAAGATCCTTGTAAGTAAAAACTTCCATGAAAATTATAATTGAACATGGATTGAGGCATGTGAGTAGTCGGTACTAGCTTAAAAAAGTGTTTTGAACACAATAGTGAAGTTAGATTTACAAAAAAAATACTTTCTTGACCACTTACAAGAGCCATCAGCCTTGGTAACGAGATTGGCTCTTGAATGAATGAAGGCCATAGATCTAGATTAGGGATCTTAAAAATCAAGGGTGGAAGTGTAGCCACCCTTCTATGAGCCTCCATTCAATTTTATGAGAGAGGTATGGTTTTCCAAGCCCTCTCTCTCTCCTCTTTTGAGTGAAGGGCGGAGCCATGCCAAAATTTGGCCGAAATCCTAATCTTAATTTTAATTACATTTTAATTCTCATTGTGAACCTTGTGATTGTGTTTGTATGGATTTTGAATTGTGATGGATGGTCATTAAGTTTTAAAATATATTTCATTGAGGTAGATATCTCCTTGGACTTTCAAATATCTCAAAGGTTTTAAGGGACTCGGATTTTCTTCAATCAGTCACTCAATTTCCATTGTTTCAATGTGAGATTCTGAATAATTGTAGCCTTTGTTGTTAGTTTTCTAAGAAGATAAGACTTGCTTAATTTGGAAGAAGAAGGAATTTTTGGTGAATTTCTGAGTTTGAGGGAGTCGACTGCCTTTGCAGTTTGAATCAATCAAGTTTGGAAAGGTATTTCTCAGTGCGTAGTGATTGAATTTATTTGAAATTTTGAGATCATCAAGATTTATAAGCTAAGCTCTAAAAGGCACAAGTTTTGTTGAATTTAAAAACAATCTGAATTTTTAGTGAATTTCTAAGTGAAGAGGGTTGGTCATCGTGGCAGTTTGGATCACTCAACTTCAAAGGAGGAATTCTCACGACTGGATCATTAGATTGCAACAAGGATTGTTGGATCAAAAGCGCCTTTAAGTCAGCCTTGCAACAAGCTAAGAATCATTCATATTGAAGCCGATTAAAAATTTTGGCAAATTTTGGAGTAGAAAGGGGTCACTGCCTTTAATCCTTACGTGTTGTCAAGGTACCTTCGCTTTTACCTCTCTCACTTTATTTTTACTCTCGTCTTCACAGTGACTTGTAAGCTCCACATTTCACTTTTTGGCTAATAAATTTTAACTTTAACTTTTAACCTTTAATATTCTCATTTTAAATTTTAACTTTAACTTTTAACTTTTAACTTTTAAATTTTAACTTTAACTTTTAACTTTTAACTTTTTAACTTTAACTTTGAATTTTAACTTTTCACTTATTTTTTTACTTAAACTTTTAATTTTAACTTTTAACTTAAATTTTTAATCTTAATTTTTAATTGTAAATTTTTTTAACTTAACTTTTAACTTAGCTTTTAATTCAAACTTAAGTTTTTATTCTTATGGTCAATTAATAGTAATAACTTAGTTAATTATTTTTATTGTGTTTGCATAGTAAATTTCATTTAATATGTTAATTCAGTGTTGATAATCATTGCTTAGAAGGCCTAAAAATAATTAAATTTTTAATATAAAGATTTAAATTAATCTAACAATTACACAATTGGGAGCTCTCTAATTCCACCTCTTAGACTTGTTGTGTGGCATAGGTTTCATCAAGTGGTGAAATTTGGCCTCACACATAACAAAAATAGTAAATTAGCATCCTTACCAAATTATCAAAGACATGAATCTTGAAAAAATAAAACTTCAATATGCTCTTTTGTCATTCAAAAGAATTAAAAAATCACTCAAAGATAATATAGTATTAAGTTAGAATGGCTATTGCTAAAGACAAAAGATTAGAAAGACTTGAAACAAAACTAAGGACTAGAAAAGCATTGATAAGAATAAAAAGGCTTCACTCTTGGTTCCATATATATTATTTAACTAAGAGCTATGTAGCAATGTTCTATAGAACCTCTAAAATATGTTGACTTTGCAAGACTCATATCTTAACTTGCAAGAAAAGTTTTTTATATATGTGCCATATTAGTAGTATGACACAAGCTACTAAAACATGTGACATATTATTAACTTGTTGACCAAGTTTCTAATCTACCAATTAACAACAAACATATTTTAAATGAACACAACATCTATGAAGCTTTTAGAAAGCTTCTCTAAAAGATATTATGGAATAAATCTATTTTTATCTACTTCTACTTAATCATATTGATAAATATTAGAATAAATATATGTATTTGTGACACAAAGATCATAAAGTTTAAAATTTTAATGATTTATTTATTATAATTAATTAACTGATTAAATTTTAAAATTTAATGTTTGTGGTTCTAAAAATATTGATATGCTTATATTGTTGTAGAGTAATACTACCTTTGATTGGTCATTCATTCAAATGCACAAAAGTCAAATTTGAATTTAAAATGAATTGATGCATTTTTAAAACAAAGTTTTATTTGAAACTTTCAATATACACAAATAGAAATGATACAATAGAATATCTACTATGTAAAAATATCAAAAACCTTAAAAAATACTCAATAGAGTAATGATGTTGTATTGATTTAAAAAATATTATTACCATGAATAATTTAAAGTATTTCTGATCAATTGTGTAAAGACCAACATAAGTTTCAAAATATATATTTTAAACAAAAAAACCGTATTAAAAGTATTTGTTTATTTTATTGTAAAAATAAATGAATTTAAAACCATGTTGATTTTAAGACTTGTTATAATATTAAATTTAATAATGAATTTATGAAAAAATATTTAATTTTAAATTATTTTCATTCCATAAAATTTTATTTGATGCAATCAAATAAAAAATCACTTTTATTTAAATTAATATTTAGTAATTCTTGATGCCATTAAAGATCATGAAAGAATCATCTTGCTCATGAGCTAGTGACCAAATAAACCACTCATATATTCTTATTGTAGCTACATTTATTTTGAATACATTAAAATTAGGCATTACTGATGAGGAAAAAACCCTCAGTGTTACAACATCAAGTTAGAATATAAACTTAAAATATTACATTATTTTAATTTCTTTGTTATGACAACCAAAATAAATAGACAAATAAATTTTTATTTTTTTATTGTAGTTCACACCAATATGGATAAATATGTGTATGTAAGTGTATATATATATATATATATATATACATATATATATATATAATTAGTTAGTTAGTAGAAACATGTGCTATTGGATACAAAAAAGTTGTATTTTAATTTTCAAAGTCAAAAATCAACAACTCCTAAAGAAATGTCAGCCCAAAGAAATAAAAGAAATAATAATATTAATAAAAATATTAAAGAACATGGAAATATTTACATTTCTTTAGTATTATTGGCAAAGGCAATTTCTATTTACTTCAATAGTTAAAATAACTAATTCAATAAATTTTTAAAATAAATTACATTTATTATGGTATTTTTTGTTGTATAATTTTCAAGATAAAAAAATCTTGATTGTATTAGAAGAAGTGCATTATGAAAAATCAACATACAACAAGAAATGACAACATATATTTTGACATTGTGAAAGAGCAACATATGTTTTTGGCTAATGGGAAGACTTCTTTGTCTTGGCCCAATAAGAAAGTTTATTTTTATTTATTTTTATTAAGCCTCAGTCATATAATTAAGCTTCCTTGTAATTTAGATACATGAATCTTTCCAAGCTTATTTTTAACACTATCAAATGAGAAATGGAAGGTTGTATTTATGGATGAATAAAATGGATGAACGTAAATGTGGATGGATAGACGAGTGGATGAATGCCGACTGGAAGCAACGAAGTCGATGCGCTTCAGATGAATGTGGGTCGCATGGTTTGAATTCAAAGAGGGTTCGGTCCTCCACACGCGGTTTTTTCGCGCCGCCTCTGATGCCGTCGCACCGATGTAGTGTTGTAGCATGAAGACTTTGTTAGACACAGTGTATGACTTCCGAGATCGTGTGTTGTATGTACAGCTAAGAGGAGGAACGTTCTGAGATTTCGTACAGGAAGAATACAACTCAGGACATCCATGTCCGTGTCTGCGCTAGGTGCCGAAAAAATGTACCTACTCAACTGAACTCTCTTTATTTCCCTTGGCTTTCCTTTCCATGCTCAGAATCGCGTGGTCTGCTGAAATCTGTACTTGTCTATCTACGAACCCTCATAATGGCTGCTTCCGTCAGTATAATTATACTAATTAATGTGAAAATAATGCTGTATGAACTAATTACAATGAACATGCTGTGAATTTTTTCCACTAAAATGTATTTACGGCGTCTTTATTTGGTACAAGGAGTTTCGAGGAATTTTTGTAACACAGCGCTGATGACTCAGTGTGCTGTTAGTCGAACTCCTGAGAAGCAGCGCTTGACTTCAGCAGGGTTCAAGCTGCTGAGGAGCTTAAGCAGAGAAGCAGCTTTGCGCTTTGCCCGTGGTGTTCCAGACAGGAGCAAGCTGTGAAGAATTGGGACAATGTCCTTAAGATGGAGAAAGATATCGTCGATGACCTTTTGGTCACCACTGAGGCACATAGACAACAGTATCGAGGCGAGGTTTTCGCGTCCTTTAGGCGAGCCATTTCGCAGTAGGGGAAGGAACTCAGAGATGGAAGCCGCGTTGTGTATTGCATCAATGGCATCTGGGGAGGTTGCGAGCAAAGTTAGGACTGCCGCACACGTTTCAGCTATAGAGGATGATTGGTCCGACAAGTGAACAACAAGCAACGGCACCGCACCTGCCTTAATAATCTTGGCTTTGTTGCCATGGTAGACAGCCAAGTTGAACAATGCGGTTACAGCATCTTTCTTCCCTCTTTGCATGCTTCCGTCCCGAAGTAGTGTGATCAAAGATGGAATTGCACCAAACGTGCTTCCGATCTCCACTTTAAACTCATCACTAACAGATATAGAAAACAATGTTGCAGCAGCGTTTTCTCGTGCTTCCATCGTATGACCTGATTTCAAAACCTCAATGATGCGTTCCAATGAACCAGCTGCAACGATCTTTTTACTGTTTTCTTTGACAAGGGAAAGATTCAGCAAAGTTGTGATGGCGTGTTCTTGAGTTTTAGCATCGGAGGATGATAGGAGGGGAAGAAGAAGGGGAACACCCCCAGCTTCTGCAATGGAGATCCTACCGTCCGCTCCACTTTTTGAAAGCAGGTGAAGCTCACGGGCAACATGCTTCTGCACATACACGTTACCAGTAGCTAGTTTCTCGATCAAGAATGTTGCAGTGAGCCTCATAGCCCCAAGGCCAACTCGGGTACTGTGCACGTGTTGAATACCAGCCACTTTTTTACCAGCTTTAAGAGTTCCGTTTTCGTATGGAACGTCGTGGTCTTCACACCACTGTGAAATCAAGCTCTTCAATGCATGATTTGAAATTAGTTTGTTCCGATCAAGCTTCTGACTCGTCTTTGGGCATGTGGAGTGGCCTTCTTGAATCCACCTAGTAATTGATGTCCTGTCATACGTCTGCCCAGTTGTAACAATCACGGGGTCTCGCATGAGGTCAAGGGTAATCGGACAAAGGAACTCAACTGGAGGGCCGACCATCGCAGCGTCTTCACCTGGCCTGCTGGTGGAAACCTCATCCAACCCTTCTCTTCGACTGTTTCTTGAGCTTACTTGAGAAGATTCGTCATCAACTTCGTCAAGGTCTGCCGAGTGAAGCACATACTTCCCGTATCGCACGAAGCTGATTAACCCGGCAATCCCATGCTGTGTCTTTTCATCGTCCTTTCTGTTTTCTTGCATGCTAATATCTTCTAAGCGATGGATCTCCGTCTCACAGTCTGTAGCGTTCAGCAACTGTAGCTTGTTGAAGAGAGATCCCAGTTGAGATAGTCGAGGGATCTCGTTCCTCTCCACCATCTGAAGCATATTGATGGCATTTTCACGCAGTTGAACTTCGACGGGATTCAGCGCGAGGCGTGCTCGGAGCACTTGTGCACGAACTAGCAGGGTTTGTTCCATTGCTTCCTCTGACAGATCCAGAAGCTCCAAAGGCATGGAACTCAGTACACTTCCAAAAGTCTGCGTGAGCTCATAAAAGTATTGATTGTATTCCTCTTGCTCCATAAGCAACCAAAACACGCTCATCTCTCTGCACTCCTCGAGCAGTATGTAGATCCTCTGCACCAATCGGTGTAACTCTTGGAAACCTACCACAGCAGATGGGGGAATAGGGCTGCGAGATTCTCTAATCTCCTCGAAAAGAGCCGCCAACAGCTCGACTCTCCGAACAATGTTCGAGACGTTCCGGCTTTGACATGCCTTCGGTTTCCCACATGACGACACAACCTTCGTCAGGCTGATCAGTGCTTTCAATAAACTCTTCGCGGAGGGAGTCGCTGGGGGAGGCAATGGTAGCATCAGCCGCTTCTTCCTCACGATCTGCACAGGCGCAAGGTGTGCCATACCCAACACCGTCTTCTCTACCGCAAAACTCAACACAACTTCCTATCGATATACTTTGTTTTTCCTTTCCTTCACCCTATTGTCTTTTCACAAAATGCGTTCTGCTGCTTCTCACCACTTCCAGGGGTATATCAACTGTCCAACTCTTTCCGCACGGTCTTAACCTTCTCAATCCTGTCCACAAGTCCTTAGTTGTTATGAGGAAGAGTTAGGGACTTCCAAGCATTTCAAGGCGAGAGTGACTTCGGTCTGACTTGCACCGTCAACGCGCTGCACTTACAACCGAGCCGCCTTTCGTTGGCAATAACGGATGCCGTGTTTCGGTGGACTCAAATTTTGCGTGGTCTTCGGCGTGGCTCCAATTCGGACTTGCTACTGTGGAATAATTGACCTCTAAGTATGTACAGACGTATAGTGGTCGGTATACGTGGATATTGAATTCGTAAATTCTCAAGAAAGAATCTATCATTGATATTTTAAACATGAAGTCATTTTGAGACTGTAAGGTTGTTTGAAATTTGTTACATTTTTATTTTGAAAACTAAGACCACTTGGTTGAATGAGGCACAGTGAGGCCCCTAATTTTTAGGCAACTCTTATATATATATATATATATATATATATAGAGAGAGAGAGAGAGAGAGAGAGAGAGAGAGGATATTGTTAATGTCAGCACAATTTTTGCCACTGCCATTGTCACCTCCTCAACATATTTCTTTGATTTATTTTATTCCAATAAAAAATTAGATCCCTCCTGCCAATGTGTTCTAACTTGGTCACACCTGATGCAAGCAATGTAAAATTGTGCTCCTTATGCACAACAAGCTATTTGCTAGTTTATTTATTAATTATGTTTTTTTTCATCATCGATAGAAAAGAAACATACTTCGTTCTGTTGAATGATATTATTAGAAAAAGTTATTTGAGAATGGTTCCAATCAATGGTTGTGCATAAATAATGTGAAAAGGTCAAAGTTAGTAATACTCTGTTCATGATGCATATCACATTGTGTGGATAATCTTCTATCGCAGGTATGATGTGTGAAATATTTATATATGTGTATATATATATATATATAAAAATATTCTAAACATCAGTGAGATCATTGTGCTCTCTCATTCGAAATCAGCAGCTCTACCTCCTGTAAGATTTTAGTTTTATCATGTAGACTCATTGCAAGCTTTTCGGCTCTTGAGACCATGAAACTTAACCGTGAAATGGTCACCAATATTACAGCTGAATGCGCCAGCAAAGTGAACAAACTGTTCATATCAGCAAAGCTTTACACACTGGGGGTCTTGATCTATTTCGTATCGTTGGTGTGGGTAGAGCCTATGCACAAAATTGCTGTGGTGGGGCTCTCTCAATACTAGAGTTTTGCAGTGATGAAACTAATGAATCAGATAACACAACATGTTCCTACAATAAAACTGTCAGTTTGGAATCGAAAGGGGCTCAAAGATCAGTCTCAGGCATGACACACTTGTGGCGCCCACAGTAATCGCAGGCGTCAGGAGTTTTCGGTGGAGTGCGATTTTCAGCGTGGAGCTTCATGGTAATCAAACTCAAAAACTTCAATCAGTGATTTGCTAGCCTGTGCTATCTGTTCTCGCCTGCACCGAATGTACAAAACAGCTTAACGGCTTGACTTGGATGCATTTGTGGGTGACACAGTGAAATCCATTTAGTAGAAGATAAATTAATCACGACGTGGTCGAGAGTTGAGAAATGTAACGTGATGATAAGAGGTGGCGACAGCCGAATTACATTTCCATGTGTGGGTTTAGCTAGAATCCCCCGATATTTTTAGGGCAATGCACGCATCGTAGGCGGTAGCATTGCCCAACCCCGCCTGGTCCAGCACCACAGCATTCAGAAGCCCACGACCACGAACTTCGTTAATCAACTTGGGGTATCCTTTTTGTACATCTCGTGATTGCTCTCTGAACTCCTCTCCCATCTTATCAGCCTTGTTCACAATAAATAAAACAAGTACATGAGATCCTTCTCAGTCTGCACATAGAGTTCCTACCTACACCAGAACACTACAGGGTGCTGCGATTAAGGAATCTATTCCGTCATTTCCATCTGGTCCGATGAAGATGGAAAGAAGAAGAGGAACATCTGCATAAAAGTCAGATTGTAACACCAGTACCAAAACAAGAAATAACCAGTTCATAAGCAAGGGCCAGCTGTTTCGGTACGAGAATAATGTAGCGAAAACCTTTAGGGGTTAGATCGAAGAATATACCTTTCACAGTGGTTTTGTTCGATGACTACTTCCGGGGAATCTATTCCCACAGCACTGGCCAATGGATTTCCTCCGAAAGTACTGGAGTGCATATTCACAGAGAATGAACTCATAAACTTCACTCAACCATCATCTGATATACAACTTATGTCATATACATTTACATAACACCCAGTAAATAAGGAGGAAGATCCTAAAGCTGTACCATGCACGGCGCTCACAACATTGTACATGGTACAACTTCAAAATTGACACTTCCACAAGATTATCGCCTACCTGCCATTTTCGCCCGGTCTGATGCACAACATGATATATCCTCATCCGCAAGCACCGCACTGACAGGCAACACTTCTGCTCCCAATGCCTTTCCCAGAATCTGCAAATGTAAAACTGGTGAGTTCTTATGTTATTGGAATGCAAACACCCAATCTGTTCTGAAAGAGAAAGGATGACAAATTACAGTCAAAAAGCTCCAGTGGACAAAAACAAGACGTTGAGATTGTTTCCAGCGATTGCAGAATGTATGAATGCACTTACCATTACATCAGGTTTGACATCCTCCCAGTCGCATGTCAAGAGGCGCCCTGTGCGCGCAATCCCTGTATGAATCTCATCGGCTATGATCAGAACTTTATGCTTCGTGCATAATTCTCTGACCTTCAAATATCCATCCGGCGGCAGGACAAACTGCGCGCATATTAACTGTCATGAGGTATAGCTCTAAAAGCATCTATTTCTGTGCTTGTTACTGTAAAGACTATGGAAGCAACAAAAGTATACCCTACAAACCCTGTTTCAGACGAATGTAATGAGTGCCTAATTCTGGCTGGTAGGAAACTAATCAATTTTCCTTAAACCGGGTTGTATTTTAACATATAAACAATCAAGATTTGACACATACCCCAGCTACTCCTTGGATGGGCTCAAACAAGAATGCAGCTATTCTGTCTCCTTTCTCTGCATTTTCATCAATAGAGCATGTTAAGACGCTGCTTACTGAGGGTCTTAGTTAGTGCAAACTGAGACAAAAATTGAACCTCTAGCTACACTGGTTCTCTATGTAAAGTCAAAAGTACTGGTACCAAGCAAAGAATATATGACAAGTTGTGAGACTCATAGCCACTCTGTCCTTGAAGCAGTGTTTCAAGGGCACTAGCGTCACCAAAGTCTACTTTTTTCCTGACCACCTAGTTGTTGAATCACATTCTATCAATCCTCAGTACTTGATAACAAAAATTACAAACCAGTCTCCTGCGCCTACGAGCCACAGTAGATCACAGTAAAAACACACCGAATAACAAGAGCAAACAATTACCCAAGAATCAGCAGTGACACCACTACAGGTGCTAAGAAAAGTGAACTATGGATTTCATTGCACGCGTTGTTCTTATACAGAATAAGTTTCTCTAGTCCAATGGATATCTATTTGTTGTATCGACGGGTGTCCAGAACCATGTCTCGATAATACCTTATCTATGATTATAACATCTACAATGTTGATGTTCATATTCTAATAGTGTCTTACCGACGGAGCATCTATCCATTATATTCAACACCCTCCCTCACTCCGGAGGCTCCACGTTGCGTGCTCGCTGTAGAAAGCTGTGTAAGGGTTTTAGTTTGAAGATCGCTTTACTGTTTGTAGGAATCAACGAGAAAGTAAAAAACTGATGGCGCAAGAGCAGGGAAACCATTGCAATTTACTGGTGGGTCTCACTATTTACTCGGTGTTGTATAAATTCTCCTTGCAATTGTTTTGAAATAGAAGTTTGGTGTGGTTTCTCAAAGTCAATCCTTCGGGCTAGTCATCTGGTCTTTGCTTGTGTTTGGGACAAATCTCTGCAAATGGATGCTGAGGTGATTGGGGAGCTGTTTGTTTCCTGTTCCTGTGAGGGCTTCTAGTCGGAGCAATATTGGAGATGTTTCTCTGGCCGAACTTTTCAAGTTCCTGCTCAACTTCATGGAGTGTGCAATTCTTATGAGGATTTGGAAGAAATTGTAGTGCCTCGTAGTCAAAAATATTATGCTATTAAGTGCAGATTCCATTCCGAAATTTACAGGACTTGGGCAGAATGTGAGGTTGAAGTTAAAGGATTCAAAAATTCTAGGTATAAAGCCGTTAAAAATAGGTTTGAGGCAAAAAAAATATGTACTAGATTACTAGACTATCCTTCCCGTTTATTATTATTATTATTATTATTATTTTTTATTATTTTTTTTATTTATAAACTTTATGCCTCTAATGCTATATAATAATACTGAGTGTATTAACCACATTTAGTCTTTTCCTAAATTTTTCAAGTAGGAATCATCATAGTGGCTATAAATATATTTGTTACTTGTTCCAAGGTTAGAATATATTAAAGATTGATTTCTCCCAATTTAATTTTTTTCTAGTAAAATAATAATGTATTGCTATATGTCTTGTTCTAGGATTAACTCTTGGATTTCTTGTAATATTGATACTTCTTCTATTGTCACAATGAATAATTATTGGTTGTTTGGTTTCTATGTGTAGATTCTTGAGAAGAATAGTTAGTCATGTGGCTTCTTTAAAGGCATTTGGCAACATGCAGTATTCAACTTCAGATGATGATAAGACCACTATTGGTTGTTTTTTGGATGACCATGAAATAAATATATCTCTTATGTTAAAAACAAAACTAGTTATTGATTTTTCTTATTCCAAATATCCTATCTAATTAGAATCTACATATCCAATGAGAGGATTTTGATTAATTTTTTAATATGAATTTTTGTAATCTTAAGTGTTTTTGATGTATCTTAAGATTCTTTTTGTAGCTAGGACATGTGATTTTTAAGGTCTTGCCATGAAACGACTCACAACTCCTTTGAGTTTTATTTTCTTATCTATACATGTTGTCACTAGTGTACAATTTTCTATTCAAAAAGTTACTAAGATATTGTGTACATAGGCCTTTTATATCATGAATATTTCTTCTTTAATATTTATGCATTCTGTTTTAAAATTAAGAGTGACTTCCTCCATTGATAATTTGGACATCTCAAAGTGATCATGTAATTTCTTATTGAATTTATTTATATTTTTTATACAATTTCCAATCATCAAAAGATTGTCAACATATAGTGCAATTAGAATAATCTTATCTTTTCATAATATTGAATATAAGTAATGATTACCTATGTCTTATTGAAAGTCTATTTCTTTTAAATAAGAGTTTATTTTTTTATACCATTCTCGTGACACTTATTTTAAATCGTACAATGCCTTTTGTAACTTGTAAACTATTTATTCTTTACCAACTATTTCAAAACCTTATGGTTGAGTAATACAAACCTCTTCTTTTAAATCTCTATGAAGAAATAGCAGATTTTCTATGGAGAAGATTTGTAAGATATCAAGTTTCATTTTTATGTATGGATTTCATCTTGTCCTAGATAGCTTCCATCTATCTCTTATATTGTGCCGCTTCATGACATGTTGATGGTTCTAGATTTGATAATATCATGAGTCTTATTAAATGATCTCTCATCTACTTTGGTGCTCTTATTTGTTTGCCAACTTATGTGATAATTGGTAATGTCCAAGTTATACTATTTTTCAATTTTGAAAGGTGCATGTTTTTCAATGTTAGGCCATCCATCTATTTCAATATATAAAGTGTAGCTAAAAATAGTCATATTATTTTTGAATATTTTATTTTTATAATTCAAAAATTATTTTTTTTTGTAAAGAATCATGTATGTTATTACAAGGATCTATTAGATGAGTGATTTCTATATTTTCTTAAAGAATCAAAATATTTTGAGTTTAAGATCTTTCTGAATTTGATTTGCCTTCTTAAGAGAGCTTTAAAACTTTTATTCTTTATAACTGAGTATGAGTTGAGATACTTTTGTTGGGATATTTGTTGTCATGATGTCTATATTCTTATTTGCAAGGTTTTTATCTTGAAGTTTGTAGTAATCTATAAAAAAAAATTCTTCGAATATTACATCTCTAAAGACTATAATTTTCTTGAGATTTGTAAGATTTTTATCTTGAAGTTTGTAGTAATCTATAAAAAAAATTCTTCGAATATTATATCTCTAAAGACTATAATTTTTTTGAGATTTGTAAGATTTTTATCTTGAAGTTTGTAGTAATCGATAAAAAAAAAATTCTTCGAATATTACATCTCTAAAGACTATAATTTTCTTGAGATTTGTAAGATTTTTATCTTGAAGTTTGTAGTAATCTATAATTTTTTTTTTCTTCGAATATTACATCTCTAAAGACTATAATTTCCTTGAGATTTGTAAGATTTTTATCTTGAAGTTTGTAGTAGTCTATAAAAAAAAAATTCTTCGAATATTACATCTCTAAAGACTATAACTTTCTTGAGATTTGTAAGATTTTTATCTTGAAGTTTGTAGTAATCTATAAAAGAAAATTCTTCGAATATTACATCTCTAAAGACTGTAACTTTCTTGAGATTTGTAAGATTTTTATCTTGAAGTTTGTAGTAATCTATAATTTTATTTTCTTCGAATATTACATCTCTAAAGACTATAACTTTCTTGAGATTTGTAAGATTTTTATCTTGAAGTTTGTAGTAATCTATAATTTTTTTTTTCTTCGAATATTACATCTCTAAAGACTATAATTTTCTTGAGATTTGTAAGATTTTTATCTTGAAGTTTCTAGTAATCGATAAAAAAAAATTCTTCGAATATTTCATCTCTAAAGACTATAATTTTCTTGAGATTTGTAAGATTTTTATCTTGAAGTTTGTAGTAATCTATAAAAGAAAATTCTTCGAATATTACATCTCTAAAGACTATAACTTTCTTGAGATTTGTAAGATTTTTCTGTTGAAGTTTGTAGTAATCTATAAAAAAAAATTCTTCGAATATTACATCTCTAAAGACTATAACTTTCTTGAGATTTGTAAGATTTTTATCTTGAAGTTTGTAGTAATCTATAAAAAAATTCTTCGAATATTACATCTCTAAAGACTATAATTTTTTTGAGATTTGTAAGATTTTTATCTTGAAGTTTGTAGTAATCTATAAAAGAAAATTCTTCGAATATTACATCTCTAAAGACTAAAATTTTCTTGAGATTTGTAAGATTTTTATCTTGAAGTTTGTAGTAATCTATAAAAAAAAATTCTTCGAATGTTACATCTCTAAAGACTATAACTTTCTTGAGATTTGTAAGATTTTTATCTTGAAGTTTGTAGTAATCTATAAAAGAAAATTCTTCGAATATTACATCTCTAAAGACTAAAATTTTCTTGAGATTTGTAAGATTTTTCTGTTGAAGTTTGTAGCAATCTATAAAAAAAAATTCTTCGAATATTACATCTCTAAAGACTATAACTTTCTTGAGATTTGTAAGATTTTTATCTTGAAGTTTGTAGTAATCTATAATTTTATTTTTCTTCGAATATTACATCTCTAAAGACTATAACTTTCTTGAGATTTGTAAGATTTTTATCTTGAAGTTTGTAGTAATCTATAAAAAAAAATTCTTCGAATATTACATCTCTAAAGACTATAATTTTCTTGAGATTTGTAAGATTTTTATCTTGAAGTTTGTAGTAATCTATAATTTTTTTTTTCTTCGAATATTACATCTCTAAAGACTATAATTTTCTTGAGATTTGTAAGATTTTTATCTTGAAGTTTCTAGTATTCGATAAAAAAAAATTCTTCGAATATTTCATCTCTAAAGACTATAATTTTCTTGAGATTTGTAAGATTTTTATCTTGAAGTTTATAGTAATCTATAAAAAAAAATTCTTCGAATATTACATCTCTTAAGACTATAATTTTCTTGAGATTTGTAAGATTTTTATCTTGAAGTTTGTAGTAATCTATATAAAAAAATTCTTCGAATATTACATCTCTAAAGACTATAACTTTCTTGAGATTTGTAAGATTTTTATGTTGAAGTTTGTAGTAATCTATAAAAAAAAATTCTTCGAATATTACATCTCTAAAGACTATAATTTTTTTGAGATTTGTAAGATTTTTATCTTGAAGTTTGTAGTAATCTATAAAAGAAAATTCTTCGAATATTACATCTCTAAAGACTAAAATTTTCTTGAGATTTGTAAGATTTTTATCTTGAAGTTTGTAGTAATCTATAAAAAAAAATTCTTCGAATGTTACATCTCTAAAGACTATAACTTTCTTGAGATTTGTAAGATTTTTATCTTGAAGTTTGTAGTAATCTATAAAAGAAAATTCTTCGAATATTACATCTCTAAAGACTAAAATTTTCTTGAGATTTGTAAGATTTTTCTGTTGAAGTTTGTAGTAATCTATAAAAAAAAATTCTTCGAATATTACATCTCTAAAGACTATAACTTTCTTGAGATTTGTAAGATTTTTATCTTGAAGTTTGTAGTAATCTATAAAAAAATTCTTCGAATATTACATCTCTAAAGACTACAATTTTCTTGAGATTTGTAAGATTTTTATCTTGAAGTTTGTAGTAATCTATATAAGAAAATTCTTCGAATATTACATCTCTAAAGACTATAACTTTCTTGAGATTTGTAAGATTTTTATCTTGAAGTTTGTAGTAATCTATAAAAAAATTCTTCGAATATTACATCTCTAAAGACTATAATTTTCTTGAGATTTGTAAGATTTTTATCTTGAAGTTTGTAGTAATCTATAAAAGAAAATTCTTCGAATATTACATCTCTAAAGACTATAACTTTCTTGAGATTTGTAAGATTTTTATCTTGAAGTTTGTAGTAATCTATAATTTTATTTTTCTTCGAATATTACATCTCTAAAGACTATAACTTTCTTGAGATTTGTAAGATTTTTATCTTGAAGTTTGTAGTAATCTATAAAAAAAAATTCTTCGAATATTACATCTCTAAAGACTATAATTTTCTTGAGATTTGTAAGATTTTTATCTTGAAGTTTGTAGTAATCTATAATTTTTTTTTTCTTCGAATATTACATCTCTAAAGACTATAATTTTCTTGAGATTTGTAAGATTTTTATCTTGAAGTTTCTAGTATTCGATAAAAAAAAATTCTTCGAATATTTCATCTCTAAAGACTATAATTTTCTTGAGATTTGTAAGATTTTTATCTTGAAGTTTATAGTAATCTATAAAAAAAAATTCTTCGAATATTACATCTCTTAAGACTATAATTTTCTTGAGATTTGTAAGATTTTTATCTTGAAGTTTGTAGTAATCTATATAAAAAAATTCTTCGAATATTACATCTCTAAAGACTATAACTTTCTTGAGATTTGTAAGATTTTTATGTTGAAGTTTGTAGTAATCTATAAAAAAAAATTCTTCGAATATTACATCTCTAAAGACTATAATTTTTTTGAGATTTGTAAGATTTTTATCTTGAAGTTTGTAGTAATCTATAAAAGAAAATTCTTCGAATATTACATCTCTAAAGACTAAAATTTTCTTGAGATTTGTAAGATTTTTATCTTGAAGTTTGTAGTAATCTATAAAAAAAAATTCTTCGAATGTTACATCTCTAAAGACTATAACTTTCTTGAGATTTGTAAGATTTTTATCTTGAAGTTTGTAGTAATCTATAAAAGAAAATTCTTCGAATATTACATCTCTAAAGACTAAAATTTTCTTGAGATTTGTAAGATTTTTCTGTTGAAGTTTGTAGTAATCTATAAAAAAAAATTCTTCGAATATTACATCTCTAAAGACTATAACTTTCTTGAGATTTGTAAGATTTTTATCTTGAAGTTTGTAGTAATCTATAAAAAAATTCTTCGAATATTACATCTCTAAAGACTATAATTTTCTTGAGATTTGTAAGATTTTTATCTTGAAGTTTGTAGTAATCTATATAAGAAAATTCTTCGAATATTACATCTCTAAAGACTATAACTTTCTTGAGATTTGTAAGATTTTTATCTTGAAGTTTGTAGTAATCTATAAAAAAATTCTTCGAATATTACATCTCTAAAGACTATAATTTTCTTGAGATTTGTAAGATTTTTATCTTGAAGTTTGTAGTAATCTATATAAGAAAATTCTTCGAATATTACATCTCTAAAGACTATAACTTTCTTGAGATTTGTAAGATTTTTATCTTGAAGTTTGTAGTAATCTATAATTTTATTTTTCTTCGAATATTACATCTCTAAAGACTATAACTTTCTTGAGATTTGTAAGATTTTTATCTTGAAGTTTGTAGTAATCTATAAAAAAAAATTCTTCGAATATTACATCTCTAAAGACTATAATTTTCTTGAGATTTGTAAGATTTTTATCTTGAAGTTTGTAGTAATCTATAATTTTTTTTTTCTTCGAATATTACATCTCTAAAGACTATAATTTTCTTGAGATTTGTAAGATTTTTATCTTGAAGTTTCTAGTATTCGATAAAAAAAAATTCTTCGAATATTTCATCTCTAAAGACTATAATTTTCTTGAGATTTGTAAGATTTTTATCTTGAAGTTTATAGTAATCTATAAAAAAAAATTCTTCGAATATTACATCTCTTAAGACTATAATTTTCTTGAGATTTGTAAGATTTTTATCTTGAAGTTTGTAGTAATCTATATAAAAAAATTCTTCGAATATTACATCTCTAAAGACTATAACTTTCTTGAGATTTGTAAGATTTTTATGTTGAAGTTTGTAGTAATCTATAAAAAAAAATTCTTCGAATATTACATCTCTAAAGACTATAATTTTTTTGAGATTTGTAAGATTTTTATCTTGAAGTTTGTAGTAATCTATAAAAGAAAATTCTTCGAATATTACATCTCTAAAGACTAAAATTTTCTTGAGATTTGTAAGATTTTTATCTTGAAGTTTGTAGTAATCTATAAAAAAAAATTCTTCGAATGTTACATCTCTAAAGACTATAACTTTCTTGAGATTTGTAAGATTTTTATCTTGAAGTTTGTAGTAATCTATAAAAGAAAATTCTTCGAATATTACATCTCTAAAGACTAAAATTTTCTTGAGATTTGTAAGATTTTTCTGTTGAAGTTTGTAGTAATCTATAAAAAAAAATTCTTCGAATATTACATCTCTAAAGACTATAACTTTCTTGAGATTTGTAAGATTTTTATCTTGAAGTTTGTAGTAATCTATAAAAAAATTCTTCGAATATTACATCTCTAAAGACTATAATTTTCTTGAGATTTGTAAGATTTTTATCTTGAAGTTTGTAGTAATCTATATAAGAAAATTCTTCGAATATTACATCTCTAAAGACTATAACTTTCTTGAGATTTGTAAGATTTTTATCTTGAAGTTTGTAGTAATCTATAATTTTATTTTTCTTCGAATATTACATCTCTAAAGACTATAACTTTCTTGAGATTTGTAAGATTTTTATCTTGAAGTTTGTAGTAATCTATAAAAAAAAATTCTTCGAATATTACATCTCTAAAGACTATAATTTTCTTGAGATTTGTAAGATTTTTATCTTGAAGTTTGTAGTAATCTATAATTTTATTTTTCTTCGAATATTACATCTCTAAAGACTGTAACTTTCTTGAGATTTGTAAGATTTTTATCTTGAAGTTTGTAGTAATCTATAATTTTATTTTCTTCGAATATTACATCTCTAAAGACTATAACTTTCTTGAGATTTGTAAGATTTTTATCTTGAAGTTTGTAGTAATCTATAATTTTATTTTTCTTCGAATATTACATCTCTAAAGACTATAACTTTCTTGAGATTTGTAAGATTTTTATCTTGAAGTTTCTAGTATTCGATAAAAAAAAATTCTTCGAATATTTCATCTCTAAAGACTATAATTTTCTTGAGATTTGTAAGATTTTTATCTTGAAGTTTGTAGTAATCTATAATTTTATTTTTCTTCGAATATTACATCTCTAAAGACTATAACTTTCTTGAGATTTGTAAGATTTTTATCTTGAAGTTTGTAGTAATCTATAATTTTATTTTCTTCGAATATTACATCTCTAAAGACTATAACTTTCTTGAGATTTGTAAGATTTTTATCTTGAAGTTTGTAGTAATCTATAATTTTTTTTTTCTTCGAATATTACATCTCTAAAGACTATAATTTTCTTGAGATTTGTAAGATTTTTATCTTGAAGTTTCTAGTATTCGATAAAAAAAAATTCTTCGAATATTTCATCTCTAAAGACTATAATTTTCTTGAGATTTGTAAGATTTTTATCTTGAAGTTTATAGTAATCTATAAAAAAAAATTCTTCGAATATTACATCTCTTAAGACTATAATTTTCTTGAGATTTGTAAGATTTTTATCTTGAAGTTTGTAGTAATCTATATAAAAAAATTCTTCGAATATTACATCTCTAAAGACTATAACTTTCTTGAGATTTGTAAGATTTTTATGTTGAAGTTTGTAGTAATCTATAAAAAAACATTCTTCGAATATTACATCTCTAAAGACTATAACTTTCTTGAGATTTGTAAGATTTTTATCTTGAAGTTTGTAGTAATCTATAAAAGAAAATTCTTCGAATATTACATCTCTAAAGACTAAAATTTTCTTGAGATTTGTAAGATTTTTATCTTGAAGTTTGTAGTAATCTATAAAAAAAAATTCTTCGAATGTTACATCTCTAAAGACTATAACTTTCTTGAGATTTGTAAGATTTTTATCTTGAAGTTTGTAGTAATCTATAAAAGAAAATTCTTCGAATATTACATCTCTAAAGACTAAAATTTTCTTGAGATTTGTAAGATTTTTCTGTTGAAGTTTGTAGTAATCTATAAAAAAAAATTCTTCGAATATTACATCTCTAAAGACTATAACTTTCTTGAGATTTGTAAGATTTTTATCTTGAAGTTCGTAGTAATCTATAAAAAAATTCTTCGAATATTACATCTCTAAAGACTATAATTTTCTTGAGATTTGTAAGATTTTTATCTTGAAGTTTTTAGTAATCTATATAAGAAAATTCTTCGAATATTACATCTCTAAAGACTATAACTTTCTTGAGATTTGTACGATTTTTATCTTGAAGTTTGTAGTAATCTATAATTTTATTTTTCTTCGAATATTACATCTCTAAAGACTATAACTTTCTTGAGATTTGTAAGATTTTTATCTTGAAGTTTGTAGTAATCTATAAAAAAATTCTTCGAATATTACATCTCTAAAGACTATAATTTTCTTGAGATTTGTGAGATTTTTATCTTGAAGTTTGTAGTAATCTATATAAGAAAATTCTTCGAATATTACATCTCTAAAGACTATAACTTTCTTGAGATTTGTAAGATTTTTATCTTGAAGTTTGTAGTAATCTATAATTTTATTTTTCTTCGAATATTACATCTCTAAAGACTATAACTTTCTTGAGATTTGTAAGATTTTTATCTTGAAGTTTCTAGTAATCGATAAAAAAAAATTCTTCGAATATTTCATCTCTAAAGACTATAATTTTCTTGAGATTTGTAAGATTTTTATCTTGAAGTTTGTAGTAATCTATAATTTTATTTTTCTTCGAATATTACATCTCTAAAGACTGTAACTTTCTTGAGATTTGTAAGATTTTTATCTTGAAGTTTGTAGTAATCTATAATGTTTTTTTTCTTCGAATATTACATCTCTAAAGACTGTAACTTTCTTGAGATTTGTAAGATTTTTATCTTGAAGTTTGTAGTAATCTATAATTTTTTTTTTCTTCGAATATTACATCTCTAAAGACTATAATTTTCTTGAGATTTGTAAGATTTTTATCTTGAAGTTTCTAGTATTCGATAAAAAAAAATTCTTCGAATATTTCATCTCTAAAGACTATAATTTTCTTGAGATTTGTAAGATTTTTATCTTGAAGTTTATAGTAATCTATAAAAAAAAATTCTTCGAATATTACATCTCTTAAGACTATAATTTTCTTGAGATTTGTAAGATTTTTATCTTGAAGTTTGTAGTAATCTATATAAAAAAATTCTTCGAATATTACATCTCTAAAGACTATAACTTTCTTGAGATTTGTAAGATTTTTATGTTGAAGTTTGTAGTAATCTATAAAAAAAAATTCTTCGAATATTACATCTCTAAAGACTATAATTTTTTTGAGATTTGTAAGATTTTTATCTTGAAGTTTGTAGTAATCTATAAAAGAAAATTCTTCGAATATTACATCTCTAAAGACTATAATTTTCTTGAGATTTGTAAGATTTTTATCTTGAAGTTTCTAGTATTCGATAAAAAAAAATTCTTATAATATTTCATCTCTAAAGACTATAATTTTCTTGAGATTTGTAAGATTTTTATCTTGAAGTTTATAGTAATCTATAAAAAAAAATTCTTCGAATATTACATCTCTTAAGACTATAATTTTCTTGAGATTTGTAAGATTTTTATCTTGAAGTTTGTAGTAATCTATATAAAAAAATTCTTCGAATATTACATCTCTAAAGACTATAACTTTCTTGAGATTTGTAAGATTTTTATCTTGAAGTTTGTAGTAATCTATAATTTTATTTTTCTTCGAATATTACATCTCTAAAGACTATAATTTTCTTGAGATTTGTAAGATTTTTATCTTGAAGTTTGTAGTAATCTATATAAGAAAATTCTTCGAATATTACATCTCTAAAGACTATAACTTTCTTGAGATTTGTAAGATTTTTATCTTGAAGTTTGTAGTAATCTATAATTTTATTTTTCTTCGAATATTACATCTCTAAAGACTATAACTTTCTTGAGATTTGTAAGATTTTTATCTTGAAGTTCGTAGTAATCTATAAAAAAATTCTTCGAATATTACATCTCTAAAGACTATAATTTTCTTGAGATTTGTAAGATTTTTATCTTGAAGTTTGTAGTAATCTATATAAGAAAATTCTTCGAATATTACATCTCTAAAGACTATAACTTTCTTGAGATTTGTACGATTTTTATCTTGAAGTTTGTAGTAATCTATAATTTTATTTTTCTTCGAATATTACATCTCTAAAGACTATAACTTTCTTGAGATTTGTAAGATTTTTATCTTGAAGTTTGTAGTAATCTATAAAAAAATTCTTCGAATATTACATCTCTAAAGACTATAATTTTCTTGAGATTTGTGAGATTTTTATCTTGAAGTTTGTAGTAATCTATATAAGAAAATTCTTCGAATATTACATCTCTAAAGACTATAACTTTCTTGAGATTTGTAAGATTTTTATCTTGAAGTTTGTAGTAATCTATAATTTTATTTTTCTTCGAATATTACATCTCTAAAGACTGTAACTTTCTTGAGATTTGTAAGATTTTTATCTTGAAGTTTGTAGTAATCTATAATGTTTTTTTTCTTCGAATATTACATCTCTAAAGACTGTAACTTTCTTGAGATTTGTAAGATTTTTATCTTGAAGTTTGTAGTAATCTATAATTTTTTTTTTCTTCGAATATTACATCTCTAAAGACTATAATTTTCTTGAGATTTGTAAGATTTTTATCTTGAAGTTTCTAGTATTCGATAAAAAAAAATTCTTCGAATATTTCATCTCTAAAGACTATAATTTTCTTGAGATTTGTAAGATTTTTATCTTGAAGTTTATAGTAATCTATAAAAAAAAATTCTTCGAATATTACATCTCTTAAGACTATAATTTTCTTGAGATTTGTAAGATTTTTATCTTGAAGTTTGTAGTAATCTATATAAAAAAATTCTTCGAATATTACATCTCTAAAGACTATAACTTTCTTGAGATTTGTAAGATTTTTATGTTGAAGTTTGTAGTAATCTATAAAAAAAAATTCTTCGAATATTACATCTCTAAAGACTATAATTTTTTTGAGATTTGTAAGATTTTTATCTTGAAGTTTGTAGTAATCTATAAAAGAAAATTCTTCGAATATTACATCTCTAAAGACTATAACTTTCTTGAGATTTGTAAGATTTTTCTCTTGAAGTTTGTAGTAATCTATAAAAAAAAATTCTTCGAATATTTCATCTCTAAAGACTATAACTTTCTTGAGATTTGTAAGATTTTTATCTTGAAGTTTGTAGTAATCTATAAAAAAATTCTTCGAATATTACATCTCTAAAGACTATAACTTTCTTGAGATTTGTAAGATTTTTATCTTGAAGTTTCTAGTAATCGATAAAAAAAAATTCTTCGAATATTTCATCTCTAAAGACTATACTTTTCTTGAGATTTGTAAGATTTTTATCTTGAAGTTTGTAGTAATCTATAAAAGAAAATACTTCGAATATTACATCTCTAAAGACTATAACTTTCTTGAGATTTGTAAGATTTTTCTGTTGAAGTTTGTAGTAATCTATAAAAAAAAATTCTTCGAATATTTCATCTCTAAAGACTATAACTTTCTTGAGATTTGTAAGATTTTTATCTTGAAGTTTGTAGTAATCTATAAAAAAATTCTTCGAATATTACATCTCTAAAGACTATAATTTTCTTGAGATTTGTAAGATTTTTATCTTGAAGTTTGTAGTAATCTATAATTTTTTTTTTCTTCGAATATTACATATCTAAAGACTATAATTTTCTTGAGATTTGTAAGATTTTTATCTTGAAGTTCCTAGTAATCGATAAAAAAAAATTCTTCAAATATTTCATCTCTAAAGACTATAATTTTCTTGAGATTTGTAAGATTTTTATCTTGAAGTTTGTAGTAATCTATAAAAGAAAATTCTTCGAATATTACATCTCTAAAGACTAAAATTTTCTTGAGATTTGTAAGATTTTTCTCTTGAAGTTTGTAGTAATCTATATAAAAAAATTCTTCGAATATTACATCTCTAAAGACTATAACTTTCTTGAGATTTGTAAGATTTTTCTGTTGAAGTTTGTAGTAATCTATAAAAAAAAATTCTTCGAATATTTCATCTCTAAAGACTATAACTTTCTTGAGATTTGTAAGATTTTTATCTTGAAGTTTGTAGTAATCTATAAAAAAATTCTTCGAATATTACATCTCTAAAGACTATAACTTTCTTGAGATTTGTAAGATTTTTATCTTGAAGTTTGTAGTAATCTATAAAAAAAAATTCTTCGAATATTACATCTCTAAAGACTATAATTTTTTTGAGATTTGTAAGATTTTTATCTTGAAGTTTGTAGTAATCTATAAAAGAAAATTCTTCGAATATTTCATCTCTAAAGACTATAACTTTCTTGAGATTTGTAAGATTTTTATCTTGAAGTTTGTAGTAATCTATAAAAAAATTCTTCGAATATTACATCTCTAAAGACTATAATTTTTTTGAGATTTGTAAGATTTTTATCTTGAAGTTTGTAGTATTCTATATAAGAAAATTCTTCGAATATTACACCTCTAAAGACTATAATTTTCTTGAGATTTGTAAGATTTTTATCTTGAAGTTTGTAGTAATCTATATAAGAAAATTCTTCGAATATTACATCTCTAAAGACTATAACTTTCTTGAGATTTGTAAGATTTTTCTGTTGAAGTTTGTAGTAATCTATAAAAAAAAATTCTTCGAGTATTTCATCTTTAAAGACTATAACTTTCTTGAGATTTGTAAGATTTTTATCTTGAAGTTTGTAGTAATCTATAAAAAAATTCTTCGAATATTACATCTCTAAAGACTATAATTTTCTTGAGATTTGTAAGATTTTTATCTTGAAGTTTGTAGTAATCGATAAAAAATAATTCTTCGAATATTACATCTCTAAAGACTATATTTTGTTGAGATTTGTAAGATTTTTATCTTGAAGTTTGTAGTAATCTATAATTTTTTTTTTCTTCGAATATTACATATCTAAAGACTATAATTTTCTTGAGATTTGTAAGATTTTTATCTTGAAGTTTCTAGTAATCGATAAAAAAAAATTCTTCGAATATTTCATCTCTAAAGACTATAATTTTCTTGAGATTTGTAAGATTCTTGAAGTTTGTAGTAATCGATAAAAAATAATTCTTCGAATATTTCATCTCTAAAGACTATAATTTTCTTGAGATTTGTAAGATTTTTATCTTGAAGTTTGTAGTAATCTATAAAAGAAAATACTTCGAATATTACATCTCTAAAGACTATAACTTTCTTGAGATTTGTAAGATTTTTCTGTTGAAGTTTGTAGTAATCTATAAAAAAAAATTCTTCGAATATTTCATCTCTAAAGACTATAACTTTCTTGAGATTTGTAAGATTTTTATCTTGAAGTTTGTAGTAATCTATAAAAGAAAATTCTTCGAATATTACATCTCTTAAGACTATAATTTTCTTGAGATTTGTAAGATTTTTATCTTGAAGTTTGTAGTAATCTATAAAAGAAAATTCTTCGAATATTACATCTCTAAAGACTATAATTTTTTTGAGATTTGTAAGATTTTTATCTTGAAGTTTGTAGTAATCTATAAAAAAAAATTCTTCGAAGATTACATCTCTAAAGCCTATAACTTTCTTGAGATTTGTAAGATTTTTATCTTGAAGTTTGTAGTAATCTATAAAAAAATTCTTCGAATATTACATCTCTAAAGACTATAACTTTCTTGAGATTTGTAAGATTTTTATCTTGAAGTTTGTAGTAATCTATAAAAGAAAATTCTTCGAATATTACATCTCTAAAGACTATAACTTTCTTGAGATTTGTAAGATTTTTCTCTTGAAGTTTGTAGTAATCTATAAAAAAAAATTCTTCGAATATTTCATCTCTAAAGACTATAATTTTCTTGAGATTTGTAAGATTTTTATCTTGAAGTTTGTAGTAATCGATAAAAAATAATTCTTCGAATATTTCATCTCTAAAGACTATAATTTTCTTGAGATTTGTAAGATTTTTATCTTGAAGTTTGTAGTAATCTATAAAAGAAAATACTTCGAATATTACATCTCTAAAGACTATAACTTTCTTGAGATTTGTAAGATTTTTCTGTTGAAGTTTGTAGTAATCTATAAAAAAAAATTCTTCGAATATTTCATCTCTAAAGACTATAACTTTCTTGAGATTTGTAAGATTTTTATCTTGAAGTTTGTAGTAATCTATAAAAGAAAATTCTTCGAATATTACATCTCTTAAGACTATAATTTTCTTGAGATTTGTAAGATTTTTATCTTGAAGTTTGTAGTAATCTATAAAAGAAAATTCTTCGAATATTACATCTCTAAAGACTATAATTTTTTTGAGATTTGTAAGATTTTTATCTTGAAGTTTGTAGTAATCTATAAAAAAAAATTCTTCGAAGATTACATCTCTAAAGCCTATAACTTTCTTGAGATTTGTAAGATTTTTATCTTGAAGTTTGTAGTAATCTATAAAAAAATTCTTCGAATATTACATCTCTAAAGACTATAACTTTCTTGAGATTTGTAAGATTTTTATCTTGAAGTTTGTAGTAATCTATAAAAGAAAATTCTTCGAATATTACATCTCTAAAGACTATAACTTTCTTGAGATTTGTAAGATTTTTCTCTTGAAGTTTGTAGTAATCTATAAAAAAAAATTCTTCGAATATTACATCTCTAAAGACTATAACTTTCTTGAGATTTGTAAGATTTTTATCTTGAAGTTTGTAGTAATCTATAAAAGAAAATTCTTCGAATATTACATCTCTAAAGACTATAACTTTCTTGAGATTTGTAAGATTTTTATCTTGAAGTTTGTAGTAATCTATATTTTTTTTTTCTTCGAATATTACATCTCTAAAGACTATAATTTTCTTGAGATTTGTAAGATTTTTATCTTGAAGTTTGTAGTAATCTATAATTTTATTTATCTTCGAATATTACATCTCTAAAGACCATAACTTTCTTGAGATTTGTAAGATTTTTATTTTGAAGTTTGTAGTAATCTATAGGTTTATTTTTCTTCGAATATTTCATCTCTAAAGACTATAACTTTCTTGAGATTTGTAAGATTTTTATCTTGAAGTTTGTAGTAATCTATAAAAAAATTCTTCGAATATTACATCTGTAAAGACTATAACTTTCTTGAGATTTGTAAGATTTTTATCTTGAAGTTTGTAGTAATCTATAAAAAAAAATTCTTCGAATATTACATCTCTAAAGACTATAATTTTTTTGAGATTTGTAAGATTTTTATCTTGAAGTTTGTAGTAATCTATAAAAGAAAATTCTTCGAATATTTCATCTCTAAAGACTATAACTTTCTTGAGATTTGTAAGATTTTTATCTTGAAGTTTGTAGTAATCTATAAAAAAATTCTTCGAATATTACATCTCTAAAGACTATAATTTTTTTGAGATTTGTAAGATTTTTATCTTGAAGTTTGTAGTAATCTATATAAGAAAATTCTTCGAATATTACACCTCTAAAGACTATAATTTTCTTGAGATTTGTAAGATTTTTATCTTGAAGTTTGTAGTAATCTATATAAGAAAATTCTTCGAATATTACATCTCTAAAGACTAAAATTTTCTTGAGATTTGTAAGATTTCTCTCTTGAAGTTTGTAGTAATCTATAAAAAAAAATTCTTCGAATATTACATCTCTAAAGACTAAAAGTTTCTTTAGATTTGTAAGATTTTTATCTTGAAGTTTGTAGTAATCTATAAAAAAAAATTCTTCGAATATTACATCTCTAAAGACTATAACTTTCTTGAGATTTGTAAGATTTTTATCTGGAAGTTTGTAGTAATCTATAAAAAAAAATTCTTCGAATATTACATCTCTAAAGACTATAACTTTCTTGAGATTTGTAAGATTTTTATCTTGAAGTTTGTAGTAATCTTTAAAAAAAAATTCTTCGAATATTTCATCTTTAAAGACTATAATTTTCTTGAGATTTGTAAGATTTTTATCTTGAAGTTTCTGTAATCTATAATTTTTTTTTTCTTCGAATATTACATCTCTAAAGACTATAATTTTTTTGAGATTTGTAAGATTTTTATCTTGAAGTTTTGTAGTAATCTATAAAAGAAAATTCTTCGAGTATTACATCTCTAAAGACTATAACTTTCTTGAGATTTGTAAGATTTTTATCTTGAAGTTTGTAGTAATCTATAATTTTTTTTTCTTCGAATATTACATCTCGAAAGACTATAATTTTCTTGAGATTTGTAAGATTTTTATCTTGAAGTTTGTAGTAATCTATAAAAAAAAATTCTTCGAATATTTCATCTTTAAAGACTATAATTTTCTTGAGATTTGTAAGATTTTTATCTTGAAGTTTCTGTAATCTATAATTTTATTTTTCTTCGAATATTACATCTCTAAAGACTATAACTTTCTTGAGATTTGTAAGATTTTTATCTTGAAGTTTGTAGTAATCTATAAAAGAAAATTCTTCGAATATTACATCTCTAAAGACTATAACTTTCTTGAGATTTGTAAGATTTTTATCTTGAAGTTTGTAGTAATCTATAAAAGAAAATTCTTCGAATATTACATCTCTAAAGACTATAATTTTTTTGAGATTTGTAAGATTTTTATCTTGAAGTTTGTAGTAATCTATAATTTTTTTTTTCTTCGAATATTACATCTCTAAAGACTATAACTTTCTTGAGATTCGTAAGATTTTTATCTTGAAGTTTGTAGTAATCTATAATTTTATTTTTCTTCGAATATTACATCTCTAAAGACTATAACTTTCTTGAGATTTGTAAGATTTTTATCTTGAAGTTTGTAATAATCTATAATTTTATTTTTCTTCGAATATTACATCTCTAAAGACTATAACTTTCTTGAGATTTGTAAGATTTTTATCTTAAAGTTTGTAGTAATCTATAAAAAAATTCTTCGAATATTACATCTCTAAAGACTATAATTTTCTTGAGATTTGTAAGATTTTTATCTTGAAGTTTGTAGTAATCGATAAAAAAAAATTCTTCGAATATTACATCTCTAAAGACTATAATTTTCTTGAGATTTGTAAGATTTTTATCTTGAAGTTTGTAGTAATCTATAATTTTATTTTTCTTCGAATATTACATCTCTAAAGACTATAATTTTCTTGAGATTTGTAAAAATTTTATCTTGAAGTTTCTAGTAATCGATAAAAAAAAATTCTTCGAATATTTCATCTCTAAAGACTATAATTTTCTTGAGATTTGTAAGATTTTTATCTTGAAGTTTGTAGTAATCTATAATTTTTTTTTTCTTCAAATATTACATCTCTTATGACTATAATTTTCTTGAGATGATACAAAAATATTCTATATTCCTTAGAATATTCTTTATATTCCACAAATGTGCTAATAATGGACCATGATTGTAGTTTATTTCTTGATTGATGCCCTATGTGTACATTTGATAAGCATCCAAAGGTTTTCATGTGATGTAATTTTGATATAATTCTTGAGAATGCTTCTTCTAGTAACATATTGAAGTTGTTTATCTTTGTAGGTAGCCTATTTATTATATAAACAGCTATTATTGTCGCTTTAGGTCATAACTAGGTTGGTAATTTTTCAAATAATAACATATATCTTGTTTTTTCCAATACAAATTTATTTCTTCTTTCTACTATTCTGTTTTATTAGAATATATATGGTTCTGTGAGTTGTCAAATAATCCCATTCCTTGTGCAATAATTTGAAAAGTTGTATACTATGAATTCTTTTCTATTATTAGTTATCAATCCTTTGATGAGTTTTTTTGTTGTTTTTTCTATCATTGCCTTGAATTCTATAAACTTATCAAATGTTTGTTCCTTTTTTTTTGAAAAAATAAATTCATAATTTTTTAGAGTAGTCATCAACACAAAGAAATCTTTTGTATTTGATAGAGACATAATAGGTAACAAACTATATAAATTTGTATGTATTAAGTCTAATATTTACTTTGCTCTTGATGCTCTTTTTTTAGCTATAGAATTTTTTATTTAATTTTTTTCAAGGCAATGTTGATAAGATATTTTTTTTGCTTTGATTTTTGGCATGTTCTCAATATCTAGCAATATCATCTTTTGTAATCATGCCTGACCAAGATGTCAAAGTCATAAACAGGAAATTTGATCATTATATATATATATATATATATATTTGTGAAAAAATTTGACTGTTGATTCAAAACAACCTCCTACGAAAATTTGTTAATAATTTTTGTTGACATGTCTTTATAGTATATCTTATACTAGTATATCAATCTTGTATACAAGACCAATATAAGATTAGTATACTAGTACAAGATACACTAGTACAAGCTATACTAGATATACTCTAGTCTTGTTGTGTTCTAGTGTATTATACAAAATTACAATTCTATCTTGTACTGATAGAGAATACAATATACTAATCTCATATTGGTCTTGTATTGGTATACATATCTTGTACTGAATACTATTCTTATATTAATCTTGTATTAGTATATCAATCTTGTACTATATTTTACTCTTCTACTGGTGGAATATACTATATGCCAATGTAAAATTTTCTTAATTTCTTATGAATGGCGGCATTTGCAAGCTCAGGGATTTAAAAGAGGATCGCAATCACATTGTTAGCGCCTCCAAAAACTATTGGTACCTTGGAGTTTGCACCTTTGATAACTTCTGTTCACTCATATTTAATTTTGATTTTCCATTTCCATTTACCGAGGTCAACGGTTTCCATATCTTTGTGCTGTCAATAAGATCAGTCGATTATAATGAATTTCAAGATGAGCTGGCTCTACCATCAATACTCAATTTATAGAGGCGGAACTCTGCATCCTAATGCCCCAGTGAATATATTTATTGGGGATGAAAATTTGTGACAGCAATACATCGTTCCTTCCCAAGTATCAATAGTTGATCATTATTGCGTATAAATTGACCAACCGACAGTAGATTCTGCGTTAACTTGGGGAAATAGAAAATATTTTTTAGCTTTATTTTGTTATTTGTTTCCAAAAGCTTACATCTCCTTTGCTTTTTAAGGAGTGTGATCCATCGTCCGCTGTTGCCACTGTATGTTGTTCCGAATTTTTTTTAGATGTGTGAAAACTCCATGGTATCCTGAGAAGTGTCACTAAGCTCTACCGTCTATTATCCATTCCTTCTCTTGTGATGCAACAGATAGAATCTACAATGCATTCTAAATCTTACTAGCAGTGGGAAATCTTTCTGTCGGTACATGGTTGGCTTTAAATTGATACCGATTCTAGTTCATTGGTTTCTGTGCATGACAATATCTTTCAATGTATCCCAGTTTGCCACAATGATGACACATTGCTGTGATAGACTGCTCTGTGCATTTTCTAGCATTTGATCGAAATTGTGATGGTCTACCCCAAAAGTTGTTGCATGAGTAATTCAAATCTTTGGACCCCGTGAATGTCTTTAGTGGATTGTTTCCTGTTCAAAGCATGAAAGCTTCTTCATTCAAAACTGACCTTAACTTCATTTCTAGTTCCTCCATGTGCAATTTGGTAGCTAGACTTGAGAGTAAAGGTGTTACCTTATCTACTCGCAGCATTCTTACAAATGTTTCATATTTCTCTAGCAAAATTTTGAAAATCATGTGTACAATAATAGTATCTGTTGGAAGTTCGTTGATCTATTTCAGATCATTCCGTAAATCGTATTCATGCTGCATAAAAATAGATATCGACATGTCTTCTATCGTCCTAAGATTTCTCCACTTGTCCAGAAATTTTATCACATTTTGCAATTGCTTTTGTGGAATATACATTTGCAAGGGTTTTCCAAGCAAGTGCAAGATCAAGATATTTAGAATGTAGGATTTTATCATTTTTGTCAATGAGAGGCAAAAAAAACCCATTACCCTTGTTCTTTGTCTGCGGAGAATCTCCTTCTCCTGCGGTGTTAAGGCTGTCTTTGAAACAGTGTTGTTGGCTTCAATCGACGTTACTTCCGCTTCTTGCTCCATCATGGTTGTGCTTGACAAGGTGCCACTATCTAATGGTGATGCCTTCATGCTTTGGTTTCCTTACAAAATCTTGGTTGGGACTACCACGTTCCACAAATCTTCTTGCTCGAACATGCTGTGTATGGTACTGCTCTACATCTTGTTGTTGTCTGGACCTGCAAGCATTTCCAAAGGTGCAATAATAGATTCCATCGATTCTATTACTTTCTCTCGTAAATCTGGTTCTATCTTTATTACATCGCTTTCTCTGATTCTACATTGAATCGCATTTTATCAATCCTCAGTACTTGATAACAAAAACTATAAACCAGTCTCTTGCGCCTATGAGTCATAGTAAATCACAGTAAAAACACATAGAATAACAAGAGCAAACAATTTTCTAAAAATGAGCTGTGACACCACTGCAGGTGCTAAGAATAGCGAATTGTGGATTTCATCGCACGCATTGTTCTTATACAGAATAAGTTACTCTAGTCCAATGGATATCCAGTTGATGCATCGACGGGTGTCCAGAATTATGTCTCGATGATATCTTATCTATGATTATAACATCTACAATATTGATGTTCATGTTCTAGTAGTGTCTAGCCAACGGGGCATTTATCCATTTTATTCAAGACTTGTGCCAGTTTAAAACCATACATAGCCTCATTGTACACCCAAGCAGGTACTAACCACTAGTGCACGTAAGCTGTTGTACAATACTACAATCCAGCAGTACGTCACATGAGGTAGTCAAACCCGAAGTAAAGTGAAACAAAAGTTTTGCTGTCAATGCCCGCCAGATCTTTGCACTTAGGAGCCACCACTTAGATGAGACAAATACCCGATCACAGAAGACAAAATCAAACAAACTCAAAAATAAAATGAAGGATAACTGTATTGTTAATTAGAGCTCGCTCTATGACTAGCACTTCACAAGGGAGAAAATCAGCTCTCATCTCCATTGTACACGATTTTCTGAGGCAAACTTGCTTCTCATCTTGCTGCTCGCTCCATCTTCACTCCCCTCTACCATATCACTACTCTCTTCTTTGCTCGAGTTGGATGCCACAATGTTGACAGTGTAGAGTTATTCACACTTCACCGTAGACATTACATCTTTGTCATATTAGTTGAAGATTCTTTCTATTATGGGACATACTACAACGAAGTGTTATGTAGGGTCCTGCAAGCCACAGTGTTTGTGGCCATTGTACCAAGCTATTGGGGTTGAAACACATTGTTATTTCTTGTTTTTTATGACTACCCAGACTCGTAGTTCCTCCTTTTCTTATTTGCAGGGATCCTTCATACACTGGGTTGAGTTCTTCAAAAGATAGCACAATGTATTTAGTGCCCATGAAGACTCCATTGTCAAGGACTTCAATGTGGAATACTTTGACAATTGTACCTCTAATATCTGTCATCACCATTCTTATGGAAAATATGATTGGACATTTTTGGAGTGCCATCGGATATTGTTGAGTAATTGGTAGTATTGGAGTTTTGCTATACAACTTCTTGTTTGTTGTCAAAGGTAAGTAGATGTATACCAATCCCGTCTATTGTCATCTCAGATGTCAAGCACTGCATGGACTCTTTTGGAGGACCATAGAATGAATCTATTGTCTTTGTCTTAATCCCACATCTTTTGTTCTACATCTACTAATTGGACGTTACTATAGAAGTGTTAGTAAAAGATCTTGTCTCTATATTTTGGTATGACGGAGGTGAGCTTGTGTTGGTTACTGAGCCAAGCTGTGATTGTATTACACTAAAACTATAAGACTTGGATATTTATTGATAAGTAGCTCCCTACTAGCTAGTATTTATTAGGATATAATGTACTATATTTGATATATCTTATTGTATCTATTTAACGTCAAACTAGAATTTTTCAAGATTCTAGCCCTGAAATGAGTCCACATGTTATGTAAGCTTGGTTAGGAAGGCTTTGGCTTGAGTGACAAAATCAAATATCTTGAATCTTCTTTTGGCAATTAGTTGGATTATTATGTCCCATTTGACTTTAGCTCTTACTTAGCCACTTACAATGCCTCGTGTTAGATAATTGTGGATCAAAACATGCACTTGGGTGAAGGTTTTGCCTTAGATGTTGATACATGATATTAGGTACCACATCAATACAAGAATTACTTGATTGATGGTTAGTAGTCATCCGACTATTAAAAGTTTTTTTTGGCCTCCACTTTACTAATTGTTTTGTAATTTGTTCAAAACATTTATTGCCACATTTTTTATTTGGTAGTTGATATCCAAGTAAAAATCTCAAATATTTAATTGATTGTCTAACAAGTTTCCATAACACATTAAGGTCATTTCTCAAATGTAAGGATTGATTATTTAGAGAGGCCTAGATTGCACAAGTTTTGTACCAATTGGCATTTGCAACACATGCTTTGTAATATTTGGTGAGTATTTACATTATGTTTATTTAACTTTTCTAGAATTCTAACTAAGTAAAATATGATGTTGTCCAGGAATATCTAGCTATTTAGTATAGAAGAATCTAGTAGCTTGAATCTCTAAATCTTCTACTTTCGATCATTGAGCATATAGCCTAATACATCTCCAACAAAGAAAAATAGGTATAGTGCTAGAAGGCACCTTTGGCATACTAATAACTTGATATTGAACATTGGACCATTTTGTCCATTTATCATAATAATAGTTGTTGTCTCTCAATTGAGAGCCATAAATATTTTGATTTATATGGTAGAAAAACTGATGCAAGTTAGAGTGGTTTTGAAGAAGCCCTAGCTTACAACTTTATAATTATGAATCATGAAAAAATCATAAAGTAGCATCTATGAACTTAAAGATAATCATAGGATAATTATCTTTTTAAATATTAGATTAATTAATTAACATCAATAGATTTTTTTAAGATATAAATTAGCTATTATTAATATAATTCAAATAGAAATAATTATCTTTCTTAAAAATATATATGAAAGAAATAAAAAGATGCTTACTTAAAAGTTACATATGGTAAAAAAAAAATATGAAAATCAATAATATACAATACCAAGATAATTTAGGTGAATACTTTTTTTTAAGCAAAAATTTATGATCATTAGATTCTTTATATTTAATTAAATTTTATACATATATATATATATATATATATATATATAGAATAAATTTTTATATTGATCCAAAAATTTATTAAATCAATCCACCTATCTAAACTATCATTGAAAAATTCTCCACTATTAGATCCCTAATGATTGAAAATCAATAAAAAATTATTGAATCTCCAATTAATGATGATAGGTAGTTCAATTTGATAATTTTTTTGATCACTTTAAAATTTTCTAATATATATATATATATATATATATATATTTGGAGTTGTTAAAGCGAGTCCTTCCAAACCATGTAATGATTAATTTTGGTAGATAGGAAATAAGAAACAAGGATTGGAAATTAAAGACAAAGGACATAGAACAAGATATAGAGGCATGGATAGACAAAATCAAACATAAGATGGTAATGTAGAATGCGGCTTTAACAACTTCTTAAATATATCTATATCTATATATATATATATATATATATAGTCTTATTGAAAAAATAATGTAATACTATTTTATTTCTTTTAATTTCTTACTTTTTGAATTTTGATTTAAGTTTTGATTTTATTAGTCTTTTGTTTCTTATAATTTTTTATTTATTTACTATTATATAATTATTTTTTATCATTTTTTTATTTAATTTTTTTTATCTTCTATCAAATATTTTCTAAATAATTGTCTTTGTTGATATTTGGCAACTAAATATTTTGTTAGAATTAGGAATTTTTCCTTTTATTTATCAATTTGAGAACTTTTGTATCTTCTTTATTCTTTGATTCTAATAACAATCATTCTTTAATTTGTAATTTAATTTTAATAAAAATGAATAGAAAAATTATATTTCTACCTTATGTTTTTATTAGTAATATCAAAAAATATATTATTTCTTTAGATTTATTGGATGCACCTCATGCAATTTATGTGCCCAAATGTTTTATTAATGCTACTTTATTTTAAAAGTAAAATATATCTTTATATTGATACATTAGTTTATTGAAAGTACAAACTACAAACAAAACACGTTATTATGTAATGGCTAGGCTAACAATAATATCAACACTTTTGACTTGTCATGAATTCAAATACAAAAAAGTATCTTTAAGTTGAGCTAGAGCTATAATTTGCAACAATACCTTTGCCACAACATACACATTATATTATTAGATTTTAGAGATGCATATTTAAAGAAATGTTTGCAAGTTGTTGCAACATTGTGGCTTATTGGTAGTCATGTTAAGAAGAAAACTATGCTTGAATTTCCTGCCATTTATCTTATAACAAATCTGCACTCAAAATTGAAAATTGTACCACATTATCTACTATCCAATGTTAAAGAAATTTATTGAAGTTGAGTTCTTGGTTATGCTAAAGGAAATTCCGGATTTGTGAATTTTGTTTGAAGCTTATCAATTAATTTTGAGCATAAGTTAATGCCTAATAGAAGAACTTAAAAGAGCATTTGAAGAACTTCATGGCAACTTGCTTATTAGTTAAAAAACTGATTGACTTTATCATTTTTTATTATTGTAAAAAATAAACATATTATAAGGACAATAATCCTAATTAAAGAAATTTTAAGATTACAACCATGTCATTAAAACCATCTATATTTAGAAAAATATAATAAAACTTGATATAAATAAAATAAAAAAGAATTGGACTTATGAAGAGGATTATACGATAATTGTGACTAAGTAAGAATTTATAATGCTAAGCCGCTGAATAGTGTCTATTATAAGAGCAACAAGACAAATTAAGAAGAAGTCTCTAATTCAATTCATAAAGTCTTCTACAAAAAGACTAATATTTCAAATATAAAAATTAGTCAAAAAAAAAACATGAATTTTTTTTGTTCTAAACTTAAGAAAAATAAATGCAAATGTTATGATGGAGAAACATATAAATTAAATATTTAAAATTAATTAAATTTAATAATTCATATAATGGAAATAAATTTAAAAACTCGAATTGCCTCAATTTGCAACATCACTTCAATCAAAAGACATTGAAAAAATTTAAGAAAGAAATAAGATGATTCTAGATTTAGAATCTTCTTGGAATACTAGCTGCTAAAAAAATATGGCTAGTATATTCTTTGACCAAGATTAATTAGAATATAAATTTTTAAGTTTTTATTTTATTTTATTTCTAATTTCTTAGATTCTCAAATATCTTTTAGAGAATAAAAAAAATTAAGATAAAAATCTAAAATAATAAAACAACAAGAATAGACATTAATTTTTTAAAAAACCAAAGTAGAAGACAAGGAGAGGAAGAATATTTAGAAAAGAAGCATGTACTAAAATTCTTTCTTATCTTATTATATAAAATGGTATCAATATTTAATGAAAAAGAGTCTTCTATTTTTAACATTAGTACTATTGTATAAAAAGTAGATTAGAAAATACTATCAATTATCTATTAGTGCATATAAATAAAATAAGAAAATTTATTTTTGGATATCTATTAGTCCTTCAAAGTTAAGACATTGAATAAAGTCAAGGCCAAAGAATTAATGAGAAAAAAAAATCAAAAAGAATGTAAAGGTCAACTAATCAAAAAAAAAAAAAAATAATCTTTTTACAAGCTTATACAATATAAGATCCTAATGAAAATATTTTAATAAGATCAAAAAATATATTTTTTCAAGTATATAATAATAAGGTTTAAAAATTATAAAAGCAAAAAGAAATACTTTAAAATTTTAGTGCCAAAAAAAATAATTATTATGATTTTCAATTAAAATATTTTCTTACAAAGAAGGAATAAATAAAGGTTGTAGAAATTTCAGTAAATTTAATTATTATAAATTCTTGATATTATTAATACAAAAAAATTGATAATATTTTGATTTTATTTATAAGATATTTATAAATACTAATATATATATCAACTATATAATGGCTTTATATTTAATCACCAAAATAAAAGATTTAAATTTTTTATTTTAAATTAAATTATTTGAATCAAAATCAATATTTTAAAGTTCTATTAATATATTTTAATCTATAGAATTATTAAAAATAGAATTTAAGTTACTTAAATATAAAATATTAATATTACAAACTTTGTTTGATTATATAGGTATTTATTAGTGTATAGAAGGATTTATAAGTTAGAAGACTCTAATTAAGTAAAATTTCATTGAATTATATTCTTAATAAGTCTTAGAAGCAATTATCTTATTTGATTTAGTATTTTTTCTTAATTTTAAGAATTGATACTTAATTATCAAGACCAATGTCTACATTGGTCTTTTTTCCACATTTTTTTCTCATTAGAAACAAATAAATTTTAATTAGTAGGTAGGAAAAAGGATTAAAAAAAATCTAATGTCATATTAGTGATTTATGCATAAAATTAGATTTTTTAGTAAATTTAAATTAATTTAGTTATTAAAAAATAATAAATATATAATTAGATAATTTTTTATTTATATTATAGTATAAAATATATTAAAATAGTTATTATAATTTATTTAGAATTCATTTAGAGATTTTAAAATATATTTTAAAATTTTAATAAAAGTAATTTTACTAATTTGTGAAGCTGATATGAAATATTTTGAGCATCATATTAAAGCATTGTAAGGTTTCTTAGCTTATTGGATGTTTATAATAACATGATGAAATAGAGATTGCAAAAATAAATAAATATATCAATCAATCAATGAATAGTAAAATAAATTAGAAGACCAACAATTAATTTAGCAATTGTAGGAAAAGAGGTGCACATGTTCTATATGGATTGTAGCACCTTGAGTGTAGATAAGAAGAAAAAACTAAGACTTTGTAGCCTCTTTAGGACACCCCTCACAACACTTTGTGACCTTTGGTGAAGCTCAAATGCTTGACCTTTTAAGCAATCTATCCTTAATGTACAATCCATTTACTTTATAACACCAATTATCTAAATGTTAAATAATAATAATAATAATCTTAATATATATCATAATAATAACCTTATAATAAGATTATTATATGTTAAAATCTAAAAATAGTTTAAAATAAAAATAGAAATTAATTAATTATATGTCTTTGACCTCACAACCAAAAATCATCTTATACAAATAATTTTCTATCATTTCTATTTAGTGCAAATTTCTTATATTGGTCGAAGGTAGTTGCAACCAACTTTGATAACTACCTCTATTGTTTTCAGCATGTACTTGTAATAAGTAAATATTGCAATCTAAAACCGAATCAATTTAATAGACCAATTTAAAAAGTATAATCACTTTTTAAATATCCTTTTTAGCAAGAAAAAACCTAAATTATTCAAACTATTGGTTCTATAAAAACATAGTCGTTAGATTTCACTAAATTAAAAGAAAATCAGCTTTTGATGATCTAGAGGAAATCAAGCAATTGATATAGCCAAAGAAAGTTTACAAGGGCACAAGAATGTGGTGAAAATGCATTTGAGAATAAAAGAAATATTGGGAGTATTATATAATTTAGTACATTAGTGTTCTAATATTGTATACAATGTATTAATTGTGACTCTTGGTGTAATAATATAATATATATTATTGATCACATCTAATATAACATATGATGTTTTCAACATGGTATCAAAGCTATAGAAATATTTGATTCTTAAAAATATAAGAGTAGATGAATACTATGCTTAAAAAATAATTGCTGAAATTACAAAATAAATTATAATAATAACAATCAAAAGAATCTATTATAATAGGAAAAGTGGATGAAGAACTTGAAGTTCTTCTAACTATGAGAAGAAATTCTAAATCTAAAAATAGAAATATATAAACTATAAGTAAAGATAAAATTTTATTATTCAAAGATAAATTAATAAATAATTTTAAATCAACTTCAAATTAAGAGTATTAAAGATAACACAAAAGGTGGACATAAATCATGTTTCAAATTTTGATGGTTTATATTATAATAAATAAAATAATTATGATAAAAAATTAATTTTTAAGGTTGAAAAGTTATGGCCTATAGTAAGTGGTAAAGAATTCTTACCAATGGAACCAAAAATAGCTCAAATTGCTGCAAGAATCTTAGATTTACTTGCCATAGGAGTAAGAAGTATAAGCGCATAGATAAACAAGGATAACTTGTTTTTAACTAGAATAAAAAAAATCTTAAAAAAATATTATTTCACATATACAATCTTATTCATTAATAAATTTAGTATATTAAGAATTAATAAAAATATTTAAATTATAAGATGCAATAACTAAAATGTATTTAAAAGACAAGTTATATATCTTAAAAATAAGAAAAGGTGATAGTGTTATTAAATACATATATTTCTTAAAAATACATTTAGAACAATTGTTAGTAGCAAGATTAGCAATATGAGATGATAAAAGTAATTCTTACTTTAATGAAAATTTTGCTTCTAAGTTATAGATCTTTCATTATTTCTTTAAGAAAGTAGCTTGGAATTACATTATAATCTTTGATAACAGATTTGATCCAGGAAGAAACTCTCATAAAAAACATAAGTTTAGCATCTGATAGTACTTTAGTCTTATATGTAGGCAAGAAATTTTAGAAACATGATAAGATATCTTATTTAATAAGAATTTCAAAAAAATTCACAAAGAGGGAATAACAACTCCAAGCTACATGAAAAAAAGAAAGGTTGCTATTAACAAGAAGTATGTTTATTTTGCAAGAAACCATGTCACTTGATTAAAGATTATCAAACAAGAATAGTAATTGAAAATTATAATAACAAGAAAGAAACAAATATAATTACAAAATCAAACAAATTATATGTAGCAGCATTTATAATCAAAGATAAATAAAATTCAATGTAGTATGCGAACTTGAAAGCAATTCAACATGTATGTCATAAGTTAGAAGGATTTGTCAAATACATTAAAAGTAAAGACAAGCAAGTTGTCTACTTAAGAGATGATACTACATCATATATAATAGAAGAATATGATGATGTAAATATAAAACTTACAAATGGAGATGAAAAAAATATACCTGATATTTTATATATATTAGGACTTTGCAAAGAATTTATTTTTTGCCAAATAATTGGATAAGGCAATTGGAGAAACTTGCATTAGAATTGGAGCAACTATAATTTTAAGCAAATTTGGTCAAAAAATTGCAATATGTAAATTAAACCCTGATCTATATGAATTAGGTACAACAATTCTATCAAATAAGCATCAAATTGCTTTTCCAACTACCACACAATTAAAGAAAGTTGATTTGTGGCACCTAAGATTAGGCCACATAAATGTCACGGCCATAATCATGTAAGCTAATAATTACATATAGAAATAGGTAGAAGTAAATAAAAGTAGATAAAAGTAAGTTAATTCTATAGTATTTAATATAGAAGCTTCCTAGAAACTTCTTAGACGCTGCTTTGACTTCATAGGTGTCTTTAATTGACTTTTTGGATTAGAAACGTGGTCAACAAGTTGGCCATGTGCCACATATGTTGTTAGCTTGAAGATCAAGCTAACTATGTGGCCCACACGTAGAAAAACTTGCCTTGTAAGTCAAGGCATGTGTCCTACAAAGTCAACACATATTGGAGGTCCTATAGAACGTCGCCACGTAGCCCCTAGTTAGATAGTATATATAGAGACAAGAGTGAAGGCTTCTTCACTCTTGTCAACTCCTTTCTTGCTTCTAGTCCAGGTTCAAGAGTCTTTAGTTTCTTGTCTTGTGGCAATAGCCATTCCAATTTCCTTTTAATATACCTACTTATTTATATTTTGACTTATTATATCGAGATAGCCTTTTTGTGTATATTTTCCCTCATCGAGTCTTTGTCCTTGACAGATTGACAAAAGTACACTTACAATATCAGAGCTTTGTTTTTCTTGAGTGAGAGTCGATTACCCCTTTCTCTTGACAAGACATAAGCGTATTAGAAGTTTGCGGATTACCCACTTCTAAACTGATATTGTTCTTAGTATCTTCTTTGTTATCAAGTCTTTCTTTTCTTTTGTCTTGAGCAGTATCAAACAAATTTTTCTTCTTAGTGTCATTATGGCAGAGCTCGTTGAAATGAAGAGTGCAATGGCACAAATGCAAGAGCAAATGAGGGAGTTAATGCTTGCGATGCATCAACTCAATTCACCAACACATGAAAGAACAAGAATAGCAGAAAGTGGGGATATAGAGATGATCGGAGCTGCTTCAACATCTACAACAAATCACGTTCCTTCTCCAATTGTACAACATCCTATAAGCACTAGAGAACCAAGAATTGCCTTACTCGAGAAATTTGATGGTACGAGATTTAAGTTTCGAGGGTTCATCAATCAAGTATAATTGGCAATTGAACTTCAACTGCAAAGCTATCCAACTCCAGGATCACAAGTCAGGTTTATTGGCACTCTATTTTCTGGTTTTGCATTATCGTAGTTTTCGTCTTTTCTTGAACAACGAAATCCAATATTGGACAATTTGGAAGTTTTTTTGGCGGAGTTTCGATCTATATATGGTGAACACGATGCAACTCGTGTTGCAACAAATAAGATCCGAATTCTGCGACAAGGAAATCGCTCAGTAACAGTGTATGCTTCACAATTTTGACAACTTACAATTGACATCAAGTGCGATGATGCTACACTCATCAGTCAATTTCTTTATGGATTGCAATACGAAGTAAAGAAATTGATGCTCAACTTACCTGGTCCTCAAACTTTGAGTCAAGCAATTGATTTTGCAGTAAAATGTGATAATCGACTTTTCGAATTTCGATCCGAGAATCATCCACGGAAACCTCAACGTTATTACTCAATGGCAACATCAACATCTTTGCCAAACGTACATTCGGAAGTAGAAGACATGCAAATTGACGTGGTGCATTTTAAACTCCTAACTGAGCAAGAAAAGATTCATCGTCGTCAAGAAGGATTATGTTTATATTGCGGAGAACCTAAACACACTGCTCAACATTGTCCAAAGAAACGACGCAACTATAAAATGAGTGATACGACGGTCCAAGAAAACAACATGTTGGAAAATGGATTCGTCCAGCTACAATAGGGACCATGCAGCTGGAACCTTGTACAATTCCTAATGAAGGTCCTATCCTCTCCTCAGAACCCTCTCCTTGTTTTATAATAGACTTATATTTAGGACCTAAGAATTACAAAGCCTCTGCTTTATTAGATTCGGGAGCCTCACCATGTTTTTTAGATGAACAATTTGTTAAAAGTCGTAAAATACCTTTTGTATAGAAACCTAAACCAGTACATGTAGAAGTCATAGATGGTCGTCCCTTGTCTTCTGGAGATGTCACTCATGAAACTCATCCTATAAAAGTAACAATAGACGGTCATGATAGCTACATAGCTTTTAACATAATTAAATCCCCATCCAATCCAGTTATTTTAGGTTTATCCTGGCTAGAAAAATATAACCCTCGAATAGATTGGAATTCGCGTAAACTTGACTTTTCCCAGAGCGTTATTAATAGTTCTACCAACCAAGTAAAAAATTATAAGTCTAGTATAGTAAAACCCGTACTGATAGGTACAAAAGCATTTATACACGCAGCAAAAGAAGGATCAACTTTTGCTATTTATGCTGCACCTATTTCTGAAAACGTAAAGACTTCAAGTGGCATTCCAAGTCAATATCAGGAGTATCAAGACGTTTTTGAGAAAAAGAATGCAGATATTCTTCCTGAGCATCGCCCATATGATTGTTCAATCGACCTCAAGGAAAGAACTCAGCCACCATTTGGACCAATTTATAATTTATCGCAAGATGAGATGGCTGAACTCAAGACATATATTGATGAGAATTTAGCGAAGAATTTCATACGCCATTCAAAATCTCCAGCAGGAGCTCCAATTCTATTCGTAAAGAAAAAAGATGGATCTTTACGAATGTGTGTTGATTATCGAGGACTCAACAAGAACACAATCAAGAACAGGTATCCATTACCTTTGATATCAGGACTCCTTGACCAGTTGAATCAAGCTAAGATCTATACAAAAATAGATCTAAGAGGAGCATATAATCTAGTATGGATCAAAGAAGGAGATGAATGGAAGACTGCGTTTCGAACGAGGTATGGACATTTAGAATATAATGTCATGCCCTTTGGACTCACGAATGTACCAGCTGCTTTTCAACATCTCACGAATGATGTATTTCGTGAATTCTTAGACAATTTTGTCGTCTGCTATCTAGACGATATCTTGATCTATTCTAAGAACGTCGAAGAACATGAAATACATGTTCGTCAAGTATTACAAAAACTTAGAGATGCAGGATTGTATGCCAAGATGGAAAAGTGTGTATTTCACACTACTGAAGTTGACTTTTTAGGATACATCATTTCAAATGATGGTCTCATGATGGATTCTAAGAAAGTCCAAACAATCATAGATTGGAAGATTCCAAGGACAGTAAGAGATGTTCAATGTTTCTTGGGATTTGCGAATTACTATCGGATCTTCATCAAAGATTTTTCACGAGTTGCAGCTCCACTTACACGCTTGACTAGTAAAGATAAATTTCAATGGAATCAAGAAGCGGAAGCAGCATTTGAAGCCTTAAAGACATCGTTTGTCTTTGCACCAGTCTTATATTGTGTTGACTTTTCCAAGGCATTTTTTATGGAAACAGATGCATCAGATTTTGCTTTGGGTGCAGTTTTATCACAAATGGGATCAGATAACAAACTTCATCCGATAGCTTTTCATTCAAGAAAATTCTCAGCAGCCGAGATCAATTATGAGATCCACGATAAAGAACTTCTTGCGATCGTGGATTCCTTTCAAGAATGGCGTCATTATCTAGAAGGCGCTTCTAGTCCAATCACTGTATATACAGATCACAAGAACCTCGAGTATTTCATGTCAGCACGCGTATTGAATCGTCGTCAAGCTCGTTGGAGTATGTCTTTGTCAAGATTCGAGTTCATTATCACTTATCGGCCAGGAAAATAACAAGGTTTGTCCAATGCCCTATCTAGACGTTCTTATTTTGCACCAAAAGAAGGAGATGCAGCTTTTGAGCAACAAAGAACAGTCCTCTTGAAACCGGAGCAATTTCATCTCCGAGCAATGAAATCAACATTGACTGTTGATTCAACTTTTCTCAAGCAAATCCAGTCCAGTATGTTCTCAGACCCTCTTGTTCATGATATCGAGAATAATTCTTCCAAGTCTCATGATCCTTCTAAGTTCGAGTTCAAGAATAATCTATTATATTTTGAAGGACGCCTATATGTTCCAGAAGGAGAAGCACGTTTACGTGTTCTTCAAGCGCGTCATGACTTTCCAGGAGCAGGGCACTTTGGATATAATAAGACTTTGGAACTCATATCAAGAGATTTTTGGTGGCCACAAATGTGGAAGTCAGTCAAAGACTTTGTACAATCATGTGATATTTGTTCAAGATCAAAAATTCCTCGTCATCGACCTTACGGACTTCTTCAGCCATTACTTATACCAGAACAACCATGGTCTTCTGTTTCTATGGATTTCATCACAGATCTTCCAAGCTCAAGATCTTATGATTCTTTATTTGTGATAGTAGATCATTTTACCAAGATGGCACATTTTGTGCCATGTACAAAATCTATCACAGGTGAAGAAACAGCTAAGCTTTTCATTGATAATATCTATCGCTATCATGGATTATCTAAAGATATCATATCGGATAGGGGAACTCAATTTGTGTCAAGATTTTGGAGGACCCTTTTCAAGATTTTAAAAGTGGACATAAAGCTATCTTCGGCTTTCCATCCTCAAACTGATGGACAAACAGAGCACGTAAACCAAGTCTTGGAGCAATATTTAAGGTGTACTATCAACTATCAACAAGATGATTGGACAACCTTTCTGCCATTGGCAGAGTTTGCTTATAATAATATGGTACATTCTTCTACGCAACAAACACCTTTCTTTGCCAATTATGGCTATCATCCACGACTTGATACTTTTGATTTTTCAAAAGTTGATAATCCTGCAGCAGAAGATATGGCAAATCGGTTGTCAGAGTTACATGCAATAATGAAGACGCAATTGAAGGAAGCTCAAGAACGACAAAAGATAAACGCAGATCTATATCATAAGGAGCAACCACAACTCAACATGGGTGATAAGGTATGGCTACTTCGTCGCAATATCAAGACTACTCGACCTTGTGACAAGTTGGACTATCGTAGGCTTGGCCCCTTTTCTGTTTCTGAACAGATCAACCCAGTTGCATATCGGTTACATCTACCGGAGTCAATGAAGATCCATCCTGTATTCCACGTATCTCTTCTTAAACCATATAAGACAGTGGATATACAATGAAGAAGACAAATGCCACCGCCTCCTATAGAAGTAGATAATAATGAAGAATTTGAGGTGGAAGAGATATTAGACTCGAGGCGGCGCCGAAATAAGCCGGAATATCTTGTTCATTGGCGCGGATATGTTATTAGTGAACGCACATGGGAGCCATCCAGGAATCTAGCAAATGCATCAACTAAAGTCAAAGTTTTTCATCAACGACATCGATCAAAATCAAGATGAAAATCTCTCTTATAAAAGAGACAAGATTGAGGCAAGATAACATTCAATTTCCTATCCTTGTTTGTAACTTCTTAGCATTTGTGACGCTAATTAGATGGAAAGCTAACAACCAGCGGATTCAACTCAAGAACCTTTGTTTGCTGACTTACCGGATGAGACATTGCGATTGTCACAACCTTCAAGACGACGCAACCGAGATGAAGACCCTCATGAATGACATGTTCTTCCTCGAATAGATGGTGAGATACAACGCGTTTGGTATCACGATTTGGGAAGGGACTTCCGATGTTTGGTGATTTTGCTAGAGGTAGGAACAACTCCTGATGGTGTTCCAAATATTCTATTCGAAGGAAGTTACGAAGGCCTCAACAATGATCAAATAACTGGGTGGTCTTCCCGCCCTGGTATGGGACACTACCGATGGTTGAGAGGCCCTATCAATCATCTTCGAAGAGAACAGAGATCAGAGTATGTGGCGAATACAATTCGTCGCATCATAGATTTCCTCAACATATGATGACCGCTCCTCGTGGAACTCGTCTCTAGAAGGGGGGATAATGTCACGGCCATAATCATATAAGCTAATAATTACATATAGAAATAGGTAGAAGTAAATAAAAGTAGATAAAAGTAAGTTAATTCTATAATATTTAATATAGAAGCTTCCTAGAAACTTCTTAGACGCTGCTTTGACTTCATAGGTGTCTTTAATTGACTTTTTGGATTAGAAACGTGGTCAACAAGTTGGCCATGTGCCACATATGTTGTTAGCTTGAAGATCAAGCTAACTATGTAGCCCACACGTAGAAAAACTTGCCTTATAAGTCAAGGCATGTGTCCTATAAAGTCAACACATATTGGAGGTCCTATAGAACGTCGCCACGTAGCCCCTAGTTAGATAGTATATATAGAGACAAGAGTGAAGGCTTCTTCACTCTTGTCAACTCCTTTCTTGCTTCTAGTCCAGGTTCAAGAGTCTTTAGTTTCTTGTCTTGTGGCAATAGCCATTCCAGTTTCCTTTTAATATACCTACTTGTTTATATTTTGACTTATTATATCGAGATAGCCTTTTTGTATATATTTTCCCTCATCGAATCTTTGTCCTTGACAATAAATCAGCAAAGACTCAAGCAAATACAAACAATGGAAATGGGAACTAATCTCTTTGATGAAAAGAAAATTATCTTATGTCAACCTTGCATAGAAGATAAGCAACATAAACAGAAATTTTCTATATAAGGTGTATAAAGATCTACACAATTGTTAAAACTTACACATTTTGATATTTGTATTTGTATACAAGTAGGAATATATTAGAGATGTACTTACTTTTATTGATAATTTATTAAAATATTACCATACATATTTTATAAAATTTAAATTTGAAGTATTTGAAAATTTTACCTTATTCAAGAAAATTATATATATATATATATATATATATATATATATATATATATATAAAATAAAAAAAAAATAAAAATAAAAATAAAAAGTTTCAAAATTAAAGTCTTAAGATCCAATTGTGGAGGTGAATATAAATAAAATAAATTTAAAGATTTATGTAACAATAAAAGAATCAAAAAATATATACTACAGCCTATATACCACAACAAAATGGTATTTTTGAAAGAAAGAATAGAACATTAATAGGAACAATTTTTGCAATACCATCTTATTCAAATTTACATATAATTTTTTTGGGATGAAGCACCCCAAATACCAAATTACCTCTAAACTAGGAGCCCTACAAAATTTGTATAAGGCAACAAAACTCCATTTGAATTATGGTACAAAAAACAACCAAATTTATTCCACCTTAAATTTTTTGGATACAAAAGGAAACCAAATTTATTCTATCTTAAATTAAAGCTCATATATTCATTCCTAAAGAAATAAGAAAGAAGCTAGATTTTCATTTTTAAGAAGCTATCTTTTTAAGCTACAGTGAAGAATCTAAAGCCTATAGACTTATGAACACACAAAATCAGCAAATCCTTGTTTTTAGAGATATTCTCTTCAATAAAGATAGACATGATGCAAAAGCAAAATCATTCTCGCAAAAGAACAATGAAGAGCTTTTAATTGATTTGGAATTATTTAAGCACCCTTCAACAACTATGAGGTCTAATAAGAAAAACATACCTCATGCTCAAAGAATGTCTTCAACTACCACAAGATACGCATGTACTTGATTAGTAACAAATACATAGTACTTCTTTACATATGGAAGGACAATCCTTTTCTCACATTGATCTCATTGAAGCCTTCTTTAAACTATTATTACAAAATGATCAAAAAATCTTATTTCTTGAAGATGATGAAGTTAATTCTACATTGGAAGAACCAAGTCTTTTTCTAGTTTTTGACCTACAAAAATTATTAAACCAACTAAAAGATTTTTAGAGTCTATACAAAGAAAAAATATATATATAAACAATAATGTAATAAAAATCACCAAGTCCACCTTGTTTCTACCAATATAGAAGCTCTAAAATCTATTTAAGAAGCAATGAAGAGGGCTGATGCTCAAGAATGGCAACAAGCAAAAATTTCTGAAATTACATCCTTAGAAAAAAATAATACATGGAAAATGACCAAATTACCTCTCAATAAAAAATCAATTAGCTCAAAGTGGATTTTTAAAATTAAAAATAAAGTTGAAAAGTATAAAGCAAGACTAGTTGCAAGAGGTTTTACCCAAGTTCAAGATATTGATTATATGAAGACATTCTCTCTTGTAGTCAAACTTAACTCCATTAAAGTTCTTCTTGCCTTAGCTGCTCAACATAATCTGGAAGTACACCAATTAGACATTTTTAAATAGTTTTATAGAAGAAGATATATATATATATATATATATATATGTGTGTGTGTGTGTGTGTGTGTGTGTGTGTCCCTATTCTTGAAGGTTTATCCACTATACATATTAATATGATATATAAGTTAAATAAATCTTTATATGGCCTTAAATAATCTTTTAGGATATGATAACAAAGATTAGACCAATATTTAACACTTCACAAATATCAATGTCTAGAACTAGATACAAATATATATAAAGAAGAAAAAATGATAAGAATTTTATTATAATTACAATCTATGTTCATAACTATATAATTATTAGCAATAAGATTACCATAATTCAACAATTCAAAGACATTCTACAACAAGAATTTGTCATGTTAGATGAAAGTGAAATCCATTACATCGTAGGTAATGCCATCATAAAAAATTAAGAAGAATGATGGATAATTCTTCATTAAGAAAAATACTTAAGAAATAAACCTAATGAATTTAATATGTTGAATTGCAATCCATTAAGTATACCAATTCAACCAAGAATTTGTGACTAACTTTTTGAATGTAGAAAAGAAAACAAGAAGGTTTTATATTAGATAAGAAAGATTTTAATGGTGAGAAAAATTAGAGGAAGTATTATTAAAGAAGTTTTTTAGATATTAAAAGATTCATAAATACTTCTAGATATATCACTTGTCTTTAAAAACTTTTAGAAGTTTTCTATCTTTAAGAAGCACCTATACAAGTGTCTTACAACTTAGATGCTTAGTTTACAAGCCTTCTTATAGTTATAAAAAGCTTATATACAACATTTTTATTAAGTAATATATATTGATAGAAGCATAGAGCTATGTTCAATCTTCTTAACATATATATATATATATATATATATATATATATATATATATATATATATATATATACTTTAATATTATTTTATTTATATACATATATATTAGTTTTATTTTTATTTAATAATAATAATTTTAAAGTTTTTTTATAATTATATTTATTTATTTTTTTAGTTCTTCTTTTCTTTTCTTTTCTTGTCCACCTTTCAATTAAATATAATTATATTATATATTGATTAGTTTTGTAGATTTGTATCTTTGTTACCAAATTCAAATATATTAATTTAGAAAGATAGACTTACTTAAAAAGAATTATTAAGTGTTTAAATTAAACAAACTTAACAAAAAGCTTAAAGACTTGAAGTAGTTGTTAATAATTTAAAAGAAGCAAGAAAAAAATATATTTATACTTAAATAAAAATAAATTATAATCTAAAAATAATTACAAATATAATAGATGTTGATCCATAAAAGTATTATAGACAATTTATCCAACATAAATTGTAAAGTTTTAAAAAAATATTTTAGAATTTATAGTATTAAAAATAATTATGACAAATACATACTTGTGAAAAAACATTAATTGAATATAATTAGAATTGATTTTTTTTATGGGATCATTTCTTTTAAAGAACAATTTTGATTTCTCTCTTAAAAGACATTGAAAAAGATAGAATAGTTAATAAAACTAGATCTAAGAAATACTCTTAAGAACATAATTAATTTGGCATATTTCAAAAAATAAATATCATAATATAGATCAATCAATAATTAAAAATTAGAAAATCATTATTATTATTTAAATTTTATGATAATTATATTTAAATATATGTACTAATTTTTCATTTAATTTATAATTTTTTATTTTTATCAATGGAAAGAATTAAATATATATATATATATATATATATATATATATAATATAAGAATTACAGGAGCCGATTCTTAGCCATTAAAGACTCAATTGAAGTATAATTCTAAAGATTTTTATTAGTCAAAGAAATTAATATAGAAAGAATTAAAAGAAGTCAAGTTGAAAACATTAGACATGTGAATTGGTTTATGAATTTTGTTGTAAATTAAAGGTTTTTAAGTACTAAGAACGTCTTAAAGATAAAGATGTGTCTTAGGAGAGTACATAAATGTACTAACTATATAAATTATATTTTATTAAAAAAATTAGTTAACCATAAATTATTAAAAAAAATTGATATAAAATTTTAATATTGTAATTCTGACAAGTTCATATTTTATTAGACAACAGGATCTCAACATTTTTAAGGTGCATGATTGTACAATATTGCATGTAGTATTTTTAACTAGTTCTTTTTAAACTTACAAAGTTTAAAGATTCTAAGATTTGAAGTTGGTTATAAATAGTTAATTGAATAAAAGTGAACCTTGAAAAAAAAAATCTACTGAGTATACTCATAAAAATTGCTTTTAAGAAACAATATGTAGCAATATATGAAAAAAATTACAGTTGTAGAAGCGTATAAAAGAAATAAAATTGCATTTGGATTGATCTACATAATACTATACAAATGCAGTAACAGAAAGATTTAGATAGATATATGCTGTTCACAAGCGATTGCAACAACAATTCATTGTAATCATATTCCTCATATGTTACATAATCGCTTGTAACAGAGTATTTCGTAAAAATTGAGGTACGTTTTGCAATTTTAACCAAGTTCCCTTCATATTTACAACATCGGAGGCACCAAAATGTATTTTAGAAACATGTGGAACGGTCTAGAAGAATCCAGTTAGCTCTGCTTTCGGAGGCACCGCTTCAATGGCATCAGTATTTCTAAGACAAAGCTTAAGTAGGTACCTACTCCTGTCTGCAAGGTTTCCAGTACATATAAACAGACAATGTGCAGAAAGTTCCAATTCGATCTGTCAGGACAATCACAGAAAATTACTCACGTTTCGATCATTCGATACATCTCAATGAAATGCCCCCACATGCTATCCTTCTTTCTGTTGAATGAAAGAAAGACGAGGGAAAGTTCGAAGTAGTGTGACCAGGAAGAATGAATTCATCGACTCCGACCTGCGAAGATACAACCTGATGATCTAACCCCACAAAGCAACAACGATCAGTTTCGCAAGATGAGTTTACCTCCTGTGACGTGATGGGGTTGTGACAAACTGCGACGCGTCGAGATCGAGAAGAGGGGCCGTCGGAGCTTGCAGATCATGATGCACTCCACCCGATTCCCTTCCAACAGTTTCCAGTGCATGAGGGGAAAAACGATTCGGAAGGGAAACGGAGAGAGTGTATGATGACATTCAAAGCTGTTCTAGCGAAAGCATCTCCGCGCTACTAGACATGCAGGATCCCATGCCAGTATGGGTGGAGTCAAACGAACAATCTCCGCGTTGCGTGGCCTGAACGCAACGAAGACAGAACCGAGGGAGGTGCAAACCCTAACAAGACCATACTCCTGCCCAAAGTGGGTAGAAGAAGCATTAGCTGTGCAGCGGAAAGCGAACCCAAGCTCAAGCTTCCTCGCTCGTGCAGGCCACATATCAAAGCAAACCCTCCACCTTGCAACAGTTGCAAGAGGGAAAAAGGAATGACCCTCCTCCGCTTCTACCTAGAAACGGTCGATCCCGTGATCGAAAGCTGAACAGTCAACCTGTTTGCCACAGGAAAAATAAAAGCCAGCGTCCAACACTGAGAACGAAGGAATGGGTCAATCAATCTAGCAGCCGTTTAGGAACACCGACAAAGCACACCCCAGTCGTGCTTTCACATGTCCAGCGATTCCGAATCTTCACCTACATCAGCCTCGCTCGCTATCAAGTCAAAAGGGATGGCAACGACGCGGCTCGCCAGCACGGATCCGAGGGCAGTAGCAGCTATTGCACACATTTGCAAAAGCTGCTTCGCAACTCTCCGGAACACACACATAAACACACTCCGAGAGAGCCCCACCGGCGACTTGAGCCGAGACATGAGCCGCTCCGATGCAACCCGACATCCACAGAGCCCGAAATTCTACAATGGCGGCGGATTCGGGGGGAAGAGGAGGGCAGCTAAAGGAAATCCTCAGCTTCCGATCGGCGATGGGTATCGGTCATCGGGCGGCGAAATCGGTCTTGGGTCAAGCAGGGAACACGGAGCTACACGAGCTAAGTACGGAACGGAACGGAACGGAATAGGACTACGGACGGGTACGGGTCGTAGCGAACGGCTTGCGGACCCCACAACCACGGGTCGTGTGACCGATTCGTGATAGTGAACCCTACATCCTCCCCGGTACGGACCGAAGCTCCCCCCGCCCGCGCCTTTTTCACATAAAGCTAAAGCGGGCTTTGGAGCCACTTTGTTATTGAGTTTGAAAGATCGAAGCGAGTGAATGAGCATTCAGGTGTGGGAGCATTTTAATGGGTTCCTTTTATTTGTTCATTTTATTTTATTTATTTATTGGTAATTTATTTGTTGAGGTGTGGTTCTATAATTTAATTGTATTTGCGAAGGGGGAGTCAAATTACAGTAGTGGCTTTGTTTTAAGGTCAATCGGATAAATATGTTTTGATGTTTTGTGTGTGGGTACTTGCATCTTTGACCAACTAGCATCTATTTTTTCTTTCTCTTTTGACATGATTGATGTCTCCAAAGATGGTTCTCTATCAAATAAATGAATAAATAAATGATTTGCTTAATGTGGAAAGCTAATCTAGGGCCACTTGAAAGTGTGATTTGACCAAAAACATTGTTAAAGATAGAGGTACGTCTCCAAAGACCTTTGATTATTGATAAAAACAGCCAAAGAAAATAGGAGACAAGTAGATCACACTTTCAATTGTTTATTTTGTCTTATATTCTTATTTACTGTAATCTTTTAGTTTTTTTTATTTCTTTTTCTTTTTTTAGTAGAAAATTTTATATTTTCATCAAATACTAATTACATGAAGAAAAACACTTTTAGAATCTAATGCCAACAAACTACTTATAATTTATAGTTGGAATCTACTTAATTATATCAAAAAATAAGTTAGTTGTTAAAACAACAATGAGAAAATGAAGAAGAATACACACACACACACACACACATATATATATATATATATATATATGCACACACACTATCTAGTTGAAACAAAGGTTATATATATATATATATATTTTTTTTTTTCTTTATTTTTTTTCCTTATATTGCATTCTATTTATAAAAAATATATAAATTATTTAAATCTAAAAATACATATTTTATAAAAATAAATTTATATGATGATAAAGCATACAAAAAAATCTAATATTAAATATTTACTACTAGAAAGTCTTATAGAAGTTTCTTAAGATTTGCAAGGTTTGGTACCTTAGTGTCTAGTTGTAGGTTGTTTCAAATATTACTTTTTGAAAGTAAGAAACTTGTGGTACAAGTTTCAATAGCCACATAACATATCAATGAAAATCTAAATATCTCATTTGCATTTTAAAAACTTCTTTGAAGCTTCCAAAAAAAAGTATTATCTTTCTAATATATTTTTACTTATTTCTTCTTACTTTTATTTATTCATACTTACTTAAGTAATATAGATATTTATTACACATAGAGTTTAATCTAAATTTTATAATTCTAGAATACAAATTTAAATTATATATATATATATATATATATAAGTTATTAAATATAAATAAAATATATTACAAATATTACTAAAAATATCTTAGATAAAAAAGATTTAAAGGATATTAGCTTGGTTTTGTACTTAGAAAGTTTGTTATTAAGTTCTTTCAAATGTAGACAGAGTTGACAAAAATTGACTTAATCTTCATTCTAATGTATTTTTTTTATAATATTTTTAGTGCAATATTAAACATAATTGCCTCTGTTTAAATATTATATTAGTTATATTATTATAAGATTAAAATTTGGATTTTAAAATATATATTTCTTAGCTAAATTCTCTTTTGGTTGTATTAATTAAATATATTTATCTTATTTTATGATAAATATATTCAAATAATATTTGAAAAAAAAAACTACTTGATGTAAAAGATATCTTATGAATAAGATTTTTTAGCATGTATTTCATTGATTTAAAAATTTAAAAATATTATTATATATAAATATATTTTTATTATTATGGTCTTAGAAATACATAATAATTTTAAAAATAAATTTAATAATATGTAGAATTAGGAAGATCTTCCTAATTCTTCATATTCTTAAATAAGATGAGATGTGATAAAATATAAAATATTCTTTTAAATATTTTTAATATTATTAGTTTAAAATATTTTTTAGAAATTCTTTTAATATTTCTATATATTGTTAAGAGTTAATAGAAGGCTTTGTTAAAGAAAAGAAGATGCAAAATTCTAATGATATAAAAAATAGCCTCTTTCAAAACACAAACTTAATAATACATGCTATCTAAGATTTCTTCATAAGATCTATTAATCAAAGATGTTCTATTAACAAAGAAGTCAAATAACATTAAAAATATATATATATATATATATGGTTACTTGTAAAATAAAATTTGATATTCAAAAAATAATAGATATGAAAAAAGTGTTTGAAAAACGTGCATTTAATGCTAAGATAGAATTCATGTTTAAAAACAATGTAAGAATTGATAAGAAAGTGTTTTATAATGTTATCATTAATAGTATTAAATTAAAGAGAAAATGAATAAATAAAGTTGAATTAAATTAGGCTAGTAATTTAGTAATATTTAAGGATCATAGAGATGATTTTTCTAATTGCTATAAAAAATCAGAAAGTAAAGAGACAATTAATAATTGTAAATTGAAATTAAAGTTTAAAAAGCCAAAAAAAAAAAATTTAAAAAAATATCACACTTAGAAACATTGAGTCAAGGCAATTATTGAAGTATTGCTAATATTGGAGATATAAAAGACTAATTTTTGTTTTGCTTGCTTATAGATTAGAGCTCAATCATAACTCTAAAGAACTTTACAAGAAGCAAAAGCGACTAAATAATATAGAATTTAGATGGAAAATAAGAGCATGTAACAATATTTAAAGTAAATTTTATAGTTTTATTTAAATTTAGAAATATGAATTAGTAATTTTGTGATTAATTTTGTGATTAAAATATAATTTACTTACTTAATATAGAAAATCATATCTAATTATTAATAAACAAATAAAACTATTCAATCAAAATAAGATATATTTTTTTTGTTAGATTTTTTCATTAATAATTGATAAAAAGTAAACTTCATAATTAGATACTAATTTGATTAATTATTTCAAATTATTTAATTATTAAAATTTTATATATTTTGGAATTATTATAAATAATTAGTGATAATTATAATTTAATTTAGAAGTAATTTAGAAGTAAAGGATCATGCTTCATTAAGACTTATAAGCGATGCAAAATATTCTCCAAAAGGACCTTGAAGCTTTAATCTTATCAATCTACATACTTTCAAGGTGTTACAAACTATATAAAACTAATACATCAAATTATCAACTAGATATTGAACATACAAGTTTTTTTAATAAAAATATTTATTTTCAAAAATTGACTGCATCCTAGTATTTAAAATTACTCAATTGTTCCAAAAAATACATGAAGCCTTCAAATTTATTCTAGAATTTTTCTTTTTGAATCCTTTAAAATTATTACAGTAGCAATAAAAATTCATGGTTACAAAGAACTATCAATGTGTTGTAAAGAACTATTAATATGTTATAAAAGAACATCAGTTATTTGAAACATTTTTTACTCTTAAAGATAATTTTATTTAGTGGTTAAAAGAAAAGAAATGAATTGATAACTCATATTAACAACAATAAATCTAAAGAAAAAAAGAAGCAAAAGAAAAATAAAAAAAAAATACAAAATTATAGGAAATTCTTTAAAATAATTATGAGAATAATTATTAATTAATTATTAATAATTATGAGAATGCATCATTAATACTATTACATTTTTCTAGATTGTCTGTAATATAAAATTGGATTTCTAAAATCAAAAAAACTACAAGGGATAATACCAATTTATATTTTTATTATAAATATATAAAGGTTGTAAAATCAATGTTGAAAAATAGATGTTTACTTAATATATATAATCAAACCTTGTATATAATATGCACCATAGTTATGTCTTTGTATACTTTTGCAAAGTATTCTTTTATTTCTTGTAATAAAAACTCAACTTTACATGGAATTGAATAGTTATAATTTTTAATATAATCTTTATAGAGCAATAGCTTCTATTGCAATATCTGATGTTTAGATGTAGATATAAATTATTATATTTTTAGCTTACATATATTAAAATTAAACCATCTAAAATTTTCTATTTAATAATTCATCAGAATATGTTACAATCTTAGCATCAAAAAATACAATATATATTTTGGATGAATTATGTAATACATTGTATTATTTTTGTATGGTTGTGAATGTAATGCCTCCTCAATTGAATAATTCCATTAAAGGCTCTTATGCCTATAATAGCTATAAATTATTATTTTATTAAATAAATGTCAACTTCTAAAAGTAATCAAAGATATTTTGGCAAAAACGAAATACTTTGTATAATAATCCTACAATCTATCATAACAGTGGCATTTTAAAATATCAATAATAATTATGAAAAAATAAATAATATTAGAACATCCTCAAAACTATTAAAAAGTATGTTCTTAATTGCTTAAAATATCCTAAAATAGAAAGTAGCTAGTGCTTATGTTAAGATTGAATTAAGATCTTTTGATAATTAACAATAATAATATAATTTTGTATATTGATGTTTGATGATTAATTTTTATAAAAATGCTTTATAAAGTTTTTTAGAAACATAGTTATTTCTTAACAAGTATTAGAAATACATTTAGCTAAAATTGTTGTTTTTTTGTTCCTAGATAGATGGATATGTTACATTGTATCTTGAATTGTTATTTGTTAATTTTTTTTAAAAAAGTACTAAATTATTGATAGATATGCATGTAGCTTGTAAATTCTTGCTTCTTAAAGATTCTTCCAGGATAATCTTATTTGGATTATCTTTATGTAGACCATAAAGCAATCAGATGCCTCCTTCCACAATTTCACTGAACCATTGTTTTTTTTTTAAATTAACATTATTTTCATTTTAGATTTTATTTTTATGTTTTGACTGTAGGGCCATTTAGAGTTGAGATTTTCATAGTTTTTCAATTGTATTGTTGTTTCATTTTTCTCTTAGTTACCATTGTCTCAATCTTTGTGGAAGACCATTCATGATGTACATTGCCTTGCTAGGGTGGTATTCATCCTATCAAGGTTTCTTAGTTTCTTAGTATTGAGAGGTAAAAAACAAACAGTATCATCTGCTTCCAAAAAACCCTTCTGTCTAAATTTCATGTGCAAAATCAACCTCCCGAATCCACAAACTTTAGATTGTTATCCTCCTCGATGTCCACACTGATTGTGCTCGAATGTCGAAGCGAAGATGCTATTCCACAACACTCGAATCCACAAACTTTAGATTCCACTCGAAGCATCCATGCAAAAAAGCGCCACCTCCCGTTGTCGAACATCAAGCCTTCCATACACTAACTTTACGACAACTGAACTCAGTCACTGGGGGGCAGCACCTGCTTCTTGTGGGGTGAAAAACCAATTAAGTTTGCTCTAAAACTGCCAGTTTGCCTCAGAAACGGCGAATTTGAGCGAACACCTTCATAACCCAGAGAGTCAGTGAAGGAGAAAAGTGAGCGAGAGCGGCATGCGGTCGTAAAGCCAGAAGGCAAGTTTTCACTGTCGTCACTAAGTCTGCAGGGGCGTTGTCACACACAGGGAAACAACCACGGAGGCTCTGATCGGTAAACAAAGTATATGCGGAATCGGTAGTTTCCAGACAACTAACTGGTGCGGGGAGGACTTCAGCAGTGAGCGGCTATCTTTTAATCCAAGATCCGAAAGGTGTGGTCTTTGTCACAGCTTGCCACCGCCGATTGCATGGAGTAGGTTGTGTTGGGAATCGAGGAAAAACCGGCACGGTCTGATCACCCAATCAGTGACCGGGGGGGATTGTGGGTTGGGAGTCATCAACGACGACGACGGCATCATCCGTCAGAAGAGAAACACCACCCTTCTCCAATCTGACATTCACCGCGTCAGGTGGGGGGGGGGGGGTCCGGCGAGGAAAATGCGGTGTGGGAAGATCGGCACCGACCAGTGTCAGCAGACCCACTATGTACAATTCACCAAGATTTCCCAATCGAGTTCGATAGATCGCAGTCAGTTGATCCCACTGGTGAGCTTTGCGGGATGCAAAACTGGTTGGTAAGAATTCGCTAGAAGCGTCAGGGATTACTAACTTGAGAGGCCTGATTGACCAGTTCTTCTCCGAGAATCTACTTTTTGCAGTTTTGTTTGGATCCAGTTTCGTGTTGTTTATATTCGTTGGTGGAGTGCGTCGTACGTATGGGGTCACCGATTCAGTAGATAATCATTTAGGGCCTTGTCTGAAACTGTATTCTTCGCTACTCATCGCCTTTCGCAAGGGTTCAGCACAATTGCGATCATGGGAATGACTGGTTGTGGTTTTGGCAGAATTAACGTCGTGTTGGGTTGCTTGCTCAATGCCGAAGTAGAGGGTTCCTGGTAGTCGCACCGAGTTCTGGAGCTTCTCACAATTGTAGGTCAGGAAGTTCCTTTTTGATTCGTGAGATGTTGCCTGTGACCTCTGCATAATGCGTCTTCAAGCTCAGATTTCCGATTTCATCATAAACTCTCTCCGTTTCCCTTCCGTGCGTCTGAAGTTGTCGATCTTGTGTACCTCGCTCATGAAAGACAGGGGAAGGTAATCGTTGTGAGTGCATCATGAATTGAAACCTGTATCGATCCACTAACTCTGCAGCACTGGTTATTCAGACATGTTGAGGTTGGCTTCTCGAGATATGACTTAGTGGACTAGCCTAGAAGGAACAGTGTAGCATTGTCTTTCTCCGCCCAACATGGATTGGCACATGATTCATCTTTTTGAATTACACTCAATGATTTTCTTTAGGTTGACTGATGTGCTGGCTTGAAAAGAGTGATCATTTGCAACAACGTGTTAGTAAAAGGTATAGTCCTGATTACATTTCACAATAATACTCTAGGAACTCAGGTCAGTCCTTATCCTACTTGAATTTAACTGGCCAAAACACAATCGACTTACATTATGTAGATTTGTAGTACAATGCTTCCTATCTCATTTATGGTTTTCATATCTACTTTGTGAAGAGAACCTGCCTACCTAAGTTGTCTTGTAATTCAATCCAAAATAGAAGTGGTGCAAGCTTCCTACTTCCTTAAGTTTATAGAAGCTCAAGCAAACTAGAAATTTGAATTCAACAAATAAACATTGAAACTAGTTGAAAGTATGAAGAAACATAAGCTAAACTACTAGTCAAAGAGATTGTGATGATAATGTATTGTCTCAAAGTTGAAATTATAATTTAATAATATAAAAAATAAAATATAAAAAATATTTATTAATAATATTATAATTTTTATTATATTATTATATTGTAATTTTTAATACATAAAATTTTTATTTTTTGAAAAATAATTAATTTACAAATTTAAATTTGAAACAATACATTATCATCAAAATCTCCTTGATTATGAGTCTAATTTGTGTTTTCTTGTTAAATAAACATGTCATGGAGGAATACAAGAACTCATGACATTTTGTATGTTACATCACAATAAGACCAAATATCCGTTGCAAATCTGCATGTGAGTAATTCTAAAAGAATTGAGGCCTTACTATCAATTATAAGATGCCATAACTCCACTAGATTTTTTAACACAACTCCTAATAGTCCCATGCACTTGTCAACACTTAAACCCTTGAACCTGGACCCTGGACTCTGATAGTAGCACATCTGAAATATAGTAATCTGCTATCAGCCATGAAAGAATGCACCGAAACTGGAAGTGCATCCGCACACAATAGTTAGTCATAGCACCAGCAGCAGACGTAGTTTGGAAATTTTCTATCCTGTATTGCGCGTGGAACACTGAACTTCACGTCGCCTAGCGTAGGTAGGTTCAAAGTGTTACTCATGCAACAAACAAACGGCGACTTGTTCCAATATGGCTGACGACTAGATATTCAACACTTATCCATGCATTCCGACTTTGATGCCCCGCGAAGCAAACACACGGGGCCTGCTGCGTTGACGAACAAGTAACAAATCTAAGAGCCACCTCGGCCATACAGAGCCGGCTGCAACAGTGAACGCGGCGGGAAGACAACGTGGGAAGTGTGGTTGAAGGAGAACAACGGCTTAGAACAGAAGGCATAGAGGAAAGGGAAGGAATCGAACACACAACAAATCACGAAGAGGAAATTCGATTCTTCGTCCAAGCATCGCAAAAAAAATTGCGGGGACAGATCGATTCGAGAAAAAATTTGAAGCTCCGCAATTACAGCCCGCCGATTCTGTGCTGCCAACCGTTCTCACCGTACCGATTCCCGTACGGCACGTACTTCTGAAGTACATATACCGTAAAAATAAATTCGTAGCTCTGTCGCTTTCTAGGTTTAGCATGCAGAGACTAGATCTGGGGCGAGTCGGAGCTCGGCGGCACAATTTGCCGGAGTTGAGGTCACATGTGGTTGATTCGAGTCAGAATTGCTGCATTTAGAGAGAGTAGGTGGGTGGGAACTTTAGGGCGGAGTGCGGCGAGACGTTGTTCAGAGTATCGGAAGAAAAAGCTGTGGTGTAAGCACGGGAAGGTTCAACCAGGTTGTGGGTTCCGCATATGCTCGTTGTCGGAGTAGTTGAGAGGGATAGGTGAAGATTGGATGCCATGAACGTTTGAGATTACACGTGTGAACGTGAAGTTTACAACTTTCGTTGGCACTTGCTTGTCAGAAGACTATCCACAACCATCCTTGGTGCTTGCGCATCGGAGGTAATTATCCGACGAACGGAGGCTGAAGCTCACGCTCGTGCAGGCCCTATATAATGAAGGCTCCGAATGTTGATTCCACTTCAGAACTCATCTTTGCTTGTGGCAGTTGTGTCTAGCACTGTCGGTTACGTCCTTTCGGCGTGTCTGGGATCGGTGTGTCGCGCAGTTACACAGCTTGCATTTCGGTGTCCACTCTCTCCGTTTCCCTTCCCATGATGGCTAGCCTTGAGTAAGTACATATGTTTTGAACACATGTATGCTTGCTTAAAATCCTTTGTCGGAGGGAATCGGAAAGAGTGTACAATGAATTGCAAGCTTGATTGATTCGATTCTGGTTTACATCAGTACCTCGAGCTTGAGCTTCTGGATTCTGGTTTCACAATGATTTCAGTGCATGCATCCCAAGAACACGACACGTAGATTGCAATCCACTGAATGTCGCTCCGCTTCCTTGGACGTGGTTATCTTCCTTCCCTGGTAAGTGCAACATGAACTATTGCATAATGAATTCTTGTAATTAGTTACGCATGAGAACATTCATTTTCTGAGGCTGTCTTTAGCTTCGATCACCGGCAGGTAACACTCCTCTTCTTCCCATGAATGCTGAAATCGGAGGGAACGTGTCGGAGCCGAATACAAATACTGTACTGGTTGTTACAAACCTCGTCTGAAACCCCGAATTGTTCGAAAATCAACACCGCTATTCCTCGGTAAGAATCGAGAAGATTATTTTCTTGCTTTCTGTTTTTCGTTTTGTTTTGTTCCTATTCACTAGTGTCGACAGTTACGACGGAGTATTAAGTTATCTCGGCGCACACGGAGCTTGAACATCACTAATGGTTGCTGCCACTGCAACTTCTACGATCTCGAATACTCAGCCAATCTCCAGAGGTGTGAAGTTCAAGCACATCATAGACGGTGGTCACGTCGGGAAGAAAAACGTCGCCGGGTAACCGTGGGATGCTTTGTCGGATGCACAGCTATTAGGATTTGGTCTCGTGCATCGTGGCTATGAACATGCAGTCGAAAATTGTGAGAGTATTTGACACGGCGAGGCGAGGAATTTCTTTGTTTTGACTCATTAAATGTATGTATATATATATATATATACATACATATATCGACTATTGTAATGTACACCATGCTGAGTGAAGGTGGTTATTGGATAGATCTAGCGTTCTCTGAGTCACAAAACTTGATGAAGTGAAGCATTCTGTACTGCTGTAACTTTTTTTTATGTCTTTAGTGAAGATCTAAATTTTTGTAAGTTTACAACTACACAATTTCTTTGTTGTATATATGTATGAAATAAGTAAAGCCAATATTTTTGCTTTCATCACTGTTCTACTAGATTTTGTAATGCATTTTGATGTATATAGATATTCTTATATAGTCCCTCCCAGAACACATTCATTTACATACGCAATTAATAGTTAATTACTGGAATCTTAAAATGGAACTTAAAACCTAATTCTTGCATATTAAGTAGTGCAAACACAATTTGTAGTATACCTTGAGAAAATATTTACAATTAATAAATAGTTTAATCTATCCAAATGTGTAACTCCAATTTTATTTTTACTATTTTTGAATTACTACTTATTGCATCCATTGAAAAATACTAGACAAAAGACATAATTCTCTATGCTAGCAATAAAATGTAAATATGACCTATCACTTGCAATTATTAGAAACTGTATTATTCTAGAATACCCTTGTGACCAGTACATGTTTTGGCATCCATGGCATGTTCATTATTGTGCTTTTAAAAAAAATATGTAGATTAAATTTAAATTTTCTCTAAGAACTTATGTTATTTTGATCAGAAAATGACAACAATATAAACTTAAAATGTTTTTCAAAAAAATCATTGTATAATATAAATTAAATAAAGAAATTAATTATGTGTTTTTTGAATTGTAATAAAAAAAAACATATTTATTATATTTTTTATTTCATACTTGGAGTTACTAAAAGTTTATGGAACTTTTTTTTATTAATTTGTATAGGTAATCCTTAATTATTTAAATTACATAAATTTTGATAATGATTCAATAAACATTAAAAAATTATCACATAACAAAGAACAAGTATATGAGTATATATATATATATATATATATATATGTATATATCTATAGGATCAGAAATTAAATTTAAGATAGAACCATCTCTTGCTTATGTCCTTTCACAATGAACCTAGCTTTGATGCGGCAATTGCAAAATCACATGTAATTTAATATCAAAGTTTTAACTTGTGCCAATTAAATATTTAATCTATCAATAAAGTCTTCGATCTAATGTTTTTGTATTTATACTTTAAGATCAGATAAATAGATATTAAATATTAAATATTTTAGCTCAAACATCCACTAACAGCGCACGCTGTCGCTTGGATGATTCATATTTCATTCATTGGGCATGGAGGTGCCACGTCAGCTTGCACAGTGAGGGTTTCACCATTTAGTTGTAAAACCGCTTGCAGGGTGCGCTATGTTTGTTAGAATCGATCGCATCTTTTCATAGTCCCCTGTTTTGAGTGTTTGAAGTAGATGCAACGCAATTGTCCCGCGTGGAGTTCTCGCTTTTGTCACGCCGTTTTCTCATCATTAAAGATATAAATATGCCTTTGGTGCTTAATTTTTAGCTCTTGGATTTCGAGTGGTTTGATACAACACGTTTCCTCAGGCTTGTGTTGTTGCGTACGAAGATGTTTGCTGCTCATTTGCCAGCTATGGTCATATCATTCCCGAGGACGTTTGTTTAAATTTTTTTTGCTTGATGATGTTCTTTTCCAGATTGCTCCGCGGTTTGCTCCCTGTGGCATCATTGCAGTGAAATTATGGCACCTGTTGCAACTGGTTGTATTTTCATCTTCATCGTCTCCAGACACCTGTTCAATGCTGTGTCTCGTCTCTTGTATCACATCCTGAACCATTATTATTTGATTTGAACCAAATTTTAGCTTAAATCTTCTATGTGCAGGCGTTAGCATTCTCTTGGATGGAAAGGGCCTGATTCCCAAACTTGAAGTACTTTTCTTTTATTGTGTCCAGCTGCCTGGTGTGTTCTACCACGTTATACTCTTTTGAGCGGTTCGCAATCTTCAATGAGGATTTTGGTAATTAGTCTCAGGGAGGGGCTGTTGATGCACCGTTTTTGCCATTTAGAAAACTCGATCCGGAGAACTGTGTCTTTTCAACCAATTTTGATGATGGAGGAAGACATATGACTTGGAAGACTGCGCGTGTGCTTTGCATCGGCTCTTTGCACTTCGAGCTTTTAACATTCAGACAGCGCAGGTTTGAGATCACTAGACTTCTTATTTTCTGTATCTCCTGTATCTTGATGACTCTTTATGTTTTGATTTCCTCAAGGATCTGGTTTTTGTAGTGTTAAAAGATCAATGCTCGGGATATTGAGTTTTACCAAATACTGCAATGACGTGATAGAGGTGTTAGCTTGATGCCGTTGGTAGATTTTACTGAGTGAAAGGTTTTTGTGTTCCAGTTTACTGAGCACTTTCCCGTCTTCTCCCTCAAACTTGTGATATCTAAGCCCCTAAAATTTTATCTAGAATGTAGCAGCTTGAGATGAATGCTAGTGTGGTCATCAGTAATCAGTTTGACCTCTGAAGGGTCTAGTTTTAACCAGCAAACTACGCATATCTTCTCAAAAGCTGCCGCGTCTAGCTGGGAACATTAGGGATGTTAAGTGAATTATTCCATTGGTCCCGTTATACATGGCCAATCATGTTTTGGCAGAATTTTACAAGTGACACTGGAGCAACAATCCAGAGGATCGTGTACGTCTGATCATGATGCAAATCGTGGAGGTGTAGATGCAATTGAAGTTCTTTGATCAGTGATTATAATTTATTACGGATAAGGTTAGTTCTTCTGTTGTGCTATCTTCGATGCACCTCAACAGAAACACGAACATTCGGCTCATTACTTAAATATTTGGCATCGGGTTCCGCTCTCATGATAAGATTCTCCAGTTTTGCTCCTGCTTACTGATTGATGCGGTTCCCGATGTACCTTTCTTATTATCATAGCGCTGTGTCCGAAATTGTAGAATGGTGCACTTGTGCAGTGAGGACCATGTGAAATACTGATTTCGCTACTCGCCCTCTCAACCATCAGGTTCACTGTATGGACGGCGCGCCTTTTATGTGGGTTCTTAACTTCCATGTTGATATCTCCTGCTTTGAATAATCTCACATAGCTTTGACATCATCCAATGTTATCAAAGCCATGTGGGATTATTCAAAATAGTGCCCTCTGTCCTTCAAGACCTTCAACACAGTTGCTGTATTACTTAGTAACACTTGGCTAGGGGCTCGTCTCGAGATTCAGCCACGACAGCAGGATTCGGGCTTCTGCTACGTGCCTCTCCTTATCATGGTGAATTGCTGCCATTCTTTCTCTATTACTTTGGATAGCTGCTAAGGTAAAGAAAAAGAAAGCAGAGGCACGCCAATGGTTCTTTTACTCTTTTAGTATTATCTTTTTTCAATTTCCATTTTTTGTCGCATTTGAAATACATATTTCTATCTAATAACTCTGGTCCTGATATTTTTGGTACATGTTCTTACTCCTTATGATAATGTTTCGTCATGTTGCAGTAAAGAATGTCTAAGAAAGAACTGTATCAAGGAGTAGAATGTGTAAGCTTTAGCACATGCAATCCAGGAGATGATAGTTTTATGGTATGTACTCTTGGTGCGATCGTCAATATTTTCTCTCGCAATTTTCGTGTCGATGACCGGTTTATCGCATCGTGGGGCTATAGAAATCTTGATCAAAATTGTGCAGTCGTGAAGCAATAAGTTCAATCGAACAAGTTTCTTTTGGTTGGTATCGACTGTTGCAGTAGTCACAACGGTGATTGTAATGAGACGCGGTTCTAAATTAAGTCCGCCCACCCACTTGCCCTGTCCTTATTTACGTGTCGAAACATCCTTCTATGTATGGTGTAGGGGGAGTTGATGGGTCTCCTTCTTGACCCATTCATAAGGATAAACTATAATGTGTAGAATGCTTCGTAATACTATCAGCAAGTGCGAACCTGTATTTCTTGCAAACTTGTCATATCACTCTGGTGTAGGTACTCCAACACGTTCGGCACGTTAGTAGCCTCATTTTTCAAGTGGGCCGATATTGGGTGTGTTTGTCGATCTATTTCCCACCTCCACACTGATTTGGATAATTGAATCAGGGTTCCGGCTGTTCACAGCTCTGAATGCCGAAAACTTGAAACGCATGAGCTTCACATGTTATAGTCCCAATCTAGCTGGTGCAGAATCGTGAACTTGTTACACACCCTGTCTTCCACATGAGATAGTTTCTTATTTATGCAATCACTTGCATAAACAGTCTCATGCCTTTCCTCTGGTTACTGTCATTGGAGACTGACTGATGACAATGAATCAGTTCACATCCTCTCCAGTGAACACTAGTCCCAGATCTACTACACTCAGCCTATAGACATTTCCCGATGCTTCTACCTCACAGGAGGTCATTGTCAATCGCTCATGTGCTTTTTCTGAGGAAATATAATTTTAGCCGTTTGCGGTGAAGCCCTACTTCACAGAGTCGAATAAAAATAAACAAACTCTTCATTCAATGGTCAACGTCTCTCACAGTATATGTGCAGATACTGATGTGATATCGAAGAGCAGGTGCAACCCATATATATATATATATATACACATATTTATACAACAACTTCAGGGTCAGATTAGGGTTTGCAAAATAAGGACTTGTTTCTGAGTGTGAAGGAGAGGTGTAGAAAAGTGCTATGTATCCTGCAACATCTCCCTGAGATAAAAACATGGATGCATGGCAGAGCAGCTTGTAGGAGCCAATTGCTTGGGGCTGCAAAAGACCAGGGCAGGCCATTCTCTCTGCCCTAGTTGACCAGCAATGTCAAGTGGGTGTTGTAGACCTGGCAAGCAAAAAAAATATCTGCAACTTGCAAGTTGCAACCCATGTTGTTGATGATATTGTTTTTGTTGAAGCTGTTGGGTCCCATGCTAAGTTTGTGCACTCCCAGCTGCTTTCTCTTTGCTAGGCCCTTCACTAAGATGAGAGCACAGGTGCATGCCCCATCCCAGTGTGGCACTGACATCAAGGCCAAGAACTATAATTGAAGCCATGGTATAGGTTTTTATTGTGATTAATTTTTTATCATTGTCATTACAAAAGAAGTGATGAAACTTAGTGTGGATTCTCTACATGGCACTTCCTTTCTTAGCATAATCAGTTCTGAAGTCTGCACCATTGATGTAGATTTGAGAACTTCTGTTTAATAAGAGAAATATCTATGAGGAATTTGCTTGTTTCTCTGATTGTTTTAATAGATGATTGATTCACTAAACATCCATGTATTGCTTTTGATAATGTTTTCTCATTCTAAGCATCCTTAAAACAAAATGCAAGTCCATCTATGCTTTGTTATAATCACGTGGTTTGCTCATGCTAGTTTTATTATATTTATAATGGTGCACATTCTGGACTGGATTTCTGTGTGTGGTCATTGTGTGTTTGATGGATTCATATTGACTTCATGTTCAATTTGATTGAGTAGTCAAATCAAAAATATTTTAAATATATATATATATATATATATATCCACACACTAACAATAACAATTGACTGAAGTGTATTTTTTTGTTTTTATGTTTTCTTTTTTCTTTTTTTGTTCTCAGCGAAAAGGAACAGCTACAAATTCTGACTTGGATTACACTTAAATTACACACCAGTCTTTAAATGATGGTTTATGCCATTATTGATGCCAAAACCAACCATTCTATAGGTAAAAACAACATAATAAAAACCTTAAAAAGAATAAATAATTTATTCATATACATAAAAATATTTACCTAATTTATTTTAAAATAAATAAATGTATATATTTAATTGAAGAAATTAAAGAAAGTAATAAATTTTAGAGCAGTATAAATTATTATTTTAACCACTAAATTAAAAAATATAGTAAAAGATGAACCCAGTCTCTATTATATAAAAACAGCTTGGGGTGTAAGAAAGAGACAAAGAAGCCTTTTCATCAGCCAAATATGGAAATATGATGAAGGAACATGAGAACAAGGAAGTGAATGGATGAAAAAGTTCATTCATCCATTTCAGGGAAAGAGGGAACCAGGCTCTGCACTTCCGTTCGAATGAATACCCACCAGGATAATAAAACGCCCTGTGATTGGCCCGGAGGCATTGCCGACAGACCCATTCCCCCCGGTTGGGCCACGCTGGCGACGTAGTGCTGACGCGGCCCCACCCAGATACGATCCTGCCGAGGTGGACTCCACGTCACGGAGCAGGGCAGGTGGGACAGACTGGACGGTGAAGTGGTGGGGTCGGAAATGGGGCCAATGGAGGAAGAATGCGCCTAAATATCTCCCAGCATCACGGTTCCAGGGGTTCCTCCCCCCTCCGCCAATCACAGCCCAGAACTATATATGCAAAGCTGCCACCTGTTCCTTTCTAAGGCTCGTGAGTGGTTTACGTGGCGATCTTAGCGGGGAGATATTTTCTCACAATCTGGAGCTCAGCGGGTTTATTTAAATTTGGGGTGCGAATCAACCCCGTTCACACGGGCACGTCTCCCTGCTTTGTTTTTTTTTTGTCCTGATTCAGTTTCGTTGTTGTTGTTGTTGTTGCGTCGATGATGATAGAGCTTAGCCCTAAGAGAGGAGGATCATGAAGAAGAAGAAGTAGTACCTTACCTTGTCTACTACCTTCACCGAGATAGATAGATAGATAGATAAGCTCGTGGACTTGGCTTAGAATTGGTTTGTCACTTTCTTTCTTTCTTTCTTTGTTTCTGGTTTTGCCGATTTTAGCAGGGGAGTGGGGTTGGATCGTAGCCCGATTGACGAGAGATTGCGATGGTTTGTGTGGTGGGGTTGAGGATTGCTGGGGAGGAGGAGGAGAAGGAATAGCATCGTGCGTGAATGAATATCTGTAGATGAGGGAGACGCTCGTAGTGGTGGTGAGGAGATTTGCACAGTGTTGAATCCTTGTTTGCGTGATCTCGCTTAGGCTACTCTGCACGCGGTATTGGAATTGTGTGTGTGTGTGAGAGAGAACTAGAGTAGTGTCTGCTTTTCGCGGGAGAGGGTGGGTTCAGAGAATAAGGAACGACGGAACGGAAGTAGAAGTGGTATTTTTGGCTCTGGCTTCGCAATTTCTGAAGTGCCTGTCTCTGTCTTGCTCCAGAGTATGGATCTCTTACACTTGAAATGCGGTGTTGTTAAAGACAATTCTGTCTATGATCTTCGTGTACGCTTAGGCTTTCCTTTGTGCACAGTTTTGGAGAGTACGAATACAACAGAGGGAGATGTAGTCTTGGGGGTCGTTCTTGTTTAGAATTTTGGAAGTTTAGTATCTTTACGCCCCGCGATTTTTGGTCGTGTTTTTTATTTTTATTTTAGTGAAGGTCTCGAGAGCGAGGACTGAGCACCTATTCCAAAGAACGAAAACCTTGAATGGAGTTCGCCTGTCTGGGTACGCTCTTAAAGACTGCCGGTATTCCTGTGCAGGCTGCCTCTGCGCTTTGAACTGCGCGATGTAGGTAAACCTCTTCCCGTGACGCACTTGGCTCAACACCGGCTTTGAGTGGGAGCAGGAGCGTAATTTCTTGAATCAATATTAGTTTAAGAGTCGAAATGGTGAAAAGTAAGCGGCAGAAGAAAGCGAGGCGAGAAGAGAGGGCTTGGAGTACGTGGCTGTGGGGAGCAAAAGGAAACGCAGTTTGGGATGAGAGTGGTCGCATCGCATTGCGGATAGATCAAGCTTTGCGAAAAAATGCAAGAGCAGCTGCGGCTGAAGTCAGCCAGGTAGAGAGCGAGCAGTTTGCGTGGCAGGCAGGACGCTGGGGACATCAACCTTGTTCGGCTCAAGCAGATGGCGAATTGTTGAAAGCCGCTCTTATGTCTCTAGGAAACTTTTCCTTAAATGAAATTCAAGAAACTGAGAAGAGTTCTACTTCGGAATCTGACTCAAGAAGCCAGAGTTCGGGAGATGAGGCCGAGGGTAGGTCCGCAACGAAGATCGATAGTACCTCGGGAAAATCCGGCAGTAGTCATGAAACTCTTGGATGTAGGGAAATTCACGAGTGTCTAGAATGTGGGCGGAGAGGTGGTTCAATGGACGTAGATAATCAAATTCCTTCACATGGGAGTGTTTCAAAATGTCAATGTACAGTTTTGAAGCAGATATCATATCGACAGGAGCATCAAGAAGATCCAGTATACATTCCCAGAGGGCTGATTATGCGAGACTCATGGCCAATCTTTTCATTTGGTACAGAAAGACCGATCCACTGCAGCTGCCTTAGGAATCTGGAGAAAGCTGGTGAATTTGTAGATGATACTCGGAGGAAACGCCTCGGAAATCTATCCCCTGTTGATAGAGTTTCAGATGATGTCTTGTGAGTTTTGCCTTTCCTGTTCTTATTGAGGTATTGGCTGTGCAATGGTTCCGACGTGTTGGGTATGACTTATGTGCACATGGCATTTATCGCTATCGTCGGGATAACGTTCTCGTAAAATGGTCCTTATATGGTGAGGTTGACTATCTATGATTAATTTGTATGCACAGTGTTTCAGTAACTAACATTCTATTAATTGAAGACGAACCTCTGAATATTTTGGAAGCAATGACGTTTAGGGTGATAACCATGGCTGCAAGTTGATGTTTTAGAACGTGTCTTTGTATGAAACCATAGTTTTCTTTTTTCAGAATTTACATAAAGAGAATAATGTGCGTCACATTTGATATGTATTGGCATGTTAATTTGTATTGTTGTTTTCATACCCCTGGTCTGTGCTTCCTGCTCCTGCATGAGGTTTTTTTTCCTCCCCCTCTACACTTTGTAGTGTATGTCTCTCTGTATCAGAGTGCATTCCTTTTAAGTATTCACCGGAGTTGTATGTTGCACCGGAGTTTCTAATCATATTCTGTGCGTGATATCAGAATGCGCATATTTGCTAAGCTATCGAGGAGGGAGGTCATTGGTGTTTCGTCAGTTTGTCGAAGATGGAGGGATGTTGCAAGTTGTGAGCCTCTGTGGAGACACGTAGAGTTTGTATCAGTGGCCGAATCTCTTGGCGACAGAGAGCTTGGTCTTCTTGGAGAGAAGCGCCTGAAGGTTCACATTTGACTTTGTTGTATATGTATTTTCATTAATGTTCATTATTCTCGTGTTTAGATGTCAGTTGACATGAAACACATCGTTGTTTCGAAGTTTGGTTCTATTACAAGTCCAGAGGTCATATTCCAAATGACAGGAATTATAAATTTGATGACGGCGCATTGATTGAGCTGTATTATTGCTACATTATTGTGACATATCGCTGAAGGAATGTTTGTTGCATGGCAGCACACGACTGTGTTGTCCCTGGCTCTCTGCTGGCGTGTATCCAGCCAAGGTTTCGGATCTCTCATCCAATCTCAGTGCGGAAAACAGCTTCTTTGTCTGGATCTTTCCTTCTGTGATTTGGATGACTATGTGGTAAGGATTTAACCCTTTAGCGGCGGCCATGTTTTCGATTATGTCAATCCCACAATGAATGATACGATGTGTGAAGTTTCTCACTATAAACATATTACATAGCATTTTTTGCAGAATGATACAATCTTGATTTGATTTTGCTTTCAGTGTGCTTCTTTCTTTGAACGTTAGAAAAGATAAGAAAAAAAGGAAAAAAGTCGCTGTATTTGAAGTTTTGCACTTAGAACCATAGATTAGAAAATTAAGCGTTGTATTTAATAACTTAATTTTCACTGATTTTATTCCAGTTTGATATCTTCTTATCTTTTCAGCTTGCTTGCAATTCTACTTGGTTTGAACGTTGTCTTTGTGTATAGATAGTGAAATAATCTAGTTACATTTCCATTGTAAAGGTGAACAAGGTTGTTGAGAATTGCTTTCTACTTCAAAGGCTTCGGTTATTTGGAGGGCGAGATTCTGTCAGCGGGCAAGCTTTAGCGGGACTATCCAACTTGTCTCAATTACGAGAACTGGATCTTGGCCTTTGCGTTAATGTTTCTCAACATACCTTGTAGGTTCCTCTTGTTGCCTTATATGGTTAATTATCGATTAGAGTTTTATTTGTTCGGGAGCAGATTGATTCTATATTTTGGAAAACTCTGCAGTTTACATACAATTAATTCATAAATTTCTCTTTTAGCATGCAATTTATAACGCATCTTCCTCACCAGCTGAGCAATTTTAGGATTTGTTTTCATATTCATTTTCATTTTTGTTTTTTACGTACAGATCTAATTCTTAATTAGTTCTAAATAGCGTTGTTGTGCGCTCCTGGAATCAACAGGAAGGAAATTGGGAGAAAGCTGAAGCTACTAGTAATTCTATCTCTTGCTGGATGCTCGCGTGTTACTGTGGATAATCTCATGTACCTCTGCGGATGTGTTTCTCTTGAGGTATTCCTTAAAAATTATGTATTTCATTCAGTTAACATCTGCGTCTACGCGCATCTTGTATCAATGATTGGTTTTCATGTTCGCTTGTTTGGTCTTCTACGTAACATTTTTATGATGTCAATAGGATTTTGTTACATATCCTGTTGTTAGAGTTCTGAAGTTCGATTTGACTAACGTTGTGATGCACGTTTTTTTACAGGCTTTGTGTCTTGTAGGTTGCAAGGCTATTTACCCAAATCAAGCTAGTGTGATCGCGCAGGAGCTCATTAATGGCGGTTGCGTTCGGTTAGCTATGGTTGAAGCTGGGAACCAACTTCCCAATGCAGCTCCATTTCCGGCTCGACCCCCACCTCCACCTCCGTTGCTCTACCCTGCACGGGGCGTGGACTTCAAGATACCTGGTTCTCCCTCGGATGATAACACACTTCGTGAGTCTAATGAGAATGTTGGTACACGTGAAAATCGCCCTGCCTTGGATGACCAACAAAATACTGAGAAATCGCAAGACAAAGATGTAAGCTTCTTATTTCACTATTGTAAATGACCTTCACGGGAACGAACTTTTGAAGTCAGCCCATTTGACATTTTCTTTGCATGTTCTGATCTGTGGCCTGTTCGGGTCATGTTGGGATATCATGTTTAAGTCTGTATTTCTTGGTAAATTTTACATTCCCGTTTAGATCTCCATATATTGTTAGAGGAATTTCCTATGTGATAAGAAACTAATTTCTAAAATATTTTGAACTCAATTGTGCCTTGTAATTACAGGATACGCATGGTAGGCGTACCGAAACTGAAATGCAGCCACCAGTTGGGAGATTGGAAGGGGATACTCAGGCTGCATATGCAGCAGCAACTCATCAGTTCCAGCAAGGCCAAATGGAGCTTTCAGGTGGAAATATGGGTGCTGCCACACATGCATTTCGAGCTGCTTGTCACTTCAACCCTAGTGCTGCAGCTTACACGTTCATGGCATGGATGCAACGACTTGTGAGTTCACCGCTATCTTAGTGATCTTCATGTTGTCGAAAAAGAAAAACCTTGTAGATTTAGTCATATTTAAAGTTTGTGAGATTTCTGGATATGAACAAGGTTCTTTCTTTTTTCTTTTTTTTTTTTTTTTTTTGTCATTAAGGTATTTACTAAATGAAAGTTCTAATGGTATCGGTTTTGGATTTTCTGCAGGCTGGTGCACACCGAAGTGAATGTGTTCGTGAGTGTGCTCGTGCTATATTTCTTGACAATGATTATGGTAATGACCCTGACTAACATACTGAATTCAGAATACGTTGGAGGCACTTGTTCTGTGATGTCTCGTTGTAATGGAACTTGCTGGTTCGCAGTAGCTACCAGTGATTTCTCCTCGTATTTGTTAGTATGCAGTCGTGAAATTTAAATCGAAACTGCAGAAATTGTGAAATGATTTATTCAAAATATGGTGTTTGCATGTGGGATTGTCAGAAATCCGCTTGTTGCGTTTTGCACTCATTTCATGAAATCACGTGTTCTGGACAGGAAATCCTTGGAATGATGTGGCGTGTGAGTTATGGGACGCTGGCGACATTAGTCTTGCAGCCCGATTTTTCCAGAGAGCTAAAGCATGTTCCCGTTATGAAGTAGGAGCTGGTCATTTACCCTACCTGAATCTGGCTAAACTACGATTGAGTAAAAATTCGAGTGGACTGGATCGTGATGGTTTGACTTTGGACAAGACAATGCATGACATTCCTTGCAAGGAAGCTTTGCTTGAACTCTGTGCAGCTCTTATTCGAGCTCCAGGAGGTGAGTTTTGGTGTGGTACACCTAGACCTCTTGATTTCCTTCTTTTACTTTTGTACCAGCAAACATCACAACTTGGTGACTGGCACAAGAAACTTGTGAATGTACAAGGATTTTCTCAGCAACTAGGAGGCCTGCTTGTTCGATTACGAATTCTGATGGACATTTTTGTAATGTTTGCAGATGAAGTGGTGCAGCAAATGGTGTTTCATATGCTTGATGGTCTGAGACGATGTGACAAATCTTTTTTAACAGTAAGATAACAGTTCTGCAAGTGGGCCCCTTAGGTTGATGTTTTTGCGGTTGTAGCGTACAATGATCTGATCAAAAGTATCATATTGTCGTGATGTGCTTAGAATTGGAGGGCACACTGGGTATAACTAGCATTTAATCCCGTCCATCTTGAAGCTCGTTTCTTTAGCAGCATTAATTTAGTTATAGCATACATTCTTTCTCCTTCTTTTACCTTGCGTCTGACAAGTGAATACTGGGGACATGTTTTATATTGAATTTAAGAAATTCTGCAACACATTAAGAATTTGGTTACCAAATGCACAACTAATTTGCTCTTCATACGCTTGTGAATTGGGTCGTTACTGGAGAATTAATTATGGATGAAATATCTTTGATCAGCTTAATACACAGGAATATTGAATGCTTTTATTTACCTACTGTTAAGATCATGAAACTGGAGACAGAATGCTGTGTTCCCCCTGTTTTATCCAAAATCTGTTCCGTTGTGTAAACCTTTTTTTTCTTTGTATCTCATGTTATGGATAAAAAGTCTAACGACTTCATTATCTGTGTGGGTATTTGTGAATGTGTGCCATGAACGTTGCATATCTAGACAATCTGTGACCAGCAGCTGAATGGTCCTGGTGGCAAGAGAGTTGTTTCAAGTTTCCGTGGACTACATTTACTGAGGTAGAATAGTTCTGTATCTTCATTACTTGCAGAAAAGCAGTGATTGAAGACGTCGAATTGAGTTGTGCAGTGCAGGTGGAACTAGCGTTGGTTTTGCATTATGAAATTGTAGAGTTTATTCTAGAGTGTGATATGCACTTGTTGATATGGGTTTTCTGATCATTCTGATAATTGTATATTGTGGTTCGACATTACAAGTTAATGTGTCACACAGTACTTTCTTTGAATCTAGTTCAATATCATCCAATATTATATGTAGAACTGTGATATGATCAACATTCGAATCTGCGTAATGTAGTGGAAAGTGCTGGTAGAGGTAAGCTTTTTTCACAAAAGTTCAGTAACGATTATGTTTTTTTTTAAAATCATGAACTAGAGTGATGAAAAGGGTAAAATGTAAATTGTGTACAAATTGATAATGAAAATCTTTTGAATGAATTTGAATATTACAATTTTAAATAGAAATTTTAGTGTGAATTTAAAAATCAAATCATATGTGTGTACATATTTTAATTAGAGCTTTATGTAGATATTCTAAATATAGAAACAAGTGAAGGTTATATTTATTTCTTACTTTTTATTTTTAAAAAGTTGTAGCAAGAAAAAAGTTGAAAAATTTAATACGAAAAGTTAAACCAGTCATGAGGATCCTACTTCAAATCAATGAGACTATTGGTGATATATTAAAACAATTTTACTTTTTTTTGTAAAAATGAGTAGACATTTTACAAGCTTCTATCATTTGAAGTTCATAATTCAATTTATAAATAAATCATCATACTTTACAATGTTTAAAAGTGATACTTAACACATAAGTTAATAATAGACCTTAATCTCAATAAATTATAATTTATACTGTTGATAATATTTTAATGAATATTCTATATACTTTAGACAATATATTCTAATTCCTTTATTCTATATTATTACAATGGTTCAATTGTTTAACTTTAATTAAATAAATAAACCAACTTAAAAATCTGGATTGTAAAGAGTAAAAGTTGGGCCTTGAATTGCATTTCTACATCATAATCTTATGTTTTACTTCAAACTTCATCTAATTCTCTCTAAATAATATTTCCTTAAGGTTATACTAGTCTGAAGTTAGTTCTCAGTTCAATTCAAGCAAGAAACTTTATACTTAGTCAAAACATGGGAAAGTACTGTGCTAAAACAGTAATTCATAAGTTGGAATCACTATTGGTTATTTTAGCAAAAATCACTCACTACTTGTAACAATGCATTTTATTATTATTATTATTATTAGTTCTACAAACAAGCGGCAATAACACAATTAATCACAGTAATACAAAACAACTAACTACACATTTCCAGTCCTTTTAGAAAACAAAGACTGAACTGACTCTCCCCTCTCAACATTCCCCTCACCCCATTGCGGTCTCGCCAAGTCTAATTGCTTCTCTGGAAATCGCCGCAAATGCAGTCAATCGACAGAGCTCCACAGATGGACTGAACACAACAGCGCCGACGCCGAGGGAGGAAAGGATGACAATATCAGTGAGAGTGAGTGAGTGAGTGTGTGAGTGGGTGGGAGGGAGGGACCTGATCCACAGACTGACGGAGACTTGGACCTGGTGGCGATGCTGCTGCTGGTGAGAGTCAGAGGTGGAGGGAGAGGTACGGGGATCAGTGCTCTCCAGAACCGCGGTATTGTTCCTGATTCTGTCGCGCATTGTTGGCGCCGTGTGGAAGGCCGCGACTGACTGATTCACAAATCTGGCTTTTGCTGCAGCTTCTGCTTCTGCTTCTGCTGTTGATGATTCTGACGGTGGTGCAGTCTGTCTGTTTTTCGCCAGTGGTGGTGGTGGTGGGATCGCAGACACCGTAGAAGTGCAGTCAGTCCCCGCAATTGGCACACATCGGAGGGGCACTTCGCTATTTTAGTATGGCGAGTGTGTCCCAGTGTTTTGCACTCTTTTTGAATTTCCATCGCCGACCTCTCCTTCATCAACTTCTTCATCTTCATCGCATGAAATCGAGAGTGCATTTCTCATCTTCAGCAGCACAATTCACGAATTTGGGGTGAATCCGCGGTTTTAAGAAATTAGGTGTGTGTGTGTGTGTGAGAGTGAGCATGTAATCTTATTGTATGTTAACCTGTTTCAGGAATCCGCCGAGCCCCTCCACAACTAAATCAAGATATTATAATGAAATTGCTAAATGCTTCGCCATATAATCACAATTATTTCTATGTTTGATGAGTTTCCAATTGACATTCCCCTTCAACTTACAACCAAAACCCACAACTTTGTCACCATTTGCACCACTTACAACTCAAAGGAGCATCTGATACATATATAGACACATATTTTACTAATTAATAGATTCCAAGTTGAGGTTTCTTTTGGAAAAATTAAAATATTAAAACTTTTTTCTTACATTATTTTATCTTTTTCATCTTGTTATCATATTAGATTTTGCGGAGTGAATCCCATTACAGTTATCTACATGGCATATTGTTCAAGACTTTTAAGTTTTCTATTTTATTTTTATTAGCATAAAATGAAAAAGAAATTTTAATTAAGTCATTTGCAACGCTTCAATAAGATGAATATACTCCCAAAGAAAAATAAAATTTTAACATGGATGTTAAACGTATCTTGATGGTTTAATATAATTCCTAATTCTTTATAGGAATTGACACTACTACTTACAATAAATTTTGATTAAAAATAGGATATTCTTTATATATATATATATATATATATATATATATGTATGTGTATGTATTTATATATGTGTGTATATTTTAATATATTCTTTTACATGCTAGGATGTTTCTTATTTTTACTTTCTATTATTATGCTTTATAATAAAGATTTATTTTTTGGATTTTTAGTTGATTATTTTTTAGTACATTTCAAACTTTTTATTCTATTATTATTATTATTATTATTATTTTATTTCATGTTTGGGTTTTTAAAATAATTTTAGTAAATTTCATGTAAATGTATTGTAACTGATGATTTTTTAAAATAAAAATAATCATAACACAATTAGAATATATTTTAATTTGTTTTAGGTTTGGTTCATAGAAGAAAGAAAATACACTAACATTATTCAAAATGACTTTTGTTAATTTTTGCTGCAATATGTAATATGTCATGAAAAAAATTAAATTTTTGGTATTTTAACTTTAAACATTTTCAACTGCATCTATATCAATTCGATTTTTATAATTTTTTCATTCAATTTTTAAAAAATTACATACATATATATTTATTTAATTACTTTGAAGGTTATTATTTTGATAAATAACTCTAAAATACTTCCATTTATTTTAGCCAAGATAAGAAAAAAAATTAAAAATTGGTTGAACAATCCTTTCAACTGCAATTTTTTTCAAAAATATCTGATACAATACCATAGATTGTAGATTATTTATTTCAAAGAAGACAGGTAACATTATAATATACAAAATCATTATTAAAAGAGAAATTGAATTTACTTTTTAAATTGCTTTAATAGTACTACTTATGGCTCTATTCTAAAATTATATATATATATATATATAGAGAGAGACACACACACATATATGCATACTTAGTCTTCTAGCAAAAAGTTGTCCCCAGGAGCAAATTAATTTTGTAAGGTATCATTACTTAATAGTTGCTTTCAAACCAATCTTACAAATGTTTTTTTTTATAATTTTTTTACAACATTTGTGTTGCCACTTCAAAATCTCAAGAATAAAAAAATCAACTCTCAAATATTTTTGTTGTGATCTTAATTTCACACCTTAGTCTTGGAAGTGTGTAACACTTCATTATGCCTCGGTTTTTTTAAAATTCCTTTTATTCCCCTATTCTTTGCATAAAAGGTAACAAAAAATAAATGGTTATAAAAAATAAAGTATGAAATTTTAGTTTATTATTATTTTATTAGAAAACTAAAAAAAACACATCTAATAAGTCCTCACCACATGACCTCAAATTTATCTAAATTTATATAATTTTGAATATATAAATTTATTAGATTAATATAGTATTTAGTTTTGGAGAAATTATGATGCACTAAGCATGTTCTTGTTACAAAACTTGGATGCTACCAATTTCATTAATTAGATTGAAGCAAAAGCAAACCCAACCTATAACTAACCATGAACCAAAACCTAAAATCTTCCTAGTGAATGTCAACCAAAAAAACACATATTAATATTCAAAAAAAAAAAAAGCACCTCCCTCCATGAGCAAAACAACAATCAAAAAAAAAAATACAAAAAATACAAAAAGCCCCATCTTTCAAATACTACTTGGGCGTCCCATCCAAGACCACCACCCATCCCACTCCCTCATTCATTCATTCATTCATTCAAACCTGTGGATTCAAACATGTGAAGGAAGGCCCCATGTTATTGTGGTTGATCGAGCACCGGCCGCCTCTCCTTCTTCTTCTCGCTGTGTCTGCTTGCTTGCAGCTCCTCCAGGCCAAGCAAGGCCTAGTTTCCAGGTACTCACTCCCATCTATTTTCATGTGTTACTGTGTGTTACTGTGTGTGTGTGTGTGTATATATATATATATATATATCTGTGGGTGTGGGTGTGTGTGTTTAACTGTGTGTGTAATGCAGAAAGTCCTGCTGCTCAAGGGTGGCTCACTATTCCTCCCCCATCGTGCCCCACACCTGCTTGCTGCGGAGTGACTGTCTGTGTGTTTGACTGTCTGTCTGCAACCATGCATGATCTCTGCTGCTGCTGCAGTGTAGTGTAGTGCAGCTGATGTCATGGATGTTTGTGGGTCTGGTTTGCTGGTGCACAGCTGTTCGAAGTGACTCAAGTTTAGTGAGAAAGAGCTTCTTGTTGTTGTTGCTGTGTGGGAATGTGTGCTCAAGGGGGTATTTCAGCTTGGACTTTCTTTAATTGGGTCCCTGTAGGTTTTCTCTAAGGTCGGAACCGTTGCTTGGTTCTGTCTGAGTTTCTTTGATACGTTAGGGATATAAGAGGCTTGATTCTGTAAGAGCTGAGTTGATTTTAGTGTTCTTCCCTTGAGCTTCTCCCTCACTGACTTGCTTGATACGTGGTGATAAGACGATATGTAAAGAAGGTGTTGGCGTTGTTTCCATTGGACCATAGTCGCTGGTTGTATTGGACGTAACCTGGGTTATGGTGGCAGTTCTTTGTTCTTTGTTCATCTTTTTCTGTATTGGTAATGAGAGGGAGTGTCTGTTTGCAGTGGCGGAGTGTGAAGCAAGATAGAGATGGCGAGATCGGGGATGGCTCTTGCAGCTGTGGTGTTCGCGATGGTGGTGGTGGGTGTGATGTCGGCGTCGACTCCCTCAAGCAACTGCGAGTCAGCTCAGATGAAGTTAGTGCCGTGCCTTACATATGTGACGGGATCGGATTCGAAACCACCCACGGAATGTTGCAGCGGCTTGAAGGATTTGAACACGAACAATCCCACTTGCCTGTGTCAATTGATCACGCAGCTGAACAGTACTTCCAGCGGATCGTCGAATGTTAACGTTGCCAAAGTGTTAGCCCTTCCAAGGGATTGTTCGGTCACCTTGATCACCAGCGATTGTCCAGGTAAAGACTTACTTTAGCCTTGGTAGGAATTTGCTCTTTGACCCTTCACTTAAATTGTAGCACGTTAGATTCCAGCGAAATAGTTTATTCTTCCGTAGGCATGGATTCTTGTGTCAACTTAAAACTGTCCGTTGATGCTTTTAAGACAAAGGCGTTCGTTAATATTTACCAGCGCTAAGTTCAGAATATTAACATTCTCTTGGCGACGTTAAGAGGTACAATACTGATGGTAGCAAAGCATTTGAAACAAGGAATGATCAAAGCGAGGTCTTACACTTTGCCATGGCTTACTCATGTTAGCTGCATTGAGCTTAGAGTCGACCATCCTTCGGTCGTAACCAATGCACATAAATCCTCTTGTCGTCCTTCAACTGTGGTGTGTGAAGTTTCGCTACTTGGATTGGAAGAAAGAATATGCTATTTTTTTAGTGATCTCTGGGATGTACCCACTAGACATAGAGCATGTTGATGTATTCCAGTCAATATGTTGCTTAATCGTGGAAAGATACTCAACTACACTCTCTTCTAAATGGTTCGGATTTTGCAGCTCTGGCCAATTTACCTCTTGCACCACCAGTGGCTGGATCTTCAGGTATGTATCGCATTCAAACTGGCGATCTAAACTAAACTTCCTCGATGTGTAATTTCTTGCGGGAACTAACATTAGAACACAGTAAGGGACATATCACTGAACATGGGCAGGATTCTCAAACAATTGATGTCCTACGGTCCACATAAATGATCGAATGCATTGGTTTTCTGAGGATTATCCGTTTAATGGTGGGCTAGTGTTGCATTAGCTATTTGCAGCTCCTGCTACTGCCTCGTATTCTTACTTCATGGTCGCCTGCACTTGTTACCTACACACAGTGTACCATTCCACAACTTACGTTGCGATTTTGGCGCTGGTGCAGTTACAGGTCCTGCCGCAGCCCCCGCATTAACGAATGATGTTTCCCGACTTCTGCACACAAGCTGGGTGGCGACCTTGGCCGTTGCAGCTGCAGGAATCGCTTCCATATTCTGAGAACCTATAGCTAGAAGAGGATGAAGTTAGTTAGTTAATAGAGGTTTCTGTTTTCGCAGATGATCCTCATGTTTAAACACCATTTTTGGTACACTTCGGTTTAATACAATTGTTGGCACAGTTTATGAACATTCTGTCTCCCTGGATCATATTTAACTTGTTCTCCAAGAAAAGAGTTTCATATCCGCCATTCTTCATTTCGTCGTTTCCTAGGATCATAGCCGTAATAACACTGTGGCTGATACTTTCAAATCAGCCTGAGTCGAGACAACCCCTCCTACAGAGCAAAATTTACATTCGTAGTTTCAACGACCGGAGTAATGGTAGACCTTCCCAACTGTCATCGCAATGTTGTTTCGAATCTTCGCATCAAGATCTGAGTGGAGTTTTTCATAAATATGCAGTTTATTACAATTACCAGTCTTCACAGTCAAATCCTTATCTGTAAACCGCCGACTTGACTAACTCATGTACTGTTCCATGTACAATACTCAAGGCATACATCGCCGTAGTGCTCTTCTCATACATGTACCACCACGCCGGACAATGTGCTCTCACCACGTGAAAGGAGAACCGGATCTGTCAGGTTAGAGAGCTTGTACTTTGCCCATGCGTCGATGCTGGACTGGCTGCAGTATGCACACCCTAAACAGAAGCAACGAACTGGGGCGAAATAAATTCGGTGGAGATTGTTGGTGAAGGTTAGTTTGGCAGCATTTGCAGCCTTGCAGGTGGGCCATCAAGTCCAGGCACTGCCAGAGTTGAATCAGCTCCCAAGGTCTGATCCTCTACACATTACAGGTTGAATACCCTTCTCCCCTGCACTCCAAGTTGTTGGGCAACTAAGTCTCCCTCATTAATTCTCTCAACTTCACTCATAACCTCACGCTTATCAACTCTCTCATCAACTCTCCCGCAAGTTCAAAGATCATTGTTTTGATGTGTGATGTATTCTCTTCAAAGGCTTTTTGCAACTCCCTAAAGCATTTTACTTACGGTGTGAGAATGTGTTACAAAGATGTGAATGTGTTTGGACTGAAGGGAGAAGGACCCAACAAGATTTTAGGGAGGATAAAGTGAGAGCTGAGATGGAGAAAGTGGATGAGCTGGTCAGTTGGTGTCAGTGAGGGAGATCACTCACCCAGCATGTGCTTGCAAAGATCTCCTGTACGTGGAAGAATTACGCCAGGTTTGAGCCTTTCTACCCTTCGCATGGTTGGCTTTTGTGTCGTTATTTGGTTTTTTTTTTAAACTTCATTTACTACTGTTACAATAGAAGCTGACAGAGGAAACTTAGGTTTATGGCAACTGGCCCACAGGATCGTATCTTCTGCCAGGAGAGGGCAAAAGCCATGATCTGTGAGTCTGTGCAGGAATGGTACCACCCTTACTACTCACTTCTTACTATCTCAGGTATATATATGAAATGAAGGTACAAAATTAAATAAATAAAATCATGGTCTGTCAAATTAAATAAACGAATAAAATTTTGGTGTACAAATTAAACATTAAAGTTTGCGTACTGGTTGCAAGTTCTTTTGAAATGTAGATGCTTATGAATTTTGAAATATAGATGCTTATAAAGTGTTTTACAATAAAACAAGAGTGGCATAATGAGTTTTCGATCTCAGGTTTCTCTTTGAAAAGAAATGCAAAATTCAAGAATTCTGACATGATTCTACACATGATGATTTTGAGGTGTTGTCAATGCATTTTTTGTCCTATCAATATTGAAGTGTGAGGATTCTTCTGGTCATTTATAAGTTCTACGAAAGGTTTTAGGATTGATCAATGTTGAATTTTTATGGTCTTCAATCATTGTGATAATAAATTTGTGGATATATTAACTAATGTAATTTTTGTATACACTATTTGTCAATCATTTGTTACCATAATTAAATAAATAAAAAAAACATGTGTATGTGTGTGTGTGTGTATATATATAATAAAATGTTTTAAGTTTGCTTGTGTATATATATATATATATATATATATATTCACTTATATATGAGCATGCATACACATATTTCTGTAATCTAAAATTAAATCATTTTACACAAGCAAACTTAAAACATATCAATCACCATTTCTCACCTAATCAAAATAATTTTATGGCTTGTTATTAATCTTACCAAAGATGAGTACTTATTTGACCTTAGTAAAATTATTATGTATACAATCTATATATCCTTGATGAACCAAGCAAGGATGGATAAAAAGTAGTAGACATACAAGTTCGATTTTGGTGAATTCTAACAATACAACCAAAAACAACTTCAATTTTGGTGAATTCTAATAATACAACCAAAAACAACTTCATGTTGATGAAAATGTGTCCTAACATTAAAATTCCCAATTAAATAAATGTTTGAATTAAAACGAATAGATCACAGATTTCCATTTTCCATTATTTATTTATACCAATATCTATCAACTTCAAAAGTAATATCATGTACACAAAACTCTGATTCTAAAAATATGAAGAAAAAAAATTGGCATTTAAAAAAAAATCAGGTTTATGTATATCAAATGGCAGTAATACATTGTTTTTTCCAGACTAGTTAGTGTTATAATCACTAATACATATTGATTAGGATTTAATCTTACACTTGCATAGCTGGACTGTTGTCAACTCTTCCAATTTCAAATGAATTATTTTTGGATTCAATGATTTATAATCTTTCGATTTATTTTATTTTATTTGGTTGTCATCGATTTAATATACGGTATTTATACCAAAATACATACAAAAATGTACACTAATTTCAAATATACAGGTGGCCAAGTTGACAATCCTAAAGACAAAATCATGGAGATGCCAGGCGGTGGCTCCATTCAAACCCAACAAATCCAACAAACCCAAAAATAAAACAAAAGAAAAAAAAGAAAAAAAGAAAAAGAAAAACAGAAACAAAAAACAGTCTACAACGAGAGTTACTAGTTGTGGATGGTAGAAAGGAGTATGAAATTATGCCTTCATTTGCTTCATGGGGCTGTTGTCTTGAGTGAACTGATGAGAAGAAGAGATGAGATTAAGGGGATTTAGATTTGAGGTTTTTGAGAAACCGAATATCACAGATCATTCAAAATATCACTGTTCAAACTTTAATACCATCTTCAAGTTTTTGAAGTATCACTTGATATTTCGGTGCTTTGGAAAAGTCAGAGCAGTGTGGTATGGAGTCATGGAAAGATTGATACGGCAAGTGAGGCAGTTTTTGATATATCTCTGACCCTTCTTTTGATACTTGGATTTCAAAATCACCCATATTGCTAGGTGGGTGATTTGGTGAAGTATCAAGTAATATTTTGAAATATCACAGGATACTTTAAGATATCATTACAGGTGAAATATCACCCAAAAACCTTAAGTCTGAATCCCCTTATTGAAGAGCATCCTCTTGTGGAATGAGTAATCCAGAAACCTATTGTTGGAAGTTGCATGATTGGCGATGACAATTGCAGGGGTATCCAAGCAGGATAGCTGCTTGATGGCGTTCGTGAGGACGAGGATCACACCTGCATGCGGTCTGGCTTTGAGTGTGACCCCTGCCATTCGAGACACTTGCCGACATGCGAAACAAGTACCCGAGATCTCGAAGATTGCAGTGGCTGCTGATAGGTTCATGAGAAGTTGACGTCAGTCTGAGAGAGAGGTTAAGTTTGAGTCCAACACCTTTGCAAAGATCCTTTTCAAGTCTTTCAAAGTTGTTACTTATTGCGCCATTTTTTTTTAATGTTCTGTGCACCAGATACAAGTTCTGACTTGCCCCAAGATGGAGAGGATGTAGTGTCGATTCTGCCTACATCAGTTCCCCCAGAACCTAGTCTCAACCTTAGGGCATAACAAAGGAGAGGAGCAAGTTGAGTTCAGAAATCATGTTTTCGTAATCAGCTTCGAGAAATTTACATGAAGGTTTCGAGTGACCGGGCCCCATTTCTTCAAAGGAATAAAAATAAACAAAAAAATCGAACTATTTATTTAACCAAGCAAACAAACAAACAAAAAAGCCGCCGCACACACACGTAGTTTTATGTTGAGAGGAACCACATCCTGACGGACGGTGCACCACGAAACAACAATGCCAAAATTTGGACGAATAGATTTGAAGTCTAGTTGGCGGATAGGATGGTATTATACTGCCAAATCCACCGAACTTGTGTTGGACAGGGACCCTCGACCTTTTGAAGGTCATCAATTGTTGCTACAGAGCTTCCGATTGTTCCAGACAGGCCATATACATATAAACTAATATCCATAAGATGTACTGTAATGCGACGCATACGATGCCGTGGGCGGAACTGTTGCGGGGGTTGTTGAGTACATAGCAGGTTGGCTTGGGTATGAGCTGTAACTGGTGTCCACTGTGCTGCTGTAAGTGCTGGAGTACTGCGGGGGTCCACTAGATGCGCCTGCCATGAAATTCTGCAAAGCGCAAACCACAAGACCAACGTCAAAACAGATCTTCTCCTGCTAAAAACATCATAGTATTAAGATAATATGATATTATCGACTTACATTGATTCTTGAAAGGTGAATGCTTAGTAATAATTACATGACACTAACAGCAAAATAACAATAAAGAATTATCCTTCATTTATATGCACAGGGGTCATAGCACTGTGTCCTCAGTGACCTGATAATGATCCTCCTGTATAGGCTGGCAAGAATTACATTGCATCTGCACCAAACTCCCCCACCATGTTCAGACAATGCAGCTTAATTGTGGTGATATTGACCCATTCGTGACAGTCCAGGTCAGTCATCCCGATTATCCTATTTAGGTTTTTTTTTTAATACTTGTAATCTTGCTAAACAACTCGGCATTGATTCATCGAAATCTTCACATGCCAATCTACAACTAAGGCAAAGCACCCCAGTAAAAGGCGGTTGTTGGTTGAGATGCATGTGAACCCTCCTCACCTACCCCTATCCCTCCACAGTCTGCATTTTACCTGTATTAATTGCTGAGCAGTTTGCACTTGAGATGCGCTACCATGAATCTCAACAGTCATCTCGCCAGGCACGCTCCGAGTTTCTTGGATCGTGATTGTAGCACCACTAGTACGACGCATGTAGCTGATGTTAGCACCTGCGCCACCAATGATAGCGTCTGCATACGAGAGTGGAATCTGCATGTGTTGAGTCACCTGTGCGCAAATCGTTAAGTCAGTTTATGCATCCATGAAAAAAAAAAAAAAAAAAAAAAAAAAAAAAAAAACCCCACGGGAGATTACAACCGTAACGGTCAAGCTAGTGTTACTCAACTAGTACTGGTTCAAACTGTTCAATCGCTTTCAGAACAAAAGTATGGTCTTTGCACGAACTCGAATATATTTAATGAGAGTTACGTATTGGGAAACCAGAATACGTGAAAATAGTACATAGGGGAGAAGGACGTACCTGCGTGATCACTGGAGCGGGAGTTGGAGGTACAATAGTGCCTCCTAACGTGGGATCCCGGCCATACAAAGACAGACCGTGATGATGATTGGCTAGGTCATGTGACTGCTGTTGTGGTTGAGAATGGTGCGGAAGTTCAGCGGCTCCATAGTAAGAGGAGTCGTTGCTACTGTAATTGGGTGGCTGCTGTTGTTGGGTGCTACTCGGCTGCTGCCATTGAGAGGCTGTGCTCTGCTGGTTGCTCTGATTTGCTACTGCCCGCTGAAGAAACGAGGAAACAACACAGTAAGAGACTCAACACATAATATCAGCACGACCACACGCATGGTATATCTCCACTACATAACTACACAATAGAAGAGACCAACTATGACCCATATGCATAACGCCCTTCCTCCATCTTCATTACTCAACGCACTGACTTATCGCTTTGACAACTTTAAAAATTTGCCGATATTCAGGGTAGCTTGTGTAAACAGCTTACATTTAGCTCGAACAAAGGAAGGACACTCCTATCCACCAAGAATTTGCGAAGGTGTGCGACAACAAGCTCCGTTGCACGCTGAACATTGCGAGGCTCGCCCGTAACTTCCACAACTCGGTCATCTGCTAGCGCACACAGTGGAAGCTCCTCTGCTTTCCATTCCTCACCACAAGTCGACATTCTAGTGTCAGTAAGACTATTATACACAAGTGAGCTTTAAGTCGCATAAAAATAGGACGATGATGAAGTAAATGCCACTTGACCTTTCTTGTGTCCAGAAGCTGATAATTAAGCAAGACAAGGACACATCTCACCACTCTCCCAAGTACTGATAGAACAGCAACATAAATTATGATGACGTCCAAAGAAACCCACTAACCAGCAGGCAAAACACGAACAGTAGCGCCGGAGGAATCTTGGATAGACTTGATTGTAGCACCCTGGCGACCGATGAGACTACCAGCTTGAGTAGCAGCCACCAGAAGACGAGATGACACTGGAGCACCCCCAGGTGCAATCTCCGCATCCGCCGACTCTGGTTCGGCCCCTTCAATGACGCGCCGGTGAACACGTAGAAGCCCCTCCATAGCTGGAGAAATTGCAGCTTCAGGGTCTTCCCTCGCTGAAACCATGACCTACAGAACAGTAACGGAACAGGCATGAGCAATCCTCACTTTAGGCTAGGCATCTATAACCTGGAAACTAAACACCTCTGGATACACTGAAGGAACAAATAGAGAGGAAGAGGTTTTTTCTGTTTTTCTTTTTTCGTTTTCGAAAGAGAACCAGCTAGTATATAGCCTCAGGTGACCCAGTTGCCTACATGTGATCCCTTGCAAGAACTTATCCTCCATTCCAAACTTATGCCAGAAAAAGTTAGCTCAACAGGGATTGTCTTAGCTCAATAGTGGAATCGAGTGAGGAGATTGATCTGATAAATACACCATGCAGTTCGAAAGGCAGAGTACGCTGCAAGTACTCACTCGCCAGTAATAACAAAGCTACATATTTGAGCGATTGGTACGAAGAGAGTCGAAAATACAACCCTAATCTGAAATTAGAATGTACGTAGTCGGTAAGCATCCCGATCAATTTCAAAACAGTTTTCTTTGACTTGGGTACTTCGCAGTTGAAACTCAATTGCTGCAAAAATGCTATTAAAATTCTAAATTCGAGAGGCTAAGCGAGAGGGCTTACAATTCGCTCCGCGGTGCCAGGCACACCCTCGAGGATCTTGATTCTGGAACGCGTCTCTTCACACATTCTCTTCACGAACTCTCCCTTGCGACCTATGATACCCCCTACCTTCTGAACAGGCACGATAAGACGAAACACATTGTCGCCTGGCCAGCCTGCCCACTTCTTCTCGCCATCCTTCTCCTCCCCACCCTCGCGGATTCTCTTCGCCCCTGCAGGAGGGGTGGATCCTCTGGCAGGCGTGCTCTCATCTAGCGCAGTGTCCGCCTTTACGTCAATCGGAGGTGGAGATAGCAGGGCTTTCTCCTCCAATTGAGCTTCCGCTCCTTGTTCCTGTTCCAACGGTGCGATCTCCAAGGCAGCTGCAGTCTGACCCTCTTCAGACTCGGATGGAGGTAGTACCTGCTCCGGCAGCAGCGGCACGTTTTGATCTTCCACAGAAGAGGCAGACAAATGACTCTCTTCCTGTGGAGGCTGATCGTTGGCAGAAACGGGGGCCACTGCAACTTCCGTCAATTGAATCACTTCCGTCACTTGAATCACTTCCGTCACTTGAATCACCTCCGTGGCCTCCATTTCTGCCATGACTGCATCTCTCATTAGAAAATCTCTACCATAGCCACCACTGACAATTCACAACTATTTAGCTAAACCAGCTCTAACCTCACCCCACACTTTCAAAACCTCATCTCACTGGCTATCACACCCGCCGCACAAAAACACAAAACCATAACCCAGCGGCTAAAACCACAACCGCATACGAAAACCCACACAAAAACTCCTGCCACAGCAGTACATGAGAGCAATAAGTGCAGTCATCAGCACGCACGAACCTCAATAGAAGGCAATCCCAGCACGCGACACTTGAAAACCCTAATTCAGCGTCATCAAAGTCGAGATAATGCCAGCCAGAGGACAGGAGGAGGAGGAGGAGGAGGAGGAGGAAGACGACGAAGGAAGGAAGAAAAAAAAAAAAAAAAAAAAAAAAAAAAAAGAGCAGCAAAGGCGCAAAGTGAGCAAGAAATGCTAGACCGATACCCCGATGAAGGTGGCGAATTGGTGCAAAACCCAACAGACAGCTGCTAGCTGGGAGGAAGATCTGAGTTGGGTCAAGCAACGGCAACGCAATTCGAGACTGTAGGGAAGGGGATCGAGGCCTGCGATGATCGAGGCCCTGCTCTGGCTTGAGCTTCTAGGGCCCCAAAGTTTCTCCGCATCGCTGATCGAAGCCTTTCTCCCTCACTCCCTCCCTCGGCCCTGCCTCTAGGGTGCCCCCGCTCCCCCCTCATCCATCCAACAGGGTTACTTATGTATCTTTTTGGATTGGAAATTGACGTGATGGATGATATCCCGGTTGACCGCGACCTGACTCAGCCCGTAGGTTCTTCCGAATCTGCCAGCGTGTCAATGTTTCTAATCCTGGGAGCTGCGACATTGCTCGTTTTCCAGTTCTGGGACCATTGAAGGGTTTAGGGTTTGCCTTGTAGTACTCTCATGCGGCTAATCAATCTTACATCTATCTATTGCTTTACAAATGGATTATTAATGAACTGTAATGTTTTTGCTTGATTGTTTATATACTTATTTGTTTATTTTGTGTTCTTTTTATTTTATTTGGTGGAGATTAGAGTGGTTGTGGAATAGTTTGTATTCCATGACTTGTTCACAATTTGTTTTAGAATTACATAATGTAGGATTTTTATTGCTCCTCATAAAACTCATTGTTGTTTTAAGGAGCTGTGACATAAAAGAATTTATTTGAGAATATTAGGAGAGTTATAAGCTTTGAATATTAATTTTAAATGTTGAGAATTTCAATTGTTCATTGAGTTCTTTTAAAAAAGAGTTGTTCAAACCATGCAACTTTTTGAATATTGTAGGAATGTTTTAAGAGCATCCCAAGATTTAAAAATTAATTTTATGATCAATGTCTATTTAAATTATTTTAAAATATGAAAGCATATGTATTACAATTATTTAATTGTTTATGTAAATAGAAGTAAGTAGAAATAGATTAAATAGACAAAATATCATCAAGAAATATTGAAGAAGTGTTTTAGATGGAAATTTGATACATAAAAGTATGTACATGTGTACTATAGATGTAGTAATTACTCTTCAAAGTTTCTTACTTTTTAAAGACCACAATTGACAATTGAGGAATCCAATAACTTGATGTTTTATAGTCTTTAAGTACTTCAACATAATCTTTTTATTAGCTGACATTCAGAAAGACAAGGTTAATGTCGATGTCTTTTTTATAATTTATTCATAGTTTAATAAATTTGTTGTATTTAAAAATAACTTTTTTGATATTCTCTTGTTTTATAAATAAATCCTTTTTAATTTTGTATTCTTTTATTTTATACTATACTTGAATATATTTAATTTTGAAATTATATATATATATATATATATATATATCTATATATAATGAATTGGAATTTTACTAAAATATATATAGTTTTTTTTTGAAAATTAAAATTAAAAGTATTTATTTTATTCATTTGATTTTAAAAATACTTTAGTATTTAAAAAATAAATGCTTAAATGATTATTCTAACATACAAGAAAACCATGCAAGCAAAACTACAGGATTATATAATATTATTTTTTGGATTCTTATATACCTCTGCTAGCAATATTAATATGATAAAAATTAAAATTTTGAAAAGTTGTATATTATTTTTTAATCAATTGGTAATATTTTTGAATGACTAAAAGTATTCTTAAAGCCTATGAAAAAATAAAGATATATAAATTAAATAGTAATATATTTCACATATGATAATTCAAACCATCCCAACTTGGTAACATATTATTTTGCAATAAAAGGTAATCCTAATGAAATAGTTGAATCTTCTATAATAAAAGACAATAAAGATTATTTATACTTAGGAATGGAATTGATACAAAAAATAATTGAGGAATATGTTGAAAGGAGAAAAGAAAGCATCTTATATTTTTCTTATTAATATTATAGATCAAATTACAAAAGAGATGTATTACTTGCATAGTATACACATTGTGTGTTGTGATTGAAAGCATGGCAATATTTTAGTTAATACTATAGAAATAAAAATCATAAATAAAATTGTATAACATACCATTTTAAAAGTAATTGATTTTGGAATGTCAAAGATTGAAGTTAAAAGAAATCTAAAAGCTACAAAACCCAATTATATTCTTAGAAATATTTATTGAGTGCACACATTTTTGTAGTATAGTTTTTTTTTCAATAATCTTAATGTATCAAATAATAAAAGCATGATGGAATTGAAATAGTAAATACATGATGTATATCCAATTTTTAAAAAATAAGATAAATACTTTTATTTTTATAAATGCTAGTGCAAAAATAAATACCACAACCAAGTCTAAAAAACTAATATCCTAACCATTTCTTCTAATACCTACCACCATTGATCTTTAATATTATTCTATTCACACTTCTATATACAAATTTATTGTAAATAAACTAATGTGCATTATAAAAAAATAAATCAAAGATAAGGTAATAATTACTTAAATCATCTTGCTTTCAAATATTATAGAAAAATTGGCCTTCATGTATCAATGTTTATTGATATGCATGAATATTTTTTTTATTTTCTTGCTTATTAAAGTTAATGTCATATATGCTTGTCATTCATTTCTATTGCTTGTCTAGCAAAAGTCAATGCACTTTTCACACAAATAAAAAGTTTATATGAATTTCTTCTACAATTCTCATTTATCAACTTTTCTAATGTAACAAGGCATGTTCTAAAAAATATTTCTATAGATCTATTTTGATAATTAAAATTAGCTTCTAGGACAATTTTTAATGCCTTAAAAACAAATCAAAATTAAGATTTCTACAAAGTTTACATCCATTCACAACTTTCTTTGCATAAAGAGTGATTTCTAATGCTAAAAGAATAATTTCTACACATATCTTTTGACATTCCTTCCTACATTGCTAATATGTCTTATATTTCATTTAGTCTTAATTCTTGATACTTTGGTTTTGACTATATGATTCTCTATTCTTGGCTTAGAAGACAATGAATTCTATCCTTGCACATTGCACATGTCTAAAACTTGGCTTTCTACAAATCTTTGACTTTTTAGTTGACAAGGTTTAGAATTTAGAATTTACTATTATATAGGTGTCTCCAATTTTTTGCCTCCTTTATTTTTTTATATTTTGACTTGATATATTCTTCTATGTTTAATGTTTTTTATTCTAATAACTAAAAAAACTTGTTCTATAAGTTTTTAGATTTCAAGATATAACAACTTTGACTTAGACTTTAGGATTTTTATTTTTGTTATTAAAGGATTTTTATAATTTTAGATTTGTAGACTTTCAAAAATAGCATTGGATCTATTTTTTAATTTTAGGTTTAAATAATTAAATATTATCTTATTAATAATTTATTTTATTCATTTGCATATATATATATATATATATATATATATATATATATATATATATATATATATATATATATATATATAAAGATTGCATATAAATAAATATCACGTTGAATTTTTGTAATAATAAATACTTTTCATTAAATATATATAAAATAAGACTATTTTAATTTAAATTAAATATACAAAAAAATCTATAAAATTATATAAAAATATTTTAATATAAGATAATATATATTACTTATAATAATAATAATAATAAATAAATAAATAATAATAATAATAATAAATCATAAAATTAATCTTTTTGTATTGTATTGTATTGTGTAGCACATCATTGGAAGGCAAATGCTTGGACACTAGAATTTCTATAAAAATTCAAAAAATATACATATATTTATATATACATATATTTATATTTACTATGTGAACCAATTTGAAACAATTGTATTATAAAAATTACTTGAAGTATCATATTATGTTAAAAAAATTATATATTTAAAATATGCTTATTTAAGTGCTAATCACTAAATTAGTCAATTTTTATATTCAACAATTCAACACTCTTGCACATTGTGTTTAGCTTGATGCTATAAGTTAGTACTAATCAGTGTTGACATTTAAAATTTTCTATTGTATACATATTCTAAAATAGACATTTTTATTGTATACATATAAAACATGTGTTAAACATTTCATATATGTGTTAAACAAGATTAAAAAAAAAATTGCATTAAGAATATTTTTTAAGATTGATAAATTAAGCAAGAAAGATTGCTATTATTTATTATTAAGTGAAATAGAGAGATTTCCACAATGAAAGAAGGAAACAACATGGTATCAAAACTTTAGTACAATTAGCTACTTATATGCTCTACTAAAGTGATAATTTTCTTAATAAAATGCATTTTTAGAATTGAGTCTCTTATTTAGTCAAATTCATAGTCCAAGTTGGACTTAGAAAAATATTTCGATCAAAAAGACAACTTACATGGAGAATTGAATTAATTTGATTTAAATTGGATTTTGCAATTAAAGATGAGAATAAAAATTATAATGATGATGCCAAAATAGATGAAATTGTTGGAATAGTTGAAGAAGATGATGATTTTATTGAACTAGTTCAATAAAGAATTAAGCCTAATATTCTAGTTGACAAACTAATTAATCTTTTACTCAAAAGCAAAGTTAAAAAAAACTTTGTATCAAGGCTTAGTCTCTATTTACTTCCACAATCAATAATAAATTCTTTTCTATTATACATGATTATAATATAAATTTTATTGCCTTGTTGAACTACTTTAAGCCCAAAGATAGAGGAGATATTTTCTAAAACATCATGCCACTAGAGAAAAAATTCAAAAACACCACAATGAGAAAAAAAATGAAGGTGGAGGACTACTTGCAAACTATGGATGATCAAGTCTCACTTTTGGCTAGACTTATCAAGATAATTTTAGACTACAAATTGATGAATATAATCATTAAAAATCTTTTGTATTTTTAAAGACTTTTTATATCTATATTTGATCAAGACTTTACTAAACAACCTAAGTCAAGGTACACAAACCTTTGCAATGGCATAAAAACAAATGAATACTAAAAGGATAGCCAAAAAAGACAATACTATCTTCTACAAAGTGGCACTATTTACAATCAAGTTTAATTGATTGCCTTCTTCTAATTGAAAATGTAGACAATCTTATGAGACTATCAACTCTTCTATAAGTGGCTATAAATAAAATTATACTAAAAAAGATAAAAATAATTAAACTTATGATTCTACAAATTTATTTAATTATAGATATAAAATTATCAAGTATTTTTAATTAAATTTTCAATGCAATCTTATTAATCATCTCAACTATCTTAACTGTGAATGTTGTGAATTAAAAAATTACTCAAAAAAAGATTGTGATTTAAGAAAATTTAAAAATAACATTGTCAATTTGAAGGTCTATATTATTATAATAGAAAGAATTCTTCATCAGTAGCTATATTTAATCAAAACTAGCAAAGAAGCTAATAGAATAGATGATAATGTAGATAAAACATATAAAATCAACTTAACAAAAATCATTGTGATTGAAAATTATGAATTTTTTTTTTTCATTGACTTGCCAACATGTTATTAGAAATAGTGCTTACATTTCAGATATTATTTCTTGTAAATTATATGTCAAATCTATTGGTTCTACAGCCAATATAATTACTATGCTTGTTGGAAAAGAAATTTCTTGTTTTGGTAAAAATAAATTTATACACAACATTTTATACATGTCAAGAGTGACAAAGATCCTTCTTTCAAAAGAAAAACTCACAAATAAAGGATATTAAGTATTGTTCAATAATCAATTTTGTTGTGTCTATCTTAAAAAAAAATTAAGTAATATTTTATTTTATGAAGATCTTTCTAGTAGTCTATACAAATTCAGTTCTTCTCCACTTACTACTTTGTTTATAGATACTCTATTGATCCTAGTGGCTCAAACCACTTGAGTCAATCATCCAATTCTTGCTCTATCAGGACTACATAGTCGCACCAAAAATGCTCTAGATCTTTGATACAGATATCTTTGTGACATTCATCATCAATAGATATATCACATGCACACCAAGCAACTTATTGTTGGCTTTTAACAAGTTGTCATTAATTTCTTTTATGAGATTTCTATTCAATCCAAACACCATTGAGAGAGAATTCTAAAGACAATTACTTTAATTTTTTTAACCTTTGGAATTCTTGCATTCAAATCTTTTTAGGAAAATTATTTAAATATAGGAGCTAAATATCTTCTAACAATTAGTAATGATTCTTCTTTTTATACTTGGTTTTTCTTCCTTACCACTAAAGACAAAAGTTTTTTAATTATACAAAAATTCATATAGTTCATAGAATATTAATTTAGTCTAAAAGTTAATTAATTACAAACTAATCAAAGCAATGAGGTTATTTCTATTGCATTCAATATATTTTGTTTTAATAGAAGTGCATGTTGCCAATTCACATCCGCTTGCTTTCTCTAATAAAAAAATATTTTTAAAAGAAAGAATTAGATTTTATTTAAAGTTTCTCATAATTATTTTTTATATTTTTTTTTCTTCTTTACTTATGGATAAAATCTATTTTTATTATAAAATATATACCTAACCACTACTCTACTTGCTTTTTTAAACTAGCTATATTTTTTGAACTACTTTTCAAAATCAAATCTACTCTATTTCATCTCAAGGTACTTAGATGCATAGAGTATGTTCTTTTATATTCTTTTCTTCAAATTAAATTGGACTCTAAAGCTTTTTACATTTTTTTGGTTGATTGTGATGTCCAAACCAAAGATAATTGGTGTTATGATCCAGTTTACTATTGAATTGTTTTTAATTATGATGTAGCCTTCTTTAAAGATTTTATATGCATATTTCATTCAACCACTACTTTGGCACTTGATATTTTTGAGTAGCTCATTTTCTCTTCTTCAAGCATGTTTGTTTTATTGAAATGAGATGAAGAACTTGCTTGTGTGCCAAATCCACATACTACAAAAGCATTATATAAATATGAGTTATTTTACAAAGAACAAGAAAGAGATAGTTGAATTAGTCTTCTTAATATTATTCCAATAAATCAATCTATTATATTGGATCCAATTCACAAAGCATCAAAATGCATTGGACTTTTATCTAATTCAAAGATTATCATCTCTATATTACAAATAGAAATTACATCTCTAAAGATAATATCTCAAGAAAACAACTTAACATTTAACAAAGTCTTTGCAAATGCTAACTAAAGAGTTTAAATATAGGAAGAGATAGATTTTCTAAAAAAAGAATCTTACATGGATTATTACATCTCTACATCTAAGATAAAAAGCACTATTAGCTAAGTAGATTTATAAAACCAAGCCAATCATGAATTCTACAAGGTTATGCTTGAAATTAAAGCTAGTAGCATGAAAATTTTGAGTAGAAGAAAGATTTAGATCATGATAAGACTTTTGTCTATTTAGTCAAATGAAGCACCTTATGAATAATCATTGCAATTGAAGTAATTCTATATTGGGACTTATTTCATTTAGATGTCATCTTAGTACTTTTGAATAGAATTCTAAATTAACTAGTATTTATGCAATAGTTCTAAAGATTTGAAATTGTTAGCAAAGAAGAATTGTTGTGTCAACTATAAAGATCAATCTATGATCTAAAACAATCTCCAAGGGCTTAATATGAAGAAATTGACAAATATTTGTAGAACTTTGATTAATCTTGCAGCCTTGTTGATTACAATCTCTATTTTAAATAGAAATTTTGTAAAAATATTAACATAATATTATATGCTGATGAATTATTAGTAACAAAAAAATAATTTAAATGAACTATAAATTGTAAAAGATGGAGTAATGTCTATATATTAGATGAAGGATTTAAGAGAAGCTGAATGTTATGTAAGAATTTAATTTTTTTAAGTTTTTGTTGGTTTATTTTTGCATCAAATAATATTTTATATCAAAATTATACAAGAAAGAGAAATAGGAGATTCATATATATATATATATATATATATATACCATTCTTCAAATGACATGTATTTAAAGAAAAAATAAACATTTCACAAGCAAATGGCACTCTATATTGCCATACAATAGATAAATTGACCTTCCTCACTTACATTAGATGGCACTCTATACTATCATACAATAGATAAATTGACCTTCCTCACTTACATTAGATGGCAATCTATACTATCATACAATAGATAAATTGATCTTCCTCACTTACATTAGATGGCACTCTATACTATCATACAATAGATAAATTGACCTTCTTCACTTACATTAGATGGCAATCTATACTATCATACAATAGATAAATTGACCTTCTTCACTTACATTAGATGGCAATCTATACTATCATACAATAGATAAATTGACCTTCTTCACTTACATTAGATGGCAATCTATACTATCATACAATAGATAAATTGACCTTCGTCACTTACATTAGATGACACTCTATACTATCATACAATAGATAAATTAACCTTCTTCACTTACATTAGATGGCAATCTATACTATCATACAATAGATAAAATGACCTTCCTCACTTACATTAGACTTGACATCTCATATGCAATTGGAATTGTCAATAGATATAGGAATAAATTATAGGAATAACATTAGAAGTCCATTCAACACATTCTTCAATATCTCAAGAATACCATTGACCTAGGAATCTCCGACAAGCAAATTGGAAATTAATCACTTATTAGATATATTGATTTCAACTTTTTCAAATATTTAGATTTATGTCACTTTATTGGCTCTTATTTATTTCAAGTAGCTAGTGTTTTCATATAGCTATCTGGCAAATGTCAAGCAATTGTATCTGAGAGCTCTACAGAGGCCAAATACAAGGCTTTGTCCAAAGAAATCAAACAAGGAGTCTCCACAAAGAGATTACTCAATGAACTTTAAGTTTTACTTAAACCATAGTTTTTGTACATCACAAAGATTCAAACATTCAGACAGATTTTCAAAGTGCACACATTCCTACTCTGGCAGATCTTCATCTAAATAGTGACAATCAAGACGCATAGAAATTTGCTCACAATCATGCCTATTACACTCAATCAAACACATAAAAGCCAAACATCACTTTGTTTGTGAACTCATTAAAGAAAAAGAGATCACAGTACATCATGTTGGCACCGAGCATCAATTAGCTGATCTATTCACTAAATCTATTGGACGCAAGAAGTTTTTTCATTTCCGAGATGCTTTCGGAATGAGATATCTCTCGTCTCTACTTAAAGCTCAGAAGCACAAAGTGTCTAAACTCTCCGGAGAGGGGGTGTTGGCGTTCAAAATTCTCAACTGTATGCTTAGAGCTAGAATAGCAGGTGTTAGACACTTCCGATAGAGCTAAAAGGTCAACAATCGAAATAAGAAACGTTACATTCAGAACACTACGCTGGATTGGTAATTTAAGCCAAAAGGCTTGCTACTGTTTACTATTAAGTGAAGCAGAGAAGTTTCCACAAGGAGAGGGGGAACCAACAATCTGTACATCTGTATCGTCTTCAGTCACGACGTTTGTCTTAGTGGCAGACAGTCTATCACTTGGAGAACTGTTGTAGCAGTTGTTCGGTTGCTTTTGTGAATACTGTGGGAGTTGGTCCCCGACGGTGGCTTGCAGTAGGCAATGGCTACAATTTGTATTGTGTGCAGCATTTTAGCGTCTGCTAGCAAACGCTGGTTGCTTGTGGGATGGCTTGAGGTTTCAAAGTTTAGAGATCAAAGAGATCCTTGGAGTTGGACAGTTGTGAGTAGGATTCCTTCAGATCGTGCAATTTACATCTCTTACTAATTGCGAATTAGCGATCTATTAAAATAACACAATGTGCACTTCTGGAGGGTTGGGTTAATGTATGTGGCTGCTGGGAAAGAGTAACCAAGTTGTGCGAGTTCAGTAAATTCTGCTTTTCAACGACACATTTACATTGATAATTCTGACTGTAACGTATGAGATGTATACATACTTTGCGGTTGTTAAATAAGTAGACATTTTGTGTTTCAACATCCTCACCACCATACATATCATTTCTGAATCATTGTTCCTGTCCAGATACATAAAGATACAGTTTGACCTCTGACACCGACAGTGTGGATGCTCACATGCTTGATATATACGAAGATTTGTGTGAATTTGTTGCCTTCATTGATTGAAGATTACTCCCACTACTGAGGTCACTGACAATAGTTGCGGAAAGCCTATTTCTGTTGAGATTACCTTGCCTTGTTTTTAGGTTCAAGCCCTTTCTGTATATGCAGGAGTCTTGATTCAAAGACCGTGTTGAAACTCTAGTGGAAGAATCTACACTGGCCATCTGTTTTAAGACTTGATCACAGAATCAGATACCACTCCAGCAAACAGGATTGATAAAGAAAGAGAGGAAAAGCGCGTTGCTGTGGGCGATTTCCTCGTACAGAAAGCAGTAGAACTATTTGAAGAAGACAGTTGTCGTCTAAAAACTTTTAACAAGGTTGAGGACTGAGCTGTAGTACGCACCGACTTCTTCAATGTTCTGACACTTGGCAAAGATGATGTGGGCGGTGCAGTGTTGAAAGTGCACCATCGCCTTGTCTGCACTCCAACTCGAGAAGTCAAGTTCGTATCCATCACAATTCAGACAAGGATGGATAGATACAATTAAGTCATCTGGTTGGTCGGTTACCTGTTTCAATCTATAGTAGACTACGTGCACTATCCACGTCGATCAGGCTCATGAATTCGATCTGCATCTATACAGATTATTGACGAGGTATCAAAATGTTGTGGCAGATCAAGCCGCTGCAGTGTGGAATGAGGATACTGTCAAGGTTGACATATCTCACCACATCAGTGCAGGTTTTATGGTATTAGTGAAGCTGTTGAACTCAGGGAATCCGTGTCATGATTATCAACAGGGCATGAGAATGTTCTAGTATGAAGGTTGACAATAATTTTTAACAATACAGGAATAGTTGCAGAGGAAAAAAAATCGTCATAAGGTGGTAGTTTTTCATAAATGCACACGATAACGCAACTACGACCGTGACACTAATCTCTCCGTCTTGGCATAGACGTGAATGACAGTATCCAAGTTGTAGTGAAAAACCACTTAACGAATAACAATGTTTGAGGAAGAATACAAAAACTGCCAAGCAGTTTTGCTTTGCATAAATTACAAATAACAAAAATGTTTGTCAAGGTTCACGTCTTCTCGAACTGAGGCTATGGCGTGTACTGCTCTAGCAGACTAAACTTGTGCTAAAAACAAGCGCGGCTGTGAGACAGTATACAACAAAGAAAAAAAGAAATAAGCACAAGCATGAGATTAATGGCTATGTCCAGTAGCTCTACAACGTCGGTGGCGGCAGAAGTGGTGATCTCCTCGGAGAATCTTAAAAACCTGCCAAGTTGATATGGACATGGGGAGATTGATTGGCCCCCATTGAAAGAGACACGAATTGGGTCATCATCCTAATAACCGAAAGAAAAAAAAAAAACCTACACAACGACGAAGAACACGAGGCCGCTTCAAGCCCCTCGAACAAAAGCTTTGACAGGGAAAGACCTCCCGAGACCGGAGAAGCTCGTGAAGTATATTTTCTCCTTGTCGTTCTTGTCGATGGCAATGTCCACGATTGACACCCACAGGAACTCCTTCGCCTTCACGCCCGTGAGCTTCCGCAGCCTGCCCTTCTCCAAGTACGCGGTGATCTTATCGCTGTAACTCACCTGCTTCGAGATTTGCTTGAAAGTGTGCACGATGGGCTTCTTCTGCGTCACCCACACGAACCCGGTCTCCTTGTTGTACCCACACTCCACCACGTCCTGCATCGGCAACAACCCATCAGGCAGACCGAAATCCTTCAGCAGCTCGACGGCCTTGCTCAGCGATTCTTCCCCCGAGTAGCACAATTCCACCACGTCCTTCTTCGTCTCCGACGCCAAGCCTCCTCCTCCTCCTCCTCCGCTAGTTTGCGTAGCCATCGCCCTTCGAAACTCTCAAACCCTCACTACCCAATTGCTAATAGCTCCACACAATCATACCAAACACAACTTGTATTCTCTGCCTCGCCTTCTCTCACAGAATTCGGCCCGGGCAATCGCAATTTTGAAGCGCACCGCGAGTGCCGCCGGCCGTTGGCAATGCGCCCCCTTTTACAAACTCACCGGAACTCACTGTTGATGACTTACCAGTCACTTCCTCACAAAACTTACAACTGACTACCACGGGTGAAGGTGGTACAGCTCCCATCCCCGTGCTAACATACCTCACGTGCCAGTAGCTGAGTACTTCCAGCGGGAATAAGATGCGTTCATTGAGGAGCTCTTGGGAGTTTATGAACACCCCATTGCTTGGGAGTCTATTACCCATTAATTAAAGTGGGTGGGGGGGGGGTATTAATATTAATATTTTAAGATGGATGATAAAATCCATCTTATGCTCATTTCAAAACTAAATTAATAGGTGAAAAATGCCATTGCGAATTGGACTTGGAATGAATTTTAATATATAATTTTTATTCTTTAAAGCCCCAAAAAGCGTTGAGAAGGTTCTGGGCAAGTGTGTTTGTGTGTGTGTGTGAGAGTGAGAGAGAATGGGGTACGTGATATTTGGAGTGGTACATTAATCTACCATTGTCAACAGTAAATGTTAAAACAATTAAATTCGTGCAGACCTTTAACTATTTGCCATGCAAATAAGTGTGAATTATGTGTGGTAGTTATGGGACATATATTGACCAATAGAATTTAATAGCAATCATTGTATTGAAACATCTTTTGCAATATAAAGTTGGTTTTAAATACAATATATGTTTGATGTTTGCATTATGGATGGTTTGTTTTCATGTGGGTGGTTATTTTGTATTTTCAATGCTTTGTGTCTCTCTCTATATATATATATATAGACAAAGGTTTTTTGTAGAATTGATAATTATTTGTGATTCCTCTATGGTGAACACAAGTTCAAAAAAAATGATGATATCTTAAAACTTCCAATCTCATGCCAATATACCAGATGTTTAAATTTAGGAAAAAATTGTAAAATAAAATTTAGAAAAAATATTATCTAAAATACCAAAAACTACTCGATTTGAAGATAAAAGCACAAAGTCATGAATTTAGAAAACTGTCAAAGATAATAGAATAGAACAAAAACTAAAAATTCCAAATATTTAGATGAAAAACCAACAAGTAAAATATTTACTAATATTTATATAAAGGATACACAACCATATAAATACTTCTCTTATTTAATTAAATAAATTTATAAATAATAAGAAAAGAAGAAGTGAAGATACAGTCAATAGAAGAATCAAATCCACCTTAAATAATGGTTAGCAATTGTTAGTAAGAAAAATAGCATGCAACAAAGTTAATTGTTTCAACAAGAGAAAATAAAGTACTTACCAAAAATTATATGTACTACTATAGAAAGATTTTTTTTTTTTTTTTCTTCCAATATCCTCTTTGTAGTAATTTGGTAAAATTACTAAAAATTTAGTAAATTTAGTAAAATTGAAATACTTGTGATTACTTTAAAGAGCTAGAGACACTTTAAAATTATATCAAAATCTTTTAAGGATTTTTCTTCTCTAAGATAAAAAATAGAAGCAACAATTAGATGCTATATTGAATCACATAAAGTAAAAACCATGAATTATCTAATGTTAGTCATATATACAAATAACTTTATTTGTGTTTATTGGTTTTGTTTCCTATTCTTGTTTGCAATTTATTAAAATTGTTCTTTGTTATAAAAGAGGTTGTATTTGTATGGGAAAAAGAATAGCTAATCTCAAATTTTGTTTTTATGATTAAATTTATTTTATCGCAAAGTTTTAGAATTGTCCTCAAATATAGAAAAATTGTAACAATATTTCGAAAATAATTAATATGGTCTAATATTTTTACAAAGGTTCTGCAATTTTTATAAAATCCCTTCTACCAAGATGTTTTTCTAAAAACGAGTATTTAAGGTACTAATGATTGAAAAAATCTGCACAAAATCAAATTAAAAAATCATAAATAAAAATAAAAAAATAACTCAAATACATGCGTACATATGTACATGTATTAAAATAAAAACAGACACTAAATATGCTAGATGCCATGTTGTTTGTAAAGGAAATCATATCAAGTTATGATTGTGGATATTATTATAATTATACTTTTCCTAAAATTAAAAGAAAAATTAATAACGAAAAATTTGATATCTTTATTTTAATAAAAGTAGCCTTATATATAGGAATTTATTGATAATAGTGTTTACAAAAAATAAAATAAAACAAACCCAACCAATTGGTTTGGAATTAATAATAATTAACAAAAATGATTCCAATATCTTTATCAAAAAGCTGACATCTAGTACAGAACAAGCTTCGAAATAAAAATAAACAAAACCCATGTGTAATATCATTTATGCACCTTAGCATTATCATATATTTTGTTTTTATTATTATTATTATTATTATTAATTTATCATTTCAAGTGCTTGCACATCATATTTATATACTAATAAGAAACAAAAATATAAGAATGGAAATTCGTATATCTGTATCTATACATATATATATATATATATATATGAAGTTCTAGTTAGTTTAAAGTTATATCCATAGAAAAAAAGCTATTTCATGAGTGAGAGAAGAAAACTCTTTAATGTTGTAGGTAGTTTACAAGTTGGGTATAAGAGAAAATAATATCAAGTTTTAAAGACATTCCTATACTCATTTTGAATTATATAAATTTCATGAATATTTTGTTTTTGATGAAATATTTCAAATTTTTTATGTACACATGCTTTTTCTTTTCGACGTATTAAATAAAATCACATTTCTAAATTTCTAAATGCAATAAAATAGGCGTTTTTCAGCTTTAGAATTCAAATTTAGCATAGTTTAATGATTGATTTAGTTTGAAATTTTTTTAATTTGCAACAGAAGAAAGTTGAGAAATAATAATTACAAAAATAATAAAATTAAAAATTTAATCATCTGATTAATAGTATTTATTAATTTTTCTGCAATTTAAAAATATGTTTCAATAAGTTAAATAAACTATGCTCTTTTGATGGTGTTGATTTTTTAAAAGTAAAGTGTTATAATACACAGGAATGGAATTATATCAATTTAAAGAGAATTAATGAATTTATATACATATGTAATAGAAATTTATATAATTATTAAATAAAAGATAATTTGAATTTTTTAAACTAAATAAAATTCACAAATGTTGTTAATGTTATTATGCTAAATGTACCAATATTCCAACTCAATAATAAGTTTACATAGGTATCTTAACTTTTAATATTTATGAAGCTAAAATTTGAAAATTTGATAGATGTTTATATTTATCAAACATAAATAATTCTAGAATATTTATAATTTCAAATTTACTGTTATCAGTTTTACTTAATTTATTAATTTATAATTAAAAAAATAAAAGTATACACATTTTAATAAATATTTACATAAATACATATATGCATACATATAAACAACAACAAACTTTGCAAAACAAAAACTCTTATCATAAATAAATAAATTTTTATTTTTATTTAGATAATACAATAAGTTAAAATCCAATGCATACTTGAAAAATATAAAAATTACACATTATTAATTACAAAATGTCCTTTGGTATATTTTTTAATTTGATATATATTTTTAGTATTAAATTATGAATCATTAAAAGTGTAATATGTTATTAAGGAAATTTAGAGAATTAATATTGAATGAAATTAAATACTTTAATAGAAAAAAATTATGTGGAATAGAACTTTAAGCAAATGTGTTCATACTTAAGTCTTTTATTTCAAAATACATTATTTTTTGTAAAAAATGATAGTAAATGATTTTTGAAGAAATTTTAAATAAAATCAGTTTTTTAAAAAATGAAGCATTGAAGACAATCATTAATTAGATATTATTTATTGGAAATTAATATTTTAGTACTCTTCTTGACTATTTTAGTACATCCCTTGATCAAATCAATGACCTCAATGAAATGTTTTGTTACCACTAATCCTCTTATCCTCTACTCATTCATGTGATCCATTCTCAAACAACCAATGAGCAACTTTGAGGTATCAAAATAACCAAGGAGGGGGTATTTAAAGTATTGTGCCCCATTTATTCATTTAGTATGTATGAAAGAGTATATATATTAGAAATATACATTTTTATATTAGAAATATATTTTAAATAACTTAAAACAATTAGATTATGTTAAAATATTTCTTGCAAAATACATTGGCTAATTTATTATTTAAAATAATATATTATATTATATTTTTTTCAAAACTTAAGTAAATAACTTATTTCTATCATATATATTTTTGTATTTAAAAATTCATTCTCAGAAAATTTAGAAATTATCTGTCCATCTTGTTTCTATGTTTAAACAATAAATATTGTATTAGAAAAAATATATATAACTTTAATCTCCACATGTATACATAAAAACTTGTATGGTTTTAAGTTAGTTTGAATATTTTAAAGCTTTCTAATTAAATTTAAATTTCAACATAAAAATGATATAAATTATAACACTTTAAATTCTAAATTTTAATAGAATTATAGAGAGTACTTAATAAGATGTTTAATATGTTAGGCTTTAAACTACATTGGATTCATTAGCAGTGATATAAAAACTAAAATCATAAAATATTTGAATGAATAATAAAGAGTATCTCCCTAATTTTTTTAAAAAATTAATATGATTTACCAAAATATAAGATTATTTTAATTAATTTGGGATTATGCATTGCCAAAAAATAATTGTAAAAAGGTTATAAATTATATATAAAAAATACATACTAATTCAAAAAAATTGAGAAGAAAATTTAAGATATTTTCAAGATGCATATTTTAAGATTGTAAATTTTATCAAAAAATTATATTATAATATGGTATTAATTTCTATATCTTTATAAGTGCAATTATTATTTTTAATTCAATAACCTTAAGATTGAACTACCTCAATACCTTTATATAATATGTAAGTTTATAACAAACCAACAACTTCTATCTATACATATGTATGTAAGGTGTTGTTAATGCCACTACAATTTTTGATATTCCCACAACCTTTCATCTACCACACATTTTTGTAGTACTATTACAATCTATTTTTTTAACTTTTTAAATATTTTTTATCAAAATAAAATTTACTTTATAAGTATTTTTAATATATATATATATATAGTAGAAATGTTAATAGACTTTTTTATGTAAAAAAACAAAACGAAACAAAAAAATATGTCAATTTGGCAATGAGTTGCAACAACAATAGCAAAATTGTGATGACGTGGTGGATGGCAAATTATAGTAGCAATAGCATAATCTATGATGACGTTAGCAACACCCTATATATATATATATATATATATATATAAGTTTCAAAAAATTGTGATGGCATTAGCAATATCCTCTATATATATATAATTTAAACTTTCAATGTCAACCCATATGTCTTAATTGTCAAGTCATTACCAAATCCGTTAGTATTTCACTTACTTCATTTCTAACAACTCATATTGATTATACATAATTCATGTTCATGAAACTTTTACAATGTTCCAGAAGTTTCACATATTTTGGGCTTGAACAAGATCACACCTCGTGCAGTTAAAGATTTTTTTTTGCATTTAAAACCAGTTTCAAAACTGCAAGTCACAGCGCATGTTTGAGCTAGAGAAGCAATGGCAGTACCATGATGAAGACAAAAGATGTAAACGGAATGTACAAACGATTTTACGTAAATACTGCTCCACAAGTATTCAGTAAATTGAAATTGCATCTATGTACACATTTTACTCTTAGGACAACCAAAAAAGACCATGTCACTTCAGAGCTCAGAAACAGGAAAAGAGTTGGTGAAGATATTGTCGATTAAGGGAAAAGAATGAGACCTTCCAACTGCAAGAAGGGCAATAAATTGAAGAGGTACGTTCCACAGAAACTCCCACTCCGCTTGGTGCGTACAGGCTTGGTCCAAAGAGCTTCCAAGGGGCACATCATGCTTGTCACGATGTAGAGGTGGTTTCGATGTATGCTCCACGGAACATTGTGAGCTGAGCATTTAGCCTCACACATCTGATGCTAATCAACAATACAGAGTCGGTTCTTTACTTGAATTGTTCCGGTGCTCACCATTTCACGACATGAAAAAATACTTGCACATTTAGAGATCATTACTGAAGACTAATTCGACTTGACCTAACGAGATCTCTCACACATGTTGAGTGCATAGCTAGGAATATAGAAATTTGACATTGAGATAATCAGTACCCAAATTTATGCAGTTGAGACTATGAAGAAACGGATCAGCCTATGGTATCGGTATGCGTTGAAGAAGTGTTCACAATGCATTTTGGACTTTGATCTACATCTACTTTGGTTAGAAAGTCAACTGACATTTTCACCAAAAAAATTAATCGAAAGGCAGAAGATTGAATAATCATCTGCAATTTACATCCTGATTATGCCGACGCCACAAACATAAACCGGTGAGACGGTTAGAACGCTAGTTACAACTGAATGGCAGATAATACTGTTCGCCTGTTCCTGCGACACAGCTGCAAATACGACCTGGAGCATTCGAGCACGAAGTTTTTGGAAAAAGGCAGACTTCTATTCCAAGTTGGGAAGCGCACCAACTGAATACACATTAACATTGAATCTCGCAGGTTGAATCGTACAAAGGACATTGCCCACAGACCAATGCCTCGTTGACTCATTGCCTCCTGTACAACTTATCTTTGATCTTACTCGCATGGAGATAACTAGACGCGCTTTAGCCTAGAGATGAATATGATACAAGGAAATGTACATCTCACTTATCGTCTTGCACCCATATTCTGACCGTTCTGTCTAGCGAACCTGACGCAATCTTGTTCTCCACTGGGTGACAGGAGACGGTAAGCACAGCCTCTGCATGGCCTTCCAGTTTCTGGGTGATATTCCGTGTTTGGAGGTCCCAGAGATAGACACAATTGTCCTCAGAGCCACTTACGATATACTTCCCGTTTGTAACGGAGAATGTCGCAAATATGCAGAACTGCTTGTTTTTGTGTCCCGTGTAAGTTTTCACAAACTTGCCGGTGTTGTAATCCCATAATCTCTGCACATCCCCGAATACAAATGTGAATCTCAAGTAACAGAAAGGAATAAACCGCCAGAGGGGTAGTATTGACGAAAGAAGCGCCTCCTCTGTCCACTCTTCGGCTAATCACTTGTGCAGGAATAGACCTCACAATTGACAGGAATACTCAATTAAGTCCATATATCGAACTTGTGTCCGCATTTCCTTTCCTCTATTTGGATTGCAATGACCGAGCAAATTTATTTTATAACCACGTCTATTTTGTAAAGAGCACAAGAGTAGGAATGGAAGAAGGTTTATAGAAGTGAATTTTCACTCGAACATCCACATATCACTGCAGCTGCGCTGTGATTTGTCAAAGGCAACTAGGGAGAAGCAAGGCAAGAGAGCGCACCAGATTATCGTCGAGTGTGCCAGCCAGAATGAACTTTCCATTGGGTGAAAATTTCACGAATGAGACGGGTGGATTTTCGTCGTCAATGAGAGTCTTCAAACAATGCCCGGTAGCACTGTCCCAAATTCTGCACAAGCCATCGTAGCTGCTAGATACAATCAAAGAACCGTCCCTGTTGAAGTGAACCGCCGTAACGGGATCTGAGTGCGCGGGCAAGGTTCTCAAGCATTTTCCAGTTTTCACATCCCATAAGCGCACAGTCTCGTCAAATGATCCTGAAGCAATCACGTTGCTTTGAGGATTGAAGTTCACACAGAATACATAATTTGTGTGACCCTTAAGCGTTTTCACATATTCTCCGGTATGCACGTCCCAGAGTTTTAGGGTTTTGTCATCTGAGGCAGTACATACATAGTGCGAATCAGAACTCCAAGCAAGATCAGATATGCCTTTGCTGTGCCCTTCGAGAGAACGCTCGCATTTTCCATCCGTCGCATTCCAAATACGAACAGTCCTGTCAGCCGAAGAACTCCCCACCCACTTTCCGTCAGGAGAAAACTTGACACTGGATACGGGTTTGATGTGTCCTGTCAGTGTAAGCTTGTGTTTGTAAGGCTCATAATTCTTAACCTCGTCGCCCATATTCGAGGCTAGCCCTTCGGAGGCCCTCCACTCTGCGCCGGATCACTCAGCTGAATTCTTCCACAGAGACGATCTTTCCGCATACATGTACAGAGCTTGAAGAGTTCTAACACGATAACCATGAAATCACGGTAGAGCAACAAGACCATGAGCTAATCGAATGAACAGTACATCACACTTGGACCAATTCTACTTCCTTACACTGCTCCCGACTTCACTTTGACGAACAATATTCTGGGACACGGGAAACATGAGTAACAGAAACCCGAAACCCTAAACCCTAAACCCCCCAAAAACGCAAATAGCTAACACCCCAACTCCCAACAAGACAGCAACAACAACAATAATCAACCGTTTACAACGTCATCTTCCGACCCCAACCTTGAGAAAGAAATACACCAACCCCTCTCGTATTTCCATGATTAGCAACAGAAATCCTGCAAGCACAAAGACTGAACAACCCCACCCCACAAAAAAAAACAAAATCACCCTAATTCGCCCAAAAAGCTCTAGAAAATAGGACCCAGAAAGCCGCGCCACATAAACTCAACAATGCGATGAACCCAGAGCCACCGAGAGTTGCAAACCATCAATTGATGAGGAGGATTGTGGGTGTTTCATACGCTCACAAGCCCTAAAAGTCAAAAAGAAAGGAAACAAAATCTCGTCACTGTAGGCAAACGAAGTCGGTACTCCTAAGAGGAAATGCATCGGTGCGAAGGAACGAGACGAGGAAGAGGAGGAGACTCGAAGGGTTCGATTGACTGAAGGTGCAAAAGGAGCAACATATCGCCCCTTCCAGAACCAGAAACACGAAGAGAAAACAAAACAAAACAAAACAAAAAAGCGCGGGAGCGGGAGACGGACGTGAGATCCGCGGGGGCGGGAAATTGCCCACCTGGACCTCCGGACCCGCGCGTTCTGTGGCGGGAAAATCGTCAAGTGAATGGGTTGATAACACTACTAGTCATACCAATTAAGCTGATGCTAAATAAGAGAACTCTGTGGAAGTTCTAGGTTCATGTAATTAATTAATAGAATCGAAAAATTAATACTGTTGCATTTTTTTTATTTATAATACGATGACTAATGGACTTGCAATTTCAAAATTACAAGATTCTTTTCTTTTTTTTGCTTGTTTTCTTTTTTAAAAAATTAAGTTTGTGTTACTAAACTTTTCTATGTTTTTCAAAGAAGTCGTCTACATGGCCTTGAAATTAAGATGGAGAAATATAAATTTTTGCACGAGAAAAAAGATATATGATGATGATGATGATACTAATAATATTAAATGAAGCAAAATCAAAATACAAGGCCAATATCATTTTAAAAAGAACATGTTCTATGCTTCTTCTTCTTTTAGTGTTTTCTTTGATTTCTTACTATATTTTATATTATTATCACCTATTTAAGAAACACTTAAATTTTCCACCTTTGTAATTTTTCATATTAAAAATTAAAGTTGAAGTGAAATTACTACCAAATTTAGATTAAACCTTTAAATAGACTACTAACAAATACATTCACTTTTTGTAATCTCTGTACATTCTAATTCACTCTTTTTTTCCTTTTGCAGTAACCTTACCATTGGAAAAAATATGCTCGTTAATTATATATATATATATATATATATATATATATATATAAATCCTACAAATAGAATGTAAGTTTTACAAAAAGACAAACATCATCAATAATTACAATCCTTTAAAAAATTCTTGTTCATGTTATCAACCAAGTTAAAGTATGTTTCATTTTTCTTGTTGTTAAAAGTTCAAATAAGTTTTAAATAGATATTTATAAAAAATACATTATTTAGTATCATTTCTATAAGTTTTTTCTTTTCTTTTTCAATATCTAGCTATTTTATTTTTTATTATTTTTTCCCAATTTTATTTCACTCATTGCTCTTAAATAACTCCATAAATTTATAGAACAAAAAAAAAGTAATCCACACAATGTTCTTGCAAGGATACTTCAGAATTCTCCCTTCAATTAGTACATATATGTTTGTATGTGTGTGTCTATATATATACATATATATAAAAATATATACATTGATATCAAATAGGATAATTATGTAGTGTGAAATTACTGTTGTTGTCAATTTCAAATTCAAATTCATCCGTAATGAGATCTCAAAGTATTCCATGATATTTCAAAATATCACTTGATCCTTCACCAAATCATCTTCCTTGCGAGGTGGGTGACTTTGCAAGTCAAATATCAATAAGTGTGTCGCTCGCCTCAGCTCTCTTCCCTATTTGACTCCATACCATAGGGATTATACAGTTTGAATTAGGGGCTAATATTAGGAAGTAATAAAGTTTGAACTGCGATATTTTGGATTTGATATTTCAAGTGATTCTAGAAGTATCAGGTGGTGAATTTGAGTTATTTGGTTTTGCAAAAGTGTCATGTTTGAACTCCCTATTGCACTTATTAACATCAAATTTCAAAATGCCCGGCAGCTCCTCATATTCTGCACCATGAATAGAATTCACTCATCTGATCATTGTAAGTCTCTAAGCTTTCTCTTCTGAGATATTAATCTTCTCCTATGGATTATATCAAATAATCTTCTGTGACAAAATTGATTTATAATTTTTTTTATTATTAATAATAAAAATCAACCACAACAGATCAAAGCATATTTGTTTAACAACTTCAGAAAGAACCAATATGTTTATATATATATATATATATATATACATATATGTTTAACAGTCTTTGACTATGTATTTTTATGGTTCTTTCATTGATAATAGCACCACTAACACTAGCAACACAAACATAATTGTAATACTTAAATTACCCCAATGAAAGAAAACAATATCAAGGAAATGTATTACTCCATCTAATTTTGCAGCAATTTTTAACGTTTTTTTTTTTTTTTTTTTTTTTTTTCCTTTAATACATTTCAAATAGAAAAGCAGTTTTTTCTCAATCATGTTCTTAGCTTGCTTCAGAATTAGTCTTGCACCAATTTCAATCAAAGAATGTTGTTGTTGTTGTTGTTTTATTTATTTATTTATTTATACATTACATCTCAATTCAATCAAGGGTAATTAAATAGATTGAAATCGTATGAATCTTTGAAAAATTTAAGTAGGTCAAATTCAAAGACAAATAAATAATTCAAATACAAATTCAAATCATCACAAAGCAGTCCCAAAATAACCATCGTTACTCTCTTTTTTTTTTTTTTTTTTTTTTTTTAAGACCAACGTTGGTTATAACTTTGTAAGTTTGATTCATATTGTGTTTAAGTAATAGTTAAAAACTTAATCCACTGAATGGCATGTTGTATCTTTTATGAATTAAATTGCTAACTTGAAAAAAAAACAAAAAACAAAAAACAAAACAAAAACAAAAACAAAAAAACAAATCTTTTGCATAGAGATTTTTAATTTCAACTGTTCTCATCACATGTAACAAGAAAGCCACCAATTTCTTTTTATAATTTTTAATTTTTTTTAAGTTTTTTTTTTCTTCTTTTTTTATATGTTTAAAAAAAACAGATATTTATGTATTTAGAATTTTGATATTATGAGATTTAACATCCTTTTTGTATTGTTATGTCTTTATGTATAAATCTTTCTCTTTTTAATTTACTTAATCATATTTGTTATAAAAGTAAGAATGTAAGCACACACACACACACACACACATATATATATATATATATATATACATATAACAATTGATTGAGCTTTTCTATGAAATATTCAAACTTTGAACTTTATCAAAGTTACTGAAATTTGGTAACAACACCACAAAGATGTTTTTACAAACATGCATGATATTTTATTTTTTTATTCAATTACAGAATAATAGAACTATTTCTGGAAAAATGATCTTAAAATGTTTTAACTCCTTTAAATGTGCCGCTTTGAAATTCCAAGATTCAATTGCAGACTCAGTCTCCAAAGAAAAAAGATCTATAGTAGGTCGAGGCAGATTTTTAATTAAATTTAATAAATATGATAAAAAGAAATTGAAATCCAAAACAACAATATTAGATATACTTCTTAACTTTTGGAGTCTTATTTTTTAAATTTTTTATAACATTAAATAAGTTAAATTAATATGCATATTTGTTTCCACCTCAAGTTGATCTTCTACTCTAAAGCTCTTTTCAGGTGGATTCCAGTTTGTGTTGATGATCTTAAAAAATGATTCTGAAAAACAATATCATATTGTCTCAAAAACAATTTAAAACGTGACTACAGAACAGAACATGTTTGTGTTATCATAAGTTCATTTTGAAAAAATTCAAACAACATCATTAACTACCAAATGGATTTTGTGTTAGAATTTTATCATGAAGTACCATGGTAAAATCATGAATATTGTTATCATTCAAGATCAAAGCTTCATTTATTTTTGCTTCCAAATTAGATTCAACATAAAGATCCATTGCATAACATGTTGTCTAATCATTCTTAAACCATAATATTAAACGTATAAAAAAATCAAAAAGTAAAAACGTATATATAAATGTAGTCAACCAGCTCTAATACTCCATTTTAAGGTGTTAAAATTTGTTTCCTTTTTCACCAATGTGTTTTTTTTCAAACAAACAACTCATTTTATCTTATAAAATTTTGTTTTAAACATGAGCTAAAAGAAATTTATATATTGTACATTTTAAAAATGTAAGTTTCAACAATACACAATACATGCCTTTCAACACAATTGTTTGTTTTTTTTTTCTCCAAGAAAAAATAGATTTGAAATCATAGACTTAAATTCTTTACAATGAATTTGCTTATAAATTAATCCAATAGAGAAAGCACAACTTAAGGATTTATATCACTATTTTTAGTGTAAGATTAAGAGCTTAATCATCCACCATTATATTTAACAATTTTCCATTGATTTTGTGAACATGTTGATGTGCACGTTCTCTCTTTAGATGAGTATCTTATATCTCATAAATTTTCATTTTATTCTTATTTGTATGATTGATAATAAAGTCAGGGTATTTACTTTTTATGCATCTTTGATAGTTTTAGTTCAATCTAATAGTATCCAATAAGAAATACCCAACTCCTTAAAATATTTTTTTTAGTAAGAAAGATATTTTTGCTTTGATGAAAGATAGGATGGTTATTATATAATTTTTCCTGACAAAAATCTTTGGCAAGTAAGAATCATTTAATATATTTACAATGAACAATTATTTTTTAAAAAAGGTTTATACATACTCATGTTTATGAATAAGTTTAAGATCTTTGATATCTATAAGATATTTGAAATTCCCTTATAACATTTATTAACACGGTCGATCAAGATTGAACACACATTATATATAACAACAATAATATATATATATATATATATATATATATATAATATTGTTACATTTTTGCAAGTAACAAAGTATATTTAATTTATTGCAGATTCATTACATATATCTATATATATATATATACCCTTTAGTATTTTTTTATAGTAATACAAATATAACTAAATCATTGGGCTCTTATGGCAATTGTATTCCAAGGGAGAGTGCTTTCAAGATTATGTTTGTACTTGAAAAGTCATCTTAAATCTGAAATTAGATGATATAGTAAGTTTTTACTTGTAAATCATGTGTACTATCAAAAAAACTACTTTACAGTATAATATCATCATCACTATTGATATAACTTACAAAACATTTGTAATGGCATTTTTTTCTTTTTATTTTTTAATTCAAATTTTATATTTCTAGCATGGTTTAATTTTATATAAATTTAGTTTTTTATTGGTTATATATATATATATATATATATATATATATCTACATACATTTAAACTGATTCCATTTTTATTTTTTTGTTTTATGATACTTTTTTAGAATTTAGCTCTAAGTTTTATAAAACAGTGAGAGATTATGTTATGGTCAACTTTTAATACATGTATACTTTTAGTTAGTATTCGAGTGTATATTCATTGAAATTTAAAATTCAAAATAGAAATCAAGGGTTTTAAAATTTTAGACACAAACTAACTGGTATTTATTGTAATGTGTTTTTTACTTATCAAAAAATCGGATTAAAACGAAAAAATAAAGCACGTACTACGCTGAACCTATTTTTGAGATTTGTTTTGACATTAGTTTTGAGATTTGTTTTGACATTAGTTTTGAGATTTGTTATGTAAACTATCAGATTCATCACTTAACTTTTATTGCAACATTTAATGAAACCTCACTTTACTATATCACTGTGTCTTTGTTTAACCATTGCCATGATGTCATCAAATTCCATTTATCGCACATATCCCAAGCAATCTTACAAAAACATTGCATCAATGAACCAGTATAATAATATTACTAGTTCTTATTTATGTGTATCTATGCTCAAAAATTAAAACTGATATAAGATATACCATTCGTGCACTAATAATTCCTTAGAGTGGATACATCTTTCTGTCTATGGAGTATTAAAGGTTGCTATATCTATGAATATATATAATGATTTTTTTCTATGTTTTTATTAGTTTAAGACATGCATCGAGGTTTGAAAACATTGAAGAAGTGAAACACGGTAAAATAGAAATGGTTCGAAGTTTAAGCACTACAGAATGAATGTCTTATTTGCAGCAGATTCCTTAATGCAATTTGGGCAACTTCTATGCATCCAATAACAGTTGAACAATAAGTCAAATGCCGGAAAAGTTCACCACTTCTCTGATTGATTTCACGTCTCAGGAAGTTCTGAAGGCAACCATTGAAGCATCTGCAATGTCCATCTCAACGTTGGAGTAGTCTGAACAATGGAGCAAACAAATACCTAGAAGAGCACAAAGAGAAGCTCCAGTGATTCACTGTCATGGAGCCATACGGAAGAATGCATCTATCAACTCAATAGGATATGAGCAGCAAAACGAGTGAAAGTAGAAGCAGTTTCACCGTGCAGTGCACGCAAGGAAGCGTCAGTCTCTTTCTTTCAAATCAAAGCTTCAGGGTTCATACATCACTGAGCATTAGCATTTTTGGCACCACGTGAAAGACGCACAGTTTCCAGCATTTACCACGAGCACGCCTTGCATGGGGGTCCACCGCGCACACGCCCGAACTCCACTAACTAATTTACTCTCCCTTGAGAAATAAATAAATGAATAAAAAAAAACGGACGATAAGACACTTCTAAAATAATACAGTTCTCAACTCCTCTGTCTCTCCACATAACAAACACGCTAATCACCAAGTTGAGTTGAGTAAAGGATTTCAGCTGATTCATGTGCGATCATGGCGCAAAGATTCTCCACCGGCAATTCTTTATCACTCGTGCACAGATTTTATGCCTCCTTAAAGCCTGCTGTAATTTGTTCTTATTCCCGAATTAGAGCAGCATATACTCACGAGCCCTTGAGTGCGATGGCGCCACTAACCACACTCCTAACCTCCAAATTTCGACATTCCATTCAATAACACCTCCCCGCAAGTTGCAACCAAGAAACGATTCAAATTCGTCCCCAGAGATTCATGAAGACCGTAGGGGGTCCAAGAGAATCTAAAGACTGCACTTAGCCACTTGCCGTATGAGCTACCGATTAGCTTGAGCTCCATTCCCTTCCCGGACACAGTGAAACACTCAAATCCTTCGCGAGAACTCTGCAGGCGGGGCTTGGGCGTCGTCGGCCGTTATTCAAACCTGGATGTGCCGACGGATTATTTTCTGTTCGTCCTTCGTCCACTGCGTGTGGCCATTATCGAGAGATGGAACTTCTGGAGCCCCCAACTTCCGACGGAACGTCAGCTTTCGTCTCAACTGATGGGCAGTGGATGAAACGTAGTAGATGGATGGTTTCCGTAGCCGCTATCGGGGACCACTTCATTCGTAATCAAGACATATTCAGAGATATGTTTGAGGTAACTTTAAAATTTTATACCTTACTTTCTACTTTTCTGAACATGTTTACCTTTGAGATATAGTATATTGAGATCTCAATTTCATAATTTTTAACAATAAATTTACAAATAATTAGACCCCCAAATTCATTTATGATTACCATAAATCATATTATCTATGTCATAAACAATGTTGTATTTTATTTTATTCCATATTTTGATCATTTTTGTGTTATGAATAAATAAACAAAGTGAAATTTGCGGTCCGAACTTGATTAGTTATTTCTGGTAAGCACCAAATATCACCCAATATCTATTATCATGCTGAAATTGATAAAAAGAAAGATACTATTATTCAAAAGCATTTGTTTGCATTTACGTGTGTTTTTAGAATCATGTAGCTATGTTGAAATTCACCGAAATAGAATAATAAAAAAAAAAACTCAATGGACATATGTCATAATTGATATAATTACACATAAAATGTGAATTCTTTACATATCTTGTTATACATGCTTCATATAATGTGAATTCAAAGGTGTGTGGTGGTTTACCAATAATAAAAATAAATAGATTTTAAAAGTCACATGGGCACAAATGTGTTTCACTATTGCCATGTATTCTTTTATTTTTTTAACTTTGGTAATAATAACAACAACATTCGTGGGAATCAAAAAGCAAACAAGCACCCTTTGTGTTTATTAAGTGCTAGAGAAAAAAAAAAAACTATTTTTTTAAAAAACTAAAAACTGATGATAATAACAATTTATTTTATTACCTCACAGTTTTTACTCTGCTTCTCAAAAAACCAATTACTATATTATGCAAATTAGTATTAGTTGAAATTTTTGTACGATTCTAGTTCTCACAAGAGAAATTAGAAAAAAAAAAAAAAAAAAAAAAAAAAGTATTTAATGCACTTTAAGTATTATTTCTGCTGCATCTCTACATTTATACAAGTTATGTTTTCATTTCTGTACTAATTTAAGTGGTATTATCCCTTGTTCTCAATACTTATTCTTCTCTTACACTTTTCTATTTTAATTTACTTTTTGTATTATTAATGGAGTGTCTTTGTGTAATCCTTGGTTACAGAGTGTGTGTTGTGGTGCATTATATCATATATTATTATATAATATTTTTCTTTGACATATTACCTCCAAAGAAAAATAACACTTGTGTATATAAATATATATACGTGATTTAAGATGCTATACAGTAATTTTCATTATACATAAATTGTCACTCCGAATGTTATCTATTATGATTTTTCATTTGGCTTACAAAAACAATGATCACTTGCATATTGTTATGATTGTTTTGTTTTGTATATGTTTGTATATATATATATATATATATATATTTTTTAATACTAAAAATTTAATTTTGAAAAAATAATGCCAACTGATATGAACAAAAAAATATTACTACATTATAGTATATATATATATATATATATACATATACATATGGAATGCAGGGAAGTTAATCCCTTTGCTGATAAGTTCAGAAACTTGGTACACATAGAGAATCTTATATTAGGGCTGAATATCCAAGTTGTAGAGGGTTACCTTACATAATGAAAAGTCAGTCCATGCTATGTTTGTTTCTACATTCCTAATAGTTAAGTTGTGTCCTCTAATCCATGTTTTTTTTCAAATTTCTTTAAACAACAACATTCATACTGTGGTTTTATACATAGTTTACAAGTTTTAAAATTTTCACAGTGCATGGGTAAAATTTACTTCAAAGATCACATTAAGAATGGTGTTCCTTTTTGGCACATGGAAAAAAAGGCAAGCTTCTGTAGTCATGCGCAGTGCAATAATACAACTCAAAGAATAAAAAGAACCATGTAAAGACAATTACTTCTATGATAAAAATAAAAATAAAAATAAAAGAATGCTTTTGTAATAAGATACATGTTCAAGGATATTTAGTTATAACAAAAGATACAATACAATGATATCGAAATAATTTGTTAAAATCTCTGGAAGGACAAGTAAAACACAGGAGAAAACTTGCTTGAAAACTAATGTCAAGCACCCAAATATACCTCACTATTACAAATAGGGAAACACACAGTTTGATGATTAAGAATCCTTAATCTCTTTTAATTAGTTAGTTATTGATTTACTTTACAAAGTTACTAATAGTGAATATTGTACGTTCACACACGATTATATTCATGTGGTGCCAGCTCAGCACTACAGGCACTTTGCATGCAAACGTGGACAGAACATGATGGGTACTCGACCTGGCCAATTATATTGTGACGCGTGGCAGGTGCAAATTGGTTAGGGGCGGCAAAGAGAACCTGGGTCGGCACTAGAGGAGATGGGACTGGGTTGAATGGGTCAGATTAGAAGGCAGACCCGTGCACTTTTTCGCATACCCGTTCTGAAATATCTGCTGCTGTTTGTTCCCGGGGTTGGAACAGTTTGGGAACAAACGAGTTCCCACACTGTTCTCTCTTGTACTAATCAAGTCTGAAGTGTTTACTATATATATGTGTGTATATTAGTGTTCGTTAATGTATTTACTGACATGGCTATAAAAATTATAAATTACACCACGCACTTAAAAGCTAATAATACTTGGTTTTTGCAGTCATCATTAAATTTATAAATACTTATTTTTATCAACTATAAATGTATGTTTCACTTTGGATTGTTTATAACTGGTCGGGCACCAATTACTTCAAGCAGGCAAGAGATTCGGTTAATGAAGAATGTTGTTATTATTATGCAAATACGGAAGCAAATTATAATTTGAATAAGATTAATTTTTTTGTATACGCAACTAAAGGTATGTTGAGAAATTAGTAGTAAAATAATTGAAGTTTTTAGATTTTTATAAAATCATAAACTACAAAATGAATAACAATAAAACATATTCTTAACCAGAGAATTTTAGACTTGGAGTTTGTTGGTTAGGATTTAATTGGTATTGACGGTTATCTCTAAAACCAATGTACGTTCTTAAAAAACAAAAATTAGGTGACTATGTATAAAATATTAAAATTAATCAAATGACTTGTAGATTGAAGTTTTTTTTTTAAAAAAATCAAATTTATCTGTCCCTGAAAATAAAAGAATAAAGCAGATGAAGAAGAAGCAAGTACTCCATAAACTAACAAATAAATTGTTTATAGGATTACCACAACCTTCCCATGAGCTTTTTCTGACAACTTTTCAGCAACAACTTCAATAATACCTTGTAAAAAGTCATTCTTGTCCGGTGCAACTTAATCCTTTGTGAAAACTTTTACAAAATTATAATATTCACTCTCTTGCTTAAATTTTCCAGCTACTTTCTGTGTAGCAATATATAGATATCTTATGTGATTCTTGTTGAAATTGTTTGCATTATTATCCATTATTATATTGTAAGTACTGATGTGTCAATTACTCTGGGAGCCAAGCAAGGATCCCATTGCTAATAACACTTGAAAGTTTTAAATTTGATGCTTAATAGATTCTCAACAATTTTATTCCAGGACGAAGTTTATGTTAAAAGCTTCCATTAACAGATGAATGTTAACTTGTGAGTATAATTTTAAAATAAACATCAGAACATAGTCAATGCATTCCATTTTGCACACTGTGTACACAATTAGTGTTTTAAATTTTCATCTTACTTTATATTTTGACAATCTAAAAACGGTTAATTTGAATCTACAAATGTTGTTTCTATACTTTATTTTTTACCACTTTGAAACTTACTATGCATATAATAGGGAACAAAACATATCATTATTAAATTTTTATTGTTAACTGCATTATTAATTAAATTATGAATTTGTTTGAAAGTTCAAATTCTGAAATATAGTTCTTATTTATTTGAGTATTTTTTTCAAACCAAATCAAAATAGAGCAGTGTTGAATATTTTTATATAAAACAGTATTAAATTAAGATGATTGTTAACATTACATTTGCAATTGATATCACTACACCCCACATGACCTCCACACAACTTCAATTGACTAAAAAGCTTGCTTCAATGCTTAGGATGTGGTTTGCAACCCAATATTTAACCCTGATATTGACCCAAAATATAAAAAATTGAAAAATAAGTTTTCATTATATGTTTGGCAGTAATGTATATTGTTTTGATATGTTATGTTATGTTATGTTTTTTATTTTTTATTTTTTATTTATTTTTTGAATCAGCTCGTGGTCTTCTTTTTAACAAAATATTCACTTTCTTCCTTTCAACCACTCCTATCTTTGAGAAAGCAAAAAAAAAAAAAAAAAAACAAAACAAAACAAAACAAACAAAAAAACATGTTTGAATGAAACAATATCAGTTGGGGATGGACCATCGACAATTCTCTAAATTGACATCCTCATCTTCCTACAACACATCATATTGCATGCAATATTTAAAATTCACCAACAGATTACTAATGTTGTTATTTATTGTAATCTTATTACAGATAGTTGCAAACATTTAATGCAATAATATAAATTATCTTATAGAGTTAATTTGATGGTTATATGGAAGTCATGATTCTTTTGTGTGTTAGGTTTTTTTTTATTGAAATACCTGACTTTGATTCTGATGAACAATCAACATTATTTTTTGTTTAAAACTCTGGAAATAAACATGTAAATAGGAGTCAATTTCAGCATGTAGAGTTAATTAAAAAATCAATATGATATTTATTTCCTTTTTTTTTAAACAATGTTTATGTAAATGAAATTGATCATTGCTGAGATTGTCATTATTAGCATCATTAAACAAAAACTTTTGTAATGATATCTGTGTTATCACTTTATTGTTTGGTATGAAATTGATGTGTAAAATGATTGCATTAAATTGCTGATATTTTTAGTGAAACCCATGTACAGAAATGTATCACCTAAATTTAACTACAAGGTTGTAGTTATAGAAAATTGTAATGATGCATACAGAGTCATAACCACATGTGATTTGTACAAAAAGATAATGTCCCCAAGTTCATATTTTATTTAAAATTCATGCCTTGAACATCCTGTCTTTATCTAAAATAGAACCCCTTTCATCAATTGAAATAGGAGAAATTCTATTATAGCTCTAAAATAAAGTGCACCCATCTTTCCGTTCAACACAACCCACTTCCTCATTTGTATAGTTGATTGTGTATCAATGGTAATTGTTGCAACACAATCTTGAACTATATACAAAAAGATTGTGTGGATCGGTTGAATGCATGACTATTTATTTATCTTTATGTATACACAATTGGCAAAGAAAACAAAATAAATTGCATATTTTTCAACAATGTACAAGACCATATATTAGTGGTAATTTGATTGCTCATGTCAGAATAATGAAGTGGCCAACTTGGTCAAGTCAAATAAGTTGAAGCATGAGGGGGGGGGGGGGAAGTTGATGGAGGGGAATGAATAGGTCAACAGATGCCACAGTGTCTGAGAGTTACAGAACCATTGCCCCATTGCCACTTGGGACACTCCCCCCCCCATTCCCTAAGCTCCAAATTAGGGTTAACCTCCACCAGCCTAATACCCCCATCTCCCTCCATGTTCAGTAGATGAAAATAGATTCACATCCATTAAATTCATCCAAAGCAAACCCCTCATCCATTCCAGGGCAAGGCTGGCGTTCACTACCACCCATAATTTTGGGCAATGCTGGGCTGGGCTAAGAGGGAATCAGCAGGCCGGGCTGGACCAGGAGATGGATCTCCATGACCATTGGTGGTGGTGCTGCCTCTGGACAAAACTATCTCCTCATCTCCTTCCTCTTCCACATAACTATCTGGTTCACACTCCTTGGAAATGTTAATATTAAATAAAAGAAAAAAGAAAAAGAAAAAGAAGGAATGAAACACTTCCAACAGTTCCGGTTTTTTCAGCAGACTCAATAAAAAGTTTTATGGAAGGTGAAAAAGTAAAGCTGCAAGAGGGATGAGTTTGGGTCACAGCGCGATAAATTGCATGAGTGCCCTTGCCATAAAAAAGTAAAAGTTTAGGATGGGATGTGCATTGATGGTGGTGGGGTTGTGCAATGAAGGGAAAATCGAATAAAGATTCCGCGGTCACCAGTCCTCTGATGAAGGCGCAATCATGGGACCCCCCCAGGGACCAAACCCATGTCAACCGTATCCACGGAGTAAGGCTCTTGCTTTCTTTGAACTATGAAATGGACTGGGGGGTTAAACAAAAATCTTGTGCCGCCCGCAAGTGGAGGCCGGGATGGTGCCCAATCTAATCAAACATGCTCAATTATATAATAAAGAAAGGGGGGTAGAGTAGGAATTTCTTAAAAGTCACGGGAAAAAGGGATGATGCAAACGGTCGGGCCGGGCCGGGCGGGGTATCTTGCCCGTGATAGTGGGAGAGCATGGAAGGGCGGAGAAGTGACTACGAGGGAACCCCTTGACTTCTCGTCTGCTTCTCTGCGTTTTTCTCTCTTTCTCTTTGTACGCGGCTTTTGTGTTTCCCGGCTAATAATAGCGCTCCCACCACACCTCTTCTCCTGCTTTATCATAGTCATGCGTGCAGTGGAACTCAGTTCCCCTTGCGTTGCTCTGTCACCTCCTTCGCAATTGTGGTGGGGTTGTCAATTACGAGTGCGACCGGATCGAGTAGCGTCGGATTGGGATAGGAAAACTGAGTTTTCTGGGTAAGATCCACTGCCGCGTAATTCTCGAGCGAGACGCGGTGTTGTAACTCGGAGGAGTGCTGTTGGTAAGGTTTAGGCGCAGTGGTAGCAAGGAATTGAGCGCATTCTGAACTCGGACGGTAACTGAGGCTGACTGTGGACGATTTTAAGGAGGATCGGCACGATTGGATAGCAATTGGTGGCATTTGCTTTCGGTGGTTTGAGTTTGCGGTTGTTTTAATCGGTTGTTGGTGAGTGAGGAACGCTGGAGTTGAGTGGCGGTGGTAATAGAGAGGGGAGTGTTGAGTTGTTGTGTGTGTATCGGGGAGTGAGACTCTACGAAGTCGGTTGTTGTCGGTTACGCGGAGAGGAGGAACGCCTCATTTCCCGATTTCGATTGATTTGTTGTCGAGTCGAAGCCAAGGTGCGAAAGATCGAAGAGAGGAAGTGGTGCGCTTCAAGCGCGATTGTATGAGGCACTAGAGGAGGCGCTCATCGCGCGGCTTGCTGCGCGAAATACGAAACGGCCAAATTAAAGTTCCTGTCGTGGGTTCGGAAGAGATTAGTCGAAATGGCCGTCCTCGCAGTCCGAATGGAGGCTCTCCTCTCTCCATTGATGAGTGGGGAGCAGTTTCGCTATGCTTACAACAATGTCGCAGCGCATTCTCACCATCATGTCGTTGCGGTACGTTCACTGTCATTGCTGTCGTTAGTGTATGAATTGTAATGCACTTGTACTTTCTGCGCTCCTCTTGATTAACGATGAAGAGGCGTTGATAGTGACGACGAAGCATCCGTCAATTGTATTTTCTTCTTTTACTCTTTGGATCTCTAAACACGTGCGCCTTGATTGGGTCTGTGCCGGTCAATTCCAACTACCAGCCAAATCTTCACGAGTAGTGATGCTCACGAGTGTGTGTTGTGTTGAGTTAGCATGTTCGCTAAGATCTTGTGAACTTTCGGGTTTGAATTTATCCGTTGGCACGGTTGTGTCTGTTTCTGTGATATCTGCCGTGTCTTCCTTGATTCCTCTGATTCCTTCAATGAAGGCTTTGCGACACTCTGGAAACGACAGACATTTGCGATGCACTAAATCGCTTGTTCCTACACGCCGGCTGTCTGTTTGTACAGGATCTGTTCATCCTAGAATGAGATGTATGCTCATTTGGTTTGTACCTCTGCAGGGACATACTAGCTGTTTAGACTCCGATGTGGAGGATGACGATGATGATGATTTTACGGAAGACCTTGTCCAAGCTTGGAAGTTGTCTATTGGAGCCAATCGCTACGGGTAAGAAATAGTCTGTCTCTGTTCTTCGTGTTCTCATACATCGTGGTTTATCAGTAATGAGTTCTCTCTTATTTTTGCGGTGTATAACTCTGAAGTGAAAGTGCTCATCCTTTATGCATTACCAGGTGTACACACTACAAAAGGAGATGCAAGATCCGTGCTCCGTGCTGCAATGAAGTCTTCGACTGCCGGCATTGTCATAATGAAGCCAAGGTATAGTGTTTCTTTTCTCGTTTTGTGCAGTCGTTGAATATGCTATGTCGTATTATCCACCTGTTAATGAAGCTCACCATTAACTTCTGAAACGTTTGTACTACAGAGTGTTAATGAAACAGACGACAAAAAACGCCACGAGATTGACCGGCACCTCGTTGAAAAGGTACAAGTCAGTCTTCTTTGCCCATCCAGATGTTTTTGGTGTAGCTGGAGATTGTCCAACGTCAGTTCTTCTACACTGACTGCTCTTTTGGGCAGGGTAGACAACTGATATACTTGTTTTGTTTTGTTTTGTTCTTGGTTTCATTTTATATAAAGAATTACACAAAATTACCAAATTTCAACTAGTCTGCGACTGATTATCAGTATCTTATGTTTGCAAACTTGATCGTCTGCAGGTCATCTGTTCATTGTGCGACCATGAGCAAAATGTACAACAAGTATGTGAAAAGTGCGGGGTCTGTATGGGCGAATTCTTCTGCTCGAAGTGCAACTTCTTTGACGATGATGTGAGTTCATAGTCACGTTGATTCAGTTGTTCAATTGTGTTTTGACACTCTCAGTTGCCGTATTCTCTTTCCACCTGTGCAATAATGTATGTCTGTTGTGCAGACCTCGAAGGATCAATATCATTGCGACAAATGTGGGATCTGCAGAACTGGTGGACGTGACAACTTTTTTCATTGTGATCGTTGTGGCTGTTGCTACTCAGTTAAATTACGCGAGGGTCACACCTGTGTTGAGAAGTCTATGCACCAAGACTGTCCAGTTTGCATGGAGGTATACATGCTTCCCGAGTTTGTATTGCAGTAACTTTTAATGCGTCATATTGTTCTTTCTACATCTTTATGTGCGTTAAGCTTATTCCCGGCTGACTCGTTCCCGATAGAGTGGGTAGCTGTTTGGCATGTATGGCCTGTCTGACTGAGCATTTGATGATGCGCAGTACATGTTCGACTCACTGAAGGACATCACAGTTTTAACGTGTGGTCATACTTTGCACCTGGAATGTCTACAAGAGATGCATAGTCATTATAAGTAAGTGTTTCGAGTTGTTTCTTTTTTAAGAAACGTAATCATTTCAGAGTTTGAACCGTTAGCTTGAACTTGATTACACATGTGACAACTGAATTAAGTAAATGTCTTGCAAATGCTTTCCAATATCTAACTCTAGTTTGGCTTTCGCAGGTACAATTGTCCACTTTGCAACAAGTCCGTTTGCGATATGTCATCTGTCTGGAAGGAGATTGACGAAGAGATTGCTGCAACTCAAATGCCAGCAAATGAAATGAGAATGGTGAGTTAGAGTTCATTTTAACTTGCTTGCTTATCTACTCTAGTAGTATTCGTGTGTGCCTGTTGTCAATGCGGATGAAAGATCAGCTGAATAATATTTCTTGTACGCATGTCGTACCTGGGGTCTTGAATCAGTTCAGAGCTACTTGCTTAGTGAAGTCGTGGCACTAACATATTTGCATGTCTGTTCAGGTTTGGGTCTTCTGTAATGATTGTGGTGCCACAAATGAAGTGCAATATCATCATGTTGGACAGAAGTGTGGAACTTGTCCATCTTACAACACTCGTCCCACAGATGCTCCAGCCTCACTTGCCTCATCTAGATCGTAAGTGACGCTTACGCAGACTCTATGATCTCTACCAGGTTCCGAACTTGCTCCGAAACTCTATGGGTAAATCATGTGGCTAGCTTGCAACCCTTCTATTTGCACCTCGAAGAACAGCTTAATCTGAGAGCAACATGAAGTGGTGGGATACCGGCATACAATTTATTGCCTAACAATCAGGCAATCATTTCACCGCATCCCCTTCATATCTAGAGTAGGTTAAACGATTAGTTCGTATCGAGACGGGGATGTTTTGAACTGAGTTTCAGCGATTGCTTAGGGTTTTCAGTCCTCTTGGAAATTTTCATTATATACAATTCATTAGCTACAAATAGTGTAAAAGACTTTGCCATTGACCAAGTTTGTTCTCATTAAATTATTAACTAATGAGAGGTGGAATTGCTGACTGTAATTTGCAGTGAATGCTGCTGACTCCTACACAAAATCCTGATGTAAAAGTGACGGTTTATTTTTAACATAGTTGACATTGCTTGGTAGTTCGACGTATTTAGTGCCAGGTAACCTCACCACCAGTTGCCAATATTTTATATAGTCATGCTTTGCTACCACAATGCCCTTAACCGTTGAATACATCCTAAAACTTCAAACTGATAGTTGTCAACAATCTCCAATCAATTGTGTATTGTAGATATATTGATTGTTTAAATGATGCATTTAGTGTTACTTATCATTAATAGTAATGGCTCATAAATACAGGGTATTGAATAATAAACTCCCTTTCTTTCGTAACAAATAACAAATAGGGTATGTGAAAAACATGTATACAAGACTAATTCACACCAAAAACAAGTGTTTCATATTTTAATACTTAAATTGTTTACAAATATTAAAACACTGCTGTTAAACAATAATTCACTAAGCTTGCTAGAAATGTTTACAGTTATGGTATTGAATGTCATTTGCAAATGTTTAGAGAGGTATCACAACATACAATCACGAAAGTAAATGGAAACAACGAATGAAATGATAAAGTAATGCTTTTGCATGAGCTCTTTTTAAAGTCGGAGGAAATTGCCAATGGGAACCACATGTTCTTAGAACAAAGATATTTTAGTCTTTTCACCAAAGACTTGAATATGATTTCAAAAATAAAAAAAATAGAAAAAATAAAAAAATCATGGTCTTGTACATGCATTCAATCCAAAACATTTTATAAAAATTTCATGTATTTCACAGTTTTGTTCGTGATGTTTAATCATTTGAACTTTCAAGATCCATTGACTTACTATTCTATTACAAAAGTTAGATGATGTACAAAAATGTTTGGATTGTTTTTTAAACTATGTCAATGTCTATACAAGAGTATGAATTTAAGTATGTTATTTATCTTTGATGTAAAATATTTTGTTGCACTGAAGAAACATATCAGACATTTCTAGATTAAAATTTTCAAAACTCATAAATATTTATATTTAATTAATCCGATAGTATATTTCACAAAAGTATCATAATTTCTCAAAACATAATATTTAAAAATAAAATCTTATTGATATTAGGGTGTTTTTCTTTGCTTTGAGAGTAACATTTAAAGCAATGGGGTTCTTAGTAGAAATTGATTGCTAGAAGAGGTTTGTTCTTTTAAATAACATCACAACAATAAAATTTACGTAAAAGAATGTTATGTGCTTTATAGAGAGTAGAAAGCACACAATGGAATCCATAAGATTTGGCTCTTGGTACCAAACTTTGAAATTGGGTCTCTTTCTACTTTTCTCATTTCTCATGACACTCAAATGAGGTAGGAATTGGCTAACAAATTTGATGACATTTTTGAATGAAATCATAGATAGATGGACATATGAAGAAATAGATTAAACATTGGATGGCTGCACACAAACTAATACAACTATATTTAAAATATACAAATATATAAAATAATATGTTTTTATTTTAATTTCAGAAACACATACAATTCTTAAGATTATAATCCAATTATATATTTGAAGTTGAACAGCTCTGTGGCTATGATGGTTATAGATTTGATTGTAGGCTAGTGTATTACTTCATCCGTTTCTAGAGATTACTGACTTGATATTGACTTGATCTTGCAATAGATTTATATCTAAAACAAACGTACACACAGGAAAAATCAAACATTGTTTAAGATAATTTATTACATGCTACTGCATAAGTTCTCAAAAAATGAAAAATGAAGTTGCAAAAATCTTCGCTAATGTTTTCTAAGCTCTTTGATACGGTCAAAAATTAAACAATCAGTAGATTTTAATAAACAATATAAACATTTATTTTAAAGAAGTTCAACTTTTTAAAATTCAAACAAGAAAATTAAAAATATTAGCAAATTTTGCTGAAAATTCTGTAAGATAAAACAATTTAAGTAAGGTTATTTCTTGTGATTGACTTGTAAAATATTATGTAAAATTAAAAAATAAATAATATTAAAAAATGAAATAATCACATTTAGTTTTATTAGAGGTGAAATAAAATATAAAAAATATAAAAAATACCATATTTTTTGAAAGATATTCATATGCCATTTTAAAATTTGATTTAAAATAAATATTTTTTTAATGCTTAAATCTATTGAAGATAATAATACACTCTATTAATTAAATAAGATTATATAATCAATATTATTTTAAAAATAAATATATTGATAATACAAAATACTTTTTACAATTTTGACAATGTCACCACTATATGGTTTCTTGTTCAATGTTCATTACTAATAGCCAGTTTAAGATTATTGCTTATTAATATACACAATAGTTTACTAAGATTATTACTTATGAAGAAACATTATATTTTATGAAGAGATACTTATATGTTAGATCAGGTTTGACGTCTTCAAGTCACAAAAAAGACACTAAAATAGATTGTATTTTATTTATTTACTCTACCACAAAAGATAGATGAATAAATAAATGATTTTATAAAAATAATTAACAAATGTATTTCCTTACAAATTGGAACATTAAAAAACTTCACTGTAACACAACCTACATATTTTGGGATTTTTTATTCAAAAAGTAATACTTTTTGAAAAATATAAAAATAGGATTTGAATGCCAATAATGTCATTTACATACTGACTTTCCTTGTTTATACGCCATAATTATTGTATGTACAATAGAATATTAAATTAACCTACCTAAATCTTAAATCAACTCAAAATAACCAACAATCTCTCTCAAAGTGTTCTTAGTAGTTTTTGTAAACACAACAAGAGTTAAGGTTAGAGTTGTAGGTTGCAATTGCCATGACATGTAGAACCAATGTACGCAGTTAAATTCAACTTGAGGACTCTCTCATTGCGGCTGAAAGAGATGATCCAAAAACCAACCATTACAATATATGCTCTCATTTTCAACAAGGGAACTCTTGGTAAAAGATTTTGGGCCTATTTAACATTTAGGTGGGTCAATTTAATATTCCCCTATATACACATGTATCTATATACACACAGATGCACACATACACACACTTTTTCATTAAGTGAAAAGTACAATTCTAAGACTTCACCGAACACATTCACTGCAATGTAAGAAAGGCAAGCAACTATCTGTTGTGAAATGTTCTATTGTCCAACAAACGCAACAACATACGTCACGAATGATAGCAGAGTAAACTTGTCAAGTTGTGTGATAAAACTGAGGATTTGGGGAGAGAAGGAAGGGGACCCACTGAGCAAAAACGGGAGGCCGAACACCACAACCAACACTTTGCAGCGGTAACAACAAAAAGTACCCTGGATTACCGATTGATTCTCCACAATTGCACTTCATAAAGTGCTTTCATAGCTTGACTGTGTGGTGAAGTCCGAGGTGGAGCAGTGACCGCATCTGCCTTCAAGAACCCAACCTCAACCGCGTAGCTTTGCATGCAGCGTGATCCTTGCCAACGTCGTGGTTACAAGGACACAAACTGTTCAGCAATTTCGTGTTCATAGTGCAGTTTTTTTTGTCGGTGATGTTGTAGTTTACAGCAACTCAGAACTGAAGCGAATATATCTGTTCCTTGAATCCAAACAGACGCATGGGCGCCATGGCTCGGTGTGTGTTGTGTGCGCTGCTTCTACTTCAGCTTGTGTTCATCACGTATAGTATTCCTACAGTCTGTGAACCCATAGATTTATCGTGACGTCAATAAGTTGAACTGAACTCAATTTTCACATTAAATGCTAGGCACTACACAGACAGAACTGCAGCGTCAGCAACACATGCATCTATCATTACTGGTGCAATGGCGAATTCTTCAACACCACCGGCGACTTGGCATTCGAATTGGTGACCCTGAGTGGCTCGACTATCCCGGGTATTGCATTTGGCTGTGGCCGCAACCAACAAGGGTCACTTCCCTACACGAACGGCTTTATTGGCATGGTATTAGGGCCGCTCTCGATTCCGTCCCAGCTCAGCTCATCAACAGCCCATGCCTTCTCTTACTCCAAAAACCTCCAGTCCAATCACCTTTGGCTTTTAGAACTTCTGTCCAAAGATCTGTTCATTCCATCTGTTTGTCGTAGCATGCCAGCTCTTCTTACGGTAAAACCATAGTATTTTGTTTGGATTCCTCTACCTTCGTTTGTGTGCTGATACGCTACCCGCAGTGTCACTGTGAGTTTGTTATTCAATGTTATGTTGCCCTCATGAGGCAATTGTGTTCTTTTGTTTATGATTTGTAGTACACTCTTGTTTGAATATGGTATCAAAGCCAACATACCAATCACCAACATACCAATCACGACCAGATTCAGCACCACCCTCTACGTACCAACCCCGTTTCAAACCGTGCGGTCCCAACCATCCCAGAAACGAGTGCTATAACTTTGCGGCGAAGCTGGTCATTTTGAAAGAGAATGCTACATCAAAGCCCATATTGACAGGGCAAATGACTGGAAACGTCGGCTTTTACAAAAACGCCATACTCGTCAGATTGATAGCCAAGCACATCAGGTCGAGACAGAAGAATCAGTACCACCTACAAGTGAAGACTTCTATCAAAACAACAACGTCAATGCGTACCAAGTTGCCTATGCATATTTTTCTCAACTAAAAATTAACTCTGTGGATTCTGGTAGTTCAAAAATGAAGTGGAGTTTGGGCTCCGGGGCCTCCAACCACATCACAGGAAATCAATGTGTCTTCTCCTCCGTGCGCCCATCCACTGGGCTCTGCGTCCGATGTGCACGCGGACATAGCCATCCCGTCACCGCAATCGGTAAGTATCTATGATCTATTCGGCCAGAGAAATAAAGTCTGTAGAAAACATTCTTTTTTTGCTCGACATTGTCAAAAACCTCCACTGCCTCATAACTCCCTTCCCGCCGATCCGATCCCCAAATCTGCGGATTCTTCCAATTCCCTATCCCCGCACATCCCTCTTCCTCCTCCTCAAAGGCCCCATCGACACTGACAACCCCCGGCCCTCTACGATGACTACTATGCTTACGCAAAGTCCTTCGCTGGCATCATGGAAGGAGGGAAAAACATCACTTACTGCGACGCATTGCGCAGCCCGCACTGGCAGCACGCAATGGAATCCGAGATCTAATCCATCCAACAAAACCACACGAGGTCTCTTGTTGCATTACTTCCGAGAAAACATTCCATAACCGCACGTTGGATCTTCAAACTCAAACCTGGCATGGACTGTTTTCCAGTGCGATACAAAGCGCGCTTGGTCTCTCGGGACTTTCATCAGCAACACGGCTTCGACTACCAAGAGATCTTCGCTCTGGTCGTCCGATGGAAAATCATACGCTTAGTGGCCACTACTGCATCTCACAACAAGTGGCCCATCCAACAATTGGATGTGCAAACCACTTTTATAAACGATCATCTAAAAGAAGAGGTCTATCTTCAACAACCTCCCGGCTTCGCAGTCCTTGGTCACGAGCACCTCGTCTATCGACTTCATTGCTCTCTTTAGGGGTTGAAACAGAGTTCCAGCGCGTGGTACTCTCGCATAGATACTTACCTGCAAAGCCGGCTCATGCTGTGCTCCTAAGCCGAGCCCAACGCCTATTATCGCCACGATTCTTGGGGCAATGTGATCCTACTTCTCTATGTCGATGTTAAGATCACGAGCAGGTCTATTCACCTCATCACTGAACTCAAGAAACAACTCCACCATGAATTCATGATGATTGATTTGGTACCTATTTGCCACTTTCTAGGAGCAAGTATATCAACATCAATAATGGCTTGCTTGCTAATTTGGTACCTATCTGCCACTTTCTAGGAGTTAAGTTCATCATCATCAACATGGACTGTTTTTTAATCTTTCATTTCTAGGAATTAAGTACACTAGCATCAACAAATCAACAAGCATGTCTTCCATTGTACAATACTTCATATCAATCACTCTCATTTCAATCTTTTCATAATGTTGAATGTTAATATGCTTGAACATTGAATAATACTTTAGATTCTTTGCAAATGCAAGACATTGTTGATTGTCACACTCCATTGAAGTTGCTTCCATTTGTATTACTTCATTGTTTTCTAAAAGTTGTCTTAGTTATATTGCTTCCATTGTACCATAGCTTACTACCATATATTCCTTCTTTATTATTGATCTTGTAATTATTGGTTGTCTCTTGCAATTCTATGAAATAGCTCCTACTCCAACAAAGAAAACATATTCTATTATTGACCTTCTATCATTTGCATCTCCAATCCAATTTGTATTATAATAATCATACAAAGTAATGTTATCACATCCAAGACATAATTTGAAATGTAAAATATCTTTTAAATACCTCATGATCCTTTTGATGGTTGCTCAATGGATTGGTCCAACCTTTGACATGTATTGACTCACAACACTCATCACACATGTAAGATCCATCTTTATGCCAATCATTGCATATATAACTTAGTCCACTATTATTTTATATGAAATACCTTATATTTGACCTTTAACTTACAAAGAAGGTATTGTTTTCTTTCTTCAAATTTTTTTTGAAGTTGATCCATATAGATGACTTCTTCTAATCTTTCATTTAAAAAAGCCATCTTCATATCCATTTGATGCATCTTTTAGTCAATTACAGCCGCAATTGCTATAATGGTTCTAATAGTGTTGAATTTGGAATTGGAAGGAAATATCTCATTGAAATCAACACCAACAACTTATGAATAGCCTTTGGCAACCAATCTAGCCTTGTATCTCACAATATTATCTATTGCATCCTTCTTGATTCTAAATATCCACTTATAGCTAATTAAAGATTGATTTGGTAGAAGTTGAGTTATTTTCTATGTTCCATTTTCCATGAATGATTTGTACTCTTTTTCTATGGTATTTTTCTACTTCATAGCATCTTTGGACTTCATTGCATTACACAAATTTAATACATCAATAAAGAATGCAACATTGACATGTTCTTTACTTACTTGAGGAAATATGTGATTCATCAACTAATTATCAAGTTATTTCTATCTTTCAAAGGATATTTCCTTACACTTGATGAATATTCACCTTCTTGCATTCTAAAATCTCTTACAACCTTCTTCTTTGTTAAAGCTTGTCTCTTTATAGTTTAAGGTTGATACTCCTCATCATCATCATCTTCAATATTTTGATTGTCTTTACTGTTGGTTCTAGCAATTGTAGACACACTTTGATCTACCTTCTTTGGCTCTCCATCTTCATTATTATCATTTTTGTTTATTTTCTTTATTGGAATTGGAAATTTGTCTATAAATCCACCATTAATGCTACTTGGATATATTTCCAAAAACTCACAAGCTCTCTTATGTTCCAAAAATTCTATATCATGACTCTTGATGATCTTCTTGGTTTATATACACATAAGCTTATATGCCTTGGTACCTTCACAATATCCAAAAAAACATATTTTGTATCTTTTGTATCAAATTTGGATCTCATAAAATTTGGTACTTTTGTAAAAGTAATGCATCCAAAAATCCTCATGTGTAAAACACAAGGTTTTTTGCCACTCCAAACTTCTTGTAGAGTCATTGCTATGAGTGCACTTATAAGGCACCTATTCCTTGTATACACTACTATAACCACAACTTCTACCTAATATTCATGCCTAACGTATTATACTTAAATCATATTCCTTGTCATCTATACAATGGTATGATTTGTTCTTTCAACAATTCTATTTTATTGTGGAGTGTAAAGAATAGAAGATTGTCTTGTAATGCCTTGAATCTTTAAAAAATCTTCACAATACTTTGATACAAATTTACCTCCATTGTTTATGTGCAACACTTTAATCTTGTATTCACATTATTTTTCCACAAGTGCCTTAAATTTCTTAAATCTTAAAAAACACTCACTCTTAGCTTTGACGATATAAATCCATACTTTTCTTAAAAAATCATCAATAAATGTGACAAAATACTGTGCTCGTCCAATTAATGGCATCTTCATTAATCCACACACATCAAAATACACAATCTCCAACAATTTGCTAGCATGTGTTGCAACTCCTCTTGGAAATAAGGCTTTTTGTTGTTTGCCTTGAATACAACCTCACAAGCAAGTAGCATGGCATTGTCACTGAATTGTTAAAGATCCAAGCAACTTACTATAAATTAGAGCTCCTTCATACTTTTGGCAATCAAATGACCAAGTTTTTGATGCCAAATTCTAAACTTATCTTGATTTTGTAGAAACTAGGCAAATCTTCTTACTTCAATTCCATTCACCTTCTTACAATTGATGAAGTAGAGGTTGCCATTTCTTAGGCCTTTGGCAACATATTATCTTCCTAATGTCTTCACAAAATATCTATTTATATCAAATTGAAGCTTATAACCATGTAATACAAGTTTGCTTACCAAAAGAAGGTTCTTTTTATTTTTAATACATGTAAGACTTCCTTCAATTTGATCCTCTTTGTTTGATCTTTATTAATAATCTTCACCACAATGGAGCCAATTCCAATGGCTTGTACCATACTATTGTTTCTCAACTAAATATTTGTTTTTGGAATTTCTTTATAAGTATCAAATAAATACTTATATGATGTCATGTACTTAGTAGCATCCAAATCTATAATCTACTTAGATATAGCAGCCATAGAGGCCTCTTCACTTGCCATGATAGCATAACCATCTCTATTAAAACTATCACAAGCATTATTTACATTCTTCTTATTTTATTTTTTTGGCTTTGTAGCAATTTATCGCAAAGTGATTTGATTTTTTATAAATATATATTTTTTTATATTTATTTTTAAATTATCATGTTGATAAAATAGCTACCTTTGCTTTGTCTAAAAAATAGAATCAAATCATTACTTTATTTATTTATTTTCTTCATCTTAATCACTTCATAGGTAAGTCTTGATGTGACATAATTCATGGTAAGCTTCTTCTTAACACAAGCCATGAGTTCATTTCCTTCTTCCATCTTTCCTTTTAAGAACTTCTTCTTTGTTTATAGAATATTGACAAGGTTTCTACTTTCATAGATGTTGTAAAGAGTCTTCTATGCTTTTGCTAGTCCATTGTAAGAAATTACATGTGAAAAGTTGGCATCATCCAAATTTGATGTAATCATATCAAAAGCCTTCTTTTCACAATGTTTGTGCTCTTTCTTCACCATGACATCAACATTGTTACTTGAAAGCTCTTTACTTTCATCAATAATGATTTAAAGGTCCAATGAAGCCAACAAAAGCTCCATTTTTTTCTTCTAGTGGTAGAATTTATCACCTCCAAACTTATCAATCACTCTCAAATCCTCACCTTTACTTGAAGCCATGTCTAATAAAGAGGTGTATAAAAAAAAATCAAGAAAATAGAAGATAAAGTTTTCTAAATAAACAAGAAGGTCTTATTACTTTAAAAATCTAAAATTCATCTTTTATGAATAAACTAGTGATTTTACTCTTTAATCACTCTCAATTCTTATAAAAATATTTTTAATTTCACAAATATCTTCTTATCACTATGAGAAAACTTCTTAAAAAATTCAATATACAAAAATATTATACTAGTACATCAGTGATTTAATTTATCAAAGAAATATAATATTAGTATTCTATAGCATCATTCTAAGGTAATTGATACCTTTCAAGATAATGAATTTGCTTAACAACAAGTAAGAGCAAAATTATATCAATAATTAGATGCAAAAGGAAGTTTAAAAAACATTAAAGCCAAATATCAGCAACAATCATAAGATCTACTTTTTACAACAAAAAGACTTCAAAGAACTTCAAAATTCACAATTAAAGGTGAGCGGACCTATAACATATTGAAAAAAAAGAACTTTGAAGTCACCAACACATAGCATCAGCAAGGTTGTTCACAAAGAGAGTATGTAGTAAGATATCTCTTACTTCCAACATCCATTACTTATAGCTAGTGGTTGCTACCCTAATAGACAACTTCCATCTTTTGATGAATACATCTATCCGATATTCTATCAAGACTATTTATAGATATCTTATCTACTATAAGAATATATTATTAGCATATTATTTATATCCTTAAAATCCTTTGCCTATTCATCTACTTTATTTCTTGGCCTTCTTACATACCAAAAATCAATCCTTTGACCAAAAATAATTTATCTAAAGTAATATCTTCTATAATTTAACTTATTTTATTTTTACCTTTATTTACTTATTTTAACACTTTCAAATATAAGAAATTTATTCTTCTTATATTCTTCTAAATGAAGGTACAAAGCTTTGGAACATACTATGTAATATTCTTTTATATCGTGCTATCGTTGGACAACTTCATTGATTAATGAAGGCAAGGCGTAATATCACCTTTATTGTTGGCCTTTGCAATCAATATACCAATGAACCTCAATAGGCACATCTATAGGCTACGCAAGGAATCCTAAGGTACATTTGCTGCCACCTCTCTCTTTATATCTTTTATAAAGTTGACAGAAAAAATTGATAAACAAACTTTTTGATGTAGACTTTGCACAAGATCTTGATAATTGTATATTCACATCTGCATATATATATATATATATATATATATATTTAAATCTAAGAGACTTCTTTATATCTTAGAGCTCTTCCAAACAAACTTCTACAGTATAATTCTTGTGTAAATCACTATATTAAGCACTAACCAACTGCACATGCAAAACCATATGGCTACAAAATTTATTAGAAGAATTCCAAATTTTAGGTATTGGCTCAATCATATTAGGATATGTGTTGAATATCCCATATTATATGCATTAAAAGTTGTGGCTTATCTAGCTATTAACTAAGATATTAGCTATGCCTTCTCCTTGATTTTTGGCATATTTTGTTTACAATGAATGATATCCATTGTGTTTCTATAATACATCATATTTTCACAACATGGTATTAGAACTAGATGAAAAATACCATAGATGAATATTATTAGATGTAATTTGGATGAAAATTTGGATATTTTTTATGGATAAAAATTTGGATATTTTTTATGGATAAAAATTTGGATGATCTATCAGAGGTCCATTGTTGTTGGAATGTTGCCCAAGCTAAGGAGTTGTTGGAATATTGCTAGAGTTGCTAGAGCCTTGTTAAAGCTTTGTTGGAACCTTATTGGAGTTTTGTTGGAGCTGGAATTTAATTCTATTGATGTTGATTTTAATTTAATTAAATTTTATTTGTTATTGGCAATAAAAAAAAATATTTTTTTTGCTCCACTATTACTTAGTACTACTATTACTTTCCTAATATTACATTTTGTAAACCATTTGTTAATTGTTTCTTTATAGTTATTTTTTTGCTATTGATTAATTGTATTTGGCAATGGCATCTTTAATGGATCATCACTTTGATCAATTAGATGAAAAAAAAAATATGGCACATAGATATTTGTTATGAAATACTTGATGTGCATTTGCAAGCTTTATATGCATGTAGATAGGACATTAAAATATCTTATAGATATTGATGAAAAATTATAATGAGAATCAAGTGAAGCAAAAACAAAAACATTGATTGCACTTAATATTAAGCCTTTGCAATTAACTCATACATGCTAATATAATACTACAAAAAAAATGTAGGATGTATTAGATAAGATCCAAAAATCCTTAAGAGTTATCATTGAGATATTTTTAATAAAGAAATTGTATAATCTTTGATATGTGGATGAAAAATCTATAAAGTTTGTTTTTGGAGGGATTTTTGATTTTAAAGATTAATATATTAAAATAAGTGGTGAAATTAGCAACTAGAATATAGAATTTTTTATACTTATTTTATTACCAAAATCTTGACATCCACTTATTAAGTCAATTGTCTTGAAAAAAAAAAAAGAAATCATAGAAGAAGTAGTGCAATCTATTCCATTTGACAAAAAGATGCAAAAGAAGGAGAAGATTAATTTTCTATTTTTTGCTTAAACAATGCATATAAGAAAAAAAACAAGTATTAAAGAAGCACCATCTAGAATAAAAATAGAGGCCTAAGATTGATAAGTCAAAAAGTACTTATGAGGCATGTGAAAAAAATGAGCATTGGTAAGATGATGCAAAATATCTTAAAATAAACAGAAATGGTGTAGAAACTATTAGAATTACTATTATTTTTTTAGCTTAAAAAGTATCATTTAATTTAGTGATAATAATTACATCCTTATCTCGATTACGGCATTATGTATGTATTGAAAATGCAACAGATACATACATCTAAAGAGATAGGAATAAGCTTCTTAATTTTGATGAAAATGTGACTATCCAACTCCAAGGCTATAATAGTGGCATTAGCAAATCATAAGGCTCAAGTGAGATGCATGTCACAATTTTAGACCTTATATAAAAATATATTCTTATAGTTATGAAGGATGTCTATTGGATTCCTAGAGCATGTGATATTTTATTATCAACTATAATTTTATACAAAAAAAATTAAAAATTTAACTTGGATGTCAATAGAATTGATTGGATTCTATCTTTAGGTGACTTATTTGGTAAAACTTACCTTATGCCTTGTAAAATTAAAAAAGTTGTTACAATTTTTAGCTCATCTACTTTGAATTGTATACTTATTGAATGACATCAAGGATTAGCATATGCTTTGATGTATACAATACATGACGTAGAGTGAATGAATTGTGTTGAAGAAGTAAAGATTTAGGTAGAAAAGGATAAAATACATATATGTAAATCATATATTATTGATAAGGCATATGAGCAATCTTTTTCTAACAAGCATAAGCATGTCAATGGTATTTTAGATGTAATAGTGTCTAATTTTAATTCTTCCAATATAACTAACTTTGGTGGTGCCAAATAGTTAGTTATGTAGATTGATGAATATTTTAGCTATTGCAGCCTTGTATTTCTTCAAACTAAAGATCCATTACATATTTCTTTTAAGTCTTAGAAAGTAGAAATACAATGAAGAACTAGATGAAAGATAAAAACTTTTCTTACTCATTTAGGTATTAAATTTTTGAATAGTAAGCTTAATTTTTTCTTTAAAACTGAAGATATTTGGCATATAATCACTCTTGCATATACACATGAAATTGCCAACATAGCAGAGCATATGATGCAAACTATTTTTGAAGAAGTACAAATACATCTAGATGATGCCAAGCTGGATCATTAGAATTTGGCATTTGTAGAAAAATTTGTGACTTGGACTTGCAATCACCTTCTACTTCTAAGAATTTTTAACTTTTTAATATCTAAGGGAATTAGAAATATTCCAACTTCAAGCCTCAAGATTATATATGCATGATGGATTGGATGAAAAAATGGTTGAAAAAGAAGCAAACCCTATACCAATAGAAGTAGTGGAATTCTATCAACTAAAAGTAGAGGCAACCACTCAAGCTCTGCCACCAAGATGTCATTATGTAGGTGCCATTGACTCCAAAAATATTATAAGTGGTAGTAGAATGCATTGCACTCCTTACAAAAAAGACAACAACTTTATTTGAGGAAATTATGACTTGCCCATTAAAATAGTGATGTGATTCATATTAATGAATATGTAAAATCAAAGACTATTAAGCAAGCCATGAATTCTTCTTTTTATAAAGAATGGAGTCATGCCATGAAAGAAGAACTCAATTCTTTGAAAGATCATAGTACATGGAAATTTTTATTTTTGCCTAACGATAGGAAGGTTGTAGATTCAAAATAGATTTTTTTAAAAAAAAATGCTAGTAATGGCTCTATTGAATATTTTAAAGCATGATTGGTTGCAAAGGACTTTACTCAAGTGAAGGATCTTGCTTACTAAGGAACTTTTATACTAGTTGCTTGCTTTACAAGAATTTGCATATTTATTGTAATTACTTCTAAACTTAATTGGAATATGTTATAACTTGATGTTATTTTAGCTTATTTAAATAGCAATCTTAAAAAAAAGATATTTATATGAAGTTTCTAGAAGGTTTGGAAGTTCCATTGGAATACAAAAGTAAGATGTTGCAATTGTTAAAGATTTTATACAATTTGAAGCAATTTGAACATGGATAGAAGAAGAGTTTGGATAAATCTTTATTAAATCTTAGTTGGGAGTATTTAAAATAAGACCTTTATTTATACACAATGTACATTAAAAGAATAGTTCTTACACTAATTATCTATATTAATGACGTACTTTTTAGTGGTAAGAACTTTAAGATCATTGTGAAATGCAAAAATGAATTATAAGAGTGCTACAAGCTGAAAGACCTTGGTGAATCTGGTGATTTTTTTTGTATTGATTTTTTGTAAGATAAGAAAAGTGATAGTATTAACTTGAGCTAAACTAAATATATTTGTTGAAAGTTGGAAGTATTTGGAATGAAAGATGCGAAGGTAGTTACTACACCAATGGTACAAAGTCATGTCACTAAACATAAAAATGATAATCTTTTGGATATAAAAGGTATAAAGCTTTATTAAAAAGCTTTAGATTCATTATTATACCTTGCAAATGTTATAAGATATGACATTGCATTTACTTGTCAATAATTTACTTAATATATGATACATTCATATATTTTATATTAGTAAGGAATTAAACAAATATTTCATTATTTGGAAGAAACAAAATATTTGGTATTGTAGTATAGAAGAAAAGAAGCAAATTTGGAACTTATAGGCTATAATGATGTAAATGGAATAGGTTGTGCAAAGATATACTATTCAGTAGAAGGTTATATATTTATATTGGGTGGGACAATTATCACTTGGTCAAGCAAGAAACAATCTTTAGTTTCTATTTTGTTAATAAAGGTAGAATTTGCAACTTTGATTACTTTAGTAAGGGAGACTTTGAGGCTTCATAAAGTACTTAGGGATTATGACATTTTTGAGCTAGAAAGGATTTTCATTTATAAAGATAATAAGAATGCTATTACTATTGCTAAGAATCTAGCTCACTATAGTTCTACAAAGCATTGGAATACAGAACATCATTATATTAGGCAATGTGTGGAGAACATTAAAAAAATAATTCTTATACAAATTAGTTTAAAATATTGTTCTGCAAAGCAATTGGCAATAGATATCTTTACAAAATCTCCTCCTAAAAATAAGTTTTTAGTCTTTAGGAATATGTTAGGTCTTATTTTAATAGAAAATTAAGTCCTACTTCTAAAAGAGGAGTGTTGAATGTCCCTCTTGCACATCGCCTCAGGTCCAGATATCAAATACAATTCAACCCTTCTAGCTAGCCAATCGAAGAAGTCTCTGAAGAAAACCAGAATTGCCTAGAGAGCAAGAATCAACCCGCGTCTAGGCCTACCATCACAAACACCTTGCAGCTTGTCCATCGCAAAGAAATACGCACGCAAGAACCAGACTTTGTCTAAGAGGGGGTGTTAAAACTTCTGTCCAAAGATCTGTTCATTTCATCTGTTCATTGTAGCATGTCAGCACTTCTAACCGTATAACCATAGTGTTTAGTTCGGAGTCCTCCACCTTCATATGTGTGCTGATACGCTACCCGTAGCGTCACTGTTAGTTTGTTATTCAATGTTATGTTGCCTTCATGAGGCAACTGTGTTCTTTTGTTTATGATTTGTAGTACATTCTTGTTTTAATATGGGTGACGCAGCCAAGAACTCCTTGGCATTGTTCACGCCGTTGCTACAGAATCAATACAGCCCCTCCTATTACTACGTCGGGGTGGAGAGCATCAGTGTTGGCGATCAGCTCGTCTCAATTCCTGCCTCGGCCTTTCAGATCAACGTCAAAGGCACAGGGGGTGTTTACTTACACTCGGGGACCACAATCACACATTTGCAACTCGCAGCCTTCACTGCAATCCTGGAAGAACTGTCCATGGGTCCTTCTGAATACGATAATGATGATTTCACGCACGGTATCTAAGAATCAGGCCTATTAAGTGTTTAGCTAATTTTTTTGGACTTCATTCGACAAGAATCAAGGAGGCAGATCTCGTACCCCGAGGCCGACTGAACTTACATATTGGAGAACGTTTCCAGCGCTTCTCCGTTGAGTCCAATATTACCATCGATGACTGTGAGTTTCACAAACGTCAACTTCCAGATTCCGGCGTGAACCTGTGGATGTTTGTAAACGAAACGAAGCTGACCTATTGCCTTGCAATGGACTCAAGCAATGACTTCTCTGTCATCGACAACTTTCAGCAGCAAAACAACCTCATTGTGACTGATGTGGCGAACACCCAAGTTGGCTTTCTAGCTACCGATTGCAGCACCTTTTAACTCCACTCCCAGCAATGCATGAACTCATCAGTTTGCGTCCTAAACGATAACCATGGTCTCAAAATAAAATATTAACAATATGACGGGCGAGTGTTCACCCTACACACAGGAGTAGCAACTGCTCTTGAATAATATATTCAACCTTGATTGTGGTAGAAGCTATTCTCATCACTACCATTTGGATGTAAAAAGAAGAGATCATGTTGATGTCCTAGATGGGTAGGAAGTGTTGGGCTGTTTTAAACACAACATGCAGGATGTTGCGTACAGAAGTTGATGAAGAAACTTGAAGAATAAGCAAAGAAATAAACTGAATAAGCTCGAAGAATAAGCAAAGGAATAACAGATAGATTTAAAAAACTGGAATACTTAGAACAGCGAGTAGTTTAAGTACAAATGCTCTTCTACATAGCACCGAGCTAAATACTCACAGTTAACGAAGAAATAACTGAACAATCATAACTAATATTTATTTTACTAGCTACAAGGAATAATATTCTAACACCCTCCTAGTACTACAAGATAGCTTATAAATCTTGGATGTGCTCTATGAAGAGTTCAACTCTTTTCCTTGTTATGGTGATGACTAAGCTAGTGCATAGACGGTGGTTTTTGTGGCGCCTTTTTCTCCCACTCACTTTCGTGATTCAGTGAGCGTAGCATAGCAGATTATCACGATAGACTGAGAATTTATTGGTTACTTCAATGTTTGTCTAATAGAGTACTTAGTATAGAAAGAGCTCTAGACAAATGATGGACTATGACAAGAGGTTCGATTTTGTGTGGCCTGATGTCCGGTTTATTCCATGAAACTATTGTAGCGACTCATTTGAAGATTTTGAAGAATCTGGCAGTACAATTTTTCAACTGGGAAGTGAACATTTTAGTTAACAATAACAAGACTTTGTGGGTAAATATCTGCTTGAGTTGATTGAGTTGATTAATCTTGAGATTGTTGTTTTTTTTTTTCTCTACAGTATCCTAAAAAAAGTCATAGAGTATCCTAAACAAAGTCATACAGTATCCTAGACGAAGTCATAATTAGGCCCCAAATTAGCTAGAGTACAAACATTGTTAAGATCCAAAAGATTATCCTTCTTCAATTTATTTGCATATGATTGGATAGGTAAAATTGACTACTAGAAGTACTTAACTTATGCTTATTTGGAGGATTAAATATAGAATAACTTTGACAAAGGATATGATAAGTATAGTAGATATGATAGAAACATGAATTTGGTTGATTGGGATTTAAATAATTGGCTTTATGTTTTTGATAGAAATTTGAGGTAATAATTTCATAGAGTGGTATCTAAAAGAGAGAATAGAAGATTTAGTGTTTGGTGTATAATACATTTGTATAGGTTGATCATTTTTGTAGGTTCTTTGCCACAACTTTGCAATTACATATATTCATCATACTTTAAGTTTTTTCAAATAGTCTCCTTCTTAGAAATTTTGCAAATATGTCTATTACTTGTTTGATCAAAGAAACAAAGTTGAGACTAATAATTATTCTTTTTATTTTTTTCTATTATAGTTATAATGGATAGTAATATGTTTTGTCTTTAGATTGATGTTTGGATTCATTTCTATCTTCATGTTAGCTTTATTGTCACAAAAGATTGGAACAAATTTAGAAATTTATAAATCAAGGTCATATATTAGCTTTTCTAGCCACAATATTTTTTTGTAGTTGTGGATAGGTCCTTCTATTTTTTCTCTAAGAGAGATAAGGCTATAGCCATCTATTTCTTTGATAATCAAGTGATGGATCTATTTTCAAGTAAAAATATGAAATATATTGTGGATCTTTTTTGTTAAAAATCTCTAGCCTAATTTATATTAATATAGCTAGAGATTTAAAAATTGCTACATTTTTAATATAAAATTCTATATTCTTTTATTCTTATAATATAACATAAAATTTTCTTAGTTGCTTGAAGATTTAGGATCTAAGGTTTGGATAAGTATCTATTTGTGATTCCAACCACATAAGATATATCTAAATAGGTATGCATGAGGTGATTTAACTTTTTAACTATCAATACGTAATAAGATGGATCTACTACATCTTCATTCACATTTATAAGAAACTTTAATTTAGTTATCATGAAAGTTGAAGCTAGTTGATAGGATACTAAATCAAAACTTTTTAATGTTTGAATAGTATAACTACATTGAATGACAAAAATTTAACCTAGAACTTTGATGTATTTGACTTTCAAAAACATGGCTATATCCCTTTTAGTAAGTTTGGATATCTCAAATTGTGATTTGATTTGTATTTTGAATTAATTGATCTATTATAAGCAATTTCTTATAAACAATAAATTATCAATATATACAACAAAGAAGAGGATTTTTTCATCATGCCTTATAATATATAAATTATACATATATTTTTTGAAGAAGCCTTCTTTTCTTAAGAAAGAATCCTTTTAGCATATTATACTTTTGGAAGCTTACATAGCTCATAGAATGTCTTATATAACCAACAAAGAAGGTGTTCTTTTCTTTTAATACCAAAATCTTTTAGTTGTATTATAAAAACTTTATCTTATAATTTTCTATGAAGGAATACAATATTTACATCTATATAATGTAGTTTTTACTTTCTTTATGTTGTTAGTACTAATAAAAGTCTTATATCTCTTTATTTTATTACATGTAGAAATGTGTCTTTGTAGTTGATATTCTTGTATTGCTCAAAATTTCTTGCAAGTAGTTGAGTCTTTTTTTTTTCTTATTAAGCTATTGTTGGCCTTCAATTTAGTTTTAAAAACCTATTTTGTAGATATGAACACTTTTTATGGTGGTAGAGTGATTAATACATAAATATTATTTTTATGGATGGAGGTGATTTTATCATGTATTGCATCACACTACTATTTATCTACAATGGCATATTTGAAAATTGAAGGTTCAACTATTAGATCATATAGGCCAATAAAATAATCTTTAAACCATTTTGGCTTAATTTATATCTTTTTACATTTTCTTAGATTAGTTTTTATTGACCATCTAATTTTCTTATTGTCAAAATTGGAATAGATTCTTGTGTATAATAATGTGATTAAATATTATCTTCAATCCATTTGTCAAATGATTAAAGATTATTAAAAATGCTTGATAAGGATCATTTTTTTAGATCTTCAAAGACAAAGTGATATAAAATAAATTTAAATACTAATAAATTGATTAGAAGATTTTCATCAATAGAGTATAAATATGAATTGTCTTTTCTTTGGAAATAGCATGTATTATTGTGTCAAATAAAATGATGCTTTTGTAGCACATATTAGTGATGGAAGTAGAAGTTGCAGCTTAATGATTGTTCTATCTGCTGCAAAAAAAGTCAATATAAGAATTGATTCTTTTCATGTAATTCTTATCTTTTACCATCACTTGGATATTTTTTCAAAGAGAAAATTAGAATCAATAAGAATAGAAAGTCCAAAGAGAAGATTAATTCTTACTTGGACATAGTTAAAAAATAAAATTTTTTAAAATCAACATCCATTCTTATTTGTATTTTTTTTGTAATAAAGGGATATAAATCTTATATTTTTTTGATGTATTGTCAAGTCCTAATAGTATCTTTAAAATAAATTTGGAGCTTAATTTATTAAAATTAATTTTATTCAGATGAAAAAAAGTGATACAACCAAAAAACTTTGATTTGTCTTATATTAAGTTTTTTTCTTGAAAAATGCTTGTTTAGAAGTTTTTTATTGTTTGCTTAAGTTGGTATACAATTTATTTAGTGTACATTGATATGGATTGCTTCTATCTACAAATTTTTTGATATGTGCCTTCTAATAAATATAATTCTTATTTTATTTAATATAGTTTGATTTGTATGTTCTCACACTCCATTCTATTAGGATATCTTTATAGTAGATAATTACTGGAATATTTTGTATTTTTTTCAGATACTTGATAAATTCTTTTGAAAAAAATTCATTGTTCTTATCTAATTAGAAAGTTGATGTTTTGTATTTGAAATTTAATTTTTCTATTATTATTAATAACTACTTAAAACTATTTAATACTAAATCTTTTATTTTCTAAAACTAGATCCATAATTTGTAGATGTAATTTTCTATAAAAAAGATAAAATATTTAAATCTTACTAATAATTGTATTGACATTGTATCACAAAGATTTGTACAAATTAGTGTTAAAAAAATTGTTGATCTATTGCTTAATGATGTAGAAAAAGATTCATGTGTTTCTTTGCCTTATTTATATATATTATAGGTTTGAGAAGCTAAATAAAGGAGAAAAATTTTAGAACTTGGTTCTTAGTGTCAAGAATACTAAGACTTAAGAAATTAACATGCTTTAATTGGCAATGTCAAAGTTGAGATAGGTGAATTACAGAGGTGTTATTTACTTTAGAAGTTTTTTATTATACTATTTTCTTGTATTACACAATAGTTAGTTGGTTTACTTTTGAGATTTTTAGTGAATTTTTTTAATTTATAAAGATCATTGTTTCTATTTCTTTTTAATATTATAATAAGTTTGTGAGGTTTGTCTTTTGTAATAATTATATATGTTATATTATTGAAGATAGTTAAATGACCTATATTAGTGATTTTACCAAAAAAAAAAAGATGTTTCTATAAAAATCAGGTATATACTTTACATCTGTTATGTTCTTTATTTCTTTAGATAGCAAAGAAATTTCTACCATCCCTTGTCCTTATATTATGTGTGATTATCTGCTGATTGAAGTAACTAAAGATGATTGCAATGAATTTAGGCTAATAAAAGATGATATATTATCAAAAAAATAAAGTAAAGATTATGAGCCTAGGATCCACTCTTATTTCCCTATGAAGCTAAAAGCATCAAGTGCCACCTTCAAGAGTTCTTTGAAAAATAAATATGATAAGTAATATTTATGAAAATGGTATTGATGAGATTGATTTTATACTAGCTCTATAAATAATTTTCATACATTTTAGCTTTTGTGTAATTTCTAATAATATGTTGGTATTTGTTTGAAATTTTCTTTCTTAAATAATTCTTAAATAATTCTATTCAAAATCTTTATGCACAACATTTTTAATGCACATAATAAATGCTTCTTTTAGTTTCTACCATCTAAAGATATATATATATATATATATATATATATATTTTATGTATATTATCATATTAAGTTCTTCTAATATTGGAATTATACATTATTATCAAAAATAAAAACTTGATGAAGACAAATAAATAAATGAGTCTTTTTCAAAGAAAGATGAAAAAAAATACATATATATATATATATTTAAAAACTAAAATGGCTATTTTTAAAAAATACAAAAAATTTAGAAACTCTTGAAATTAGACTAGAAAAAAGAACATAATTGATAAGAATGAAGAAGGTTTTATTCTTACCTCTATATATATTATTTAATTAAGTGCTATGTGGAAATATTTTTTAGGATCTCTAACACATATTCAATTTGCAAGGCATTTGTTTTAACTTAGAAGGCTAGTTTTTTATATATGTGCCACATGGTTAATTCATACCACAAGCTACGAATATGTATGACACATGGCTAACTTGTTGGCCAAGTATTCATCCTATCAATTACCTATGGACATATATAAAGGTGAAACCATGTCTATAAAGATTTTAAGAAGCTTCTCTACAAGATATTATGAAATTAATTTACTTCTATATATTTCTATCTATTCATATCATCTAAATAATTATAAAAATAAACATATATATATTAGAGATATTAATTCTTTTTTTAGAGATAAATTCCATGAAGAATGGTAATTACATGTTGAAAAAGTCCAAGATGTAAAAAATTATATTTCCTACATACTTTGATCTTTAATTCCTTCAAAGACAATTGATAAGTTTTGTCACTCATTGATAATGTCCTATTTTAGAATAGAAAGATTATCATGATATTTGATCATTGTTGAAGCTTTTGTAACTTTCTTCAAAAAAAATATTTATAATATATTTAAGAGTTGTTCTTAATTCTAATAAAATTACCAAATATTGAGATTATCTTCTAAGATTATGATATCAAACATATTATATCTTACCATTTATTTGAAGAACATGTTATTCTTGAGGATCTTCATTTCTATTATGTCATCTTGAAGGCTATGATAGTTGCAATATCTTGTTTGATAAGTCAAAAAATAATAATTTTTGAGTTGAATTTGTTGGCTATTGATTTTTTATCTTATTAGTATCATCAATACAAAGAAATCACATTAAAGAATAAAAAATAGAATACAATCTTCATTAAATATTATTTTTTTATAGTAAATATTTGTTTAAGTCTTCATCTTGGTTTTGATGGATGTTATTGATAAAAATCTTTCACTTTCTTTATTGCATTTATAAGATTCTTCACTGACTCCCATGTGCATTCACTAATATTATATCTATGCCAATAAACAAGATATTTCAACCTAAGTAGGCACCTCTGGAGTCTAAAACTTTTTTTATATTAAAATCTTGATTATTATCTACTTTTATAAGAAGCAATGGTATTTGTCTTTTTTTTGAGATATTCATTGTCTTATATGGCTTAAAAAGTGGCACATGAAATATAAGATGGATTTTCATAGACTCTGATAGATATGATCAACAAGCAATTAGATTGATTTGTTTACAAATAAAAAATGGTCTAAGTAAAATAAGACTAGATTATTTCTAAGATCTAAGATCCTTCCAATCCATAGCAATATAAAACCTATCATATTGTAGGATAGTATAGACCAAAAAAAAATTGAACAAAATTAAAGAGAATGGTATATGAAAGGTAGAACAAAGCAAAAGAAAATAGACTAGAATTGAACAAAAAAGTGCAAATCAAACTTTACTAAAAGAAAGGAATCAAAATCACACCTGATTGGATATCCAAATTATCCTTATCATTCTTATTTATACTTTATCCAACCATTTTAGAACTTTCTAAAATATTCCTAATAATGGACCCTACCTAAATAATTTTCTTAAGCTCTTTTTAAAATGTTCTATGGTAGGTCCTACATAGACCACAAACCTATCCTCAATTTTAGGAACTTTTAAAAACTTCTAAAAATTCTCCAAACATGGCTCTAATTACTTATTTCTATGCATCAACAATACAAATATTTTATCCATATTTGATTATAGTTAATTTCCTTCCATTAATATAAAACATCATTCTTTTGCTCCTGATGGTATCTCCAAATTGTTTCTTGAGAATGGTTGAAGTTCTGTACAAGTTTTCATGTTGCATTGTGGATTGAATAACCTTTTCAGAGGACTTTATATTGAAGTTTTAGGCATCCATTGCCATGGCAAAGATAGCAATGTTTCAAAATGTTATCTACTTGATACTCTTATTAGTCATCAATCACAATTGGTGGTGGTGGTGGTGGTTGGTGTCAGTCTAAAAAGCGGCTAGGCTAAGTATGAAACTTCTTGAGTTTTGAAATATGAAAGACTAGATGGACCTAAATATATGGCAAAAGTTCAAAGGGGTATACAACATCAAAAATCACTACAAAAATACAAAAAGGTTTAAGCCATTAAGGTGCCAACTTACAGATTTGGATTGATGTAGCAAGTGGAAAATTGGCCTTGGATAATAACACTTAGTCATTCTCCTAGAAGATTTTATATTGCCAATAGTTATTTGCATCTATTTGCATTGTTGGGTGATAGGACTACTTATAGTACGGTGATTGGTTATATGCCAATTTAGTTAATACTAGGACAAAAATCAATGATGCCTATTAAGAAATCTTATCATACTTGGATTTTTTTATCTTTAAATAGATGGAATTGATAAAAAAAAACCTACCAAAACTTCAAATTCAACAATTAGGGAGGCTACTAGAAGATTTGGAAGCAACAACAAAGAGGTTCAAGTATCTCAATTGAAGAAAAAAGAAAGATTTGATATGATATATTGATTAAGACCTAAACCCATCAAAGTTGGAGATTAGATTTTAATTTATGATAGTAGCTTGATCCATCAATATAGGATAATAAAGAAGTTTGAAAAGAAGTAGCTTGAACCTTATATAGTAATTATAGTCCATAACAATGCTACTTATTCTTTGCATGAGTTAGATAGTATAATTATCAAAAATCCAATGGCAAACAAGCGAATGAAGGTTTTTAAGCAAAAAAATATAAGGTTCAATTGAAAAAAGATAATATTGGCTCTTTATAAGCAAAAAAAGAAGGAAATCAAGAAGATAAAGAATTCAAGATAATATTGACAGAATCTAAAAAAAGTGAAGAAGATAAATAGCACATACTAGAGAATGTACAGAATTGGAGGAGATGGATGTGATGTCATATTTTTGGATAATATATAAAAACTAGATAAGAACTATAAAATATATTAGTTTTTAGATTTTCTTTTCTTATTAAATAAAATATTTTATAAAAATAAATAAAATATAGAATCATTGAATTAATTATTATATTAAAATAAAAATTAATAAAGATATATTTAAAATATTATCTTATTAATAAAAAATATTGTAGTTGTTAGAAATAAAAAATTAAGTTTATACAAAAAAAAAGATAGGTTCTAGGATAATTAATTATTAAAGTATCCATTTAATATAATTTTTTATAGAAAAAAATTATAATTTGTGAGAAATAGAGATCTAAAAAAGATAAAGAGGTTGGACAATAAACTTATAGAAAAAACAATTGAAACTTTGAACATCAAGTGGTGGCTTGGGACTTATTGAGGTAGATAGATGATAAAGTACTTGGATGGCACTTAGGAGGTCTTGGATTTGAAATCCCATAGTAGCACATAGAAGAGAGAAAAAGAATATTTTCTAAAATATTTTAATTAATTTATTGAGGATATCCAGAGGATTAGCCCGACAATACTTATATTAAGGGATCATATTGGATGAAAAAGGTACTTGTCACCTATAGGTGGGAGCAAGAAATCTTCTTTAATAGTAGCATGATGTGTAATGTTTTTGTGTTGTAATATGACTATATGGTAAAAATATAATAAAAAAATAAATATCTAATTAATATCTAATCATCTTGATTCAATAATATTTTAAGTTATTTAAACATGGCTTTTATAAAAGGCTCTTATTTTATTTTCTTATCTTAATAGCTAGTAGATCAAAGGTTGATTAGTATTTTTACCTCTAAGGCTATAGAAATTCTTTTATTGCCTTAGAAAATCCATAAATTAGTAAAATCAGGTTAAAAGAAAGACATAATTAGCATGGTTGATACTAAGGTTAAATTGAAGGTAAGATTGGATTAAAAAATCTTTAAGATAGGTTAGATTGATACGCGAGGGTTGATTATTTGTAGAATAGAATTGAAATTAGACCTCTAACTACTAAACAGAACACTTAGAGTAAAGTAAGGAGGCATTTGAAGATCGGCAATTAGAATTTGAGAGCTAACTTCAAGCTAATTCTAGAGGTTTAAGGCTTGTTTTTTAGAGGATTTGAAATGACTTTGCAATTGTTGTTCAAAATTAGAATTTATATTGGTGTTTTGGATTTTATGCAATACAATCAATGCTAGCATTCTTAACTAGTTTGTGTAATTGATATCTCATCTACAATTCAAAAATTGATAATACTTGCTTGATTGGATGTGCTAAGTGTATATAAAATTTTGTGTTAATCTAATAGTGAAATTGAAAGATATTTGGATTTTAATACAAGAGAGTATTAGAAGTTAGTAATTTGAGGTTGCATAGGATTTCTATGATATTTAAAGATCTACTAATTGGATCAAGGTGAAATTTGGTATGATAGTAGAAGACTTTAAGATTAAGCCACATATTAATTTTGAGTTAAAGTTAATATTTGGAGAGGGAGAGATTACGATTGAAATATCTACATCAACTTTCAAGTTGGTGCCCAAGTAACATCAATACAATTTTTGGGTTTTTTCTCACAATTTGTAAGTTGAATTAGGATAAATTTTTCAAATCAAGTAGAAGAATTATATTAGTATTTATGTGCAAAATTTTGTACCAAATTAATGATCAAATTAGGAGTTATAGCTTGCCAAAGTTCACTAATTAGATTAGGGCTTGCAAAGAGAAATCAAATTTGTCTAATTATGAAAGAAATAAGGCAATTGGATTTTATGTATGATTGAGGTTTCTAAGAAGAATATTTTTGAGCACTTTATACTAGCTTTAAGTACTTTTGAATAAAAATTCAAATTACATTATTCTTATATGGGCAAAATCTATTAGGGTTTCTTAGATATTTATAAAATAGAACTTCACCTTTTAAAGCCAAGTGCCCAATGCATTTTTAAACAAGACAACATGTAATATGATAATATCCATACTTTCTAGTATTTGTCTTCCTGATAGATTGGTATATAGCTTCCTCTAAAAAGGAAGAAGCTACATGTTGGTGGTGGCTTAAAGTAATATTACATCATTCTCTTGAAATCTTGAATTCAACATTTTTTTTTCTTTTTAAAAAAATATTCAAATTCAAATAAAAAAAACATAGGATTTAGAATTTAGGATTCAAGATTCAAAGTAGAATATAGGATTTAAGATTTAGGAATAGGATTTAGGATTTAGAAGTAGGATTTAGGATTTAAGATTTAGAGTAGGGTTTTGAAAGGGTGGCAATCCTTTTAAAAAAGAAATATAAGGACTCTTCAAGGAGGTTTTGCTCTCTCATGTTTTTGTTTTACAAATGTTTAATGAAGGGACATATTTTTGATATGAGAGTATGTGAGTTAAAAAAGTATCTTGTTTATTGAGTGTTGTACATATTTTAAAGTTACATGATAGTAGAGGAATTAATAGCAGTCAAAAGTCCAATGTTTTCTCAAGAAAATTCTTTTTCTACTATAATATATGACACTTGGCTTATTTATTAAGCAAGTATTCATCCTATCAATCATATATAGATATATATAAAAGTGAAATTATGTCTATAAAGGTTTTAGGATGTCTATAAAGATATTATTAAATTTATTTATTTTTATTTTCTTCTATTTATTTATATTATTTAGATAATTATAGAAGTAAATATGTATGTTCTTAAAAATTATCTTTGAATTTGTCTAATCAATATCTTAAATCATGATGGTAAGTAGTTTAATATTTAATAGACTAATATAACATTGATTTAAATACAACTTATATAATTAAATTCTTTCTATATATCATAGATCTTAGTTATATATATGAATAAATTTATTTATTAAATTATATAAATATTTTTTATTTATAAAAAATTATTATTGTATCAACAATAGTATTGATATAAAAGAGTGTCTATAATCTTTTTATGTTATTTGATAGTTGGAGATGTTTTCTATGTAGATTTTTAAATTCATGAAGATCAAAAGTTAGATGTGAGACTTTATCTTCTACCTCTTTTGTTTCAAAGCATTATTATTTGCACTTGAAATCTTCATTGATATTGCTACAAAAGTTTTAATACATGATTTGCTTGCTTCTACAACTTGTTTATAAAGAACTTGAAGCATTGTTTAATGAGTTTGGTAAAGTATGAAGAATAATTGGTTGTGCTACTAGTAGAATAATAATAGGAGATATTAGAGATACTTTTTTATCAACTATATTTTAAAGATCTTTATTTTCTAGAATACTTTTTAAGATTGATTTCCAAACCTTAAAATTTATAAGGCCAATAAAAATGATCTCTTATGAAACTATAGAATCTAAGATTTTTATACTTCATATAGTAAGAAACTTGCCTAGTCTTTTCTCTTAAAAAAATGATGTCAAAATGGTTTCTAATAAGATTTTCTAATGTAATAAGGTTGAACTAATAAACCTTTACTATAAGTTAGAAAAGAAGAATTGAAGAAAATAATTTGAGAGGTCAATAATAGATCAAGATAAGCTAAGCTTTGATACTATGGAAAAATTCAAAGAATAAACTAAAAAAGATTCAAGAATAAACAAAGGAATAATATATAGGATTAAAAAAAATTTAATATCTAAAATAATAAGTTATTTAAGTACATTTCTTTTTTTATATAGCACAAAGCTAAATACTTTGACAATTAATTAAGATGTAAGTGAGCAATCATAACTAATATTTATTTTAATGGCTATAAAGAATAAAATTTTAACAATTAAAAATAATTTTTTTCAAACAAATTACTATATGTAAAGGTGAAGTTTTTTTCACTACATAATTTTAATTTGTTTAGTGATCTTTTAGTCTAGATTTTTGGCTTTGTACATCAGAATTTGTTGTGTTTGAATTAATATGCATAAAAACTAGGTGAATCATCACCATTATTTCAATGGAACCAACTACATTAATTGCTCTAATATAGATTTCTTTAGGCAGCACGAACTTAGTTAGCTCAGAAGTGCAAGTGACCTATTCAACACCAATTTGTATAACAATGAAGTCAAAGGCATGTTATTTAAGTAATATTAATTTTAAAAGTAGTCTAGAATTTAGATTTTTATGACTTAAGGTTTTAAGGATGGAAGTATTTTCACAAAATCAAATCAAAGGATTGAAAACAAATCAACTTGTATATTAGAGGTTAGAAAGTTAAGTTGTATTTTTTGATCATTGATGATTTGTTATAACAATAAATTATTAAATTTATAGATATCATGCATATTTAAATTTATACTTTATTTTAAATAGAATAAAATCTTACTACTTGTAAATAGAAAATATATACATTCATTTAGAAAAAAATAAAAAATAAAAAATAAAAAATCATCTAAGTCTTTCTATCTAAAAATATTGATTAATTGATTGATTGATCTATAATGATTAATTGACATAAAGATTTTAAAATTTTCATAATTATTAACACAATTATTTCTAAATATCTCATTTTTTTTACTATAAATAATATTTTATTATAAGTTTAAAATCTTTTACAACCAAATATCTATTGCATTTGTAGACTAAATGTTATATTATACAATATCAAAACTTCTAAAATATTGAGTTGAATAAACTCAAAAAAAGTTGATTAGTATATCCAAGATAGCAACCTTTAATAATTTCAATCAAAGTTATCTCTAAATACCTATACAATTATATCCTTCTTTCTCTATTACTTCTACTTAAATAAATCTAATTGCCAATAGCATACTACATAATCCTATGTCAATTACCAAATCAAGTCAAATTTCCTATAATAACAATTAAATCTAAAAATATCCTAATTTTCTTAAATAATCATTAATATTTTAATTTCTAATATATTCTCTTTTAAATATTAAATAAAATTGATTAATTCATCAAAAAATATAATATAAGAATAAAAGTCATATTTTATTTTTAATATAGATTCTTATCATTATTATTTTTCTAAATGCTATTTCTCCTTATTTTTTTCTTTGAACATCCAAAATCACCTAATCTTCTTTTTATAATGATTATTATTTTTAATTATAGATACTATCCAAAAATACATCACTTCTATTATTAAATTGCTATTCTTCTTTTTTATCACTACACTTTGTTGCCTTGATTATTCTTGTTCAATCTTCATCTTATTGTCTCCTAATATCTTTAATTTGTCCCTATCAAGATAGAAAGAATATGTTTCAAGAAAATACTAGATTTTTTGCTATTATTAATTTTTAATAAATTTTTAAAATAAAAAATTTTCCCTATAGAGAAAATTATACCAAATAAACAAGTTCTAAGTACATAAGAACAACCAAAATATAAAAAAATACTCTAAAACCTAATTCATCTTTGATGGAGATTTTTTCCAAACTCCAATAGTTTATATCTTTCAATCAAATCATTGAAATACATTGATAATTTATATAAAGTACTAATATACCTTTAAAAAATATCAACCAAAATAATTAATTATATATTAATTACCAATCTTGAAGTATTACTAAAATCCAAAGACAAATTTTAAACTCTTATTTATAAATACTAGAGTATAAATTTAATTATACTTCATAAATTAAACGCCTAAATGTTATAAAAATTGATACGTACCTTTTTAGCATAATGATTAATATTCTTTAATAAATTTGAACCAAAACTCTATTGAAAAGCCTAAGATATGGTTCAAACCATCACTATCCACAAAAAGTTCACTTAATGTTTTAAAATTAGATATGATATTTTTAACTCATTATATCTTCTTTATTTAAATTCTAAATATAATAATTCTTTCTTGTAAATTATAGGTCTTAAAATTGCTTCTCCAATTATACATTTCAATCTCTAAAAGCTCTTGTAAAATGCTTCATATCCTTAAAAGTAATAGTATATCTTAAATTAAGATCCAAACTACAATAAATTATATCTCTTTTATCATAATTCCAAATATAATAATTCTTTTATATAAAACATAGGTCTTATTACTAATTTTCTAATTGCATCTCTTAATTTCCAAAAACTCTTGTAAAACTCCTTGTATCCTTAAAAGTATGGCATTGTATCTTATATCTATATTTTAATTTCAAACAAATATATTTTCTTTATTCCAACTCCAAATGCCCTAAAATTTGTATGTAAATTGTAGCCCAAATTCTAAGATTTTTAATCTTCTTATTTTCCTGAATTTCTTCTATAAAGTCGTTCATACCATCTAAAATGGTTACAAACATTGTCGAAATCCAATTAGTCATGGCCATTGATTAATGGAAATGAAGACCTCTATCTTTAGCCTTCATCCCTCTAAATAAATCTCTTAGTAGTTTGATTTATTATCTTTTGGCCACAAGTCTCTTCTCAATTCTTCATATTTAATATCTAAGTCTCATATAATTTAAATTCCATAAATTAATTTTTAAAAATAAAAAAAATAAAAAAATCAACATAAAGTTTTTTACATCAAGTTTCTTTAAATTAATCTACAAACCATTCTAACACATATTAGGACTTATAAATATATTATATGTTATAAAGACTTCTAATATAATTAAATAGAAAGATACAAATTATATGGTATATTAACCTTAGAAAGAACATTTAATGCTTAGGAATACTACTAGAGGTGGATATTATATTTGATGACATATAAAATGTATTGTTTGAAGGTAGTTGTGAAAGCCTTAATAATAACCAAATAATTAGTTAATCTTATTTCTTTAATATGGCACATTATTAAAGTTTAAAAAAACTTACTGATCACCTTTGTAAAATAAAAAAAAATCAAAATATGTTATTAATACCATTTAAAAAATCTTAAACTTTATTAACTTATAAAATAACTTGATAACTCTTTGTAGAAACTTATGTATATATATATATATATATATGCTATAATATATATTATATTATATATTATTAATTAAATAGAATTGAATAGAAGTAAGTAGAAGTACATATAACATATTAGATAGATAACAACTTTTTTTAAAAATAAAAGAAGTTTTCTAAATGTGAATTAAATCTTTGGATTCTTATAGCCATGCCACAAAGCCATCCTAACTTATTTCAAAAGTTTTTTACTTTTATGAAGTCATATTGGAAACAAGCTACAAGTTGATACTTGGACCACAAGTCTTGTGGTTGTTAGGAAGCTTCCACAAGGCCTTCTTAGTAGCTAGTATATATGGAAGCAAGATTGATGCCATCTTTAATCTTGTCAACATATTTTTTGTATTCAAGTATTAGTTTAAGTCTCTCTATATTCTTTGTATTTGGTAATAGCAATTTTAGATTCTATTTATTTTGTAATTATCTCTGATTTTTTTTACTTCTTTATCTTTTCAATACCACATGATTATATTATTTTTTTGGTCTTGTCTAGATTCATGTCCATAATCTTATCAATGTAATGATATAATATTCTTTGCTAATAAATATACAACTTAGAATTGCATAAAATCAAAATTGATAAATCATTAAAAATGAACATTACAACAAAAATACTTTAAAATACAACAATAGAATAATACAATTAAAACATGGATTAGAAAAATAAATAAATAAATAAATAAATAAATCATACTACTAATATTTGAGAGTAATAAAAAATTTAAAATAAAAAATAATTAGAACTAATTAAAAAATTAAAAAATATTTTTATAATATATTTATAATATGAATAAAATATTATTTTTTTGTAACTTTATAGAATTCAAATATTATGATTAAAAAAACTATAATAGAAATAAATATCAAAGAAATAAATTTAAGATATAAATAAGTTCTTTTATTAGCCCTAAGGTAATATACCAAGAATTTATTTAGAAATAACTTGTAAGCAAAGAAATACACACACACACACACACACACACATATATATATATATATATATATATATAGAATAAAGTAAAATAGAAATAATGACTTTTTATATGTAATTTTTTTTAAAATAAGAACAAAGTAAAAAAGTTTAAACATTTAATTTTTATTTTTGTCTTACTTGTAATTTTTAACTTCTTCTATATTTTTTTACTTGTTATTCTTTGACACCTTAACTTTCCATAAACTTCCCATAAACTTCCTATATGCAAAATACTAAACCTTCAAAATATTAATTTCAATGCTTGGATTATTTTTCCATACATCTTTACATTGCTCTCTATTTTTTAATCTATTTGCAAATTTTATGTTCTTTCTCTAATATTTTTATTTTAAAAATATTACTAAAGGCATTAATATATTTTTATAATTCTGAATTAATTGATTCAAACGTAACACCACACCATTAGATTATATTATATAATTTTTAATTATTAAATATATATTACCATATATGGGCTCAGTTGCACAGACTTCCACTGGTTGTGTGTTTGAATACATGTATGTCTGCATTAATTAAAAACGTTAAATCATGCTTAGTAGTCATTCTCCAAGACCTCGAAAGTGCATGGGCCCACAAGACCCTCCCCCACCTTCCGTTCCGAAGTCCAGATTGAAGACTTGACCCCCCGAGGTCTTCGTGAAGAAGCGGGTCAATGGGCCCAATCACGGGTGAAGTGACCAAGCCTCCAATGACCCTCGCAAGTCGCTCCCTGAAGACCCACCTGGTCTTCGCGTTCCCGGGTCTTCATGGAATACCACGTTCCAAACCCCTTCTGATGGTTCACTTTTGCTTTTTTGCCATTCTCTCCCCTTCTTTACCCCCTCTTCCTTTTTTCCGCTTGGTGTATTTAATGTCTATTGAATTGAGTTTTTAGATGATTAGTGAGCTCAACATGGGTAATTTTTTGCAATATTTGAATTAATTTCAGGGATGACTATTTAATGAAAATAATAAATTTATAAAAATGGTTTGAGGTGTTTTTAATCTTTCATCAATGGACATTATACTTTTATGATGAAATATGTATATGTTTGATCACCTTCGAAGTCCTTGAACAAGGACAATTTCAATTGTGTTTGCATGCAAAAGTTCACAACCAAAATAGTGCATCCAATTGACTATTGATTTCTTTGTAATTTTTTACAACCAAAAAATAAAATGTTGATTATAAAATTATAAATACATATTTTTCTTCACAAATCGAATGTCAAAGTACTATACTAAGACACAACCCACATGTTTTGGGATCCTTTTATTTAGAAACCAATACTCCTCGAACATAGTTGATCATAAGATGTTGATTAGAATGCACTATGTTTTAAATCTCCACATTGCATGGAGAATGTTGCAAAGAAAGATTTTAAAGAATTTTTTGAATAATTTTTTTTTACATCCTTAGATTTTATACAATATATAAATATATATATATATATATATATATAGTCCTAAAACTTTTCCTAACAAGTTCAAAATGATGATGTAAGAAGGCTAGTATTTTTTTTTTTTTTTTTTTTTTTCTGTTTTTATGAGTTCTTAATTGATTAAGGGAAAAGTTTGGTAAAATCTTATCATTCGAGCACAAAGTCCTTCAGGACTTACACATTTTTAATGCGAATTTATTATTTGCTGATGCAAGTTTTATCTCTATGGAGGAATGCAAATATAATTGTTGCCCCAGTTTATTTGGCACTTAAAATCTCAGAAATTCCAAGTCAAAATCTGAAGTATCAAAATTCTCCAGAATGGACTATATATATATATATATATATATATCTTTTTCTTTGAAATTTTACTTATTTTAGTAACCGCTAAATTTAAAAATATAATTCAGTACTTATTTACTTATTTAGTTGACATTATAGTATTGCATCAAACATGCATTTTCCAATGTGCATTGCAACTTATAAGCTAGTTACATCAAGGCTGATCTGCAATATTCTTTTTAAGAATATGTACATTTGTTTAAATTTATACTTTCTTCCTTTTTTTTTGCTATTTTTCTATACTTTTCTTTTCCTTTTCTCTCTTTTTTCTGCTTAAAACTAAATGTGTAGCAACCCAAGACTATAATTTGTAATGCTGGCAGCATTTTTTTTTTCAAAATGTTGTCATGCACTGTTTTGATAACAGAAATATAGTTGATAATGCAAGTTTTCATCTCTAGAGTAGTTCATTTAATAAAATAATATTAATATTACAACTAATCAAAAACCTTGCATTTTTGTAATTATATGCATGTAAATATTGTTGAAAACCCTAAATCTTTAATTCTAAGTACAATTCCCTAAGTAAAAAACCCTAAATCTTTAATTCTAAGTACAATTCCCTAAGTAAAAAACCCTAAATCTTTAATCCTTAAGCATGGACCAAATCAACACTAGCTATTTACATATTTGGTATTTTGTTCTTATGATGCATAGAGCATCTCTCTTTAGTACTTAGGCATCCATTCCAACATCCTTAAGCCCCACTATGCAACACCTTCAAACTCACGAAAACCTAAAATTCAGACTCTTTGAATTGCTAAAAACATGTAGCAATTCACTAGTGTAAGGTCACCATGAGGAAAAACATATATTGACCTAATTGTTATGTAATTTGCCATGTATATGAATTGTTTTGTGCTTTTAGTTTACATCTTACCATTTTCTTTTCCCCCCTTTGATTTGAAAGGGAACAAGTTTACCTCAATGTGTTGCTAGGGTTGGCAATAAGGCAGACCAATCTATTTGAGAATTCTTAAAATCAACATAATGAGAATAAAGAATAACAATAAATAAATAAATAAATAAATAAGTAAACATGAAGTTTAAAGTGTCACGGTATATCAAGTCACAAATTTTTTTAGTGTTGTCACTTTCCTTTTTTTATTATTATTATTAAAACTTATCATTCTTATTCAAACTATTTTCATGAGACCATGTGGGCAGTGTTTGGAATGTAATTTATTTATTTTATTTATTTATTTATTTATTTTTATATATAAAAGAAGGGGGGCTTGGAAAGAATAGAAGGAAGCCTCTGGAGCCTTAAGAAAGCTTCCGCATTACAGCAAAGACAGTTTTAGGGTTTGCAATCTTCACATGAGTTGGTCTCCCCTTTTTTGGTGTGTTTCTGTACTCATTTCCCTTGTTTTGCTTCTACTCTTGTTACTGTTCCTTTTTATTTCTCTCTCTCATGCTTCCTCCATTCTAAGTGAAGTGTCCTCTACCAAAACGCTGCACAAAGTCAGGGATGTTGGCTTCAAAATCACCATTGAAACCCAACAAGAAGAATAAGCGAGAAAGAGAGAAGGGAGAAAATTAGATGGTATTTAGACATGAAGTAGCTTTGTAACCACACTCATACATGTGGCATAAGAGCTACCAAAATGGATTGTGTGGTTTTGTGATTTCACATCATTGGGCTAAACGGGTGTATTATAAACATGGGTTTTGATGAGGTATATTTATTTATTTATTTATTTAATTATATTTTTTTACACATATACATGCATTTTATGGGTGGTGGTGTTATTTATGTATATGTGCACTGTATATTGCGTGTTTTAACAGCAAAGACTTGTGCCATTGAGTACATAGTACTTATGTACCTGGTTTTTGGAAATCATTTGTGTTTTTCGATCATTTCTAATACTCTATTCAACACTACAGTTGAAATTACAAATCTCTTTGTGAACACTAGTTTAAAATGTAATTTTTCAATGTAATTGTGTGTCTCACTAGAAACCTTCAGAAAAAGAAAAAGAAAAACAAAACAAAACAAAAACAACAACAAACAAACAAACAAACAAACAAACTAGTTTCTAAATTTCCTTTATTGTGAGTTAATTCAATTGAGATAATAATCATTAAATTTTATTTATATTTATGGTAAATTGAAATGATCGCTACTATCTTTGATTTCACTCTCAAAATGATAAATTTTAAAATGTTAAATTTTATAATTGAATTTATTTATAGCATAGAAAATAATAATGTAGCAAAACTATAATATATAGCTTCTAAATGTATAAATATAAAAAATCAATGGTATATGAATTTCGATTGTATGTAATATTCGGTTCAAGAAGATATTAGAATTAATTGCGATTTATACCTTAGTAATATTTTCATTCTTCTATAAAAAGTACTACTCAGATTCTTAGAATTATTTTGAAAAAAAAATGTTTTAGATACTAAAAAAACTAAAAATATATTCAAACCATGTAAGTTAAATCAAATAAAACTGAATTTTCTAAAAAATTACCGAAAAAAATAATTTATTACATTTAAAATTTTATGAAATAATTATAAAACTAAAAAATAAATAAACGTTTAATCAAAATTCAGATTAAAAAAATCTGTATACAATGTTGCATTTGTAAAGTAGTGTTTGGTTATGTAACTCATGTAGTACTTGATAAATTATTTTAAATAACACTCTAAAATAATTATCAAATTTAATTATAAGTAAGTCTATATCAAAATGCCTTAACAAATACACATTTGAAAAAAAAAATAATAATATAGTTTTCTACGCAATTTTTAATTTACTTGAATTTAATGTTCTTATCCTATTTGATAAAAGCATGTGGTTTTTTCATTTATTTGTTATGATTTGTAGGTCAGTGCATATTTGAGAAAGTCTTTTTTTTTTTTTTTTTTTTTTTTTTTTAATATGGACACCTGTATTTTATTGTGAATTTTTAAAATAACAGAACAAAATTAGTTAAACATTTTAAATCAAAAAATTAAAATTTACTTCAGAAATAATTTTATTTAGGTCAAATATTTTGTGCTTCAAGCATGTACACACTATATATATATATATATATCTGTTCAGAAAAATAAAATATAAATCATTAAAAGTTAATTAAAGGATTTAAAGCATTGCTGAAGTGGTTGTTATATAGAAAATTATTTAGAATTTTATTCCATAGGTCTTATTATAAATGTTTTGAATGTTCATTTTATCATTTGAAAAAGCACTTATGTAATGACATTCACTATGGATAGCATATGTACATGTTTAGTAGCAATAATGGTTGATAAAATATAATGAAATAAAATAAAACCTTAAATAAACTCACTGTGAAGAAAAGAAACTCTAAATAATTTAAAATATCACCTAAGGTTTGTATACATTACCTACTATGTATTACTATGTTGTTTTTGTTGTTGTTTTCTTTTTCTTTTTTCTTTTTCCCAATACTTATTTCAAACCAAGAGATGTAAAAATCCTCCAAATATTTTTCTAATATAATATGCCAACAAAATTCTTATAAAATATAGAAATTATTTACATTTTATTATTTTTTTATCAATTCTTTTATCTCAATAACATCCACTATTTTTCTAGTAGAGAAGACATTATATTTGAGTTTAATTTTAAAGAGTGCATTCAATCAAATTCATAAACAGCATGCATTTTTTTATATTAACACGCTACCTACTTTATGCTTAAGCATTTGCTAAATGCAAGATATAGTTATATTTGAATTACTTAAAAAGGATTCAAATATTAATAAAAATATATGATCTTACACATTAATTTTTGAAATTTAAAATGTGATAATAAGGCCAAATGATATATACAGAAATAATCATTTTAAAATAATTTTGATATTTGTAATTGTTTTGTATTCATATGTGCATTTACTATTCTTAAGTGTGTTTCATAAATAAAATACAATAATAATAACTATAAGTTAAAAAATCACAATATCAAAACTTGAAAGAAAAAATAAAGAAAAAGAGAAAGAAAATTCAATCATCTAATGCTTTTATGGTTTTTAGAATTAATAATAGCAAATATGTTGCTTACTCAACTCATAATATGTATATATAAATGTATATATATATATATATATATATATATATACATATACATATATATAATGTGTAATTATCATATGTGATCCTTGCTCAAATTGTGTTGATTTTTAGTTTTTAGTTTTTCATGAGATTAATGTTTGGCAATTGTGCATACAATATATAAATATAATCATAAATGTAATGTTTTATGAAATTATGGAACAAAGATCTTAAATCAAATTATAAAATTATTATTGGGCAATTGTGGATGAATAAAAAATAGTATATAATTAATAAAATAATCAAATTTATATTATGATATATATATATATATATATATATATATATATATATATATATATATATATGTGTGTGTGTGTGTGTGTGTGTGTAATAGAAATAAATTAAAAACTTAATTTTAACGTTGGTACTAATTATAATATAATTTGGTAAAATAAATCAATTAAAAATTAGCATTATTATTCTTTTCTTCTATTGTGTATTTCAAAAGTACAAACTTCACAAAAAAAACATCCAATTAATGAATAATTCAATACTTTCAATCTAGTACATTATACCAACAAGTTATTTAAAACATTTTAATAGAATTCATGTCAATAGGAAGTAATTAATTTTTATTTATATATATATATATATATATATAGTTTCTAAATCAATTTGATAAATATTCTAATTGAACTTGTGAAATAAATTTTAATATTGAGCATACTTTTCTTTTAAGTCATTCAATAAGACATAAAATGAACTTGAATTATATTTTTGTTAATTAAAAAAGACATTTTTTAAAAATTTAAATTTAGAAGGAAGAATACTATAATTATAGTATTTTTACTATCTATTTATTATTAATAATAATATTTTTTAATTTTTTAATTTAAATATTCCTAACTTTTAATACTTTAATGTTGGTATGTGTATATATATACATAGAGAGAGAAGATTATATGATGTCTTTATTATATAAAAACTTTGTATTTTAGTTGCATTATATGATTTTAAGATCTTTAGATAACAAACCTTACATTTGTTATTTAAAACTACAATATATGTATGTACTTTTTTATTACTTACAACATTATAACAAAAATCTATGAATTTTCATTAAAAAAATATTATGCTATATATATATATATATATATATATATATATAAAACTTCACTAATAATAACTTATTTAATATTATTTCTTTTAAAAAAATCTTCTAGAAGAATAAAAAATAATTTTTTATTTTAGAATAGAATTTTATTTTAATACGAAATTGTGTCTAGTAATAACTAAATGAATATTGAGTGCTACAAGTGCTTAAATCTAAAACCTCAGCTTGCCCTAAAATCTATAAGTAGGACAAAATTCAACCACATGACTAATTTTTTGAAAATATTTTTTTGAAAAAACTCTTGAAAATGATTTCTTGGTGGTTTATTATATTTTTTATTTTTAAAAAAAATTTAATAAATTATTATTGTATAATTATATGAATTTCTTTAAAAATTAAAATAATGTAGTTTTTGCACAATTTAATAGATTTTATCTTGGTGGTCTACTTTCTTGTGTTAGCATGCAATTTACAAGAACATTGTAGTGGTTGAAAATAAGTCATCAAATATCTTAAAATAAGTATAATATAAAAGATATTAAATTATACAATATCCAGAAATCAATTTGTCCACATATTATATTTAATATATAATCTTTGACAAAAAAAACATTAGAATTGATCTTAATTGAATATAAAAACTTATATTTTTCTTATAAAAATTTGGTAACAATTTATAAATATAAATTACTGATATGATGCTAACTTTGGATATGTTTGACCTGTCTAAAAGTGATGAAGCATCATTATTTATAAATATTTGGTGAAAATTGTAATAGGGATTGCCAAAATGATTTAAATAAAATATTTTGACTTTTTCTAAGAATTTCACTATTTTCAACCTATTATGAAGGAAACTCTCTGCTTGAAATTAATAGAAACTTGGATCTTTTTATGGTTGTTGCATGTGCAGTGATTTTTGCTTGCCACACGTTTACTAAAAGATGAAAAATATTACAGAAGTGCTCATGCAATTTAGCAAATATGGGCAAAAGCATTTTATGGGCAACACTTGCTAATCAAAATTCATTCAAAAAATCTAGTTAAAAAAGCTTGCTCCCACATTTATATTCATACACGATTTCACAATTAAGTCAAAATGTGATGTTAATTTTCATTTCAAAACTTTCACTCCATGCAAGATAGGCATATTTAATTTAATTTGTATGTTTGTATATATACATATATATACACACTAGTGGAAACATGTGCCACCATGCACAGAAAAGGCATAAAATGACTTGATGTGCAAATAGTAAATTGGAGGGCTTTCAATAGGTCATGCGATGTTATCTGCTAGTAACAATTGCCTATGCTTTTTGGCCAATGCAAAGAATTCTTTATGTCTTTATCTTATATCTAAGCTTCCTTATTATATATATGTATATATATATATATATATATATATATACATACACATGTATATTAAAATAAAATTCTTTTCATTTCTTTACTTTTGAAATATTTTAATTAAAAAACTCTATGAAATCCGCACAATAACCCAAGCTCTAAGACCCCTGGTGTTTGGGTTCTTGCTATGAAACGGATGAACAGATAAAAAAAATAAGATGGATAATAGTCACTACACGAATGTACTACCAGATGAATGTACCACACGACGAATGTACTCCAAGATGAACGTGCATCTGGATGAATGTTCTGCCATAAACATAATCCTTCCATATTAATTCATCCAAATATATTCATCCATTCAGTAGCCGCGAGGAACTGCAGAGCGGCGAGGCTTACGACGAAGACTGAAGGCCAGGGGCGAAAGCGCGGAGGAGCTTGAAGAAGGAAAGGAAGCTGACCGGGAGAAGGGAGAAGAATGCCTCGAGATGCACCGCAGATTCCTTCTATCCACCACCAATCTATCATAGATTTCTTCTCCAAGTCAATTCCCACCCCCCACGGCGATCCAGGCATCCAAGCCATTCAGTACTCTCCACTACTGCACTTTCTTACACCATCTTCCTCTTCTTCTGATTCTTCGGGTTCGTTTTGTTGCGGCAGATTCGCTGTAGTAGGAACATATTCAATCGGAAGTCAATGGGCGCACATGACGCCAACTCCTCCAGCTCTTTTGAATCCGTGACCACTGACAGTACACCGATTTCAACCACGAAGTAGTCGCAAATGGAGAGGTCGTAAGAGCAGTGGGGGGCGGAGGCTCCACTGGTTGACACACGGCGGTGGATTGGTTTACCAGGTGCAATCTGATATCATGAAATCGGAATTTCCTAGAGGAAATAAAGAAAAAATTAGACTGGAAGGAGAGTAGGGGGGAGGTTTGGGAGAGCGTCGCTGATCATTGCCCTTGCGTCCTACTATCATCGTCGGTGACCACCACAATCATCGCCACAACTGGGCTGACCTCCCTGACGAGGCTGACCCGACGCTCGCTCGCCTCGGATTGCCATCGTGCTTTGACACAACCTCTGAAAGGGATTACTACAAATCTCTCACGTCTTGCTCTGCACATCGTCGTGTAGTCTCGCATCGTTCCAGCTGCCACTTGCGTGCCTCCAAGCTCCCCCCCCACCAGTCGCATTGGCAAGCGCTTCCTCCGCATTGTGGGTTTGAATCACCCCATCTGCAGCTAGAGCTTCGAGCGTGTGTGCCTGCGTACGTGTGTGTTAGTATCCCAAACGCGACGTCTGACTGGTTTCTTGGTCTCGGCAATCCGTTTCGTATGATTTCATGAGTTGGGTGCAAGGCTCGTGTTGAAGAAGGATCGGGGAGGGGACGTTACAGTGGCCTGCAAACGAGTTGGGTGCTGAAGGGTCGTCATTGGCGGTGGAAGAGGTGTTTTCTTTTTACAATTCTAGGGGCCAAAGTGGCACAGAAACTGTATATCCCGGACGTGGAGTGGGAAGCAGCTCTGTTGTGAGATTATTTACAGGTATGTGGGAGGATTGCCGCCCCTTGTGGTAACGTCCAAGTCTGTTTGTGTAACGTCTGCATTTGAAGTACATGGGCTCCGAGTCTAAAGATGGGTATCCATTTGGAGTGTGTGGATCTTTGGCGTGTGGGTTTTGGGAGGGTGTGGGCTATGGCAGGATACCTGGTGCAGTGATCCTTGCTGAAATTGTGTTGATTTCCAGTTTTTTTGTTTTTCATGAGATCAACGTTTGGCGAGTTAGGTCTTTTGGGAATTAGGAGATGTGTGTCTGGCGCCATTTGAAGCGTGGACGTTACGTCTCTGCTCGTGAGACGGACGCATAATCATAGCTTTGCTGTTGGGAAATATTTGTGAAGATGAAGGCTCATCCATGGATCGCTTCAATCTGAAAATTCTGGAGCAATGTGTACTTGCAATGAACCTATTTATTTTCTTAATTTTCTTTCTTTATTTATTTTTATTTCCACCTTTCTTGGTCCAAAGACTTTGCAATTTCCTCTCTTGAGTGCGTTGTGTCCTTACAATGTGTGGTATGTGAGATTTCTTTACGGTACCTAAATATATAGAATACGTGATTTAGGTCCCCAGGTAGTAGCATTGTCGATCGACGTGAATTTTCTTTCTGCAGGGTAGAATTTTATAAGCTTGCGAGACTGTCGTCTTTGTGTTATGACCCCAAGCTTTTACTACCGCACTTTGAGACTTTATCTTTGGTCTTTTTGCGAAGACTGTCTGTGCTCCCCAAGACTTTCGCTAGCATCAGCATTCAGGTCGTCTTCTCTGTGCGGTGAAAGGGTGAAGCCTGCTTTGATGTCTGGCAAGATTTTATTTTACAAAGCTCAAAGAACGCCCTGCTAAGTACACAGGTTACCCAGCAATTGAGCAGTAGTACTACCCCCTCTACAAAAATTTGAGAGTCATTTTGTCCGGCATGATGGGTCTAAGCGTCGGATTCAACATGTCCTTTGATGAACTTGTGAGTGGCGTCGGTGTGCGCTAGATCGGTCATAACCCCTCGCGAAATAATATTCGATTCCGTTTCAAGTTGAGGATCCGTTGTTCATTTGCACAAATTCAACACTTCATCATTCATGAAATTTCGGGGGCATAGTTGCTGCAGCAGCCACGCGTTTTTAGAAACTACATAGAAACCTCAGAAACTACTTTTGAGACTAAAGAGACTGGTTGCATGTGAAACTCGTCATTTCTGCAGCAGTCGAAGAAATCACGGTGTACTTAAGGTGTTCTTTGGTCTCTTGAAAGAGTCCATGTGTTGCTTCATCGTGTTTCGGGGGCAACACAACTAATTTTCTGTCTCGCGAGGTTAGTTTGATGCATTTGTGGTCGACAACGACGCGCATACATTTACTGATAGTGGTGCTTTTTTGGAGTTTCTTGACAGATCTCCGAATTTCCAGAAAATTAGACACGCTCAAATGTCGCGCCTCGAAGTCATTCTGCTGGTGTGCGGAGTGTTTCTGCTCCAGTGGCAAGCATCAACGGCATGGGATCTGGAGCCACCGGCTGGATTCAGGTGGGCAGTCTTTTTGAGCACCTCTATTAGTGAAGTTTAGAGGCTTCGAGTTTTCGTTAAGCTTGGTTCTCAAGCTGGGTCATTTTAGTCACTCATTTACATGCTGTAACGAGCCGCTCAGTAGCCTGTTGATGCTAGGAATGTCCATTTGAAAGGAGTGTTTTTTTAAATTCTTGCCAAGGATGTTCGTCTTTTAGCCAAGGGTGCAACTGGGTGAGCCTCATTGAGCACCATAACATTCCCGAATTTTGGTTCTCATTCTAGTCATGTTTCTTCGATGCAGCAAGTCACTTACTGTGACAATCAGCCAAGGCAAGCAGATGTATACTTGCGACTCGGGTGTTTGGGTAAGGTCAGGATCATCGGCAAACCTGGTAAATAGCAATCCTCAAAACGGCGCACCTGCAAAGGCCGGTAAATTCAGGTCTAAACAGGACCCAACCTCCAAACGCTCCATCATGAAGTGGACCCTCGTCAATTCTCCAGGCGACGCGACGGAAGCAGGAGACAACACAAGCAGCATTACAGGTGTGCCTGCTGCAACATTGCTTCTGTGTGTACATTTCCTTAGTTAGCTGTGTATAGCGTACACACAACCGCAATAACCATTTCAGGAAGCTCGACGTAGAGAAACCCAGGTATGACTCACATTTGGCCCTTGAATTGCAGGGGTGGAAAAATACACGGAGAAATCCTATGGTGACTCAATTCCTGCAGTACTATTCGAGGTCACGTCTCGCAAAGGTTCTGGTACGGCCGCCTTGTTCACGTACGTAGTGATGAATCAAACCATGGGGGGACAAGCTCCCGATTCTTCCTTGTGCACTCAAGACGACATTTCTGTTGATGTGCCCTTTTATGGGTACTTCGAATTCTACAGCCAAGACTTTCAGCCTCCATCTTACGTCCCTGCCGAACTGAAGCCGCCTGCTCGGGTGGTGCAAGGGTTCTTCGTGAAAGGAAAGATAGTTTACAGATTCGACGGCGCGAAATGGCACTCATATGGGATCATTGCCACTATTTCCAATGTCGCCGGGGGAGACGTGATTGGGAAGTTCGGGACTATCAGGAAACCTGACCAATACGGCGGTAATTTGCGCTGGGTCTTCAACGATCCCAACGGCTTCACACTTACTGGCACGGTTTCTGCAAGTGCAATGGTGTCGGAAAACGGTGCTCCTTGGCAACTGTATGAAATCACCTCCAGTTCAGGCACAATGTAAATCTCTGACCTGGATCTTAGATCGAAGCGTGGACTTCGTAAGAAGTTGTCAAGTGCGAAGGAATCTCGTTGCGTGTTTCCATTTCATTAATACTTTTATCAGTGGTGCGACCGGAATGCATTTCAGTTTTGTGACACCCTAAGCTTTGTTTACCTGTTTAATGCAACAGGCCCCCAGTTGGACCTTTCAAGTATGTCCAATTGACTTCAACAAGAGGAGGACTCGAACCTCAAATCGATGGCGGAGCAACAGAGGGTCTGCTTTGGAGGACCAACTTTACAGGGCTTTTCTGGTTGTACACACCTAACTAGTGCATCATAAAAGAGATTGGATTTTACTGAATAAATTGCTACTGAACAGAGGTCAGCTGGATACATAAGTGTATAATGCGGAGCCATGCCAGTCCTCAGCGCAAAATTATTTTCTTCTTATATTTGCTGCATTCTCTGTACTAGCAAGGGTGTGTGGGACTTGTTATACCACAATTTCCAAGAGTGTAAATGAAGACGCAAGCTGCAATAATACTTTTACCTCAGTTGATTAATATTCAGAATTTTCAGAATAAATAATTTCTTCCTAGAGCTGAGTAACGAGGAGACTGTATCCCAGCTCCACTTAACTGGGAGCTGTACTGTCAGCTTTATTCGATTCGCCCCTTGCACTCTGCTCATTCTGTAGCCTCCTTATAGCCTACGTATGTGCTGGTTTCTGCATGCTGAAACCTTTCGTGGAATTGTTTCTGAGTGTGTCTCTCCTTCATACGTATGAACGTCAAACGCCTTCGCGGTTAACTCGACACGCCCAGCACTAATGCGTGATATCCTCATTTTGGTAACGAAGAAAGTTTAATGTTATTGTGATAGACAGATGCCTAACATAGCGCTTATACAATCGAAGACGTCTGTGAGGAACTGAAAACACCATTATCAATTGCAGCCTACATTGTTCAGTCCACCTCAGACCCTTACCATGCACCAAACCCTAAATAGGGCTCCCAAAATTTGGTCACTTCCTCCAATAATCAAAAACAATGACCAGCATTTACGAAACTGAATCACCTTACAACTGAGAAACCCCTCCCCAAGTTCAGAACTCACGCCGCTCACAGGTCATAACCCCACAAACCCTATATATACATAAATAAAATTATTGGTTACGTTATTTGCATTGTGATTCATCGTTGTATTGTGTATTACTACCATATCAATAACTTGATTTAAAATACTACTTCTAAACTAACACAAGGGCTTACAATGTTCGTATATGAAGGAAAAAAATTTCAAATAAGTCATTCAAAAAGACATTAATTACATTTTATTAGAAGAATTTCAGAAACAAAAACAAAATTTAAGTACACATGAGAATTGTATCATTGACTACTACAGAATCATGAAGATTTGCAAATAAAGTTAAAAGTATAAATCTTTTTCTTTCTCTTTTTCTTGTTTCTTTTCCCTAATAAGTACCTATTTGTAGTATGATGTATTACATAAAAAAACACAGCATTTAAAAAATCAGTTTTTTGTGGTTATGTTGATAATATACTAAAACAAGATCAAAAACAACTTAAGAAAATGTGTATTTATTGAATTGCATGATATTCAAACAACACACCAAATCAAGCAGTTATAATTTTTTGATTTATTATTCTTACAATACTATGAAAGAATAATTTTAATTTCTTTTCAATTTAATGGTCCATCTATTCTTTACATTAACTTGCAATTGTTATTAAATTCACTTTAAGAGAAATCAGATACAATGTCATATGTTTACATAATATATATTGAAATCATATCCATTAAAACTATGCATGTTATATTTATACACTTAATTTAAGCACCAATGTTAAATCTATTTACTAACCTTCAGTTGAATTGTTTGCACAATAGAGGTGTAAGCCTTACAAACAACATAGTGTGTATGTGTGTGTAAATATGAATATGTATATGTATATATATATACATAAATTTTTTTTATATCAAACATAAGAATAAAAGTATTAAAAAAATCTATAATTGTTGTAAAAATGGCATTCATCTAATGTTACAAATGTAAATGCACTAGAACAAGGAAAAGGTGGTACTTTGTTGGACTTCAATTGTGTGCTAGACAAGTACTATCTTACAATATAAAACTTATGATATTATTCAATACTTATTGTTTAGAAGTGAGACTTAGTTTTTTACTAAAATAAGACCTAATATATTACCTCTAGGAAGAGATTTTGTGAAGATAAATGCCACCATTTGCTCCATGGAATAATATTCCAACATATATATATATATATATATATATATATATATATTGTATGTATTGTCTCATGAAATGATGTTTCATGTTCCAATGTTTCTACAACCATGGTGTATTTGATTCTTGACAATAACAAAATTGTTCTAGTTATCTTCATAAATAAAGATCTTTTCTAGCTTCAAAATATCATAATTTCTAAATACTTTACAAAGCCATAAAGTCTTCCTTACTATAAGACCTAAAGCTATATATTCTATTTCTATTGACAAAATAAAAACCAAAGATTGTTTCTTGTTTAACCAAGTGATAATTGTGTTATTAAATATGAATGCATAACCATCCATTAAACAATATACCTTCATACAACTTGCTCCATCTAAATCTTTATGGCCTATAAGTTGCAAACTTGGTCATTTGCCTCCATATTGCAATACCAAAGCTTTTGTTCGTTATAAGTAATAAAATATTTGTTTGATTCTTTGCAAATACAAAATACAAAGATATGTCATGTATTAAATAAAGTGTTGACAAGAAAATATAGTGTCATATCTTATATCATTTGCAAGATAGAATAACAAATCTAAAGCTTTCTTATAAAGCTTTATATCTTTTGCATTCAAAAGTTTGTCATTCTCATACTTAGTGAGATGACCTTGTACCATTAATCTTGCAGCTTGTTTTGCATCTTGTATCTCAAATTCTTCCAACTTATAAAAGATATACTTAGTTTGGTTCAAATTTATAGTACCATTCTTCTTCTAATATAAAAAATTAATCCAAAAGAAATGATTAGGTTCACTAAGGTTTTTCATCTTATAGCACTTTTGTAATTTATTCTTGTAATTTACAAGGATCTCAAAGTTTTTTCTATTGATTATTGAATCATCAACATAAATAATTAGTATAAGAATTAATCTTTTAATATACATTGAATATAAATAAGGATTCAATTTTGATGGCTATCAACTAAGATTCAACAAAGATACATCTAAATTCTTCTTCTACTAACATCAAGATTGCTTCAAGCCATATAAGAACTTTAATATTTGCAATACCTTGTCTTTGTATTCAAGTAGAACTTCTAATTATTTTAGAATCTTCATAAAGATATCTTCCTCATTAACTTTACTATTCAAATAAGCTAAATGATGTCAAGTTGTAACATATTTTAATTAAGTATAGCAACAATTGTAACAAATATGCTAATTGTTACAAAAAAAGGTAATTAGTTAAAAAAAAATTTAATAATTAAGATCCTTAATTTGAATAAAATTCTTTGCAATCAATTGTACTTTGAAATGTTTAATAGAACTATTACTAAAAAGATTCTTTTTTAAGTCTTATTTTGAATTTTCAACCTTCTTGTCATTTGATAAAGATGAAAACTCTCACATATCATGATCTTTTAATGAATTAAATTCTTTCTTTATGATATAACTCTACTTCTTCTTAAGAAGCAAAGTCATGGCTTGTTTGATAGTTTCTAGTATGGCATATTTGTTAACATGAACAACATCCATTATTTCAATTGATAAATCATAATCTCCTTGAATAAAATTATTATCATTTTTTTAAAGCATATGACATGTCTTTTTGTTAGTTATGATTTTTATTAAATCAATCATATATATATATATATATATATATATATATAATATCTTAGTCGTAGAGCTTGAGTAGTTGCTTCTACTTCTACTTAATGAAAATCTCCTACTTATATTTATATAAAGCTTGCCTCTCTACCAATCATTTCTCCACCAAATCTATTATATACATGTGATTTCAAGCCTTGAAATTTGGATATTGTTAATTCACATGGATATTAAAGACCAAATAAACTAAGCTTGTTTTTATAATCTCCATCTTTTCTACTTCAATTTTAAAGAATTAGTAGTTCTTTGTCACGGACATACATATGTAAATCAATAATTACTTATATGATTTAGATAATAGTAGGTAAAAATAGGACAATTCTATAATATCTTCTATAGTATCTTTCTAGAAGCTTCATAGATGCTGCTTTGACTTTACAGGTGTCTTTGATTGACTTTTTAGGTTAAAAACATGGTCAACAAGTTGACCAAGTGCTATACATATTGGTAGCTTGAAAAATAAGGTAACTATGTGATCCATACATAGAAAACTTGCCTTGTAAGCTAATGTATGTGTCCTATAAAGTCAATACATATTAAAAGTCCTATAGAACATCGCCACATAACTCTTAGTTAGATAGTATATATAGAGGCAAGAGTGAAGCCTTCTTCACTCTTGTGAATTCCTTTCTTGCTTCTAGTCTAGATATAAGAGTCTCTAGTTTCCTTGTTATTTGGCAATAGCCATTCTAATTTCTTTTTAATATACATACTACTTTATTTTTATTTTGTCACTTTTTTTTTAACACAAATTTTTCAAGTTTATGCATCTTCTTCTAGTTCATGTCCTTGACAGATTGATAAGAATATACTTAGAATATTAGGGCTTTGTCTTCTCTTGATTAAGAATAGATTATCTATTTTTATTGATAAGACATAAGCGTATTAGAAGTTGTGGATTACCCTCTTCTAAACTAATATTATTTTTAGTATCTTCTTTGTTCTCAAGTCCTTTCTTCTACCTGTCTTAAGTAATATTAGACATTTATTTTCAAAGTATTATCATGGCAGAGCTTCTTGTAATGAAAAGTGCAATAACACAAATGCAAGATTAATTGAAGAAGTTAATGCTTGCGATGCATCAACTCAGTTTACTACCACAAGGAGTAACAAGAATAGGAGGAACTGAGACATAGATATGATTGGAGTTGCTTCAATATTTGTATCCAATCATGTCCTTTCTTCCATGGTAGAACATCCTTCTAGTATTAGAAAACCAAGAGTTGTCTTGTTTGAAAAGTTTGATGGCACATGATTCAAGTTTTAATGATTTATCAATTAAGTACAACTTATGATTTAACTTCAATTTCAAAGCTATCCAACTCCAAGATCACAAGTTAGATTCATTGATATATTTCTTTTAGATTCAGCATTATTATGGTTTTCATCTTTTCTTGAATAACGAGATCCAATATTCGATAATTTAGAGGTTTTTTTTAACAAAATTTAGATCCATGTATGGAGAATATGATGCAACTCGTGTTGCAACCAACAAGATTCGTATTTTACAACAAGGTAATCAATTTATAACATTATATGCTTCACAATTTTGACAACTTACAAATGATATCAAGTAGGATGATGCTGCACTGATTAGGTAATTTTTCTATGGATTACAATATGAAGTAAAAAAATTAATACTCAACTTACATGATCCTCAAATATTGAATCAAGTAATTGATTTTGTTGTGAAGTGTGACAATCGACTTTTCAAATTTTGATCTAAGAATCGAAAAAGTTGGCTTCAATGTTACTATAATTCAATAGTAACACCAGCGCCTCTTCAATACACATATTTAGAAGTAGAGGATATACAAATTGATGCAATACATTTCAAACGTCTTACTGAGCAAAAAAAGACTTATCACCATTAGGAAGGATTGTGCTTATATTATAGAGAAGCTAAGCACACTATTCAATATTGTACAAAGAAGTGACAAAATTTTAAAATGAGAAGTATGAATGTCAAAAAAGACAATATATCAAAAAGCGAATTTGTCCAATTACAATAGGGATCATGTGGTTGGAACCTTATACAATACCTAATGAAGGTCCTATTATCTCCTCGGAACCCTTTCCTTATTTTACATTAAACATTATTTTAGGACCTATAGATTACAAAGTCTTTATCTTATTAGATTCGGGAGCCTCAATGTATTTCTTAGATGAAGAATTAGCTAAAACACTTAATATATCTTTAATAAGAAAAACTAAACATGTTCATATAGAAGTCATAGATGGTTGCATGTTGTCTTCTGGAGATGTTATTTATGAAATTCTTTCCATAGAAGTAATAACTAATGGATATAATAGCTTTGTGGTATTTAATATCATTAGATCTTCTTCTAATTCAATCATTTTAGATTTATTGTAATTAGAAAAATAAAATCCTTGACTAGATCAGATTTCTTGTATTCTTGAATTTTCTAAAAGTATGATTAAGAGTATAGTTAATCAAGTAGAAAATCGCAAGTCTAGTACAATTAAACCTATGTTTGTAAGTGGAAGAGCTTTCTTGCATGTTGCAAAAAAAGGATCACCTTGTGTTATTTATGCCACATCCATTTTTATTGATACAAAGACTTTAAGTAGTATTTCAAGTCAATCTCAGGATTTTCAAGATATATTTGAGAAAAAGAATGCAGATACTTTTGCAATACATTGTCCCTATGATTGTTCAATTGACCTTCAAAAAGGAGTATAACTGCCATTTGGACCAATCTATAATTTATCACAAAATGAATTGGGCAAACTCAAAGAGTATATTGAAGAGAATCTACGTAAGAACCTCATATGCCATTCCAAATCTCTAGTAGGAGCCTCAATTCTATTTGTGAAGAAAAAAGATGGATCATTGCGGATGTGTATTGATTATCAAAGATTCAACAAGATCACCATCAAGAATAAGTATCCACTACCTTTAATATCTAAACTTCTTGATCAATTGAATTAAGCTAAGATCTATACAAAAATAGATCTACAATGAACATATAATCTAGTATACATCAAAGAAAGAGATGAATGGAAGATTAAATTTTGAATTAGGTACGGACATTTTAAATATAATGTCATGCTTTTAGGACTTACAAATATACCAACAGCTTTTCAACATCTTATGAATGATGTTTTTTGAGAGTTTTTGGATGATTTTGTTGTATGTTATCTAAATGACATCTTGATCTATTCTAAGAATACAAAAGAACATGAACTTCATGTTTGTCATATCTTACAAAAATTAAGAGATGTGGGACTTTATGCCAAAAAAAAAAAAAAAAAAAAAAAAAAAAAAAAAAAAATGTGTATTCTATACAACTCAAGTTGACTTTTTATGTTACATCATTTCAAACGCTAGACTTATAATGGATCCTAAGAAAGTTTAAACAATTATGGATTGGAAGATCTCAAAAACAATTCAAGATGTCTAATGTTTTTTGGGATTCGCCAATTACTATTGGATTTTCATCAAAGATTTCTTTCAAATTGCAATTCCACTTATACATTTGACTTGTAAAGACAAACTTCAATGGAATCAAAAAGTGGAAGCAACATTTAAAGCTTTAAAGATAAGCTTTGTTTTTGCACCAATTTTATATCACATTGACTTTTTTAAGGCATTCTTTATAGAAATAGATGCATTAGACTTTACTTTGGGTGCCATATTATCACAAATGGAAATAGATGATAAACTTCACCTAGTAGCTTTTCATTCTAAGAAATTTTCAGCAACCAAGATTAATTATGAGATCCACAATAAAGAGCTTCTTACAATTGTGAATTCTTTTCAAGAATGGCATCATTATTTAGAAGGTGCTTCCAATCTACTCAATGTATATATGGATCACAAGAACCTTGAGTATTTCATATGAGTATTTCATATCAGTTCATATTTTGAATCATCGCCATGCTCATTGGAGCATGTCTTTGTTGAGATTTGAGTTCAATATCACTTATCACCTAGGAAAACAATAAGGTTTGTCTAATGCTCTTTCCAAACATTCTTATTTTATACCTAAAGAAAGAACTGTAACTTTTTATCAATAAAAGATAATTTTATTGAAGCTAAAACAATTTCATCTTTGAGTAGTGAAATCAACATTGACTGTTGATTCAATTTTTTTAAAATAAATTCAATTAAGTATATCCTTTTATCCTCTTATTCATGATATCAAGAATATTTCTTTTAAGTCTTGTGATACTTCTTTTAAGTCTTGTTCAAGGTCAAAAACTCCTCAGCATTGATCTTATGGACTTCTTCAACCATTACTTATTCTAGAACAACCATGGTCTTCTATTTCTATAGATTTTATTATGGATCTTCTAGTCTTAGGATCATATGATTTTATATTTGTGATAATAGATCATTTTATCAAAATAGCACATTTTGTACTATGCACAAAATCTATCACAAGTGAAGAAATTGCTAAGCTTTTCTTTGACAATATCTATTGGTATCATAGATTGCTGAAAGATATTATATCAAACAGAAGGACTCAATTTGTATCAAGTTTTTAGATAACTTTTTATAAGATTTTAAAGGTGGATATAAAGCTTTCTTTGACCTTTCATCCTCAAACTCATAGACAAATAGAGCACGTAAATCAAATTTTGGAGCAATACTTAAGATGTATCATTAATTATCAACAAAATAATTGGAAAACCATCTTGCCATTGGTAGAGTTTGCTTATAATAATACAATGCATTCTTCTATGCAACAAACACCTTTCTTTGATAATTATGGTTATCATCCATGACTTGATACTTTTGACTTTTCAAAAGTTGATAATCTTGTAGCAGAAGGTTTGGCAAATCGTTTGTCAAAGCTACATGCAACACTCAAGGTGCAATTAAAGGAAGCTCAAGAATGACAAAAGATCAATACTAATGCCTATCAAAAAGAACAACCACAATTCAATGTAAGTGACAAGGTATGATTGCTTCATTATAATACCAAGACTATTCATTTTTGTGATAAGTTGGACTATCGTAAGCTTAGATTTTTTTTTTTTTTTATAGATAAATCAATCCAGTTGCTTATTGATTACATCTACTAGAGGCATGAAGATCCATTGTATCTTCCACGTATCTTTTCTTGAACCATAGAAGACTATGAACATAGTAAGAAGAAGATAAGCTCCACCTCCTCTAATAGAAGTGGACAATAATGAAGAGTTTGAAGGAGAAGAAGTTTTAGATTCAAGACGACACCAAAATAAATTGAAATATCTTGTTGATTGGTGTAGATATGACATTAGTGAACACACATTAGAGCCAATAAAGAATCTTGCAAATATAGCCAAGGTGGTGGAGATTTTTCATTGATGACATCCATCTGAATCAAGATAAAGAATAATAAGTCTTTGCTATAAAAGAAAAAAGGTCCAGGGAAGATTGCATTCTATCTTCTATCTTTTTTTATAGCTTTTTTGTATTTGTAACACTGAGGAGATGGAGAACTAACAACCAACAGATTCAACTCAAGAACTTTCATTTGCAAACTTATTAGATGAGACATTATGATTGTCACAACCTTCAAGACAACAAAATCAAGATGAAGATCCTTAAGAATAACATATCCTTCTTTGAATAGATGGCAAGATACATTGTATTTGATATCACAACCTTGGAAGAGACTCTTGATGTTTGGTGATTTTATTAGAGGTAGGAACAATTCTTGACAGTATTCCAAATATTTTATTTGAAAGAAGTTACGAAGACCTCAACAATGACTAAATAACATAGTGGTCTTCTTGCCTTGGTATGGAACACTATCGATGGCTGAGAGGACCTATCAACTATCTTCAAAGAAAATAAATATCAAAATTTGTAGCAAATATAATTTGCCACATCTTGGATTTCCTCAACATATAAAGATTGCTCTTTGTTGAACTCGTCTCTAAAAGGGTAGATAATGTCACAGACATACACATTTAAATCAATAATTATTTATATGATTTAAATAATAGTACATAAAAGTATGAAAATTCTATAATATCTTTTATAGAAGCTTTCTAGAAGCTTCATAGACGTTGCTTTGACTTTATAGGTGTCTTTAATTAACTTTTTAGGTTAAAAACATGGTCAAAAAATTGGCCATATACTACTTATATTGGTAGCTTGAAGAACAAACTAACTATGTGGCCTACATATAGAAACCTTGCATTGTAAGCTAAGCCATGTGTCCTACAAAGTCAATACATATTAGAGGTCCTATAAAACATCGCCACGTAGCTCTTAGTTAGATAGTATATATAGAGGCAAGAGTGAAGCCTTCTTTACTCTTATCAATTCCTTTCTTACTTCTAGTCTAGATTTAAGAGTATCCAGTTTCTTTGTCATTTACGAATAACCATTCCAGTTTTTTTTTAATATACATACTACCTTATTTTTATTTTGTTATTTTTCTTTTAAAATAGATTTTTCAAGTTTATGCATCTTCTTCCAATTCATGTCTTTGACATTCACTAAACAACTTATCATTGTCATCGAGGAAAATCACATTTCAACTAAGAATCATCTTCTTTTCTTCATTTAAGAAAATTTCATATTTTCTTGCTATATCTAAATATTTTAAAAAAAATATATGTCTTTGCCTTCCTCTCATAATTTTGATTCTTCTCTTTTGGTTTGTGATATCAAGCATGATAACCAATAGAATAGAAATATTGAAGAAAAGATTTTCCACTATAAGAAACTTTATGTGGTAACTTACGACCAAGTCTTGCAAGTAGAATGCAATTGTAAGTCTAATTCACAAACTTAATAGCAAAAAACTAATACCAATAATGTAACTTGGAATTATTTTGAAGTATTTATACTCCTTCAAAGATTTTCTATATCATATGCTTTGTTATGCCAAAAATCTCATCTATATATATATATATATATATATATATATATATGCAAATTTAAGCATGTGTCAAATGCCTTCAATCTTAAAGTATGAATTAAGTTTGTAATTTAAGAACTCAATATCTTGATCAATATATATATATATATATATTCTTTTCTTCTAATTCTCATTTACGCCTTTACTTCTCAAGTTTTGTAAACAATATGCATCTGGTCCTTAATCTAAAGAAATGCAAGGCTACAATAACTTATATATTTGTCAATCAACACAACTAATCATTTGGCACCACCAAAAGTAGTTATATCAAAATAAACAAGGTTAGATACTACTACATCTAAAGTATCATTGGCATGCTTATACTTACATAGAAAAGGATATATATAGGCCTTACTAATAATACACAATTTACATATGGATACTTTATCCTTTTTATCATTGACCTTTGATCTTTTGACACTATTAATTTGATCCGCCTCTTGTATTGTATTTATCAAAGCATATTTTAATGCTTAATGCTATTCAATGAACATAAAATCTAAAATAGATAAATTAACAATTACATGAACTTCTTTAATTTCATAAGGTATTAAGTAAGCTTTATTGTTGAATGTGTCTTATATGAATAAGCTATCTAAAGAAAGAATCTAATTAACTCAATTTTCATCTAGGCTAAAATTACAACCTTTTTTACATAAGGTTACAACTGATAAGGATGTATCATATTCTTAAAAGATCCAATGCATGTCCTTCATAATCACAAGTATGTTCTTTTTCTTACAATTCAAAGATGTGGGATATATCTTACTTAAATCTTGTGATTTGATGATGCCACTATTATAGCTTTGGAGTTAGATGGTTTCATTTTTATTGAAGTTGAGAAGCTTACTTATGTTCATTTTGATGTATATATCCAATGCACAATTAATGCAAATATAATAGTGTAATTGAAACAATGATGTAATTGTTACATATACCTCACATGATATCTCTTAGATTGAGAGAACAACACCAACACTAGCACTTGATGTACTATTGATATTTGTACTATGAAAATTTATATTATCTTGTCAATATCCCTTCTATCCATAAGCTGTATAATTGCTTCTAAACTTATTAATTTTAGGCTTCTGCTTCTATTATAGATGGTATTTCTTTAAGAATTGTGATTCTTTAAGTGATTTCCTTGTACATACAAAATTAAAGCAAAAAATCAAGATTTTTTTTTTTTTTCTCAATATTTCTTCCTTAAGAAATATATATCATACAACTTCTTCTAAAATCTTCTTTTTTTATTTTAATGCTAGCAATTAAACAAGCAAATCTTATAACTTTGGCAATGAAGTAAGTATTAAAAAAAGCCATACTTTGTTTGCATATTTTTCTATCAAATTTAATATATTAATTTCCAAGATTAAAGATTTTACATTAAAAACTCTATATAGGTTTTCCATCAACATACTAAAAATTATGAAGTTTCTTCATCAAGAAGATCTCAATAATAATCTCTAATGGCTTGTGGATCCTAACAAGAACATTCCTCTTTTTCTTTGCTAACTTACATTTGCATACATATCTCAATTACAAAGGCCTGATATTGAAGGCAATCAATGCTTGTATTTTTATCTTACTTGACTCGTATTTCAATTTCTTATCTATATTTATAAAACATTACAATATCTCGTCTAGATGCATGTAGAGTTTATATACCAATATCAAGTGCTTCATGACAAATGATCATATGCCATAGTTCTTCTTATCCAACCAATTAATGAAATGATTGGTTAAGAATGATGCTATTGTCAAGTCAAAAAATCCAATGTCTCAAAGTGAGAAGATTATTCAACAACAATAGTCAATCTTGTAGTAGCAATAGAAGAACAATCAACAAATGTTTTATTAAAATGTGGTGATATGAAGCTATGATGAAGCAAAAAAATAAATAATTAAACACTTCTCCAACATTAATAATAGCAATGATCAATAGTAATAGCAATCAAAACAAAATATATCAGTTTTTAGTAACATGACAAAGCTCCAATAGCAACAAGACAGCAAAATTTTGGAGCCATTGTTCATCAGCTATAATTATTCATCTAAAGAATTTCATCTACAACTACTATTTAGCCATAACTTTGATACCATGTTACAAAAATGACATTCATCCAATGTTGTAAAGACAAATGTACCAAAACAATAAGAAAAAAAAAAAAAAAAAAAAACAACAACAACAACAACAACAACAACAACAATAACAACAACATTTTGCATTTTATTGCACTTTGATTATGTGCTGGACAAGTTCCAACTTGCAAAACAAAGCTTATAATACTATTCAACAATAATTATGATGATAATAACAACAGAACCAAACACTTCCAAAATTGATATAAGAACTCTTAATACATATATTTTAAAAGTTGAAATTAATAATATTTCTCACAAATATTCAAAAAATCTATTTTAGAATTAAGATTGAAAACTTCTCTAACAATTTTCAAGGGATTTATCCACAAAGAGCAGAGAGTAGACAGGTCAGATTTCCCGCCAAATAGTGGTCAACTATTTAGAAACTTCTCAGAAAGAGACTTCCCGTTCCTCACCCTGCCCATGCCTGACTGCCCGCAATGACCTGCCCGCTTTCACATGCCCGCCGTTGTCGGCATCGATCTCGATTCCTGTGTCGCATCGCAGGCTATAAATCACCCTGACACCAACGGATTCGAAGCCTGAATGCCGTCTCACAAATCCGTAGAACATACGGTGTCAAAAGAATTTCAATCACGAAAAGAACCCAATTCGCCCTTCCTGTCCATTCTTCACGAATTTGAAGCTCTTGTTGACAACGCCCGGAGTGCTGGTGCAGCGTTCCGCAGCTTGGCTGCACATTTTCCCACCGAATCGATGGTTTTTGTGTGAAATCGTTGCTATTGTTCGTGTATTCCGTGGTGTGTGAGATTTTCGTCAGGTTACGGAGGCCAATGGCGTTGATAGCTCTCTCTAGTGGCCTTTGAGGACAGAATGCGCGTACAAATGTGGTGATTATCGTTCGCAGAGGATGCGCCAATGGGAGGATCCGATGACGGCTGCCATACCATCGAATAAGATTGTCCGCGGGGCGGGAATTGTCAGTCTCGTGGATTCTGACGAGCGTTGCAACTGAGTTCTTGCATAATGCAGCAGTGCGGAACGTCTGCAGAGAATAGGTTCGCGCGTGATTGATAGAGTTGCTTGTGATGGGTTTTGATTATGGTCGATCTTTGTGCCTGGCTGCATGGTCGATTACTCATGGGTTTGGTCCTTGGAAATTGTCTGTGGTTCCTTCTGGGTGGGTTGCTAAGAGAATCTAAATTCCGATTATCTTTATTTGAAATTGTCCAGTGCTCTGGTTTGGTTCAAATGTGAATTGAAGTAGTATTCACTTGGCATTTCAGGTTGTCTGTAAGGATCGGAGGGATGATTCGCCTTCTGGTGATGGCAACGAACATTACGAGCAATTCTTGCGTCAGTTGCAGAAGACTATTGATGTAGTTCTGGAGATTCTCGACGGGAGTAGCGTGATTGTTACTGGTAAGCTAGCACCCTTTTATTGCGCCTATTTTGGGTTTGATTTGCAAGCACCCATGTTGCGTGGATATGTCAAAGATCGTGGTCTGAATTCTTTACCTTACAATTTCGAATTTACCCAAATGTGGGTGACTCTACAGCCATGATGGGATCGGGAAAAAGCTACAGGAGTGATTATTGCCCAATATCTAGACTACCAATTTGTTGACAGGTGTGCATGTGTTCTCTTCTCCAGTACTTGAAACTCTTGACGATTTGGGAAACTTTGTATGAGAGCTTTTCAGAGGCTTCGTAGTAGTTCTTGAATGCATCTCAATATTTCAAACTTGTGTGTTTCATTGTGGATATTCTAACATAGTGTGTGTGTAGATGAAAGTCCGGGACAGTGTGAATTTAAGTGGAACCCGTTAACTTTAATATACTCTAATTAAGACTCCGACATCTAATGTCGCTGAAGAGCAGCGATGAGCTTATAGGAGACTTAATGGATTATGGCACCGTGGCCGACATATTCGCAAAATATGGAGAGGAATGGTTCAGAAAAAGCGAGGTTTGCTGGTTATTAACCCTTAACTAACAATGTCATAATCTAGTCTGATTCTGGTGCCTTGCTCTTAACCTTATAAAACACTAGATTTATGTGGCACGTTACTCACTTGCAGATAATCGTTTATTTATTGAAGTCATTGTTTTCTATGAGTGATCTTCGTGACAATAGTTTCGCCAACAGTAGCCTAAAGCGGCATCACTTATCCACAGACTGAGGCGCTCTTGCGACTTCGTGAACAGATTAAGGAGGTGCATGAGCCATTTGTTGTTGCCTTAGGGGGCGGTGCCATGCTGAGGCCCGAAAACTGGTATACGACACGTAACCTTCACTTCTCCTTCGTATTTTAGTATGTACATATTGTTGCAGGAAATTAGCTCCAATGTGTGATAACCTTGTTGGAAGCCTCGGTTCAGGGTTTTTCAAGACTGCGGCATTGTTGTGTACATAGATGTACCTCCGGTGGTTTTAGCCAAGCGTGTTGTTGGCGCAGGTGTCCAGTCTCGTCCGCTCTTCCCTCCTGAGTGTACCGAACTCGAGGTACCTGCATTCCGAGGGTTTCTGCATGTGTTGGGATTGTTTTGTTTCATTACAGCGTTTGGACACATCCGTGCATGTCGCTGCAGAATGTTGTTTTACAACCATAATATAGTGAATGCTTGTTTCCGTAGGATGCACTTGCCTCTACTACATGACATAAGTTGGTGCAACACTTGATGTCTTAATTTTACGTTGATGGCGGGCAGAAGAATTGCTAATCAGGTTATATAACGAAAGGAGACATATTTATCAGAAGGCGGACATTAGAGTTAGTACTCAAGCTAAGATGCTCCCTATTGTTCTGTTCAGCTTCTAAGGGTTGGCTATGCTATATGTCACTATCACCGCGTTAGTTTGACATTTTCTCTTCCTTGTTTCAGATTTATCGAGGAAATTGGGAATATCAGACGCTTCGGCGATACCCCCAGCTTTGGTTGCTTTAGAGGTATTTACGCTTAAACTTTCTCAACCATAAGATAGTACGCGAAACGATGCGTAAAACAAAATTTTATTAACCCTTGGCTGCTATGTGCTTCTCTCGTCTGCCTCTATGTGCATCCACTCGAGGTGCATTATGCTTGTTATTCAAGTCTATCAGTAATTGATTATGAGAATATTCTTTTCGACAATTTTAAGAGGTCCAGATTAGATTAAGTTCCCAAAGTAGAAACAACAACTGTGAGATTCCAGGATTTGCTGCTGTCAAGTGAAGTTGCTACACGCTTGTAACTGGTCATTACTTCGATGAGTGTGTGCCAGATTCTGAAGGCAATCGAGAAATATCATAAGTCGACTTGAGCAAAATAGTGCCGATGGATAAGTTCAGCTAAGATGAGGCACGACGCTAATGGATTAATGGTTTGGGGTCATGGCCTTCTTGCAAGTTGAAGAGTTCCTCCGGAATATGCTTGTTCTACTAACCCAGCAATAGTGGGCGTCACCAGAGAAACTGGTCATCTGCCTATTATTTGGAAACAGGAGGACATACTTGTGGTAACATGGGAGAAGCAAACAAGAAAAAAACTCCACTAAGTCGGAACACAAACCGCCTGTAAGCAGTCTAGTGGACATTGTTCATTGTGCAGAGAAGCCCGAAATGTAAATGAAAATCATCGGTAAAGATGGTTTTAGGCCCACTAGATTTTCAGCATTTCTCAATACAGAGCTTTGAAAAACTCCGAAAGGAGTTGTCTTGCAACAAACTGCATGAAGATGGAGTGGTTTGTTAGGTCTACTTCATGCAGACTCTTCAATTTTGATCACTTGTAACAGTTCTCTACATATATTACACACAATTGCTGTCTCGCGCTAGATCACGAGTATGATTAGGCATTAGTGAGCAGGCATGTACTATTTTGCACGAACCCCGACGGACACTCCACGTCCAAGAAATCTGTGCCACTAGCAGTCTTGGTTTGTTTCAGAAATCCACAAGGACTGATGGGAAGAGGTAAAATGGGTTACAGCCCGCCTTTCAAAGTACATCGTCAGTTTTGCTCCTCTCTTGAACAATCCAAAATGGTCGGCGGATGAACCGCCCCGCCGAAACAAAAAAGCGTGTAAGCCCAGACGCTTCAAACCACTCCTTTCGTCGAAACTCGTTAAGAATGTGATAACTACCAACCACAGGTTCAGTGAATGCGAGCAAGTAGCCTCTGGTTTCCTTTGCCCTTCGACAGTTTTATTGAACACATTGTCGACAATGTGTTCGAGTATCGAATCTTACGATGCTGGGGTCTTTTCCAAGTTTACAAATTGAGTAGTACGCAGATAAGAAGCTCCTTTCGCTGCACCATTCGCCGCTTTGAAGTTTTACGTCATTAATGTTTGCTCTATGCAGATCGCAAGTTTTTGGCTGCTACCGAGGATCCTTTCGCAGAGAATCTGGTATGTAGCACATCTTTTCAATGTCACTTTGTAGACTAAATCTGTCTCTCGAACATGGTAGCCACGTTGGATGGGGGCGGAGAAGAACCTGGCATAAGTGATATATTTGGTGGAAACACAACTATCGTGCAGAAACCTAAATGTAGCGGTTGTTTGATTTGGCTTTGACATGAGGCGTACTCTAAAAATAGATATGTTAGTCTTTCCAACTTCGTGTGGCAGCTTCTTGTCCAACGCAGGCCGGGTAGACGAGGTGTGACTAATGCAACAGTAGGGTGAACAGACTCCTTTTCCGGTGATAAAATAATACAAGGTAAAAGAAAGGGAATCTTTCGAACTTGCTCAAAATAGTGTGTCCCCACGAAATCGAAGCCGACTCCCATAAATTAAGGAAACAAGTATTCTCCGCCCGCTCCGAAAACAATTCACACGGTCAACCGACTTTTGAACTTGGCACACCGCGGAATGCATCGATCAGCCTCGGAAACGCTTCTGAAGTGACTGCGACAATATCCAATCAGCTTATAAAAAGCCACCGCGTGGCATGACAAAAGCGAGCCACATCAATTTCAGGGGAGCCACACCATGCGTCAGAAACCGTGGAGGACGCCGCGAACGAAACCCAGTTGGAGTTGCAAGTTCTAGATAATCAACATTAATCGCCCGTTGAGAGGTCACGATTGGTGGGGTTCACATAATGCAAATATAGATTCCTCGTCCGATGCAGCGGATGGCGGGCAGAGTTTACGTTGTTGGTACTGACAGCCACTCCCGAAAGCCTATCTAAAGAGGGGGAACGTGCAGAGCCCAATTTGCAACTCCGCAAGCCACTGCGTCGCACCCAACTTTACATTCCCTCCCTGCAGCTTGATACATAGCTCCCCTCTCTCCTTGTACTACAACAGTTCATGCTATCTGGTACGTATCTGGTCTTACATTGCTCGAAACTAGTGCATCTGTAGAGTTGTGCAACAGGAATTCGTGACTGCAGGTCATGCTCTACTATAGACACTCGCTTCACGTACATCTAGTTTTGTTTATGAAGAGTATAGTAGACGTCTGCGGAATAAACGAAAGTTTTCGATGTGAATTTGGGTGCAGCTAGCATTCATGTGATCTGGGATTCGAACGAACAAAGCAGTGTTGATGGTAGAGTCTTCGTTGAAACACGTATGCAATCTCATCTGGAAGGAGATGAGAACGGTCATTGATGTTGTGCATGCTGTTGTTTCTGACAGACATCCCTCACGCAAGTCATTGTCCACGCTGCACAATGTGCTGACCGCATCGACCTAGAGACTTATACCAGGACTGAGAAACGTGCGAACTTCCTTTTCCGAGCATTTGCATGAATCTGCAACCCAACATGTCGAGTAAGATGAACGTGGTACTGTTGGGTCTCTTCGCATTGCTCCTTCAGTTGAGCTTTTCCTCCGCAGGACTTACACCTCCGGCAGGATACAGGTACAACCTACTCCGTCCAGTTCTGAAACTTGCTTATTATCCACGTAATTTTTGAACATGATGTCATGGTATTTCCCAAAGCGCCTCTGGTTGACTTCTGGGTGGTTGTTCGATGGATGCAGTGAGGGATTCACTGGAAATCTCCGAAGGGGAGAGCAGAAATACCGATGTGATCGCGGTAACTGGGTCAGTACTGGGTCAGCAGGCCTAGTTTATTCCTCCAATGGATCTCCGCTCGCCAAATACTGGTCCACTGTTGATGCTAAAAAAGGAGTCCCAATCTACTTCTGGACCATTGCAAACAGCGCTGGAAGCCACTACGAATCGGGATCTCCCAACTCCCGACTTCAAGCCTCGCCGTTGAAGACTGTGAGAGTGTCTACATCTGCTATCCCTGAGTTCCTTGCGATAGTTAAGAGACGAATTGGCGGTGGAGACGCAGCGATGGTTGCATTCGTGTCCCTCACGGGCACGAAAGGCGGCCTCCCTCCTCGCAAAGCACTATGCAGCTACACCGGAGCCACAGCCGGTGTTCCGTTCTCAGGGACCTTCAGATTCTACACTCAGGACTTGCAACCTCCTACTCTTCCCCAATCTCTCACGCCAAGGGGGTCGTTCATCCAGGCTTTCTTCCTGGAAGGCAAGGCCGTGTACAAATTCGTGGGCAACCGGTGGGTTTACCAGGGCATGTATGCCACAATCTTCACCGTCGCCGGCGGCGAAGCGCTAGGAAAGTTTGGCACAGTGACAAAGCCTGACCGGTTTAGTAGCAAGGTTCTGCTAAAGTTGAACGATCCCAACGGTTTCTGGACATACATGCAGATGAGTGCGCGGCCAGTGCGGATGTCGCTAGAGGGTTGTGCTTGGCAGCTGCTGCGCATCACCACCTCCGGAGGATGGCAGTAAGTTCACTTTCCCGCAATTCGTCGATCCTCTTACAGTTTTTTATATTCGGTGCAGCCATCTCAGTTCTTTCCTACCAGTGGGTGTTGAGACTAGTGCTGTACTGTGATGTTGCAGGAATCCAGTCGGAGCTTATAGGAACGCTGTGATCGGAGCCACCATTGGAGGTACTGCTCCCAAAGTGGCCGCAAGATCTTACGGCATTACCTACGGATCCGCGATGACTGCGGTCTTGTATCTGTACGCATGAACTTGCTGTGCAGGTCGCTTCGTGCAGTGCCCCATGGGAGTAAACCGTTGCTGACCGTTGCAGTTCATTTTGATCTTCGAAACCAAGAGTCTGCAGGTTATCTGCGAGTGTTTCATAAATTATGTTAAGAAATTTAATATCCGAAGCGTGCATGCCCGGACTGTCGATCTTTACATCGTAAAAGGATCGTTTTTCAGAGGCTGTCAATGTATAGTAGCTAGCTAATAAGCGTCGGATTCACCTGGTATTCCAATTAATCTGTCTTGATGAAAGGCGTTGAGAAGACGTTATTAATAAGTCAGAACACGCGATTTCCGAACTGAGAGCAATAGTTCCCTCGTAAGTTGGGACTCTTTGCGAATGTTGCCACGATGTTTCTGAATAAAAAGCAAATATGATTTTTTTCCTGAACACTTCCATTAATGTTTACTTAACCAATATAACTAGTCGTTTCCAGTTCAAGCATTTCGTTTAACAAGTCTTTGCTATGTTTTATCACTACACATCCAACAGTTAAGGATAGACTCGGTATACAACGTTAGCACATTGATTGTTTTACAATTTAGTGTAGTCTCGTGCCAATCAAATGACAAACATCTTACTCAGTCACTATGCACATTTATTTTATTCATGCGAAACTGGGACAGTATATGGATATATATATTTTAAATTATGGGAGGAATTTCTCGGGACCCTTTGGAGCATACTGAAATAATACTGACTTTGCATGGAAATGTCATTCTAACATCGTTTGGGTTATTCCATTTAAATCTTGTGCGCCAATAAGACCATTTAGATATAAACTCTCAGTAAATTCGAGAAAGTAATATTGTTTCCCGTCATGAACAAATAAAGAATGTAAAACAAGCGAACACATCTGCAATGATGATGATGGACTATTGTGCAAACTGTGCAATTAAATCATACGAGGGAAGGGCGAGGATTGAAGAACTGAAGATTGTCGAAAAATAGAATAATCCGCTGTTGTTGTCACATACTCAACATCGATTCGCTGAGTTTTTCGGTGACACTTCCCCGAGAGACGAGTAGGATAGTGACCAATGAGGTAACGGGTGTTAGAGGCCTTTCATTCATGGGGCTCGGCGAGAATGGGCACTTTCTCCAACTCCTTACGCCCAATAAACGAGGAAGAGCTAAAGAAGCCACTTCTCGAAGAGTCAACTTCCGAATAAGACCCTGCTTCTTTCAGCATGCAGCACCGTGAAGCAAGCCACTGGAAAAGTTCGCAAGAAGAGATCAGAAACTTTACTGGGAGAAAACGAATATATTTACTCCCTTAGGATTCCAGGGTTTAGGGTTTAGATTCAAGGCACTGATGAACGTAACTGACCAGGGTCTTCGGAAAAGACTTGCATAGAATATGTTGCTATTGCGGGGGATTGGAGGTCGGCAACCAGGATTCGTCGGTGCTGGCTTGGTTTCTGAGTTTTCTCATTTCTAGGTTTAGATTGTTTAAGGTAACGCGTTAAGGGTTTTTGATCGTTTCGTCATGGAACGGTGATTCCATCAACGTTATCAGGAAGAGCCTGAGGATGTTCCAATTGCGCAGGACTGTGCAGAGGTTTAACCATACTACAAGGCTGTGACCTTGTGTGTGTGTGTGTGCACGCGCAGATTGGTGATTAATTGAGCTGAGGAGCGCTACCCAGACAACGAAGGAGCATCACTAGGGAAATGCTATCTTTCGAGTGGCGCAGATTTGAAGGTAGTGCGACCAACCCCATTTGTCATCTTTTTACAGATTTATTGATATTCAAACTTTCAATGCTCAGCTATAAGTGCTCTTGTATTCTTGCATTCTGTGGCTGTTGGAAATTTGTATGACTAGGATTTTTGAGAATTACATAGCTTGATGCAGTAGGTTAAGCTCGATGAGTATGTGTATTTATTCTTTGGACATATTTTCGGGGTTTTTTAATGGTTTGAAATGTGTAGTGTTGTTCACTTGTGAGAAGCTTCTTTCTTGTTCTGTTTTTTTCTAGTTTTCCGTTTTCAATTTTTTCGTTCCTGGAGCTAATTAGGTTTAGTGTTGAGGTGTGTCTTGAGGAGGTGATCGGATTGACGTCAGGCTGACAGTATTACATGTTCTGATATCGAAACATCACTATCTTGGCTAGTTACTGTTCAAGGGCTTCTACTTACGTCTGAATGTTAGTCTGGATGGTAGGACTTATGGTAGCAGGTGAGGAGAACAGTGGGAATGCTCTAATCGTGGGCGACGTGTGTGTTGGGAGCAGATTCGGAACTAGTTTCCTCATTCACTTGAATGATACATTTTTAAGCAAAAAGACCAGGTTCGCTTAGATGCACAGCATGGAAACTAAACTTTGCAATTCCCTACAACTTTTTGCAACTCAGGTTCGAGGTCTTCATCTTAGTGAAGCCGCTCCTGTAGACAGAGCTCAAACTTTTAGGACCTTGAGGCTTGTGAGTATAAAACCAAATGTAAATTCAACGAAGACTCTCAGAGCACATGGAAGGCAGGAGATATCAACGTCTGCTGCTGTACAAGTAGTTGGTTGTGCTTCAAGACGTGCATTGCTTTCCAGCGATGTTGATGATAGATCACAAGAAATATCTCTGAGTTGCAGCCATCGCCTGGCTCCTCCTACAGAGCAGTACCAACATGCAGAAGTAGACTTATCCAAATCAAAAGAGTTGCAATCTGCAGCAATTTCTATCTGGGAGCACTTTGATGTACTGCTGACAACCGAACGACATAGCCCACGCCATTTGTGTGGCTATTGGACAGGACCCAGCCTTGAAGAAGATGGTTGGGGTTATGTAATCTGCTCAATTTCTTGAAATTAGATGCAATTTTAATGAGTTTTTAATTCAGAAAGGACACGTCTACGAAATGATGTAAATCACGAATACTTCGATAGGTATGCTTTGCCTGGACTTGAAAGGCTCATAGAAGTAGGCCGTTCACTCCTCTTGCGGGTTTGTACCATGAACGAAATGAACAACATTCTCGCTGGCTGTGCAATGCCAACTTCTGTAAAACCCAAACCATCGTACATAAGTTCTTGTTGTAACGTCCACCTGTGGTATTGCTTTCTTTCCTCTTCCAAACCCACTGTGGCAGCCATGATAAGAACTTGGAAGAATTCAGCAGAGAAAGCTGCCTACGTTCATCAACACTTACTAACACATACACAACTTGGTATTGGTAAGTCAGTCAAACCCTAAGGGCGTGTCATATAGTTCCGACTACATTGCATCAGTCATGCACGTGACAGTCTTCGACAACACCTGGTCTCAACCAAATTGTTAGGACTATGTTGGGAAGTTGTCAAGGGTGAAAGTAAAACCCTAAACCTGGACATACTACGCAATTAGGTCACATGACAGAATCAGAGGGTGGGGGGGAGGGGGGGGGGTTGTGTGTGTGCAAACCTTACAAGAGAGAAGGCGAGCGGTGGAGGAAGTGCAGGGGCAGGGCCATGCAGCAGCTGTGCACAAGAAGCTGGACCTGTCACAAAGCAAGGTTTGCGATGGAGCCACCTACATTTTCTCCGTGACGCTGATTGAGGGAGTCGTCACGGACTAACAAACAGGACAAGGACAGGGACAGAAGGACTGGGAGCGAAAACCAAGGCAGGAGACCTAGCTATATGAGAAAGAAGGGGGAGGACCATGTGAAGAGTCCTGCCCTCTCTACATCTTGCTATGAATCCGGGCTTTCTAATCACAGTGAGGCTCCTGGTTTTGTGCTTTTAGCAGCCTGGCTCATGCTCATGCTTAAACCCTCATCCTTTGCTACAAGCTTGCTGCTTGCCCCAATAATTTCCTCTTCCTCCTCCTCCTCCTCCTCCTCCTCCTTTGTTGCTTCTCCTTCACTTGGCTTATGTGCTGCTCAGTTCCCCACTGACATTCCCTCATCACCAGGTTTACTTGTAGAACTGTTTACATACTCATGAGGCTAACCATGGAAAGGTAAACTAAGGCAGCTGAATGGGTCCTCTCTAATTTTGATTCTGGTTTATCAACTGCAACAACGTTGAAGTTTGCATGGAATATTTGAAAAAAAATAAGATCTTGCACTGGAAGATTGATTGTTCATGAGAAATGTGTTTGTGTGTGTGGATAAATACACTCATCTCAGTTTGAATAAGAATAATTAATGGTGATTGGTGATTGTCGTTGGAAAAAGATTAATCAGTGTGCAATCAAATTAGGTTTTATTGTTTGGTGTTGGAACTGCTGTGTGTCCAGTAACCGGCTGTTTGTTTGATTGTTTTATTTTATTTTATTTTTTAAGTGGCTGCCGTGGCAATGAAGTGAGTACTGGTGGGATGTGAGAGAGAGGGAGCTCTCCTGACTCCCTATTCACACCTCCCTCCTGACTTCCTATGCACACCTCCCTCAGCTAAATTAATTAGAACCCTTGTCTGATGTTCACTTCCCAGAAGTCAAGCCCTTACTAGGCTGGTTCGTTTCATTCAAGGTTTGCCATCAAAGCATCTAATCTGATAGAGCTTATTCTGTTCGCAGTGCCCCCACAAAATCTAAACCCATAACCCCAAAAACAATAAAAAAAAAAAAAAAAAAAAAAAAAACAATTTTTTTTTTTTCAAAATTCCAGTTTTAAAAGGGAGACGAATAGCGCATGATCCTCTTATCATGGATCTGTCAAATGGAGCTACTGGGATAAGTGAGAACCTAAATGGTGCATAGTAGTTAGTTTAAGAGGGAGAATATGGTGGGGAACACAATTGGCTTTATTCCACAGGGGCCCAGTCCTGTGAGGTGGATCAGACTAATTAAAGGCAGGGGCATAGGGGATTTCGGGTGAGCAAAAAAATAACCCATAATCCCAGATTCTGTGAAGCAGGGGAATTAGGGGGACCACCCATCATCTAAGCCCCTCTAATTGGGTGGGTCGACCAGGTTGTGAAGCCCTAATTGGGTCAAAAGGGAACCTATGAGAACATGTGCAAACTCATGGGAACGTGTGGGGAACCGTGCCATCCCACACTATAAAGTCGCGGTGTTGTTTCCTATATGGCGCTGATATCAATTCTCAACCGTGTCTACTATCTTAGACCACTTCAAAATAAAGAAAAACTGGGAGTTTTAGGGCACGAATACAAGTTACAGCCCACAAAAGCTATCATCATTATATATAAACTTTTTTTTCCTAATAAGGTTTAAAAACTCATAACCTCCCCTGAAAGATCTATTTATAGAAACATTTTATTTATTTATTTACTTATTTATTTGGGCTAATGTTTGTTCTGTTTTTCTTAATGTTGATTGTTTTCATTCAGATAGTGAAAGTGTGACTTTTTGCAAAACATTCCGGATTTTTTTTACGAAATTTCAAATTGCAAATCATTCTATCCTCTCAATCGGTTTGACCTTTTAGCCAACTAAAAAACAAACTTCATTTATTATGATTATTGGAGAAAAACTTCATACCCCTGGTTCCAATTTCAAGGGTCCCACTTCTTCTTTCTCTGTGTTTATTTTATTTTTCTTTTTTTCATTTTTTCTTCTCCCTTCCATTGGATTCTACTTTACTTTATTAAATTATTGATTGTGTGCTCAAGTGGTGATAGCATACTTGGCACACACACACTCTCCAAACCCTAAAGTTTCAAGGGAGGAGGGGGTTTTTGATAGTCCAATTATTATGTCTTTTTTTCCTCACACTTCATTGATTTCAAAGCCTAGGGACGCTAAATATCATCTTTTTCTAAAGGACTGTCAAAGGGCCTTACACATAAATATGTAAGCATGCACCTTTGTGTATGTAGCACTTCATTGATTGTTCATGTTGGATTTCTTTAAAGCAAATTTCTTGAAAGCCAAAACTAGAGAGAAATGTTTGTCCAAGTGATATGGCAAGTGCATTGATATGTCAACTACATTGTTGATGAATTTTATTCCTTGGATTATCATTCACAATAGATGTTTGGATAGAACCTTTTTGTTGCATGTATATTCTTCAATTTCATTAGAAGAATAAGAGGTGTGTGAGAGGGGGTAGAAGGGATGATTCTCCATACACATGAATTCTCTGATTAGTTGTTGTGTTACTTGATGTGAGGGAGTATTTGTCATGCTTTTTTTTATTTTCATACTTGATGTTGGTTTGTAGCGTTTGAACTTTTTATGTAAAGCAATTTTGAGTTACACAATCATTGATAGAAGGCTTATTCTCATTCCTATATTAATCAATTCTATACATACCACATTGTGTTAAGATGGTTGTTTCTACTCAGGCTTGTCACCTTTGGATTACCAAAGCAAGCAAACACTTGGTTTATTAAATGAAAATTTATTACTTGTATTCATCCTCATAGGGTACCACCATGGAGGTAGTTTTTTCTTTAGCTCATACCAAAGAACAAATTAAATCCACAATCTCTTCTTAAATATGGGAATTTTTTTAAAAAATAAACTAAATCAAGTAGATATGCAAGTAGGAAGGCAGGAATAGTTTCATTCACAGCTTATTGCATTTAATATTCAAAATAACTATCACAAGACAATTAGAATGATCAATTTTATGTGCAAATAAATGGAGACATTGTACCAAAAAAAAAAAAAAAAAAAAAAAAAAAATGTTGTTGGCAAAGTGATCATATCATTTGAACTCTCATTTTCAATTTTGTGTTTGATGGTTGTCCATCCACAACAAGTGAAAAATAAAATTTTATTTTTTGAAAAAAAGAAGCCAAAAGACAACTTTTTAAGGTTCACAATGACTCTAAACTAGTGGATAATGGTAAAGCTGGACCTCAAAACACATCCACTGTTCAAATCCCAACTGTGAAATCCCAATAAATAAATAATTTTTTTTTCAATTGTGAGGTGATTATCCACAATCCTCACATATTTACATACGTGAGATGCATTTATTTATATATAAAAAATAATATAACAACACACATGTATACAAAGATAATTAGTGATATTTAGTGATTATTTAAATACTAGATCATTGATTGATTTGTTTATATATGTATATGTGTATGTTGAAAGTGTGTAGTATCTGTATGATTGAAATGTCAAAATTTTATGTGTTGAATGGCTTTAATTTTTTCAAAGAAGTATAGTTGTTAAAGAAATCATTATAATATAAGAGGATGAATAAAATAAAATGGAATACATTGATAAATATTTCATAAAATTGAATTGTACATATCTAAAAGTGTACATACCAGCCGCTAATATGTTTAAATGCATTACATATATATATATATATATATACTACACTTTGTATATTTCTATAAACCATGAATACAATCTTAAGTCAACCATATATAGAATACATAAAAATACTATTCGGTATGTTTGCAATATTTTTTGTTGATGGTTGCAAGTGGTGTATTTATAAAAATGCAAAGATAAAGAAAGACAAATATGTTATCAATTTTAAATGTATGTATGTGTGAGCTGATGTATATACAGACATACACAAATACATACTCAATTCTATATAGATTACATCTGTACAATTGTTTTACACATAGGTGTCCTGTATAATTTTACAAAATTGGCATTAATAATATAATATATATGTATATATATATATATATATATAGTACAAGAATAAAATCATACTAAACACAGAATGAAACGTTGTTGAGTATGATTGATCTAACTTTTTAGGTTTTATGTTTAGTATTCAGACATAAATTATAAATACAGATGTCAATGGTATTTTTATGTTAGCTTGAACGCAAACAAGCAGCTACAAATGTGTAATTAGTCTGTTTGTGGGCTCTTCGCCAGAATGATTTGTCCTTTGATTTCGTAGCTTACTGTAAATATTCATGTATGCCATAAATGTTTTGTGAATTGATGCAACAGGACTGGATTAAATTTTTGATTTTTCGATTTGTTTTCAGGGCATTGGCGTACAGGGTCATAAATTCTCTGCTAAAAGTCGATTTTAATAAACAATGATCAATGATGGAGTAAAATTATATGTTACAATGCTCTGAAAGATCATGATATCAAGATGCAAACCACAAACTCCCAGCGATCCTTTACTCTCAAAAATTATTATGTAATGAAATTATAAATTACGTAGAATTTTTGTGGAAATTCAAACAAAGAAAGAATTCTTTGACAGTCATTGTATACAGTTAGAAGTCGTAACACAAAGAATGTTTTCTCACGATTCTTCAAAACCTACGAACCTGAGCAACAACGTACGCTCATGCATCACTGTTCACGGATTTATAAAAAAATAAAATAAAAAATCAACAGGAATCTTATCCACCATTACAAATATGAACTTCTTAAGCATAAACAGTGAAGCATAGGAAACAGTAATTATACGCAACGCCTCTTTCTCCTTCAGGACAGAGTCAACAGACTGTGATCTTGACATCCGCAATGCCGGACATCCAGCGACATAATCCTACCTCGATTGCAACATAGGGAAACGATAGTTGCAAACGACTATCACCGATCAAGCGTACCTGACAACAACAACGTAAGCTACATAGTGCACACAAGTCGCACCTAGTAACACACCAAGCACAACTCCGACACTTCCAACTACCAGCGGCGCTTCCCTTGGAGACGCCGCACTGTGTCACACTGCGGGAAAGCATTGTCCATGGATCGCAATTATTCTCTGCACGCTTTCAGTGACAGCGCCTAACGGAACGTTGGCCATGAGAAAGCTTGCACGAGCGGAGGTCCTACCGATGGATGCTAAGCCAAGCCATTAGAGACTGCCAACTAATCGCCTAGAGCTCAGATTTCGAAGTCAGGAAGAACAGAACTGAACAGAACAGAACAGACTGGTGGAGGAGAGAGAGCTAGGACGGGTCCTCGGAACGGGGAGACTGGGCTGGGCTGGGTTGGGCGAGGGTAAGGGAAAGCGGGTTTGGCGTCGGAGCGACGCCAATTGCGGCCAAAACTGAGGTTGCAAAAGGAAGGGGACGCGGGATATGGATTTGGGGACCTGGTTGGCGGAGCGCCGGTATCGTCTCGCAGGGAGGGCCCGGGCTCCGGCGCGTCTCGGTGCCCGGTCCGGCTCCGGTGCTCTGGCCTGGCTTTGCAGCAGCACCTGCCTGGGCTTCGGTCTCGTGTTTTCTTAGATCTGGAGCTTGCACCGCATCGCCCTCTCTCGCTCGCTCTCTCTCACCTGGTCTTCTACCCCTCTGCATTACTGCTCGTCACTCCCGTCTTCCTCTCCTTCTGTCCCTGTCCAGTGACATAACCTCCCCCGTTACGCTTTCAACGTTCTTTAGGAGAATGCTCTCACTCTCGTCCTCGTCCTCGTCCTCGTCCCCTCTCTTTCTTCGAGTGGTTATTCGTTGGTGACTCGGTTCGTGTTTTCGGGACGGACGCCGTTTGTTTCGAAAGCTCGGTTTTCGAAATTTTGAGGTGGAGTTGCGGAGAGTGAGTGCAGAGAGACATGGAACACGGAGCTGGTGTTGTGTCTGGAATTGTTGAGGTGATTGTAAGGAGCGACGCTTAGGTTACAGGTCGAGAGGGTAGGAGATCCAGGGTGAGGTTGGGGTTGAAGTTATGCGGTTGGTTGTGGATATGTAATCTTGACGGAGTGTGAAGCTGGGGTTTGGAAGCCAGTGGAGGATAGGTATTTGGAGATCATCTGCCATGTTACTCCATACGTGAAATGTGTGATAGCAAGGGAGGCTGAAGTTGTATTGTAGGAGTGTGGCTGTGAAGTGTTAGGTGGGTAGGGACGCAGCCATGAGCACTTCACGGTTTATCAAGTGCGTGACTGTTGGAGATGGAGCTGTCGGGAAGACGTGCATGCTTATTTCATACACCAGCAACACATTTCCTACTGTAAGCAACGACTGCTTGTGGAGTGGTCTATCATCTGGATAGGTGTTGGTTTCCTAAGTTTCATTCGGTTGCTGAATCCCTCAACAAGAATTACGGATCTTCCATATGCACACGTATATACGCATGTATGATTTTTCCATCTCGTAAAGTCGCCCGGGTCATTCCGTTAGTCGATGGGATACCCTACTACCATGCGTAAGTTGAACTGGAGAGGGATGGCGCGCAAGGAGATGTACTTTACCACAGCGTCTGTTAGACAGCGCTTCTTGTACTCTTACGATGTCCTAAGCACATGCCCGTTCGTTTCGCAGGATTACGTTCCTACCGTGTTTGACAACTTCAGCGCAAATGTAGTGGTCGATGGAAATACCGTCAACCTCGGGTTATGGGATACAGCAGGTGAGAGATGATTTGACGCCAAGCTCTTCTCTATCGTTCATATCTACTCGAGTTCCAATCGACAGCGCTGGTATTGATGCGTAGTGCTTCCGAATGGAAACTACATTGTGCGTTGTGTGGCTTTGATTATAAATTTATCCAGAAAATTTGGTCCAACAGCTGCACATACGGTCATTCACTGTACGGTATTCATCTTTGGGTGATATCATTCACTTCATGTCATTGAAAACAATTCGCCCTGATTGCAGGTCAAGAAGATTACAACAGGCTTCGTCCTCTGAGTTACAGGGGTGCTGATGTTTTTCTCCTGGCGTTCTCCCTCATCAGCAAGGCTAGTTATGAAAACATATCAAAGAAGGTATTTGCTTGTTTGGCATTGATCTCTTCCTACTAGGGTTGCTGCGTGCTAGCAATTGATAGAAGTGGAGACTCACGTGAAGTGTTTCACGCATTGCAGTGGATCCCGGAACTGAGACATTACGCGCCATCTGTGCCAATCATTCTCGTCGGAACAAAACTTGGTCGGTCTCCTGTGCTTTTCTAATCGAACCCTCTACGTTGTAATGCATCACTTCGTTGATTTATATGCCATCTCTAGTGTTGAGATTCTAGCACAGGACAAGTATTGTGCGGATGTGCTCAATGGACTGGCTTACCTTTTTAAAAATCTTCCAAGACATTTGTCACTCTTTTTGTTTTGTTTTTGTTTCTTTTTTCTTCCTATGTTTACGAAAATCCTGTCACCAAGCTTGCTCTTCGCGATGACAAACATTTGGCAGATCTTCGCGATGACAAACAATTCTTTGCTGATCATCCTGGAGCGGCTCCAATAACTACTTCTCAAGTACGTCTTGAAGTTTACTTACTCTTCTGCTGAGTATCTGTTAAAGTGCCTGATTTGGTCATGTGATTCAAGTTGAGCTATTCCAGCATTATCATCAAATCTTTTGTAGCCAACCAGGTGTACTCGGGTTGATGACCTCTGGGGATCCTATTCGGGTATCCCAACAGCATAGATTTCTTGTACCGATCAAGTGCTGTTGCTTTGCTAAAACCTCTTCGGTGATTTAAGAATCTGATGTCCGGCAACTCTGTTTTACAGGGGGAGGAGCTCAGGAAGTCGATTGGGGCGGCCTCGTACATAGAGTGCAGCTCAAAGACTCAGCAGGTAACTTTTTGGACTCTTAATTAACTGTTATATGTTTCACTCCTGATTAGGCAGTCATTGTGAAACCGCGTCTTCAACTGTATGCTGAGAACGTGACCAGACTTTGATGTTTAAGAGCTGGAATAGGATCCTGCGCAATTCCTCATGCCAAGGTCGAGGTTCTGTAGCTTAGCTGAGGAAACGAATGCATTGTCTACATTTTGAAAGAAGTATGTCGAGCTCATTGGGTGTATGACATCGATATTGGTGTTTATCAATCAAACTGGAAATAAGGGTTTCGTGTTAGTGGAGACTGTCATCTTATTATTGTTTGCTATCTCTTATTGCAGAATGTAAAAGCAGTTTTTGACGCAGCAATCAAGGTGGTTCTCCAACCACCAAAGCAGAAGAAGAAGAAGAAAAAACAAAAGAATTGCGTCATTCTGTGAATGTGGCATAGCTTTTATGAGCTGGCTTAGTTTTTGGAGCCGATCATAATTGTTGACTTGTAAGCTCGTTCATCGTCTGGTTACGTCTCTGCTGAAATCCAGTCGTATAGGTCCCACGAGTGATTCTCTGCATCTTGTGTCTATCTCTGTGGGCATTGGGATCACTTAAAATTGTAGTGTATTCTTTTCTCCTGCTGGTAATTTGGTGAAGGATATGGGGAGATTTTGTAGATGGTTGGTGCTGTACCACTGACCGAATGGGCAACCTCATCTCGTAGAAATGGTTTTGATCAGTGTGTACTTGACAAACATCTTCTGGCAGCTCAAAGGGGGCTTCAGTAGGAGGCTTTGTAGACTTATCAGGCATTCACAATGGAAACGTCGTCCCTATTTTAATGCTTATGCACCATCTGTTGTGTTTTCCGCTTCTGTTCATTTTAAGCGAGGGCAGGCAATTGTAAGAGGTTTTGCTCTCATAGATGCTTTTTGTAAGTTTTCTTCTTAAGGTTTGGTCGAGTAAGCTTTTCACTTGCCTGTAGTTGCCCTGCATCTTGGGATTTCAGTGGAGCACACGTTGGTTTCTTATATTTCGGAATGCAGCGTTTGTTGGGTTTGTTCTTTATGAAGCTGCCGGGATTGTATTAGCTGAGTGCTGCTAATAACGTCTCGTAATGATGCAAACTTGCTGTGAAAGTTAATATTTCGATATGTGCGGTAAGCATTCATGCTCCTTGAGATCAGAAGCGATGCTTTTCAAACGTACTATATCGAAGTGGAACTGTGCAATTTCATTACCTTAGCAATCAACGAATGTATAGTCATCCTCAATAATAATCTGGATCGGCATTTGTACAGAATACAGTATGTATTTGAGTTTCAGTCTTGGACTTACATGCATCAGAATCTGAGGTAGAAACCTGTACATTCAAATTTCAAATTCAAATTAGAAATAAAATAATCACCCTCTGTAGCCAGTCAGTTGCTTGCATGAGAGCTGAAATCTCAGTTGCAATCCAACGATCTAATATCCTTGCAGTGTCTATTTAAGAGTCATAATATCTTTTCACATTGGTTTCACTTGTAGTGTATCATCTGTTGCAAAAATCTAAAACAAGAGGACTGTATTTACTCGATCAAAATCCTGGAGGGAGACTCAATCTAGCATAATTGGTGAACCTTAGCTGATTTATATTTGAAGCCCCTGTTGGATTTCCGGTGCAACTAACATCGTATTTTACACAAGTGAAAGTGAGGTTTCAAGATCAACCATCCATGTTGAGATAAGATTGTATCTGAGGGTCTACAATCGTAACGCTAGAATAAGTCACCGGAGATGTGGACCTAACTTCCGCAAATGCAGATATCAGTCGTTATTTGGCTTTCAATGAGTAATATTTCCAAAGAGAGATTGAGGAGAGGGATGCACGCTGGACACTAAGTTTAACATTCAATCTATAATTAGAATGATGATAACAGCGGAACAGGGACCTTGAAAGTTTGAACCTTTTAAAATCCACAAAAGAATTTGAAATTATATTTAAAGCTTTTCCGACTGCAGTGATATATGGTGATAAGATGCACTCATTCACAAAAACAACCGTACAAATGTAGTTCACTTCTGATTTCACTTCTGAAATTCAGCGTTTAGCATAAAATTCTCATCGTCTTCTCTATTTTCTTTTTCAGGCCTCACTCATCACATTCCTTCCTCTCCAAAGCGCACTATAAGACTCTGAAAACTGACGATCAACCAAAGGCTGTTGCTCGTGATCACATTCTACTCTTCCATCGTTACCCTTAAGTTTTTCAGAATCTGCTTAGTCTTGATGCTCCAGAAGGTGCTTCTCAACCTCTCCTAAATTCTCTAAATACACAATCTGGAAAGGTGACTCCCCATGATAGGCCTTATGTAGGAGGACTCGACGGCAAATCTGAACCAGACATTTCTCGAACGTCCAGACAAACAACCAACGACATGCTCACGAGATGATTATTAAACCGGAGTACTTATTCAGTCTGAAATTTCTCGAGCAACCAGGAGACTGAAAAGTTACCAAAAAACTCCGACAGCGAGTAGCTACGTGTGAGACAAGTATCCCAATGACTGCTATCATTTGATGCTCACGGCTCGCTGTACTTTTTCTTCAGGCCACAACGTTTCAAAACAGTCCTTAGTGATGGCATATTCTTTCCATCTAAGAGGACACATTTATCTGATCTTAATACTTCCGCAATTCCCGTGCCATGTCCAAAACTGAGGCTGATCGTTCTCCATCCCCTGTCAGCCATAAGCAGCTTAAATGCAATTCCAAATTGATCTAGTCCGCCGAAATGAGGCAAGAATTCAAACAAACAGATCGATACATACACCACAGATAAAATCCATAATTACCGTCTTTGTTACTCGTGCACTCATGAGCTACGCAGCAAAGCCCTTTCCAAACCTTCAACACACATCAATTCTTCACACCAGACCACAATCATCCTGCCTTGCCTTTCCGATTCCCCTCCGCAACAGCATGCGAAGTAATTGGTGCGCCGAGAGGTTGCTGATAAGTGCTAAAAGACGCCATCCCTGATCGAAATCTAAAGCTGAATAATCTGAAATGCTGAGAAGGGAATCGTGCTTCGCAGTTATCCGACCATCTTTGCGTGGTTTAGCAGAGCTGGATTTCTCTCGTGATGGCTGTGGCGGTGGCCATGAAGCGGTTGCTGCAACAGAGCAGCGAAATGGAGCCCTAAGTGCTGCATACTAATGTTGCAAGAGATAAAAACTTGCAGTGTATTGGAAGAAGTAAATATATATATATATATATATATATGGATGTGTATATTCACATTATATTCACATTAATAGAAACTCGTGTCATTAAGCACACGATGGTTATTCATAAAACATTCTTAAAAGAACAAAATCGTGAGCATATGAGAACACTTTTAAGAATAATTGCTATTTTGTTTGAAATCAATTTCTTTGATAAATTTCAAGTGATTGAATATGTTTTATACAAAAAATAAAAATGGTAAAGTGCCAATTTTATTATTTTAAGATTGCTTAAGATTAGTTGTATATTCACTTAATAGCCTTCAAAATATTCGACATTGGAAAATGTATAAAATAATAGAAATTTAATTAGTAATGCTAAACCACACAATCTTTCTGTGTTTATTTATGGAATTGTAAAGTATGTATATATGTATATATGTATATAGACTGTGTACAAATGAATTTAATTGATGTACTCAAGTGTAGTTATTATAATTATCAAATATGCAGATACAGAAAATTGATTTGCTAAAACGATTAGTAAAATTAGATCAACATTTCATGCTTTGTTTTTAGAACTTGAAAAATAAATGTTATTATTTGTTGTGTGCATTTCTTTAAAACCTTTAAGTGATATCTAAGATTACCAAGGAGAGATAAATATAAACATGGCTTGTGAAAATCCATGCTTCTATTCCTAATAAACATCAAATTTAAAGTTTTTAGTGAGAATATTAAATGACCAAAACAATTATAGACTTTTGATAGACTCCTCTGAGAATGCCAAAGCCTTACGAAAAACCCATTATTTTTGCCATCATTTTCACAATCCACTCCAATTACTTTATTGGAATGCCTCCTGATATGTTTACAACTATCAAATTACTCCGACGTAGTTGTTTCGATGATTTATAGCCAGTAAGAAAAAAAAAAAAAAAAAAAAAAAGATGTAGCATTAGACAGATACTAAACAATGCTTGAATTACAAATAGTCTTTCAAAAAATGTTTTTATGAGTATTTCTGCTTTCAATAAAGTTATTTACAGTTATATTAAAAAAATGCTTAAAACGATGGTAAAATAAAAATGTTCTCTGTCATCACGTGCATTGTAAGTGAATTTGAAATCCATGTTTAAGATGATGGAATGAATAGGAATAGTAATGTGCAAAGCAATTACAGTATTACTGTTTGTAATATGGCTGCGGTGGAGCCAATCTACGATCTCGTATCCAGACACAGCTACTCCATTAATGTGTTGAATTAAATGACGAAAACGTTTATAGCTTGGTCAATAATAACTAAGAAATAGCGTATTGATTGAACAAGCAATTTACACACGCTGACATCTAAGAGACTGCTGACAAATAACTATTGCTGACTGGCAATTGTACTACGAGTTATTAAAAGTGCAAGTTGTTGAAGTGGGTTTACCTGGTGTTGCAGACGTTGGATTGAAGCATGAATATTCTCGTGTTCTGCACTGAAGGTCCCCATATTTTTAAATGTTCCTAACGCCATCACGATATTTGCTATGGCCACACCTTTTCTAAAGAAAACATACTAACATTGTTAACAGATTTTCTCATTGGGAATGAAAAATAATAGAGTTGGTATCACGCTGTTGTGACAGTAGCAAGAATTGTCTGTTGGGATTATAAAAAAAACTAGAGTGAGCTGGAGTGACAGTAGCAAGGACTGTGGTGGCATTAGCAATACCCTTTCAAAATCATGAGGTCATTCGAACCAGACTTAAAACTGAGGGGTACTGATTCAAGTTTGTGAATTCAGAGGGTTAAAATGTAAAGTGTATCATCACTCACCGTATTTGATGTTGATCATATACAAAACTAATTATATTGAATGCGTGATATGAACAAGGGCACTCAGAGGCCACTCTATTTTTCTTTGACGAAAAAAAAAAACAAAGATTAAAAAAAAAAAAATCACACTTACAGAAGTCAAGGACATTCTGACACGAGAACGCCGCTACTTCATTTTTATTTTATTTATTTTTTCATTTTCCAAGACTCTTTTATAAACTGCTCAAAAAAAACAACAGAACGGGTAAACCCTGGATGTATGTCATATCCTCTCCAGAATAACAGCAACTAACTAAGACCAACAAGTTGGATCGCTAGTCAAGAAAGAAATTAGTGCCAAAACAACAAAGTAGTACCCACTCTGTCCCACCAAATTTGGACAACATTCCTAGCTGCTCCTCACTGAGCAGTCGTAGAGCTGTCTACACAGACAACCCCACCCCAAAGATGACTGGCCCAGTCAGGATCCCGCATGTAAAGCTCTTCATGCTGAATCGCTGATGGAAAGGTTCCCAAGTTGGTCAGTTGGTGCGGACGGAACCGCTTGAGCCATGCGCAATACCTCCATGGCTTCAGCTACCTTAGCCTTCAAGGCATCGGGCGACTCAATTAAGTGCAAAACTTCAGTTTGATCCATCTCAAGAAGCATACCCGTCACCTTACCAGCAAAATCATGCTCCAGCTGATCCACCAGTGGGTAAAGCTGCTCACCAAGCATCTGAGAAGAACCAACAATAAAGATGCCTCAAACATTTGTAGCAAGACAAGATTTGTTCTGTAAAACGGCGGCAAACTTTTCAAATTGCTTTTTAAAGTGAAAAAAGTGTAACGTACGGCACGCTGTTGATCAGGAGGGGCAGAAGCCAAAGCCGAAGCAAGGGCACTAATCGGCAAAGGCTGCTGAGGAACGCCAGGATCGACATTGGCTGCTGGTGCCCCTCCGATTTCAAGAGGAACAGGTAGCATAGTGTTTATAATGCCCTGAGGAGGAACAGAGACATCCGGAGTGTTCCGTGCATTAGGAATATATCGGAAGTTGCGGTTACCACCCCGTTGAATCATCTACACAACGAAAAATCATGAAAGTCGGGATTAAATTGGAGAATTGAAAGCAGCAGGTAACTGCAACAAAGTTAGTGGAAACAAATGCCGCTTGCAGTTGCCAGTAGAAGTGAACATCAATACGCGCGAACTAAAATGATGCGAAAAAAAGAAAAAGATAAAGCATACTTGTTGCTGTGGTTGCTGAGGCGCCCCTCCGCGCCTTCCTCCGGCACGCTGTCCTTGCTGTCCCTGTCTCGGGGGAACATTCGGATATCCAATATAATTTGGAATCTGAGCTCCACCAGGTCTGATGATTTGGGGCTGGAATCCATACGCGGTAGGCTGCACGCGACGTAACAGAAAGTTCACTCACCACATCGATAACGCTGCTTCATTACCGAACTTCTTCACTTAAAACAACCTACAGCGCATGCAAGAAGCTAACTAAACTAGCATGCAAACTTACTAAGTTTGAGATGACAGAAAGCTAACCGGCAATAGAATGGAGACCCGGGACACAGAAATCATCATACCTGAAGTGGAATAGGACCAGGAGGATGTTGTCCGTAGTAGGACATCTGAGGACCCATCCCTGGAGCGCCAGGGTGGTACATAGGAAGGCTAGTTGGAACGGCAGGACCAACGTGAGTTCGCATTTGTGCGAAGGCAGCCTGAAAATAGAAACCTAGATCAGATTATGCAACACAATCGCACCAAATCAATACCATTATCCACATGGAGTACCATTATCCACCACGAAGCCCACTTACCTGTAATCTCATCCTCCTCTCTTCCTTGCGCTGTGCTAAGGCTACGTATAGTGGTTTGTTACCAACCATCTTGCCATTCATTTCAGTCACCTGAAGAGGAATGAAAATAGAAGTAAAAAAAGTGGCGAACCAAATGAAAGGAGATAGGAATATACTCGGTCAAGTGCGTAGTTTTTGTTCGACTAATTCTTGTCCATTTCTAGCACTGTCGTCGAATCCACTGTCATCGAACCTAAAAGATACATTCAATGATTCGAAATGAACACTGAGTCTACCAGAACAGAATCATCAAAAGAAAAGTGAACATTACAGTAACTGTTACGGATCATACCGCTCGCGTTGCTTCATCCGGAGATGAAAACGCAACAAATCCAGAACCCTTGCTCTGACCCTGATGGTCTCTCATCACCTGTTTTGTTCATGATGCAGAAAAGAATTTCAGAATACAATCTCAATCATGGCTCACGAAGACACGATCACAATCCCATGGCTCACGATGACACGATCACAATCACCTTGCAAGATGTAATGGTTCCGTATTCTGCAAAAAGCTCTCTGATCTTCTCATCATCGACCGTATCGTCCAGATTCTTCAGGTATAAGTTGACTCCTTGGTACTTTTCGATCCTCTCTTTGCGCTCTTGCTCAAATTTCGCCCTAAGCTCTGCTTCCCGCTCTGACTTCTTCTGCGCACGTCCGACATACCATTCTTTCTCATCGAACTTCTTGCCTTGCAGAGCCTCAACGGCTTTGGCGGCATCATCAGGATGTTCGAAGTTGACAAATCCAAAGCACTTAGACTTGCCATCGTTGTCCCTCATGACCACAGCGCTGCTGATTGGACCCCAAGCTCCAAACACTTTCTTCAATTCGTCGTCAGTTGTGACGTCTGCAAGATTCTTGACATACACATTGTTGAACTTGGAAACTCCACCTGCCTGATCTCTTTCCTGGCGACGCACAAAAGGACCAACAAACACCTGCTTGTCGTTCAAGAGCATTCCATTCACTTTTTCGATGGCATTCTGAGCTGATTCCTCTTGCTCAAACTGGACAAAGCCGTACCCCTTCGACTGGCCAGAAGCATCAGTTGCCACCTTACAAGAGAGAATGTTACCGAATGCTGCGAACGTGTCGTGCAACGCCTTATTATCAATGGACTTGTCCAAATTCTGCATAGTAAATTCACAGGAGTCAAGAGAATACCCTTCGACAACCATTTACTCGCCATGCGCACATGAAAAACGACGTGAAGGGAAATAAAACCTAGCGACACTGCAGCAATTTAACTCAAAGGAAGTGAAATCACATACCTTGATAAAAATATTGGCTGTACCACTCTTCCTAATGCTTGGATCTCTGTGGGAGAACATAATACGAATTGGTTTTCCATTCACACCGGTAAAGTTGAGCAACTCCAGGGCACGAGTAGCTACAACACAGTTCAACTCGAATAAGTGAGCACGACGCTTTAGAATCACTAGGCACACACTGTAACGCTTGATCCTCAAAAAATCTAGAGGAAAAACTGGACCGTATGCAATACACGCTGCGCGTGCATGTGGCACATCTTTCAGCATTAGAAACATCGACTAGACATACTATCATTGCAAGGTGAGTCGACACAAAAGAGCTACAAAAAACCGGCCTAAGAGCTGTCTGACACCAAAACCCTAGGAAAAGACTGAAACAAAACCAAAATCCAGAGACGCAATACAATGGTAATCGCACTCAGCATACATACCATCTTGAGCGTTGTTATAGTTGACGTAGGAGTATCCTAAGGAGCGCCTGGTGATAAGGTCACGGCAAACCCGGATCGATACAACTTGCCCAACCTGACTGAACATCTCGTATAATTGAGCTTCAGACACATTGGGCTCCAGGTCCCCGACATATAGAGAAGTTGACACAAACTGAGTCGGCGCGGGCCCGCTGGCAGCAGGAGCCTGCGGCTGTGCTGTAGCCTGAGCCATAGTTACTGACTGTAGACACAAGGTTTGAGCGAAGCTGTCCCGAAGAGTAGAACAACACTGTTGGAAGTGTTTTTTTTTCAACGGCGAGAAGATAAAGTAGGTCTTCCACGTGGATTGATAAGTCTTTGGGATCTAGGTTTTTAAGTTTTTCTTTTATTTTCAAGTTTTCAGGCCCTGCTAAACAGAGTTCCAGGGAATAAGGACAGCAACGAAATCACGCACCGCGTCTTATCTCCCTCCCCCGGTTGGAATCTCTGCTGCTTAACACACACCACCACAAATACACAAAGCGGCTGCGCAGACGATGCAACCCGCCACAATTCTGAAAGGTTACTTCCAGTGCACAAACGCGGAGGGAACAATAACATCCAAAAATCACGCAAAGACAAGGCGAATATGTCTGCAGAAACATCATAAAACCAGCTAAAATCTTGCCAGGGCACTTAACCGAACCAAGACGCCACCCGCGGGGTTCGATGACGAACCGAACCGGCAGAAACAGAATCCGTAGTTTTAAATGGAAATAGGTAAAGAAATAGAGAAACCTACAGTAATCCCAACACGAATACAACCCCCGCCAACGCCCTGCAGATTACCGAACCCGAACCTCGACACCAGCAACAAACAACCAAGGGCGCTAGAGCTTCACCTGATGAGCGAAGCGGCGTCGGTGCGCCTAGGACCTGTAATCACGTCGAGAATTTTTTGTAGTTTTGCCACCCGCTGCTGTTGCTGCGACGGTGGAGCGTGGTATTCGTAATAGGGAATGAGGAGAACTTAGCCTAAAATGTGGCCGAGCCTCATCATCTCCCGTGCGAACACATGAGTGCCGAACAGGCAAGGCCTTGGCCAGCGCCTGCTTCTCTACACTCACAACGTCGAGAGGCTGGGGGACGCGCGACGGAAAGAGGCTGCACGGGAGGCAGGAGCAAGAAAGAATACCCGAAAGCCCTGTCTGGCTAGGGCTTCGCTCCTACCTACTGTCCCGATTGGGTTCCTCCCTCGGCTCATACCAGTATACCCACCTACAAACCCCCTAAATTAACCACATACCCTCAGGTACCCGCCATTGTAAATGCATGACACCGGGGAGTAAGAGTCTGGGTATCAGCCAATTCGAGGAAGAGGGCTAGTAGCCAATCCAGAGCCTAGCACGCGTTGTGTGGCCGAACCTCACGGTGGTAAGAGGGTCGGTCTGCGCGGGAGGAAGAGCCAAGCCAGGCTTATTCAAGTTGCGTGAGGGTGGGTGCGGGGTCCGTCCCCTTCGTCGTGGTAACCCTTGAAGAGGCTCAGCGGCGGGTGGGCTGCCAGGCTGCCAAAGGGGGTTAGCACTCCAATCGAAGAAGCGATTAGCGTAAATCGTCTCCCGTTCTGGCTTGAACCCACGGCGTTGCAGCGCCGTGGATGACTGAATTACTGACTGAACTCCAGTTCCTAGCTTTGGCAATTTCTGGGTCTGTCTGTCGGAAGACCTCCCCCCCCCTCCCCGCACTAACCCGTGTCTGCATCTGGTCTAGGGTTTACGGCTTTCGCGCTGCTTGACTCGTTCCTCCTACATCTTGCTCAGGGTTTGTGATTAGCGCTGCGCTTGGTTCCTGATGATGTTCGTGTGGCTGTGAACTAGGGTTTCGCTTTTTGCGCTTCCCCTCCCCGGGTTCTGCTTCCGGAACTAAGCCATCGGGGTGGTCTCTCTCTCTTTGGCCTTTGCTCGAATTCCTCGTACAGGACTGTCTTGGTAACCATGGTAGTGTTTAGCGTGGTGTTCATCTTCACACTTCCATGACATGGTAAAAGTTCGAGCGGAGGTAGCATCTAAAGCGTTGTTTGTTTGCTTCGATGCTTGGACTCTTCAACTGATTGCTGCAACTGAACATTTTGAGTGGAACAAAATTTTGAAAAGGTGCAATAGATAGATATACACATATATACTTATATATATATATATATATATATATGTACATTTAATGAAAAATAGTATTAGTTTAGTATGTTAAGTTACAGAAGTGTGGGAAGGAGTACTGTGCACCAAATTAAGGATACTTTTGTTCAAATTCATGGTTTGATTGCATAACCCAAAGTTATAACAATGACTTTAATAATTGTCGAAAGAATCTAAAATAATCAGAATGTATCATTCTGTTGAAATCATTGACTTTTAACGGAATGAATTTAGTGTTTTCAATCTTAACTTTATTCAGGGCTGGGTTGTTTTTGAATTGTGATTCCAATTTGCATAAAATCAAAATTGAACGGTGCTGATGAAGGAGTTTGAAACAAATGTATGTGTGTATCAATCGAAGTTAAAGTAATCTAAGAATCAATGAATTAAATATTTAAGGAGATCGAACGTATTCTATTTTTAGATTGTATGAACAATTTGATTCTGTGATTATTATTATTGCTTTTGCATGAAGGTCAAATCATATTGATACCACAATATTCTCATTGTCATTATTGAGGTGTTCATACTTGTATCACACATACTAAAACTGGTGTGGGTGGCTCTATGTGTTTGAAATCATAAGTTTGAATTCCTGATTCACTTCAACAACATTCAACAGAAATAAATATCACGATATTATTTATTTTTTGTATACAAAATAAAATGAACAACGATATTAACACTATGTTGCAATTATAAGACTCAGTGTATTAATATTGCATATATATATATATATATATATATATATACATACATATGTATTATTGTTATTTGAAAATTTCCAAATCATGTATTTTAATTATTATTACTTTTTCATCACACATGAGTTTTATCAAAAAAAACCATCTATCACAGTTCTAATGATTTCAAGCAGCAACTGTAAAATTCACATGTGAAAACATAAAAGTTAAACCATCAATATAAACTTGAACTTTTGAAACTGTAAAAAAATATCTCACGTTGAGTAGTGACCAAAACGTGATCAGTGCTCAGAACACAAATTATAAAATATAACATAAGATTTAACTAGTCTTAAGTTGTTGAAAGCAATGCAGTATACAATGTATTTACATATATTTAAATTAACAATGGATCAGAATTAATAAATCGCATTCTAAAAGTAGAGTGATGCGTATAACCCAGTACCTCATGAATCTAATTAAATCCTTTGTGATTAATATATACAATGAAAAGATGATACTATTGATCATTTTATTCAACAGTGATAATTATTTAATATTTAAAAAGTAAAAGTAAATAGATGTTATAATTTGTTGTAAATTGGACTGAAACAAAAGTAATCTTTACATTCAATCATTTTGTTTCATTCTATTTCATACTATTTTAAAAAAATGTTACATGGATAAATATAATGTAAACTCTTTAAAAAATATGATACTATCATTTTTAGTAAACAATGAAATTGTCAAGTTTAATTTTGTACACAGCATTACATAACACATGAAATCAAACATAAAAATTTGCAGATTGCTTTATTTTATTCTGTTTTATCACAATCACATACATTCAAATGTTAATTTCATAAGGTACTTAAATACTTAAATAGGCACAATTGCAATATTACCTATTATACTTTACACACAAAACTAACAAATACATGCATTATACATACATACATACATATATATACATTCAAGACCTTTGATTGGTTGATCCAAATCCTTTTATCTTTATTTTGACATAGGTCTCAGTCCCATCCTTCTTCTTCTTCTTCTTTTTTTTTTTTTTTTTTTTTTTTTTTCCTCTCTTGTCCTAGCAGTGGGACTTACTTACATTGGAGCAATGAAGAGATGGAAGAGATTTGGGATGCACACCAAGGCAAGGAAGAAGAGAACTAAAACCTTTACTATGACAATGAAGAGAGAGAGAAGGTCAAAAAAAGAGGTCTAGATCAGCTAATCCAAGGCCTCATGTGTGTGTATAGATATAATAGATGCATATGTAGTAATTTGGGGTGTGCTTGTAGCTTGAGCCACTAAATTATTGTATTGCATGTAAACATATAAAAATTATATATTTTAATATTAGTATAAATAAATATCCATATTCATATCTAAAAATTAATATTATCATGGCAAGTGTCAATTACATATAATTTTGATTAAAAATATATATAAACCATAAAAAAAATAAGAATTCAAGAATAAATTTGATGAAATTATAGATATTCTAAGTTTTGCCTCTATTCATACTAATAGTATTAAAAACTATAACACTAAAATGAAGTAATTTCTTTTACAAAATACTAGAATAATATTATAAAAAACATGTTCATATGTTGTTTTTGAATTAGATGTTATGACATATTACTACTAATATATTAGATTTTAAAATTACGATAGTAATATTTAAATTTTATAAGTGATTTTTTTTGTTTTTTAAATAAAAACTTAATAGATATTTAAATATAATATTAAATAATTATAGGAAATTGTAAAAAACGAAATATTATTTGTTAAGTGTTTTTGCTTTAATAATATCTAATATAAAATTTATTAAAAAAAATAATTATCATAACCAAACATTAAACTTTGCAAGCTTTTTAAAATATTATTGTAGTTTTTATTTTTTTTATAAATACTTTAGAACCATGTTTATTAGTATAATACAAACATGATTCAGTTTTATCAAAAACTAATATTTTAGGAGTATTCAAAGTATATAGAGTTTTTAGAATAGATGATAATATTTTGGATTTATAAAAAAACAAAACCTTGGATATAATTTCTTGTTCTTGTGAACTAAAATAAAATAATATCTAAATCTGGAAATTAATCTGAAACTTCAAAAATAATAGTTTTCAAAACAAGTACAACAACTATGAAGTTTTCTTCCATATTGCCTAAGTAAAACTAAAATAGAAATACAACAAGTTACAAAACCACAACAACAACAATAATAGAAATATAGAGGGTGCAACCACAACAACAATAATAAGAGTGTGGTAGGTGGTAGATGCAATACAATGTTGGATGGAAATAATAAAACTTTGTATGCAAATATTGATTCTTTTTGTTGAAACTTTAAAATGTATATATATATATATATGAAAGCAACAAGTTGTAGGTTTAGAACCTATCTTTGTTCTAACTTTAGTTTTTCTACTCATTCAAGTTATAAGTTTCAATTGCAATAGAAAGATTTTATTTTATTAATATATAAAATCCAAATAATAAGCAATCTTTAATAAAATCATAGTCTCTCTTATTTGGAAAACTATGAAAATAATTCCTTAAAATGTTCAAAATATTTTAAATGTCAAATTAAATTATTAATTGATTCTTTGTACATAACTTTTAAAATCTTCAACAATACTATACATGTTATGACACTTTTTGGTTTTATGAAAATAATATCTATTTTTGTACTTAACACAAATAGTGTTTTTCTCTAAATTTTTTGTTAGGCCCATCTCAAGAGGTGATTTTTAGAAAAACTTAAGAAGTTACATTAAAAATTGCTTAAAACAATCATTAAAAAAACTATTTAGAAAAAAATTAAAATAATATTTTTCATTATTGTTTGAATCAAGATACAAACTGACATATTTAGACTTATAATAAAAGATGATTTGGTTCAAAAAGACCCTCTAAAATTGGTTTTATATAAGAAATTTTATCCTATTCAATTCAAAAAATCATTATTAATGTCATAATGCCTACACAAGTGCAAAACAAACACATGTTATTGAAAAATTGAAATTTGCTCAAATGCAAATGCAAAAAAAATCTATCAAAAATTCAATCTTATATCTTCACAAACAATAAATTAGGATAATAGAAGATTATTTACAAATAACCTTGACTTAAAAAAAAAATTTATTATGTTGTTAAAATTTACTGGTAAATAAATGTAGTCAAGATGGGAGTGTCGACATGAAGTTACTTAGTGGGAACGTCGTGATTTGTACTTAACCACTTTGTCTCCACAAGTATTGATACTAATATTCTTAGGTGTCCTCCTTTAAGTTGCTTGATAAGTGACTCAAACAGCAAAGTATTTTTTAAGAATAAAGTTGATCATATGAGTTTGTTGATTTTACTGAGAGCAATTAGAAAGAGAAGGCTTGTATTTGACACCGAACCTTCCAAAGTAATGGAAGCACCAAACAAAAATGCTATTGATATTGCAGTGCGTCATAGTTCCTGAATACTTTTTGAAGAAGATTCCAGCCAGACTTCTTGATCTGGCAGTGATGAAGTGAATTCCTCACAAAAAAGCGTACCATGTTGTCCCTGGGGTATACATAACAAATGATGGCTATCGTTCTGAAAGATGGAGCAATTCCTACACAAAGTGAAAGCTGATACCGAGAACATCATCGCAGAATCACAGGTACAATACTATGATGTATGATTGCCACGCTTGACGAATGCATTTCACGTGTGTATCCACAACCAGGTAGATTCCAGACAGATCCGAGTACAAGTGTAAGAAGCTAGAGCATAGAAATTAATAGGTGCGTCATGAACCGAGATTCCATCAGAATGTGTAAACCGGATGCACCGTTTTAGGAAGCATACATGCAGTTCTGAACCTGACGGCCATCGAAGTGGATGCTCTAGAGCAATGCATGAGTGTAAAAAGTGAACCACTTAACTCTAATGAACAACACAATACAGCTTCAAGAATATCAGGAACTTTTTATGGTATGAAAGTGGCAACTAAGGCCCACTAATCTGCTGAAGACTGTACATCAAAAATCTACAATTACATGTTACTCTACAGTTAGATTACTGAGAGAGGTGTTTCTCATTAATTTGCTCGAATAGACTTCACACTAACCTGATTTAGCGATTGGATCGCACGAACCCATACACAGGACCTGCAAGGCAAAAAGCAGAACAGCCGGGCTATTATGTAATCTCCATCCACATCTTCCTTTACGTTGGCGAATCGGACAATGAACTTGGTTACAAATCAAGGACTTGGCAAGCAACCAGCTCAACAGCACCAAAGCTGGCACTCGAAATCGTCTTCCACCCAACCTCAAACTCCTTCGCCTGGTGTGATTGAGAGTTGAATCCCAACTCTGCTCTCAAAACTGTCACGTTATTATTAAAATCTTTTGTAATGACATGAAGCTTTCCATCAAATCCGGCCAACAGGTAGGGCGACTCCGAATCACTGAGGTCGAGTAGGATGGGCACCTTCTTCAACACAACCTTCCACACATCCTTGTCAGAATCATAAACCTTGATCTTGCTCCCATCCATGGAACTTGTGGGGTCGAGAGCGTACAGCTTCCCACCTACTACAGCAGATAGTTTTGTTCCTGCTTGCCGGGCAGGCCAGTCATTCCCCATCCCAGTTGCCATCTCAACCCAAGTGTCCGTTGCAGGGTCAAAAATCTCCCCACCAACATCAACGAAAAAAGGCCACGAGTACAAACTTTGAGGAACACAAAGTTTTCCATTATAAGAAGCCATTCCCGTCGCAATCGGCTTCAACATGTCTGACAGAAAAGCTGTAGGAAGCACTCGTGCCCTCCGAAATGGCATTGGGGCAACTTGAGACCATGAATCTGTCTCAGGGTCATAAACCTCAGCGGATTGCAGAGGAGTTAGGCCTCCTCGACCCCGATCAACTCCACCAATAGCATAAAGCTTGTTGTCAATAACCCCTGTCTTGCAATATGCACGAGCAACCTCCATCGCCGCTGATGACGCCCACCGGTTCGTCCGTGAGTCGTACCTCCAAACTGCACGCATAGCATTAGCCCACGAGAAGCCCCCCAGGACATAGAGACTGCCATTGATAGCTCCCGCCGAGCAGCCACAATACGGTATCTTGTCCAAGAAGCCCTTCCGCTGAAACCAACCTCCAAAGAGACTAGTCAGCCGCAGCATCCGCAAAGGACCCGAACGGAGCCTCCACCCCCATGAGATCTCGTTTGCCTCAGTCTTCTTGGCAATATTTGATAATTCAGGCATGGGGGGCAGCTTCCTCCACCTCCCTTCCACAGGGTCTAGTACACGCCATCCCAGGCGCTCTTCTTCATCCTTCATCAATACATACAACCACTCCTCGGTCACACCCAGCTCCTTCCTGAGATTGAAGAATTCAGGTGTGGAGAGAACATGGTACCAAGCCTTGCATACACAGCTTAGAAGAGGATGGTTTCCCCGTGAGACACGAGCTAAAATTTGAACTGCAATCTCTTCAGGCAAGCCTGGTATGGTAGCTGGCTGGTGTTCATACTTAACACTGATGCGGGGCCTCTTTGTTGAGTCACTATTCCCAATCGAAGCATCGTACTCTGAGTTCCGTGCTGAACTTAAAAAAAGACCCATCGTTAGGACGATGGCTGCAGAAAACGAAGCTTGCTTATTTGTTCCAGCACCATAAACATGGCGACACTATAAATGCGAGCGCCACCATGGCAGTCAGCACATCACATCCAGCCCCACAGCTACCCCTGCAGTTGCAAGATTTCAAAAATTTAAACGAAGAATTCTGAAGATGTGTCCCTCAAAGCCCGAAATGCCAACTTGTATTGCATTACCCTCCATACACAGGTACAACATCCAGCAGTAACAACGCCGTTACATAGCCAGCCAGCAAGATGTAAAACAAGTGGGACTAAAAAAGGTCACAGTGAACCAAACACTCTCGTAAAACTCCCTTGAGCATGAAAGTTCTACGAAGTCGAACATCCATATACAGCGTTAGCACAGCTTCAATAAGGCTGGGTTACTTTAAGTAGCAAGGACGAGCTAGCGTGCTGTTTTATTTTACAACTTACCCATTTCAAAACTTTCGAGAACTAGGACACACACCCCTAATTAAAAATATCGACTAGTAACAGTAGCAGTTAACGGATGCGCTAGTAAGTTCGGAATTGACACTAACGATGTCGACGATACCAATATGCGGATCTCGTTGCTGTTCACTACAGAGCAGCGAGCGTGAGAGGAAGTGTGAACTTGGGCCAGCGATGACACTACAAGCTCTACGTAAACGGTGATTTCAATCGCGAAGCTTCTAATCCCACAGGTCCAGACTGGAGGTCATAGAAGAGAAACACTTCAAGCATCTCTGCTCGTCATCACTCCACAAAATCATTAAAAAGGATTTCTCATGAGTGGTTCGAAGAGCTTGGGCAAGAATTCAAAACGAGATGCAAGAAAGCACAAAACTACTGAGCGTCGCTGTGGTGAATTGTTCAATATGCTCTGTGAACAACAATTATTGTAACGAACTGATTCTCAAGCAGCAAGACTATGAGATTCCTTTCACGATATGGTCTCGAAAAATTGATTTGCTCTCACGCCCATCAGCAAGAAGACCAAAGAAACCAGGAGGTAAAAGGAGAGATGGCAACAATGGCTCTCGCTACTGTAATCTCGAATCCCCTGAACCCTAATTCCCGAAAGATCAAGAAACTCTGCCTCAACAAAAACTCAAAAATCATGAGAGGACAAAATCTTCCTACCAAAACCACACACAAGTAACACTCTCATGTACACAAGGAAGAACAACAAATTCACCACACACTTCGAATTCCTCCCGGAATCATCAATGAATGCCGAATTTGCAAAACCCCTCCACTCTAACAATTCACAATTCAACCGCCAGTCAAGTCTGATATAATCTCCAGGGCAGCGAGGACGCGAGTGCCAAGGAATTGGATTCCTACGGTTACGACCCACGAACCGTAGTGCGCAGAAATGCTTTCAAGGGTTCGAGGGCATGCAGCTTCGCGAGTATTTTAAACTCCGCCCACATTTGAAATTCCGCATGATATACAACATGGTGGGCGATCGTACCTAGTTACACGCCACGAGGAGCCTGCGAACTACAGGGCGATGGCGGGGAAGCAGCAACGGGGCGGATGCAAAAACGGATGGATGCTTCTCAGGCACTACAGATTGGAAGCCAAGCATCGATGGAGATAGACGACGATGAAATGAGGTAAACCCTAGGGGGAGAGGACGCCCCGTTCCGAGACGAAACCATCGTTCCCGCTTCGCTAAGGATTCACGATGAGCTATTATTGTCGTCATCTCCCGACGACCGGTTCAGACTCGAAATCGTTGTGCCACCTGCGCAATTTGTCGCTTCCCCTCCCGCAACAGGATTCATGAGTGGGAATTGTCGTCATGACACGTAGACGTTGTCGAATTGTCGAATTCCAGTGGCGGGCGTTGTGTTTTTTTTCTAAAGGAATATATGTTGTTGATTTCTATACATATATATATATATATATAAGTGAATGTTAAAGTGACCCAAACTTTTATTTAAGTGACCTAAACTTTTATTAAAGCGACCAACCCATCATCACAATCAATAAAAAAAACAATTACCTCTAAATTCATTTCTCTACTACTGGATCCGCAACCAATGAAAACGGATCCGCACATTCATCCGCATTCATGATTACCTAATCTTCATGGTTGTTACCATCATACCCGCCTCCATGTGCCTCAGTCCTTCCTGATAGAACCTTGATTATGAGTTTAAAATGGAGCAAGAGACAGCCTCATTCCTTCGCCCCCATTTCGCAGCTCAGATCCGCTCAGTTTCGCTGTGATATGTTGTTAGTTATCTGTTGCTATCTGCTGCGCTCATCTGCTGCTGGACCTTAGCTCCGCTCATCTTCGCTCATATCTGCTCCTAGTTGCCCAGGAGATTATTGCTTAGTACATTTGGATCGGTGGGTCCCAAACCGACTTGCGATCCAGAGTTTTTGAAGTGGTCGTTGTGTGCGCTGCAGTGAGAATGTTTGCAGCTTTTCTTCTTAACGGAGAACCTCGCACTGGGTGGAATTAGAAGTCGTACACTGAAGGACGCAATGTCGGAGGATAATGCACGCATCTGTTTGTACCGGGAGTGGTGTTTTTTTTTTTTTTTTTTTTTTTTTTTTGAGGATTGTGTTTGTTTGTTTGTTTGTTTATTTTGTTTTTGTTTCTTTTGTTGCAATACAGATTGTTGTGAAAAGCGGTTTGCGTTGTATTGTGTATTTTTGTTGTTGTGTCTATGTGCGCATAAAGTCGGAGGCTCACAGTTTTGATTTGTTGGAGGCGTATGTGTATCGTGATAATTATATCCCGCACTGATAGTTTGAGACATGGTGTGTTTGCCCAGGTGTGTTGAGTGAGAGTGACCTGGCAGATCTGAAGCTGGCGAAAATGAGCAGTGGGGGCTATTCATCTCTCGATGACGTGACAAGCGTTTCAGCTCCCAAGATGGAGACGTTTTTTGTGGGAGAGGCTCTGAAGCATCTGTACCTGCTGTTCGTCGATTCGAACGTCCTACCGTTGACTGAATAGGTATTCAACACCGAGGCTCATCCACTGCCGATCGCGCAACAACAGCGGGTGTCGATGCTGGATGCCATACAAACTACAGATGAGTAATTGTGAGGGAGGTTTGTTGGGAGTGGGATTGCATTTGCGTGGTTGGTCATGGTTTCTCGTGTGTTTTAGAGTTTATACAGCACCAGTACTGTGATAATCGTCTAGTCAGAAGTTGATTTTGTAGGGTCGTAATGCTGGTAATGGGTAGTTCTTCCAGGTTTAAGAGTGACCTCATAGGAGATTGTCATATATACGCCGTTATTCCATTCCACCCTTTGTAGTAGTTACATTTCCCTGCATTGACAATTGAGAAGAGTGTAGAGCCATCTCGATTTCCAGACACAATTCCAGTTGTGACTGAGACTCGTTGCCTCTTTGGCTGACAGATTTCAATTGAACATCGCCGGGATGATTGGCAAGCACATGTTTCACTCGTATATGAATCTGAAATAAACTAATGCAACTGCATTTCTTGATCAGTTCCTTGCTCCATGTGGTCTTCCCTTTGTGGGCGACTCACACGTGGATTTTCAAATCGCATAGTAACTGTAGCAAGCTCCAATAGTTGTTCGCGCATTTTTTTCTTGTTGATGTAGAGGTAAAATAACAAATGTTAGACGAACAACATAGAGTGGGCGGAGACTTTTGGAAGATACTTCGACTTGTGTTGGTATTGTAGTTGACTGTTCAAAATCATTCGCCAAATGATATTGAAGATGAAAGTGAGCAATTGTCAATAGAAAACGAATCCGAACTTATATTGTTCAAAAACAAGGTGAAAGGAGATGAGATATGAGATATGTTACACAACATTGGTGAACAGACTAAAATTATGTTGACGAGAAACATTGGTTTGTTCCGAAATCTCTTGAGCTTTGAATTCTCTTGATGTATTCTCAAAAACGTGAGAAATTTGTACTTCTCTAACGTCTTTGAAGTTTAGGTCTTTGAATGATACTTTTAAATATGATTTCAATGCTAAATGTTGACCCTCTACTTGTGACGTAGGAACACTTCCAAGGTAAATGAATTTATTTGTCCACATTCTAATAAATCTTTTCTTGTGTGGTATCCAAGTATTTTGTAAATGCAAAACAGCTCCATGAGCAACAATGGGGGTGTATTTGCTGGAAAGATTAGTCCATACCAGATTGAAAAGCTCTTAAGAAGATGGACTTAACACAGTGGTCCAATTTTCAAGAAATGAGGATCACCTTGATTGAAAACTATTTTTTATAATTTGTTAACATATTTTTTAAAATATGCCAAATGTACAGTAACACATTTGAAGTTATCTTATTCTTTTCATTGCATCGGTAAGGAAAATAATACTAAGTTGCTTCTAACGTTTTCATAAGGCAAGTAACAGGTGAACATCCAACAAGTGCGATATTTCCTAATTTTTGTTGCTCATAGTAAATAATTCTAGTAATAACTTTGCGGTTAGAATCACTCTCTTAAGGCAATAACAACATTTTTTGGTGGAGGACTTACAGCAAGTAGATGTGATATCATTTCTTTCTGTGTAGGTTGAAGAGGCCGAAAAAATGAATGATCCAGAACAAGGGTATTAATTTATTAATTTATTTTTATATAAAAATGTCAGTAATTACAACTTTAGACTTTAGCATTTACATCATATATCTTGAATTTGTATCATGTAGCTAGTTTGTATCATAAGTGCATCTATAATATGAGTAACTATTCTTTGTATTTCATTAAAAAATCATATTTTGTATTTATTAAGTCAAGAGATCTAATAGTAGATTAACTTATTATGTAAAGCTTTAAGTATAAGTATTGTTTTGTACTAAATTATGTGTAGTAAACAAATAAAGTAAAATATAAAACATACTGTATTCATATATTGGTTTTATATATGTAAATTAATTTGGTGTATGTAGCATATATATATATATATATATATATATTTTACAAAGCAAGGTTTGATTTATTTTGTAAGATTCCAAACTTAAGTTAAAAGGACCTCAAATGGTAGTTACATTTAATACAAAACATGAAAACTTTGAGTTGTTCATGTTATTAATGATACATAAATTGTATAGGTATATAGACCAAATGAAGATGGCAAACAGTATCTTCAAATATTGTGTATTTACAAAAATTCTTATAAGTAATAAAAAAATCAAATATTAAAAATTAAATATTTGCCATGGTTTTTTAAAAATATTAAGTTTTTAAAACATCAAATAGAAATTTTTATGCATAAATAATATTTATTTTTTAAAAATACTGTTATATGCATATTTTATTCAAATTACATTATAAAGCACTTCTTAAATCTTATCAATCTTAAAATAAAATCTTCAATATTTTATTACTTTGTCTAAATTTATAATTAAGCTTTGTACTAATATTGAAAAAAAAATCAATTAAATAAATTTTAAAATAAATTTTAGTTTTAAAATAAAAGCCTATTATATAGTAAAATAGATGCAAGCATATTTCATGGTGTATAACATAATTATACATAATTATCAAATTAATAATTAAATTAAAAAATTAATACCAGTTGTAAGTTGGAAAACCTCAATATTAACAAAAATAAAAAGATAACTTCCAAAATAAGTAAAAACCAATAATTATTTTAAAAAATACTTATGTTGGTTTTTACTTATTTAAAAATATTCATTTAAAAATAAGTATTATTAAATGAATATTTTTTATTTCTGTTTTTTGTTTTTTACTATCACTCAATATGAATATGAAGAATACATTTAATTATATTTTATTTTTTATAAATAGTAAATTATAAAATATCTAGTGGAAATAATCAAATAGTAATTTTTTAAAAAATCTATTAATAAAAAAGTCAAAATACTATAATACATATAGAATTAAATTTAAAATATTAATAAGTAAAAAATTCAAAAATCTTACATTAGAATTATTTATCTATTTATTTTAAAAAATTAAAATTTCAGTATATTAATTTAATTTTATTAATTTTTATTAATTTTATTATCATATTAAATTTTATTTTATTTATTTGATTTTAATAATAAAAATATAATAGAAAACTAATAAATTTATTTTTTGCACATAGAATTTCAATTAGAAACTACAATTTTTATATATTAAGTGTATACTTTATTTTTGTTACACTGCTTAAGTGTGTTTGTTGCTATGGTGTATATAATTAATTTTAAAATAGTAGAAATATGCACATACTTTTATTAATAGTATATTTAAGTAATTTATATAATCTTAATTTAAGTCTAAAACAGCATCAATTTAAAATCCAAAGCTATCTTTAAATACTATTTGCAAGATGATTCAATATCAACATTGTAAATCTACAAGTCTTAGATCAAAAATGTTGCATTCTATAATCACAATAAGTGCACAAGTAAATAGTCATAATCAAATTATATAAATGTTTAAAAGTTGAAGTTCATTGAAAAAAATGTTTAATTTTTTCTATTTGAACAAAATATAAAATTTTAAACACTTATTTCTCTTCTATGATTTGTTTTATTTCTATAAAATGCAATTAATACGAAGTTGACCAAGGAAGAAGTTTAGACTTGCAGTGTAGTCTCTTCTAAACTTTGTGAAATACATATATTTTTTAGAATTTTAGACCAATGATAATATGTTCAAATTACTGTGCATACTGAATGTACTGATTTATTAATAGTCTCAACTTTTCTTGTTATTCAATCAAAATTATAAGAATATTGACAATTTTATTTATTTATTTATTTATTTATTTATTTATTTTAGTTCTTACTTTTATTTTTTGCAACTATAGATTTTTAAATATAAAAATTAAAGCATAATTTTATGTACATGAGTAAATAAATATTTACTTATTACCAATTATGTTAACAAAGTTGTGTATGTGTTTATTTATTTATTTATTTTGTTATCATGCTTTGGTATCATACAAATACACTGGTAATACATGAGTCTATGCTTGACCATGTTTCTTACAACAAGTGTTACAAAATGCTTGAAGGCACTAAAATACTAAAAAAGTGATATAAAAAAAGAATAAGAAACATATTTTTAGATTGTATTATTACTATATAATAGAAGAATGCATTTATAAATGCAAGGCATGAATGATGCTTATGAAGAAGATTTGCATAGAAGAAAATCTTTTTCAACTTAATAAAGTCTTGTGACATTTTTTTTAAAATAAGAGAACTATTTATTTAATTTTTTTATAATTTTTATCCATGTTATTATTTAATTATGTAAAGATTTTTTATGTAGAATTTCAATATGAAAAAACCACAAAAATGAGACAATTCAATATCTTTTTTGCAAACTTTCTAATTCATATTATTGTACGTAGTAATATAATCATTTATAAAATAAATAAATAATTTTGGCTATTTATTGGTGTACTTGAAAGAATTATCAAGATATACAATGCATAAATTTTTAAATTATATTCTGTTATATTTTTAAATTAAATAATATAATAAAATATTTTAAATATTTAGAAGAGTTTTAATATTAACTTACCATTGTTAAACATAATATTGATAAAAAAATAAAAAATCCAAATAACAACAAATGCATGCAATAGCTATAAAGTTTGCAATGTTTGAATTATAATTTTAAAAGTTTTGAAAAAGAAGTATTTTTTTGTTATAGATAATCTATTCCAATAATATATTGTAGATATATATGAAATTTTTGATAAAACTTTCTTGACTTAATATAATAGAAATAAAAAAAAATTATATAAATTTATATTTAAGATTAATTGATCATTATTAAAACCATAAATATTTGGCATATACTTGAAGATCTATTATATTCTCTTCTTCTTTTACATTAATTGGTGTATGCTAATAATACAAGGATTTTATGAATATTATTTTAATTACTGAAAATTTAGAGTTTTTTATATTCTTTTATTTAATTTGCACTTGGCAGTATGTTTAGTAGAATTGCTAGAACACCAAATTCTTGTACATTATCTAAATGTAGTTACTTCAGGTTTTAAGAAGCAATTATTGCATTAAAAATATAAATTTTAGATTATCTAATTTTTAGATAAAATATTATGCATATTTATGTTATTAGATTCAAAACCATAGAATGTTTATGTCTACAATGAGTTCCATCTTGTATATTGTTTTGCATCAATATGACAAATCAAGGCATCTTAATAAGTTATAATATTGTTATTTCAAATAAAATTTCTAATCTTATATTATAATTTAAACTTTAAGCTAAAGATATAACATACAAGGTTTATAACCTATGCAAATATATCAAATCAAATATAATATTTCTAAATATAATAGAGTATAATTTAGAACTTTATTTATTGTATATAAACTATGTATGTATTAACATACTCACAATAATAAATATGTATATCTCTAATGTGTAAATAACTTTGCTGATAAACACATCACATAATACCAATCTATACTTCATTTGTGTTATAACTTAATATCTATTACAATCAAAAAGTAGGTAGAAGAATCATACAAGCACCATCGAAACAAAAAATAAAAGAAGTTCAAAGTACACATAGATTTTTAACAAAATCAGGGCCAATTTGACCTCTTTTATTGATAACTAGTGAAAAAAATCCCAATAGAGTAGAAAAACTCTACAACAATCACAATAAGTAAAGCCACATATAAATACTATGAAAGTATGCTAATCTACAATGAGAGAAGATAAATACTCAAACTCCTCCTCCAAAGGCTAAACTTAAAAAAGATGAGCCTTTTTTAGAGTTTTGGAGTATCTAAACATAATAGGACTTGAATAGAAAGTCAAGGACCTCAAAGACCCTCTTCTGGGACTCCTTCCAAGACTCCAACACTTAAAACTTAAATCTCATACTTGTGATGGCTCTATGCCTCACAATAGACTCTAGCATAGATCACTACATTCTTAACAAATGTGTCAAAGTCTTGATATGTAATGTAGTATTGATGATTCACAAAACTATATTTAAAATTATAAATATTATATGTTGTAATATATTTAACATCAATAAACCTTTTAGAAATAAGCTTTTTATATGAGACAATGATGTTTTAAATTTTTTGTCAAGAATATGGTATTAGACAAAGATTCAAATTGTTAGTACAACCATGGAATATTCCTATCAATTGCATGATATTAGAAAATTATATCTAACAATAAATTTTAGATTGAGGCAAATCAATAAATGAAAGAGAGATGACAATACATATTTTGCACAATATATTGTGTTGTGTATAGTAAGGGAGTAAACTCATGTATGTTGATAAAGACAAATTTGTAATTTGTATTCCAAATAAAATTATGATATAGAAAAAACGAGCAATTTCATTAAAAGGATACATAAGAACATTGGTAACTATTTAAATATTTCAAAATACATTATAAATCACTTAATTTTACACACAATTAATTCTAATGTTGATGAATTAAATCTTTATATTTTATTAAAATTTAAGTTAAAAAAATTTAAAAAAGAAATTAAAAAAGAATAGTTTTTTTTTATAGAAAATAAAAATAAACCATTACATATATTTAATATATTTTTAAAAATTTCTAAATGTAAATTAAATATACGTTCATTTTTTAATACTAAAAGTTAGAGCATATCAAGAAGTATTGCAATTATGACAACTAAAATAATATCTTACTATAAATTAGTTGTATTGCATATTATTTATATTAAAATAATCACTAGATTACAAAACAATGTGACATTTTTTTTTTTCACAAGAGCAAACATAAAACCTATTAAAAATGCAATAGAAGTGGGTCTTTAAAGCTTTAGAAATTTATGGTTGCAAACAAATTACAAGGCTAGTCAATTGTAATTCCATAAATTTATCTACTACAACTTGTTTTTTTTCTATGGTTATTTATGTGTTGCCATATGACACTTACAATCTAAAATGCATGGTGTTATTCTTTCTAAAGACAAAGAAAAACAAATACCAATCTAATTGATATATTATATAACTAATTTTTTGGTCAGTTGCAAATTTAAACATATGTAGTTTACCTAGTATTTATTATATTTTATTTTAAAAGTTACAAGATAATACATATTTTACTTTTAAATTTTTGTGAAAATAGAAAAATTACAGCATTATGTTTTTACTGTAAATTTATAAATTGACATAAAAAATGATATTTTTATATATTACTTATGATACTTAGATGTCTAGCATTACTTCAATAATCATATTCTATCTAAATCAATTCAATATATTTTTTCAAATTTTTTCAATATAAATTAAAAAAATTTGGCATAAATAATATGTTGATTATTCTTATTGTGTAATAGTTAATTTTTTATTCTTTACATATCTTGTTTATGTGCCAAGGCAAGAAATTAAATTAAAAGTACCAATACAAGTACAACACATCTTAAGCCATGTTACATTAACTTTATGAATGATTTTAATTTTTTTTATTGGTGTGGTCATATTTCCACAACAAAAAATGATTGATTTTTGCATGTTCTTTTGAAGAGTGACATTAAATTCTTTGTTGCATTTTAGTTTTTAACTCCGTCACTAGCAGATTCTTTTTGATTTTACTCTTTTATGTAACTCCTTGATATTTACACTTGTATATGTAATTTGCTACATACAAAATTCTACAATTTTATTTTATTAAATTTCTTTTATGGAACACTAAATAAATAAGTAAAATTTAAGTGCATCAAGAAATGATAATTTTATTTATTAGGATTTTGAATTTTTAATAACTTTTTATAATTATTAGTATTTTAGAATTGAGCATCATTGATCAAATTAAATTATAAACCTATCTTGCATACATAGATTTGGAGTTTTTTTAACATATGCATTTAGTTGCAGAAGCCATTATTAGATCATTATCAAAAGTCCACAACTTGATTTAACTTTATACAACAAAATAAAAAATAGAAGTTAGGACATATTTTTATTTTTCTAATTTTTTTAATAAATTTAAAAAGAATATAATTTTTGGATATTATTCATAAAAAAGCATTTTACTAAAATCATATTTTAAATGTCTACAAAAATCGGGGAATATGAGCTTGGGTGCATTGGGAGAGAGAAGGACAATTCCGAATCGGAAACAGTCATCCTCTCCAATCTAGGGTTTATGATTCGACACCTGTGCTCGCTGGCGATGGAGCTTTTTGGTTTGGTGGTCGTGCCAGTTGCTGTTTCCAGCGCGATCTATATTCTATTGCGCAGTGCATTTCGTGCAATCCTAGTGCTTTCCTTGCTGCTGACGGCGACTCTCTGTTGCATTTCCTCATGCATGCTCCAGCGAATGGAAGAACATGAAATAGCTTTCACGTTTCAACTCTTCGGAGTGTTGGATTGCTGAACGAGGGACGCTGGTTGGCGCGATCTTGTTCTCCCTCGACGGCTTGAAGCATTTCCACCTAATTACGAAGATTTAGCACCCGTTGTTGGTTCGTGACGATTTAGAGCTCTTTGGCGGAAGCGAAGAGGTGATTATCAATGCACGATTCTTATTCCAGTGGGATTTTCGAATTGTAATTGAATAGAGTTGTGCTGGAATACATGTTTGTGGCTGAAACTCTGTTTGGATTATGTGGATACATTTCAGTTGAACATGCTGTTAGAAATGTGCTGCAGTTCGAGGGCATTTTGTCAAACTGTCGGTCTCTTCTTGCGAGTTGTATATTGTCTGCAAAAGGGAGCGCATGAAGTTCAAGTGTGGTAGATAGCCTGCTCCTTGTATTGTACATAGGTCTGTGTTACCACTGAAAACCTTCGGTTTCTTTCGGTACTGGTACATGTTGCGTTGACAAATTTGGTAATGTTCCGTAAGTAATTTTGTTGCCATTTGGATTTTTGAATATTATTTTCACACATTCACACACGCGTATGTTTGTTTGTTTATTTGTGTGTGTGTGTGTTTGTGTATGTTTATACATATAGATATACATGTTTATATTCCAGGTTTAGGATGTTCTTGAACTCGGACATTTCATTTGTAGTATGCCTACAGTACGTCCCTTGTTCCTGCTTAGATACCGATTGGCATGCTCGGTGCAATAAGCCGAAGAGTTGATTAGAAGTGCATTATCCAATTTATAGGTTTTGGTTTTACATCGCTTAAGGAAATTGATGAATTGTTTGGTCCAGTGTGTGTGGACTTCAAGTTCATGAGATGACAGGTTAATTCGCTTAATGTTTTTGAACCAAGCGCTGGTGTACCGATTTTACTGCTCTTGGGAACATAGACTTATTTGACATCGATTCGGACTTGTTGATTTTTCACGTTGGTTTTATATTCATTGTTGCAAAATTCATTGGGTTTTTGGGAAATTATGTAATAGTTTTATGATATCACTTACAACGTATATCGTCTTCAAATTACAATTTGGCTTCATGAGTTGGCATCTGTAGCCATTATGATGACTTGATTGTTTTACTTTCTACTTCTTCTATCTCATCTTTCATACATGCATAAATTTGCTCAATTTTTCGACTGGAGCTCAGCATCTTTTCTTTATGAGTAACTTAGTTTGCGCACTGTGTATGTATTGTCAAATTTATTATTTGCTAAGCGGAATCGTTGTTTTGTTCAGCTATGGTGGAAGATGACTCCTCGTCATCGTCTTCAGGCTCGGATTCTGGAGATGATGAGAGCTCAGATGAGGAAGTGAACGTTGACGAAGACAATAACGATCAAGCGGGTAGTGGTAATGACAGTGAAGATGGGGAGGACGACGAAGAGGATGATGAAGACCCTGATTTGTTTGGGAAAAATAATGAAGATTACATGAAGACCACAGCTGTTAGTGCCTTACGCCCTCCAACGTTACCGGCAAGCTCATTTCCTCGCAAACAAGATTTTCGAGATGCTGGTGGCCGGAGGGGGCCTCCAGAAAGAGGGGGGCCTGGGGGTCGTGGGATGCGAGGAGTAGGAGGGGGAGGCGGCGGGGGAATGGGAGGGGATGGGTCTGGATCTCTACTTCCTTGGAACCAATTTTCGACTTTCGGGGGACCTTCAGGCAGGGGTGGAAGACCCTGTAAGTCTTCTCTTATTTTCCAAACTAGTCACGTCGGAACCTACAAACTGTAGGAACAACGCTTAGACATTACCTGCGTTTGTGGGCCAAATGTTGCACCGAGTCGGCCTCTGTATTTAGTCGAGGAAGGCGGTTGATTTGCACGCCTAGTTGCTTGAAGTGATACTTTTCCTAAAAAATGAAAACACAATAAGGAAGAAGCTGAAATTTAAGGATTATTCTTAGCTATTGTTTGGATGCGTACCGAATGTCTTGATATGAAGATAGTATCGAGTAGATACAGGTTGCGCAACGAATTGCTGTCCTCCTCTGAACAATGTTGCTGTTCAGGCAGCAGCACTCCAAACACTGAACTGAGACATTCTTGGTTATGGTTAGTTTTACTTATTTTACATGGATGTGGCTTAATGAACAGCTGAAGCTCTTGTAGCTGATATGAAGCTTGGGGCAACGGGTCACAACAACGACATGTATCGTGTAAAGTGTCCTCCATTTCAGGAGCCTTCGCATATTGCAGGCTTCAGCAGGAGCGCAGATGGGAGCGTGCAGTTTGATGAGAGCTGTCTCCGCAGGTTAGTATGGAGAAAATAATTTGGCTTCTCAAACCTTAAATTTGATCATTTATTTATTTTAATTAACTGTTAAAACCATTGGCATTCCTTAAATTGGATGATAGAAATAAGTTAGGATTACTGACTATAGCTGTAGCAACGTGACTTAGCACAATGAAAGATATTCTTGCATTTGAAGCGACATCAATGACAAAACTATCTCTAGTTGGACCTTCACTCAATCACTGACAATTCTGCAGAGGGAAGAGTTTTTCATGTCCTTACATGTTAACTTACATACATCTATCGCTTTTCATTTCGCCCCCTGGTACCTTCAAGATTTTCAAATATATTTTCAGAAAATCGTTTATCTCTTCATTTTAGTAGATTTGTTTTTTGGTTTACCCTTATAACTGTAGAAGTTTTCTAATATAAGTGCTTGCACGCTTCTTGACGTCTTCCTTCTTTATTCTCTTTGTAATTAACTTCTCTGCTCATTTGTATTGGACTTGCACTACAGGTTTCGTCGAGAAATACTTCAGGAATCTGGTCTAGATTTGAATGAAGGTTTTGATACTTATGTTGAGAAGAAAGAGGATGGTGCTGGAAGTGGATTTGGTGATCTATTAGCTTGTCTACGAGACAAGCAGGTTCCACTTGATAACATTCACTTCGTCACATACCGCAACAATTTGAACAAAATCCTTGGTACAGCATACAATAGACAAGACGTTTGGGAGATGGGAGTTCACAAACGGCAGGGCACAGTATACCTGGACGTTCATAAGCTGCCTGAGGCTCCTCATCTTGATGTAACAATGCAAAAGCGGCGGAGCTATTGGGGTTATTCTTTTGAAAGATTTGCTACTGAGGCTCCCTCATCGCGCCAAGTCAATGGAACTGCAAGAAAGCCAAAGAATGCTGTAAACGCAAATGTGGAATTTTGTGCAATAGTGAAGACAAAACTTGGTCCACATAGGATTATAATGGGAGCGGAAATGGATTGTTACGATACAGCCTCTGATGGCAGGAAATATTTTGTTGAACTTAAAACAAGCCGAGCACTAGATGCGAGGACCGTAGATAGATTTGAACGGGACAAGTTGCTTAAGTTCTGGATCCAATCTTTCCTTGCTGGAGTGCAGCGCATTCTTGTTGGATATCGGTAAGTTAACTTTGTCCTCTTGTTAGACACCAACAGAGACATGCCTTTCACATACGTGTGTGTGGATTGCGATGAAAAGAAAAATGACTTTTTCCTTGAAAATGTTTGTAGTCTTGGACGGTGGTATGGTTCTGGTTCGGAAGTGAAAGCCAACCGAAGTGCTAGTTGCCTTTCTCTGACTGTTGTTTAGGCCGAGAAGATGTTTCTGGATCACTTGGGTTGTGCGACCTTTTTCAATCAGTTTCTGATCTCAAGGACTGCATTAATTGAACAGGGATGATGCTGGTCGGCTTCTCGGCACGGAAATGATGAGGCCACAAGATATTACTCATCGTGTGAAGCAAAAGCATCACTGGGAAGGTGGGGTTTGTCTCGCGTTCGCTGATCAGGTACTTTGCTGGCTCTATGGGAGTGTCAAAGAAGGTGAAGATTATACTCTTCGATTTAACCGTCATGCCAACAGGTTGGAACTTGTCAAAGCAAACTCCTGTCCGGACACAATTTCTTCACACATGGATCTTCTCGCTGGAACTGCAACCCGGTAATATTCTTGATGATACGATTTCCTAATGAGGTGTACGCTCTCAAGAGGATGGATCAGAGAGAATGTCCGACATTATGAAGTTTTGGTGTCGACTACATCTCTTTCTGTTCTGACTGCCTTGCCGTTCAATAGGGTAAGTGCAGTCTCTGTTCCGAAAGTATTGAAAATGGTTAGTGTACTTGCCACTAGTTGTCAATGTAATGCATGCAATAACGTCATTCGGCAGCGGATTAGTTATTGTGATAAAACCAATATAATTTTTGAGAATTTTTAAGAGCCGTATATGCTCTGTAGTTGAGTCATCCTTTCGATAACCTCATAGCTAAAGGACTGAGGTAGATGTGGTACTATGTGAATCAAAGAGGTGTGAGGTCGCAATCTCGTTCGTTTTGACATCAAACTCCTTATTATTCTCAGTAGCATATTCGATCTGATTGCTTCCAAGATAGCTTTGGCATGAGCTCTTTTAGTATTTTGGGGCAGCATAAGTAAGCTGGAACTACTTTGCAGTAGTTTAGTGCAAAGTGGGTTGCGGTTTTAATTGTACAACTCATGTGTCTTGTTACTTACATAATGTATTGTTCATTAGGCGGGAATGATGTGATTGTATCTTGAGAATTCAGTATTTTACGTTAGGTGTTCTTTTAGAGTCTGCAAAGGGGCTCTTTAAAAATGAGATAATATGTCTGAGTTAATCAAATATCTTAGTAGATGTGGGTTTTACGGTTAGTGCATTTCTATGTTATGTTTACATTCCCTGATTCACTTGCAAATTTGTTAGTATAAAATGTGTTCCAGTATGAAATTTTAATCACTTTGGTATCAGTATTTTCTTCTATATACATAAATACAATGTTTAAGCCTAAATCCTAATGTGCCACAGAATGCATTATGTACTGGAATATGGTACAAATTTAGATTCCCAATTCAGTCGTGCTGAAATGTTCAGACAAATACATATTGTAAGATCTCAACAAATTATCGGAAGTGCACATAATTTCAACATGCACATAAATCTGCATGAGTTTGAAAGTGATATAGTTTTCACTTTTCTGGTCTCTAAATGCTTTTTAAAGTTGATATCAGATGTCATGAATAGCACAAAATGTTTAGTTTTAAATTGTGTTTTCATGTTGATTCTTTATTTTGATTTGTGTATAATGTATTGTAATCTCACATCTATATCAGAGCACTATTTGAAATTAAAATGCCAACAAAACAATTATTTACATCTAAAGTTTACTTTATACCTGAATAGAACAATACATTTCTTGCATGGGCTTTTACAATCTATTTGGATGATATAATTAACATTCATTTGAGCATTTATTTGATTATTTAGAGATAAGAAACTGAAAGGATATAATACATAAACATCTCATTAAATTTTTTATGTTTCTCAAATCAGCACTTATACAAGCAAATTTTATTGAATTACATTTTGATGCAAACATGGAATTATTTATAATCTATTAAATAATATATCTATACTAAGTCAATAATATTACTTTTTCTTTTTTCCTTTTTCTTTTTTATGTTTTAATAACAAATTTTTGACAATTATTTTGAAGTAAATGTAAAGTGTTAACATAAAAAAAAGTACTTAAATATATGTGTATAAATATATATATATATATATATATAGACATGCGATTTGTTTATCTAGAGAATTTCATAGATTCATTTTTGAGATTATTTTCAACCTTGAGGCATTACACACAATTTCTATTTTTTTCCAACTTCAATAAAAAGAAAAAAGAAATAAAGAAGCTTAATATATGCATTCTGAACAAGTGATACTTTTTAAAGGTCGAAGCAATAGTAAATATAACAAGAAGACAGAAGCTCATGAACTCTTTCAAAAAACTTTGCCACCATCTTCCATATGTTCAAATACCTTTAACACTCACAAAACTTGACCTCAAAGGCAACGTCACAGTCAAACTTATACAAATTAGAGTAATATTGTGGCAGAGGGTATTTGACGATTGTGCACATGTAAACTCTGTCATCTAATACCAAAGAAAGACTGAACTATCCAACGCATGAATAATTTGTTGGCCTACCACTAGTGAATACAATAGAATGAAAAAAGAGAAAAGAAATGTATTAAAGTAAATTAATAAATAAATAAACAATACACAAAAGTCTAATTAAGAAGTGCATATGCAAATGATAAACAAAAAATTTAGCAATGTAATGATTGTCTATCTAATCTACAAATGCTTATTTTTATTTTGTATTTTTTTTTTGATGCAAATAATAAAAATTGGTTATTGCCACTTAAGCACATGAATGCATGTAAATGTCACAATTTTTTTTTTTTTTTTTTTTGTCTTTTTCTTTTTCTATAATGGTTAAGGTGGGTGGGTTGATTTAGTAAAAACCTGGGTTTATTTAACATTATCCTGTATAATAATAATAATAATAATAGAATGATAAAGATAAAAAGAAAAAGAGAGAAGTGACAAGCTTTCACAGTCTTGATGAGGATGTGCCACTGGAGCCAAAATGGTCTCTTCCTTGGCACTATCAGCCAACGAATGAAATGCTTCGAGGATGAATCTCGTCGATGAATGTGAGGCACCAGTACATGGATGAAAGGTTAGATGGATGAACGCATGGTTGTGGGTGCCTGGATGAATAAGTGGATGGATGGATGTGTGGGTTGGTGGGTGGGGAGAGGGAGACCGCAGCTGCATCTTTGATGTGGCAGCGAAAACAGTGTGTGTGTGTGTGTGTGTTCTGGAAGAGAGTCCGGTCCTTGCCTCATGATGCTTGCTTGCTTGCTTGCTTGCTTGCCTCAGAACCCACCACGGGAAAAGGGCAATACCAGCACAGATCAATGTTCCTATGGTAGTGCAATCTAGAGGGTATAGCTGGGGAATCGGAATCCGTGCAGAGATTAGGTGTTATTTGAGGAAAAAGGAGTTTGTTGCGGTGCTGGCAGGGTGAGAGACGAGGTCTCGTGGCAGGGTGAGAGAGCTTGCGCCTGTGAGAACGACCCAAAGTTTACAATAAGATTCAATGCAGCATTCATGTCAGTGGTGGGAGTCATAACTATGATGCCGGTACATTCAATTCCGCACTAGACTTTTTTTGCATCCTGTGATTGTTTTTCTCTTCGTTTTATTCCTCGCAAACAGAGCACTCACCCCATGTATCATCACCCTGCTATGCAATGCATACGCACACACTCTCTCACTCTGTGCAGGCTTTCAGTTTAAAAAAAGAATAAAACTGGAAACCCTCACAAGATGAGATAGCGATGTCGGAAAGAGGTGGTGAGCTTCCTTCCCCAGCACCGAAAATCTCACCAGGAGAGGAAATGCAAGCGTATCCCCGAGGACGAGAGTAAACTCCTGACAAAGACTGGCTGGGTTGGCAGAGATCGTGGGATGTGGCGGTCGCCGTTTGGACCATCGCCCTCGGGCTATCCCCCGACGGATTTTTCCCCAGTCACCGTCCAAAGAGGCTGTGGCTTCAGGGTCGCTTTCCTTCATGGCGACCGCTGGAAAACGCTCACCACTTCCTCTATTGCAAACCCCAAAATATTTTCTAAGCATGAAAATTAAGAATTAAAAAAAAAAGAAAAAACAGCACCCCGGGCATCGCCCATTCGTCAGGAGCGAGGGGAGAGGAAAATCTGCCAGACTGCGCAAAAGGAGCCGGTGCAAGGGGACTGGAAAATCCGCGTCGCAAGCACCCAGGGTCAGCATGACGCGTCCTAGAGCGTCGGCAATTGCACGAGAGAGTTGTCCAGAGTATGGAGTGAGTGATTAAAAACCGAGCGAGTGATTAAAAACCGAGCGAGCGAGAGAGTTTTCGAGTATTGTGTGCTGTGCGTGCTCAGACTCTTCGAAAGTGCCAAACGCTCGATCCGCTTTCACGCCACAAAAGAAAAAGAAAAAAAGAGAACAATATTTTAGGGTTTCGAGCTCCTGGGGAAGCAGCCCCATTCTCGGCTCTGACATACACACACCTAGAAAGGAAAGGATGAATGTACATATATGGATGAAGTTAAGATTTTCGGGGTAAGCGCCAGTCAGTGTGTCCACTACCAACTGGACTCTTTTGTTTGTTTGTTTGTTTTTTTGTTATCGTTTTTGTTTTTCATTATGGACAATGTCTATTCTTAGCATCAACCTAACTCCTATTCACTGCCCTTCTACCTTCACTCAGTGACTGTTGCTTCTAAGGATTGTCTCACTGACCGCATCCCACTTCTGCACTAACAAAAGCATGACGAAAAAAGCTTGGAAAGGGAAACAGGAACCGTTCCATCTTTCCATGTGGAAAAATCTTCACAATTTTTTTTTATTAGGGATGGATGTTCAGTGGTTGCATGGGGTTGTATTGGAAAAATCATTTGAGAAAATGAAAAATGAAAAAGAAAAAGAAAAAGGCATCTTTCCGGCCTGAATTATAAATGCACCCGTCTCAAAATTTGCAAACTGGGAATTAGTAAATACAAGTCTTTTCGTTGAAAGAAAAGTTCCTCCGGTGGCACTTTCTCAATAGGTTGGGTAACAGTCCAAAAGAATCTTTCTAATTTTTATATATTTTTTCATTTTTATTTTTATTTTTTCCTTTGCAAGTCTTACACGTGATACTCTGCTCCTCCAGCAGATACATTCATCCATCCATCTACCTAACTATATATTTGAGAACCAGTCCCTGGATGTGTTTCCACGGCATCTCTCCTGGCATTTTGGCTCATAGTTTTTATCCTTTTTGCCCGACCCCTACTTTTTTCTTTCTTTTTCCTTTTATCATTTCCTTTTTGGTACTTTATCCTACTTTTGTATTAATACCTGGTACACAGTACAGTTTCCACTCCACAGGGGGCCAGCTTTAAGGGGGACTTTTGGACATTCCCTCTGATGGACAATACCACACCTTATAATGGGGCCATACATACAATCTATAACTTTCCTGTTTTGTGCATATATATATATATATATATATATATTTTGAGAAATAATGTACCAATGATCATCTGAGTTCTTTATTGTGTGTGTGTGTGTGTGTGAGTGAGAAAAAAATAATAAAAAAACCAAAAAAAGTCTTACATTTTTCATAATTTTTTAATACATTTGATCGGGATTGTTTGATTTAAAAATATGACTGATATTGCACTAAGTTATCACATTTTTGAAATATAAATTTTGATTTTGATGCATTCTGAGGAAAGAGATTCATGTGAATAAAATGTTGTATTTTCAAATTCAAAAAATTATTACTAAGATTTGCAATAGTCTGTTGTCGGAATCCTGATTTTCTTTTTTTCCCTTTTAATTTTTTTTTGCATAGATTGCTATGCTGACATTTTGTGATGTATTTCTTTTTATTTTTTTCATCAATTTTTTTATATATACACCCATTTATAGTGTCAAATTGTGGTCTTTGTTATATATTTTATAAAAAAATATTTATTATTCAAATATTTTGATGTATTATATATATATATATATATATATATATTTTCTGAATATTAAAGAGTAATTTTCATAAAAGTGTTATAATTATTACTAATATTAGATATATCTACACAAATAAATATTATAGCTATACTTTGTACTTTGTTAAAGTTAATGTATATGGAGTACGACATGCTTTCTCACTTCTAACAAATATTTTGTGCAGGTTCTATTATAGCTATACTTTGTACTTTGTTAAACTTAATGTATATGGAGTACGACATGCTTTCTTACTACTAACAAATATTTTATGTAGGTTCTATTATAGCTATACTTTGTCCTTTGTTAAACTTAATGTATATGGAATACAACATGCTTTCTCACTACTAAAAAATATTTTATGTAGGTTCTATTATAGCTATACTTTGTCCTTTGTTAAACTTAATGTATATGGAGTACGACATGCTTTCTTACTACTAACAAATATTTTATGTAGGTTCTATTATAGCTATACTTTGTCCTTTGTTAAACTTAATGTATATGGAATACAACATGCTTTCTCACTACTAAAAAATATTTTATGTAGGTTCTATTATAGCTATACTTTGTCCTTTGTTAAACTTAATGTATATGGAGTACGACATGCTTTCTTACTACTAACAAATATTTTATGTAGGTTCTATTATAGCTATACTTTGTACTTTGTTAAAGTTAATGTATATGGAGTACGACATGCTTTCTCACTACTAACAAATATTTTGTGCAGGTTCTATTATAGCTATACTTTGTACTTTGTTAAACTTAATGTATATGGAGTACGACATGCTTTCTTACTACTAACAAATATTTTATGTAGGTTCTATTATAGCTATACTTTGTCCTTTGTTAAACTTAATGTATATGGAATACAACATGCTTTCTCACTACTAAAAAATATTTTATGTAGGTTCTATTATAGCTATACTTTGTCCTTTGTTAAACTTAATGTATATGGAGTACGACATGCTTTCTTACTACTAACAAATATTTTATGTAGGTTCTATTATAGCTATACTTTGTCCTTTGTTAAACTTAATGTATATGGAATACAACATGCTTTTTCACTACTAAAAAATATTTTATGTAGGTTCTATTATAGCTATACTTTGTCCTTTGTTAAACTTAATGTATATGGAGTACGACATGCTTTCTCACTACTAACAAATATTTTGTGTAGGTTCTATTATAGCTATACTTTGTCCTTTGTTAAACTTAATGTATATGGAATACAACATGCTTTCTCACTACTAAAAAATATTTTATGTAGGTTCTATTATAGCTATACTTTGTCCTTTGTTAAACTTAATGTATATGGAGTACGACATGCTTTCTTACTACTAACAAATATTTTATGTAGGTTCTATTATAGCTATACTTTGTACTTTGTTAAAGTTAATGTATATGGAGTACGACATGCTTTCTCACTACTAACAAATATTTTGTGCAGGTTCTATTATAGCTATACTTTGTACTTTGTTAAACTTAATGTATATGGAGTACGACATGCTTTCTTACTACTAACAAATATTTTATGTAGGTTCTATTATAGCTATACTTTGTCCTTTGTTAAACTTAATGTATATGGAATACAACATGCTTTCTCACTACTAAAAAATATTTTATGTAGGTTCTATTATAGCTATACTTTGTCCTTTGTTAAACTTAATGTATATGGAGTACGACATGCTTTCTTACTACTAACAAATATTTTATGTAGGTTCTATTATAGCTATACTTTGTCCTTTGTTAAACTTAATGTATATGGAATACAACATGCTTTCTCACTACTAAAAAATATTTTATGTAGGTTCTATTATAGCTATACTTTGTCCTTTGTTAAACTTAATGTATATGGAGTACGACATGCTTTCTTACTACTAACAAATATTTTATGTAGGTTCTATTATAGCTATACTTTGTACTTTGTTAAAGTTAATGTATATGGAGTACGACATGCTTTCTCACTACTAACAAATATTTTGTGCAGGTTCTATTATAGCTATACTTTGTACTTTGTTAAACTTAATGTATATGGAGTACGACATGCTTTCTTACTACTAACAAATATTTTATGTAGGTTCTATTATAGCTATACTTTGTCCTTTGTTAAACTTAATGTATATGGAATACAACATGCTTTCTCACTACTAAAAAATATTTTATGTAGGTTCTATTATAGCTATACTTTGTCCTTTGTTAAACTTAATGTATATGGAGTACGACATGCTTTCTTACTACTAACAAATATTTTATGTAGGTTCTATTATAGCTATACTTTGTCCTTTGTTAAACTTAATGTATATGGAATACAACATGCTTTTTCACTACTAAAAAATATTTTATGTAGGTTCTATTATAGCTATACTTTGTCCTTTGTTAAACTTAATGTATATGGAGTACGACATGCTTTCTCACTACTAACAAATATTTTGTGTAGGTTCTATTATAGCTATACTTTGTCCTTTGTTAAACTTAATGTATATGGAATACAACATGCTTTCTCACTACTAAAAAATATTTTATGTAGGTTCTATTATAGCTATACTTTGTCCTTTGTTAAACTTAATGTATATGGAGTACGACATGCTTTCTTACTACTAACAAATATTTTATGTAGGTTCTATTATAGCTATACTTTGTACTTTGTTAAAGTTAATGTATATGGAGTACGACATGCTTTCTTACTACTAACAAATATTTTGTGCAGGTTCTATTATAGCTATACTTTGTACTTTGTTAAACTTAATGTATATGGAGTACGACATGCTTTCTTACTACTAACAAATATTTTATGTAGGTTCTATTATAGCTATACTTTGTCCTTTGTTAAACTTAATGTATATGGAATACAACATGCTTTCTCACTACTAAAAAATATTTTATGTAGGTTCTATTATAGCTATACTTTGTCCTTTGTTAAACTTAATGTATATGGAGTACGACATGCTTTCTCACTACTAACAAATATTTTGTGTAGGTTCTATTATAGCTATAATTTGTCCTTTGTTAAACTTAATGTATATGGAATACAACATGCTTTCTCACTACTAAAAAATATTTTATGTAGGTTCTATTATAGCTATACTTTGTCCTTTGTTAAACTTAATGTATATGGAGTACGACATGCTTTCTTACTACTAACAAATATTTTATGTAGGTTCTATTATAGCTATACTTTGTACTTTGTTAAAGTTAATGTATATGGAATACAACATGCTTTCTCACTACTAAAAAATATTTTATGTAGGTTCTATTATAGCTATACTTTGTCCTTTGTTAAACTTAATGTATATGGAGTACGACATGCTTTCTTACTACTAACAAATATTTTATGTAGGTTCTATTATAGCTATACTTTGTCCTTTGTTAAACTTAATGTATATGGAATACAACATGCTTTCTCACTACTAAAAAATATTTTATGTAGGTTCTATTATAGCTATACTTTGTCCTTTGTTAAACTTAATGTATATGGAGTACGACATGCTTTCTCACTACTAACAAATATTTTGTGTAGGTTCTATTATAGCTATAATTTTTCCTTTGTTAAACTTAATATATATGGAATACAACATGCTCTCTCACTACTAAAAAATATTTTATGTAGGTTCTATTATAGCTATACTTTGTCCTTTGTTAAACTTAATGTATATGGAGTACGACAGGCTTTCTCACTACTAACAAATATTTTGTGTAGGTTCTATTATAGCTATACTTTGTCCTTTGTTAAACTTAATGTATATGGAATACAACATGCTTTCTCACTACTAAAAAATATTTTATGTAGGTTCTATTATAGCTATACTTTGTCCTTTGTTAAACTTAATGTATATGGAGTACGACATGCTTTCTTACTACTAACAAATATTTTGTGTAGGTTCTATTATAGCTATACTTTGTCCTTTGTTAAACTTAATGTATATGGAATACAACATGCTTTCTCACTACTAACAAATATTTTATGTAGGTTCTGTTATAGGTATACTTTGTCCTTTGTTAAACTTAATGTATATGGAGTACAACATGCTTTTTCACTACTAACAAATATTTTATGTAGGTTCTATTATAGCTATACTTTGTCCTTTGTTAAACTTAATGTATATGGAGTACAACATGCTTTTTCACTACTAACAAATATTTTATGTAGGTTCTATTATAGCTATACTTTGTCCTTTGTTAAACTTAATGTATATGGAGTACAACATGCTTTCTCACTACTAACAAATATTTTATGTAGGTTCTATTATAGCTATACTTTGTCCTTTGTTAAACTTAATGTATATGGAGTACAACATGCTTTCTCACTACTAACAAATATTTTATGTAGGTTCTATTATAGCTATACTTTGTCCTTTGTTAAACTTAATGTATATGGAATACAACATGCTTTCTCACTACTAAAAAATATTTTATGTAGGTTCTATTATAGCTATACTTTGTCCTTTGTTAAACTTAATGTATATGGAGTACGACATGCTTTCTCACTACTAACAAATATTTTGTGTAGGTTCTATTATAGCTATACTTTGTCCTTTGTTAAACTTAATGTATATGGAATACAACATGCTTTCTCACTACTAACAAATATTTTATGTAGGTTCTATTATAGCTATACTTTGTCCTTTGTTAAACTTAATGTATATGGAGTACGACATGCTTTCTCACTACTAACAAATATTTTGTGTAGGTTCTATTATAGCTATACTTTGTCCTTTGTTAAACTTAATGTATATGGAATACAACATGCTTTCTCACTACTAACAAATATTTTGTGTGGGTTCTAAGAGGAGGTAGAAGTAGCACCTTTGCAATGTTGTATGAGTTGCATTTGGTAGAGATTTAGGATATCTTATAGAAATTTTCAAGGAATTTGGCAGCTCTAAGAATTAATTCTTAGCTTTATAAAACCATAAATGTCTATATGTTTGTTTAGATGTGAATGAAACAACTTGGTTTTATGTTGACTTCTATGTATGTGTATTTATTTAGATCTAAGTAGAATAACTTGGATTCATATTGGTTTTTATGTATGTATGTAATTCTGTGATTTTTTTCTTAAAAATTAGTATCAAGACACAATTGAAGTCATATAATGGAAGTGATAATGTTCAATGCCATATTTAAGGTAGAAAAATGCGATACAAAGGATTTTTTGTATTATAGCAATTGAACGTGGAAGATTTTCTTGTGCATCATAGACTATAAAAATTGTTAAAAACAAAGCCTATTGAAAAGATTAACAAAGAGTAGGAGAAAATCAGTCAAAGAGTAATAAATGAATTTTTTTAAAGTCTTATACATAAGGTGCTATATGATGTCATGTACAAAAGTTTAGCACTAAAACTATAGACACAACTTAAAAATTATTACATGACAAAGTTGCAAATAAATCTACCATATCAAAACAAAAGTTATATACATCTCATATAAAGGAAAAAACTAACATATTGATATTAAATTAGAGATTAAGGTTTTTTTTTTTTTTTTTTTTTTTTTTTTTTTTTTTTGACTTTATTACTTTTATTACTTATATATTTGGTTATTATTTATTTATATAGAAATGATACAATAGAAAAAAATATCATTTTTATTTTTATTTTTTTATTTAATAAGATAACAAAGAAATCAAACAACAACGCTTTGTATTATAAAGTATTTTCTGTGAGAGATAGGTAGATAGATATAGAATATAACATAAAAAGTCTAAATCAATATCTATAGTTTGATTTAATGTATTAAAATTTAAGTGCATGTAATGTAAAAGATCTGATTTTTTAATAAAATATACAAAATAATATATTAATATATATATATAACAAATATAATTTTAATTATTTAAAGAAGCCAAATTTGCATATTTACATAAAAAAATTAGAAATATCTTTATTATGATCACGTGAAATAAAAATTTTATACTATATAGATCTTTATTTTGCTTACTAATAATATTTTTATTCTTTAAAATAAAAATATACTTGTATTCTATATAATAAAAAAATTTATTAATGAAAAATAAAATATCATGTAATATTGTAAAAATTGGTAAAATTTGCATGAATGTTTTTAATGAAGTTGTAAGAATATTTATTAATGATAAATTTCTTTTTAAATTATATAAAACTTAAATTCTTTAGAAGCAATAGACTTAATTAGTATCACAAATATACATATTTATTCTTCTATTTACCTATATGATTAATTGAAGTAGGTAAAAATAGATTTATTTAATAATATTTTTTAGACATTGTTTTGACTTTATATATGTTTATAATTGATTAATAGGTTAGAAACTTAGTGAACAAGTTAAGTATGTGTTAATAGCTTGTGGAATAAGTTAATTATATGGTGCATATATAGAAAACTTAACTTAAAAGTTAAGATATGTGTCTTGCAAAATCAACATGTTTTGGAGGTCCTAGAGGACATTGCCACATATTTCACAGTAAAGAATATGTATCTGGAGGCAAGAGTGAAGCCTTTTTCACTATTGTGAATGCCTTCTAGTCCTTAGTCTTATTTCAAGACTTTCTAGTCTTCTTATCTTTAACAATAGCCATTCTAATTTAATACTATATCATCTTTGAATGATTTTTTAGTTTTTTTGAGTAATACAAGAGTGTATTGATATTTTAATTCTTTAAGGTTCATATCCTTGACAGTTTGACAAGAATGCTAATTTATTTTTCTTATTTTGTTTTAGAAGTGAGTAGATTATCTCACTTCTATTGTTTTATTTTGAAAGTTGTGGATTATCTATCTTTAAATAAAATTTTTAGTTTTCTAAAATTATTTTTATTTAAAAAAAATAGATAATATCTCTTTGTAGAAATTTTTATTTGACATTAAAAGTTGCAGATTATCCTTCTTTATAAATTTTTTTATTTGACATTAAAGGTTGTGGATTACCCTTTTCTAATTTGACTTATAGATTTATCAAGTTATTTTATAGTGGAAGGAAAAATTATAGATACTATACTTAGCAAAAGTGAATAGATTTGTAACTATTGCAGATCTTTACAAACTTGTTAATACTCTTAGAATAGAAATTTCATACATTACCAATGCTAATCAAAGAAACACTAATCCTACTCCTATAGAAGAAGTTCAGAATTTGTATCAAAAAATTGTATAATTAAAAGAAGCAAGAAAATTGACATCACAATCAAATCTAGGAGATTTTGTTTCCATAAATATAATGGAGATAAGGATTAGAATACCCGAGAAGTGTGATAGAATAAGATCAAAATTTTAAAGATTTTTGCTATAAGTCAAGTTCTATTTAAGGTTGAATCCCTTTCAATACCTTCATAGATTTACTCAAGTTGGATTTATAGATGCACTTCTATTTGGAGGTGTTTTTTCTTGGTTTGCACCTTTGATAGAAAAGGATTTATGACTCTTATGATTTGAATTCATTTTTAAAAGTATTTATGGCCACATTTGAAGAAAGTGATAAAAAAGAGTAGTAGAAATTAAGCTCTTATCTTTACGAGAAGGATCATGATCAGCTACTATATACATTGTTGAATTTCAAAACCTCATTTGCAATGTGGATTGAAATGAAAAAGCCCTTATCAATCAAATTTGATATGAATTAAAGAAAAATGTTATAATTATTTTTTTGACAATGTTAAAAGTGAAATCTTTGAAAATATTTATTACTCAAGCCATTGCATGTGACAATTGATTATTTGAAAGGCATCAAGATCAAAGATTTGGTTGAAAAAGAATTGATCAAGTAATGACAAAAATTCCTAAGTTTTTAGAAAATTATTTATCAAGGCCAAAATCAATACAAATTTATATGGTATATTTTTAATATCTTATTAAATAAAAAAGACTTATTATTGTTAAGAAGGTTTATACCTATAATGTAGAAAATCCAACCTCATTACTCAATATTGTTCAAAAAAGTAATACAATCACAAAATGAAGAGCATAGTTACCAAAGAAGAAAATGTATTAAAAAATGAGTTTTCAACTACAATAGAGACTATATGGCTAAAATCTTATATAACTCCTAATAAATATCTTCTTTTTTCTTTAGATCCTTTACCTTATTTTATAATAGTAGTATTTTTAGGACCAAAATATTATAGAGTCTTAGCCTTTTTGGATTCAAAAGCCTTAGTCTATTTTATAGACAAAGACATTGTTAAAAAATAAGATATATCCTTACTTAAAAAAAATCAAATATGTACATATAGAAATAATAGATGGTCATTCATTTTCTTTTGAGAATATTATACATAAAAAAATTCTTGTAGAAGTATCAATTAGTAGTTATAATACTTTAGTAATATTTAATATAATTAGATAACTTTCTAATCCAACTATTTTAAGATTATTGTGATTAGAAAGATATAATCTTTAAATAAATTAGATTTCTTATAATCTTAATTTTTTCTATAATTTAGCCCAAGGTTTTGCTAGACAAGTAGAAATCCATAAGATTAATACATCCAAACCATTATTAATAGGTGTGAGAACTTTCATACATACTGCACAAAAAAAACCAATTTTTATTATATATACCATACTTATTGTTGATAGAGAAAAGATTTCAAGTGGCATTCTAAGCCTATACCAAGATTACCAAGATGTCTTTTAAAAAAAATATAGATATTCTTTCAAAGCATTATCTTTATGATTGTTCTGTTATTTTTCAAGAAGGAGCTCAACCACCATTTGAACCAATGTAAAGCCTATTACAAAACAAGTTAGCTATACTCAAGGAATATATTAATGAAAATTTGGCTAACAACTTTATATGCCATTATAAATCTCCAACCAAAGCTCCTATCTTATTTATAAAGAAAAAAGACAAATTTCTATAGATAAGTGTGGACTATTGATGACTCAATAAAATCACCATAAAGAATAGGTACACTTTATTTTTAATTTTAATATTTTTTGATTAATTAAATCAAACAAAGATCTATATAAAAATAAATCTATAAGGAGCATATAATTTGGTATGCATTAAAGAAAGAAACAAATAAAAAATAGTATTTTGAACTAGATATAGGTATTTTGAATATAATGTGATGTTTTTTAGACTCATGAATGTACTAGTTTCTTTTCAACATTTAATAAATGATGTCTTTTGTAAGTTTCTTAATGATTTTATTACTTATTAATTAAACAACAACTTGATCTATTCTAAGAACATAAGAGAGTATGAAATTCATATTTATCAAATGTTACAAAAATTAAAATATCCAAGATTATATGCTAAGATAGAAAAGTGTGTATTTCACTCTACTCAAGTTGACTTCTTAGGATACATCATTTCAAAAAATAGTCTTATGATGGATTGTAAAAAGATCTAAACTATTATAGATTGAAAGATCTCAAAAATAGTCAAAGATGTATAATATTTTTTAGGATTTGCTAATTATTATAAGATCTTCATCAATTTTTTATTTATTTTTATTTTTAAATTGTAGCTCTTTTTACATAGTTGACATATAAAGACAAATTTAAGTGGAGCAAAAAAGTTGAAACATCTTTTGAAGCCTTCAAGACAATATTTATTTCTGCACCAATCTTCTATTTCATTGACTTTTTGAAGGCATTCTTTATGAAAATAGATGCATCAAATTTTTGTATAGATATTATTTTGTCATAAATGGGAGTAGATAACAAGCTCCACTTGATAGCTTTTCATTCTAAGAAATTTTGAGCAGTCAAGATTAACTATAAGATCCATAATAAAGAGCTTCTTGCAATCATGGATTCATTTTAAGAATGGCATTATTATCTAGAAAGAATTTTTAGTCCAATTACTATATATATGGATCATGAGAACCTCAAGTATTTCATATCAATATGTATTTTAAATCATTTCCAAGCCTGTTCGAGCTTGTCTTTATTAAGATTTGATTTCAAGATTATTTATCAATTCAAAAAACAACAAGTTTTGTTAGACATATTTTCTAGAAATTCTTATCTTACACTAAAAGAAAGAAACACAACTTTTAATTAACAAAAAATGATTCTTTAAAAGCCAGAGCATTTTCATCTTTAAGCAATAAAATTGATACTAATTATTGATTCAATCTTTGTGAAGAAAATTCAATTAAGTGAGTCCTTTGATCCTCTTATTTATGATATCAAGAACAATTCTTTTAAGTCTCATGATACATTGAAGTTCAAGTTTAAAAATAATCTATTTTATTTTAAAAGACAATTATATATTCCAAAAAATAAAGCATGATTATATATTCTTCAAGCTCATCATGACTTTCTAACAATTAGATATTTTGGCTAAAATAAAATTTTGAACTAGTATTTAGAGATTTTTGGTGGCATGAAATATAAAAAGTAATTAAAGCCTTTGTACAATCATGTGATATTTTTTCAAAATTAAAAAATCCTAATCATTGATCTTATGGATTTTTCCAGATATTACCTATTCTAAAACAACTATGGTTTTTTTTTTTTTTTTTTTTTTTTTTTTTTCTAGATTTTATCACAAATCTTTTAATTTTTGATTTGTATGATTTTATATTTGTGATAGTAGGTCATTTTACTAAGATGGCATATTTTGTACCATGTACAAAACATATCACAGGTGAAGAAATGGCTAAACTTTTTCTTGACAACATCCATTGCTATCACGGATTATCAAAAGATATTATATTGAATAAGAAGACTGAATTTGTATCAAGATTTTATAGAATTCTTTTTAAGATTCTAAAGGTGGATATATAGCTCTATTTGGCTTTTTATCCTATATTAATGGCCAAATGAAACTAATGAATTAAAATTTAGAGCAATATTTGAGGTATAATATCAATTATCATCAAGATGATTGGAAAACTTTTATTCCATTGGCAAAGTTTGGATACAATAATTTGATACATTCTTCTATTTAATAAATATATATATATATATATATATATATATATATATATATATATATTTTATCAATTATAGGTATTATCTATAATTTAATACTTTTAATTTTTTAAAAATTGTTAATCTTATGACAAAAGATTTGGTAAATTTTTTTATCATAGCTATGTGCAATTATAAAGATGCAATTAAAAGAAGCTTAAGAATAACAAAAAATCAATGCAGATGCTTCTTATAAGAAATAATTATAATTCAATATAGATGATAAGGTATGGCTATTTTGTCACAATATCAAATCTACTTATTCTTGTGACAAGTTGGACTATTGTAGGCTTAGATCTTTTCTTATTTGTAAACAAGTCAATCTTATTGCTTATTAATTACATTTATTGGAGTCTACAAAGATCCATTTTGTATTCTATGTGTCTCTTCTTGAATCATATAAAATAATAAATATCTTGAAAAGAAGACAAATACCACTTCTTCCTATAAAAGTGGATAATAACGAAGAGTTTAAGGTGATAAAAGTTTTAGATTCAAAAAAATACTGAAATAGATTAAAATATCTTGTTCATTGATATGGATATGATATTAATAAATAAACATAGAAGCCAACAGAGAACCTTGTAAATATAACAAAGAAGATTGAAGATTTTCATTAATAACATCCATCAAATCCATCATAAAGAATAGTAAATCTTTATTATAAAAAAATGAAGATTTAGGCAAGGTAGCATTCTACCTTGAACTCTTGTTTGTAACTTTTGTATATTTAATAAGCTAAAGAGATATAGAATCAACAACCAACTAATTAATTCAAGAGCTATTACTTGCTAACTTATTGAATGAAACATTATAATTATCACAACCTTCAAGACAACATAATTAAGATAAAGATCCTCAAGAATGACATTTCTTTTCTTGAATAGATGGCAAGATATAATGTGTTTGGTATTACAATCTTAAAAGAAACTTTTAATATTTGGTAATTTTATTAGAAATAAGAACGACTCTTAATATCATAGATATAAATATTTATTTAAGTATTTATTTACATGATATAATAGAAATAGTTAAAAATAAATTTATTTCATAATATTTTCCAAAGTAGCTTCTTAGAAGCTTTATAGATATTACTTTGACTTTATATGTATTTATAATTGATTAGTATGATAGAAACTTAATCAATAAATTAACCATGTATTGATAACTTATGAAACAAGCTAATTATGTGGCGCATGTATAGAAAACTTATTTTGCAAATTAAGATATATGTTTTATAAAGTCAACACATTTTGGAGGTCCTATTAGACACTGCCATGTAACTCGTAGAGGCAAGATTAAAGCCTTCTTCATACTTGTTAATGCCTTTCTAGTCTTTAGTCTTGTTTCAAGTCTTTCTAATCTTCTTGTCTTTGACAATAGCCATTCTAGTTTTATATATTATCATCTTTGAGTAATTTCGTAGTCTTTTTGAATAATATAAGGTTGTATAGCTACTTTAGTTCTTTGAAATTTATGTCCTTGCTAATTTGATAAGAGTACTAATTCATTATTCTTATCTTTTTTTAAAAGTTAGTGGATTATTTAACTTCTATTGTTGTATTTTGAAGGTTGTGGATTATCCATCTTTTAATAAATTATTTAGTTTTTTAATACTGATATCTTTCTTAAAAAGATCAGATTATTCTTCTTTGTAGAAGTTTTCATTTGATATTAAAAATTGTAGATTATCCTCTTCTAGTTTGACTTGTGAAATTTTTAAGTTGTTTGAAAGAGAAGAAAACATCATAGATTGTATACTTGACAAAAGTGAGAATAGATTTGCAACTATTGTTGATCTTTAAGAACTTATCAATGCTTATAGAATAGAAATTTCACAGATCACAAGTAGCAATCATAGAAATATTAATCCTACATCAATAAAAGAAGTTCAAAATCTAGGCTAAGAAATAATATAGTTAAAGAAAGAAAGTAAATCAACCTTATAATTAAATCCAAAAAGTTTTGCTTCTATAAGTACAATAAGAACAAAAATTAGTATTCCCAAGAAGTTTGATGAAATAAGATTAAAATTTTGAGGATTTTTGCAATAAGTCAAGATCTATCTAAAGTTGCATTTCTTTTAATATCTTGATGGATTTACTTAAGTTGGATTTATAAGTACATTTTTATCTAGAAATACTATCTTTTGGTTTACACCTTTGATAGAAAAGGATTTACGACTCTTTTAAGATATGAATTCATTCTTAGAAGTGTTTATAGCTATATTTGAAAAAAATGATTGAAAAAGAGTAATAAGAACCAAATTTTTATCTTTACAATAAAGATCACAATTAGCCACCATATATGTTGCTGAATTCAAAAACCTTGCTTGTAATATGGATTGAAATGATAAAGCCTTTATCAATTAATTTTGATATAAATTAAAAGATAATGTCAATTTATTTTTATTAATAATACTAGAAGCAAAATCTTTAGAATAATTTATTGCTTAAGCGATTACATGCAATAATCTATTATTTAAAAGGTGTTAAGAATAAAGACTTGGTTAGAGAAGAATAAGTGAAGTAATGATGGTAGCTCCCAAGTTTTTAGAAACTTATTTATCATGGCTAAAATTAATGCAAATTGATATGGTATATTTTAAATCTTTCACTAAGAAAGAAAAGACTTGACGTCGTAAAAAAAGTTTATACTCATATTATGGAAAGCTTAGTATACTATTTAATATTGTCCAAAGAAGAAATAATATTATATTATAACACAACTATATGATAGAAATATAATAAAAAATAAAATTTTAATTAATATTTAATCATCTTAGTTCAATAATAATTCAAGCCACTTAAACATGGCTTTTATAAAAGCCTCTTAGTTTATTTTTTTATCTTAATAGATAGTAGATTAAAAGATGGGTTGTAATTTTACCTTTTAGATTGTAGATTTTATTTTTTATTTTTTATTTTTTTCCTTAAAAAGACCATAAATTAATAAAAGTAGAATAAAAAAAAATTAGTATAGTTGATACTAGGGTTAAATTAAAGATTGGATCGGATTAAGAAATTCCTAGGATAGATTGAATTGATACCCAATGGTCGACCATTTGTGAGACAGGGTTGAAATTACACTCCTAGCTACTAAAACAATTGCATAGGACAAAATAGGGAGGCATTTGAAGATTGGTAATTAAAAATTGTGAACTAGATTCAAATTTATTTCAAAGATGTAAGGATTTTTTTTTTATAGGATTTAGAAAGACTTTGCAATTGTTGTTCAAAATCAGAGTTTATATTGAAAAGTTGGGATTTATACAATTCAATTAGGGCTAGCACTCTTGGCTAGTTCGTGCAATAGGTGTCACATCTATAGTTCAAAATTTGAATGTGCTTGGTTGATTAGGTATGCTAAGTATGTGCAAAATTTTCTATTAATCTAATAATGTAATTGAAAGATATCTAGGTTTTGGTAAAATAATGTATTAGAAGTTGGTAGTTTGAGGTTGGATAGGATTTCTATGATATCTAAAGATTTACTAATTGAATTAATGTAAAATTTGGTAAGATATTAGAAGACTTTAAAATCAAGCTAAAAACCAATTTTGATTTGATTTTAATAATTAGAGAAGGAGAAATCATTATTGGAACATTTGCATCAACTTTCAAGTTGGCAACCAAGTGACATCATTGTGATTTTTGGATTTTTTTTTAAAATTTATAAGTTGGATTGGACTAAATTTTTTTAAGCATATAAAAGACTTATAGTGGTATTTGTATGCAAAATTTTGCATTGCGTGGATAGTCAAATTAAAAGTTATAGCTCATCAAAGGTCAATGACTAGAATTAAGGCTTATTAAGATAAATCAAAATTACCTTATTATAAAAGTAATAAGATAATTGGAATTTATACGTGATTGAAATTATTAAGAAGTGTATTTTTTAGAACTTTGTAATACTTTGAAGCTCTTTTGGATTAAATTTTAAATTATATTTTTTGTATATAGATAAAACCTATTAAGATTTTTTGGATATTTGTAAAATATAACTTCACCTTGCACAACCAGCTGTCTAATGCATTTTCCAATAAGACAATATGTATTATAACAATGCAATCACAAATTGAAGAGCATGAATATTAAAGAAGATAATTTATCAAAAAATAAATTTCTCTAGTTATAATAGGAATTATGTCAAGGACATGAACTGGAAAATGATGCATAAACCAATGAAATCCGTGTCAAAGAAAAAGTGACAAAATAGAAATAAAGAAGTATGTATATTAAAAAGAAACTAGAATGGCTTATTGCCAAAAGACAAGAAAACTTGAGACTCTTGACATTGGAGTAGAAGCAAGAAAGGAATTGAGTAGAACAAAGAGGGCTTCACCATTGTCTCCATATATACTATCTATCTAAGGGCTATGTTGTTGTGTTGTAACATGACCATATGGTGAAAGACAATAATATATATCTTATTATAGAAGAGCCATGTTAAAAGAAAAAGTAGAAAAATATGAATAAAAGATAGGAAGGTAGTAAAACTTTTAGTAGTAATGTTGTCCTTTTAGAAAAAATAGCTTCTACTTACTTTATAGGGCCAAAAATAAGGCAAAATAAGGAAGATTAGAAAAATAAATATTATAGACATATTTAAGAAGAAGTTAAGATTAAATTCTAGCAAAAATTACCTAAAAAAACTAGATATTGATACCCGAGGAGGGCCGGTTATCAACCTGGGTCAAAATCAGACCCTGAGGCACAAAACCAAGTACCTATGGCAACTTGGAGGCTCTTTTGCAAATTGGAGAGTGGAATTTGATAGCAGATTAGATAAGGTTTCTATGAGCATTGTTTTTGGATGATTTAGAGTTTTTATGACTTTTTAAGAGCTTTACAAAGTCAAGATTGTTTTTAAATGACTTGGATTTTGTGAAATAAAATAGGGTTGATGTTTTTAGTGATTTCATGAGTTTTGTAATAGATCTACAAGTGATATTTTGTGGGTTAATGGTTATAGTTGTGCTTAATATGTATTATGAATCTTAGCTCAATCTATTGATTGAATTGAGGGTTATAGAGGTTTAAGTGAGTGAAGGTCTTAGAAAGTAGAATTTTAGGTCCAGTGAGGGTTTTTTAGATTTCTTGCAATCTATTTCTTGGATTAGAGTGAAATTTATGTGAGAGAATATTAGACTTATTTTTCTATGTGTATGAGAATTTTGAAATCAATCGAATGGTGAAAAAGAGAGATATTGGCTTTGGGAGATTGGTATCAAGGTTGGAGAAGGAGGCCAACCAATACCCGAGCACGTTTTTGAAGTTATCGTCTATTTGGTAATTTCGATCCTTTTCAAAAAATTTGTGCTTATTTTCAACTTAGTTTTGATTTAGGGTTAGGATTTGGTTAAGATTTGATTTAGGGTTAGGGTTTGCTTAGGGTTTGGTTTAGGATTTAGGATTAGGATTAGAATTTGGTTAGGATTTGGTTAAGGACTTAGGATTAGGGTTAGGATTTGGTTAGGATTTGATTTAGGATTAGAGTTTGGTTAGAGTTTGATTTAAGATTAGGGTTTGGTTTAGGATTTAAGGTTTGGTTTAGAGGTGGTTAGGATTTGATTTAGGATTAAGGTTTTGTTAGAGTTTGATTTAGGATTAGGATTTGGTTAGGATTTGGTTAGAGTTTGATTTAAGTTTAGGATTTGATTTAGGATTTAGGATTTGGTTTAGAGGTGGTTAGGATTTTATTTAGGATTGGGATTTGATTAGGGTTTGATTAAGGTTTGATTTAGAATTAAGATTTGGTTTAGGATTTAGGATTTGATTAGGATTTGATTTAAGATTAAGATTTAATTTAGGATTTAGGATTTGGTTAGGGTTTGATTTATGATTAGGATTTGGTTTAAGATTTAGGATTTAGGATTTAGGATTTGATTAAGATTTTATTTAGAATTTAGGATTTGATTTAGGATTTAAGGTTTGGTTAGGATTTGATCAAGATTTGATTTAGGGTTTAAAGTTTAGTTAGGATTTGATCAGGATTTGATTTAGGATTTAGGATTTTATTTGAATTTGTTTAGGATTTAAGATTTAGTTAATTTTTGGCCTAAATTTTGAATGAAGTAAGATTTCAACTAGGATTAAATTAAGATTGAATTGAGATGTATTTAAGATATGTTTTTAATCATTCTAATATTTTTTTAAGATTTATTATTATTTCTTTAGAATTTTTTTGAGGTTTCTCTGAATCTGATTAAAACTTATTTAGCATTGTTAGTATTCTATTAGAATTAAGATTTTGTTGTTACAATTTCTATTCTACCTTCCACAGCTAGGTGCGTGGAGCATTCTTAAGCAAGATTTCACGTATTACGACAATATTATCATATTATAATTGCTTATAGTATATAAAAATTAGTTAGAACATATAATATGTTCATAAGTCTTGATGTATGTTAGGATGGTTAATAGATTAATTTAAAGATAGTAGATTTAAGAAACTTTATTTTGAGTTTTATCTTTTTAATTATAACATTTCAAAAAATTTATAGAACCTAAATGTTAGTATGAAACCTTGAGACGAGATTAGAGCCTAAAGAAGAAATTCTTTATTAGTAGGAGGATTATTAGGAGGGATGAAAGCAAGGCATGGTTGGATGAAGGCAACGAATGGAGATTTTCATTCCTATTGGTTGAAGGCCATATCCAATGGGCTTCAAGGAGGCTGTCCGAGGCCTTATTAGTGACAAGGATTTCTTTTTTGAAGTCATTCAAGCTATGGAGGCTAGGGTCAACAAATTCAGGATTTTAGATATAATTTGGATGAAGATTTTGTGTGATTTTGAGTTTTTGTGAAGGAGTTATAGGTGTTCAAAGTTAAGATGTCAAATTTGTATCTATTGTCATTCTTTGAAGCATAACATATGCGTACAGAGAGCAATGAAAGATTGGCAGTTGGAATTAGAGAGTACACTTTACATATACTATTTGATGAATTCCAAGTCTAAATGAAGGAGTTATAGGGCATTGAAGACAACACATATAATTCAAAGGCAGTAAGTGAGTCATTTTATTGATAGTAATGGTTAGAGCCATATCTTGAATTCTTGGATGAATTTTTGGCTCAAAATTTCCATAAGTATGAATTATTAAGTTAAAAAGCTATAGATTAAGGTTTCATTATATTTGAGTTCTTATTTTGTGACATATGAAGAAATTAGCACACGGGTATATGTAAATTAAGATTTAAAGCTATTCTTAGGATTTTGATGATATTTCAAGATCCGTAATGAATTTGTAATTGAACTTTTTGTAGTAGTTTTTGAAAGTATATCAATACTTTATGTAAAATTTATGATTTTTTGGACAGTCTGATCGTAAAATATGAGCTGTTGAAATTTGGAAAATATTTTTCATAAGGATATATAAGATTTTAAGATACTTTATCATATATTTGGGTGTTTTCTTGGTACTTGGCTTATGTTTTGATCTAATTGCCCTAAAAAGGAATATATTATATATATAAACTTAGTACTTTTTATATCTTAGACTTAATTGAGTATTTAGTGGCAATCAAAAGCCCAGCGCTTTCTTGAAGCAAACTCTTTCTATCCTGACAACATGGTGATGTTCTATAGGACCTCCAATATAGGTTGACTTTATAGGACACATGCCTTGACTTACAAGGTAAGTTTTTCTACGTGTGGGCCACATAATTAGCTTGATCTCCAAGCTAACAATATGTATGGCACATGGCTAATTTGTTGACCACATTTTTAATCCAAAAAGTCAATTATAGATACCTATAAAGTCGAAGCAACATCTATAAAGCTTCTAAGAAGCTGCTATAGAAGATATTATAGAATTAATTTATTTTTACTTACTTCTACTTACTTCTATCTATTTATACAGGTAATTATTAGCTTATATGTACATATCTATGACATTACCACCTCTTTTAGGTATGAGTTCCACTAGGAGCGGTCATCATATGTTGAGAAAATCTATGATGCAACGAATTATATTTGCTACATACTTAGATCTTTGTTCACTTCAAAGACGGTTGATAGGGCCTCTCAACCATTGATAGTATCCTATATCAGGGTGAGAAGACCACCTTGTTATTTGATCATTGTTGAGGCCTTCATAACATCCTTCAAATAAAATATTTGAAACACTGTCACGAGTTGTTCTTACCTCTAATAGAATTACTAAACATAATAAGACTCTTCTAAGGTCGTGTTACCAAATGTGTTATATCTTGCCATCTCTTTGATAAAAAACATGGTATTTTTGAGGATGTTCATCTCTATTGTATCGTCTTGAAGGTTGTGACAATTTCAATGTCTTGTTTGGTAAATTAGCAAATAAAGGCTCTTTAGTCAAATTCATTGGTTGTTGGTTCTCTATCTCCTTAGCATCACAAATATAAAGAAGCTACAAACAAGGATTGAAAGTAGAATATTATCTTATCTAGATCTTATTTCTTTTATAGGAAAGATCTTCATCTTGATTTTGATAGATGTTGTCAAAGAAGAACCTCCTCCTTTTTTGTTACATTTTTAAGATTCTTTGCTGGCTTCCATGTGCATTCACTAATATTATATTAACGCCAATAAATAAGATATTTCAACTTATTTTGGTGCCACCTTGAATCTAAGACTTCTTTTACTTCAAATTCTTCATTATTGTCTACTTCTATAAGAAGAAGTAGTATTTGTCTTCTTCTTAGTATGCCCACTATCTTGTATGATTTAAAAAGAGATATGTGGAATATAAGATGGATTTTCATTAACTCTAGTAGGTGTAAATGATATGCAACTGGATTGATTTGTGCAAAAATAAAAAATGGTCAAAGCTTTTGAAAAGTCAAAAGTATGAAGTCGTGGATGATAACCATAATTGATAAAGAAAGGTGTTTATTTTGTAGAAGAATATATCATGTTATTATAAGCAAACTCTGCCAATGGTAAAAGAGTTGTCCAATCATCTTATTGGTAGTTTATGGTATATCTTAAATACTACTCCAAAACTTGATTAATACGCTCAATTTGTCCATCAGCTTGAGGATAGAATGCCAAAGATAATTTTATATTCACTTTTAGAATCTTGAAAAGAGTGCACCAAAATCTTGATACAAATTGAATTCTCCTATCTGATATAATATCCTTGGGTAATCCATGATAGTGATAGATATTGTCAAAAAAGAGCTTAGCTGTTTCTTTACTTGTGATAGATTTTGTACCTAGTACAAAATGTGCCATTTTAATAAAATGATCTACTATCACAAAAATAAGGTCATAAGAACTTAAAATTGAAAGATCCATGATGAAATCCATAGAAATAGAAGACCATGGTTGTTTTGGAATGGATAATGGTTGAAGAAGTTCGTAAGATTGATGATGGAGAATTTTTGACCTTGAATAAATATTGCATGACTGAACAAAGTCTTTCACATCCTTATACATTTATGTCCCACAAATATTTCTAGATAAAAGCTCCAAAGTCTTGTTGTATCTAAAATGTCTTGCTGCCAAAAAGTTGTTACATGCTTAAAGAGTACATAATCATGCTTCTCCTTTTGGAACATATAATTGACCTTTGAAATAGAGTAGGTTATTTTTGAACTCAAACTTAGAAATATCTTCGGACTTAAAAGAAAGATTCTTGATATTGTAAATAAGAGGATTAGAAGACATACATGATTAGATTTGTTTTACAAGGGTTGAATCAACAATCAATGTTGATTTCATTACTTGAAGATGAAAATGGTGTAGTTTTGAGAGAATCATTCTTTGTTGATCAACAGATGCATCTATTTTATTTGGTGCAAGATAAGAATATCTAAAAAAGACATCTGATAAACTTTGTTATTTTTTGGGTTGATATGTGATCTTCAAATCAAATTTTGATAAAAATATGCTTCAACGGGCTTGGCGATAGTTTAAAATACATGTTGATATGAATTATTGAAGATTCTTATGATCGATATACATAGTAATTAGATTAAAAGTACCTTCTAGATAATGATGCCATTCTTGAAATGAATCCGTGATAACAAAAAGCTCTTTGTTGTAGATTTTATAGTTAATCTTATTTGCTAAAATTTTTTTTAGAATGAAAAGCTATTGGATGAAGTTTATCACTTGTTCCCATTTGTAATAATATCACACCTAAAGAAAAGTCTAATGCATCTGTTTCTATAATAAATACCTTAAAAAAATTGATGCAATACAAGATTAGTGCAAAAATTAAAACTCACTTCAAAGCTTCAAAAGATGCTTCAGCTTCTCTCCTCCACTCAAGTTTGTCTTTGTAAGTCAAACATGTAAGTGGAACTGTAACTCAAGAAAAGTCTTTGATGAAGATCAGATAATAAAAGATAAATTCTAAATAGCATTGAACATCTCTTACCATTTTTGAAATCTTTCAATCCTTAATAGTTTGAACTTTCTTAAGATCTATCACAAGTCCATCATTTGAAATGATGTACCCTAAGAAGTCGACTTGAGTAGTGTAGAATATATACTTTTCTATCTTGGCATAGAATCATATATCTCTTAATTTTTGTAATACACAATGAATATAAAGTTCATATTCATCTATATTTTTAGAATAGATCAAGATGTCGATTAGATAATAAACAACAAAATTGTTAAAAAACTCTTAAAAAAACATCATTCATTAGATGTTAAAAAGTTGCCGGTACATTTGTAAGTCCAAAAGGCATGATGTTATATTCAAAATATCCATACCTAGTTTAAAATACACTCTTCCATTCATCTCTTTATTTAATACATACTAGATTGTATGCTCTTTATAGATCTATTTTTGTATAGATTTTAGCTTGATTAAGTTGATCGAGAAGTCCAGATATCAAAGGTAGAAGGTAGCTATTATAGATGGTGATCTTATTGAGTCCTTGATAATGAACACACATCCACAATGATTCATCTTTCTTTTTTACAAATAAGATAAGAATTCTTACTAGTGATTTGGAATGGCATATGAAATTTTTGGCCAAATTTTCTTCAATATATTCCTTGAATTCATGTAATTCATTTTATGATAAACTATAGATTGGTCCAAATGGCAGTTGTGCTCCTTCTTGAAGGTCAATTGAACAATCGTAGGGATGATGTTTTGGAAGAGTATCTGCATTTTTCTTCTCAAATACATCTTTAAACTCTTAATATTGGCCTGGAATGATACTTGAAGTCTTTGCATCATTAGAAATAGGTGTTGTGTAAATGATACAAGGTGATCCTTCTTTTGCAGCATGCAAAAAAGTTCTTGCACCTAAAAATACAAGTTTTATTGTACTAGTCTTATGACTTTCTACTAGGTTAATTTCACTCTCAGTTATACTTTTAGAAAAGTCAAGAGTACAAGGAATCCAATCTATGAAAGGATTATAGTTTTTTAACTATGATACACCTAAAATGATTGGATTAGAAGGAGATCTAATTATATTAAAGATTACGCAAGTACTTTGACCATTTATTGCTACATCTATAGGAAGTGTTTCATAAATAACATCTTTAGAAGAAAATAGACAACCATCTATGACTTCTATATGAATAGGTTTAGTTTTTTGTATTAATGGTATTTTATTACTTTTAACAAATTTTATGTCTAAAAAACAAGCTGAAGCTCTTAAATCTATCAAAGTGGAGGCTTTATAATTATTAGGTTCTAAATGTATAACTATTACAAAATAAAGAGAAGGTTTTGAGGAGAAGATAGGACCTTCATTAGAAATTATATAAGATTGTAGTCACATAGTCTTTATTGTAGCTAGACATATTCGTTTTTTGACAAATTGTCTTCTTTGATAATTTTTCTTCTTATTTTTTGGTTTTGTCACTTCTTTGAATAATGTTGAGCAATATGTTTAGGTTCTCCAAAATATAAGCACAATCCTTAATGACAATGATGAGACTTTTCTTGGTCGGTAAGAGGTTTAAAATGTACTGCATCAATTTTCATATCCTTTACTTTTGAATGTATGTGTTGAGGAAATATTGGTATTGCCATTGAATTGTAGAAACATTGAGGCCTACTTATGTGACTCTCAGATCTAAACTCAAAAAGTCAATTGTCACATTTTATAGCAAAGTTAATTGTTTGACTCAATATTTGAAGATCAGATAAATTGAGCATCAATTTCTTTACTTCATATTATAATCATAGAGAAATTGACTAATAATTACAACATCATTTCATTTGATATCAATTGTAAGTTGTCAAAATTGTAAAGCATATAATATTACAGATCAATTATCTTGTCACAAAATATGGAACTTATTGGTTGCAACATGAGTTACATCATATTTTCAATATATGGATCAAAATTTTACTATTAATACCTTTAGATTATCTAATATTGAATCTCATCATTCAAGAAAAGTTAAAAACCATGATAGTGCTCAACTTGAAAGAATTATACTAATGAATCTAACTTCTGATCTTAAAATTGAATAGCTTTGAAGATGAAGTTTAATCACAAGTTGTACTTGATTAATAAATCCTCAATATTTAAATCTTGTACCAACGAATTTCTTGAGCAGGACAACTCTTAGTTCTCTAAAACTTGAAAGATATTTTAGCATAGGTGGAGAGATATGATTTAGTGTAGATGTTGAAGCAGCTCTAATCATCTCTATATCTTTATTTCTTACTATTTTTATTGATTCTTATAATAATAAGTGCCAAATATATGAAACTCAAAAAAAGAAAATCTTCAACACACTCTTCTGTTACAGAAGAGAACTAAAAAGTCACTCAAAAGATAATATAATATTAATTAGAATGGCTATTGCCTAAAACAACAAGACTAGAAAGTCTTGAAAGAAGACTAAGGATTAGAATGGCATTGACAAGAGTGAAGAAGGCTTCATTTTTGCCTCCATATATACTCTTAATTAGGAGCTACATGGTGATGTCCTATAGGACCTCCAAAATATGTTAATTTTGCTAGCCTCATGTCTTAATTTGCAAGGCAAGTTATCTATATATGCGCTACATGATTAGCTTGTTCCACAAGCTATAATACAGAGTTAAATTTTTCTAAAAGCTACCAACATGTAGTTAACTTGTGGGCCAATTTCTGACCTACAAACACATCTAAAGTCAAAACTGCATCTATAAAGCTTTCGGAAAGCTTTACTAAAAGACTTTATAAAATTAATCTATATTTATCTACTTCTATCTAATCATATAAGTAATTATTGAAATAAATGTATATATCCGTGACATTATTTCTTCTTCTATGGACGAATTCTACAAGGAGCGGTCTTCATATGTTGAAGAAGTCAGAGATGCGACAAATTATATTTACCACATATTTTGGTCTTTATTCTCTTTGAAGATAGTTGGTAGGCCGTCTTAGCCATCAATAGTGTTTCTTATCACGGTGAAAAGATCACCCTATTATTTGGTCATTGTTGAGGCCTTTGTAACTTCTTTCAAATAAAATATTTGAAATATCATTAGGAGTTGTTCCTACCTCTAATAGAATCACCAAATAGCAGAAGTCTCTTCCAAGGTCATGATACCAAATAAATTATATCTCACCATCTATTCAAGGAAGGACATGTCATTCTTGAGGATCTTTATCTTGATTTTGTTATCTTAAAGGTTGTGACAATCACAATATCTCATTCAATAAATCCACAAATGAAAGCTCTTGAGTTGAATTTGCTAGTTGTTGGTTTTCCATCTCTTTAGTATCACAATTATACACAAGCTATAAAAAAAGATAGAATGTAGAATGTTATCTTCCTTTAATCTTATTTCTTTTATAGAAAAGATTTGCTATTCTTTATTTTAATTTTGATGGATTTCATTGATAAAAAGCTTAAACTTTCTTTGCAATATTTGTAAGATTTTTTGGTGGCTTCCATGTGCATTTACTATTATCATATCCTGTCATGGCCATAATCATGTAAGCTAATAATTACATATAGAAATAGGTAGAAGTAAGTAAAAGTAGATAAAAGTAAGTTAATTCTATAATATTTAATATAGAAGCTTCTTAGAAACTTCTTAGACGCTGCTTTGACTTCATAGGTGTCTTTAATTGACTTTTTGGATTAGAAACGTGGTCAACAAGTTGGCCATGTGCCACACATGTTGTTAGCTTGAAGATCAAGCTAACTATGTGGCCCACACGTAGAAAAACTTGCCTTGTAAGTCAAGGCATGTGTCCTACAAAGTCAACACATATTGGAGGTCCTATAGAACGTCGCCACGTAGCCCCTAGTTAGATAGTATATATAGAGACAAGAGTGAAGGCTTCTTCACTCTTGTCAACTCCTTTCTTGCTTTTAGTCCAGGTTCAAGAGTCTTTAGTTTCTTGTCTTGTGGCAATAGCCATTCCAGTTTCCTTTTAATATACCTACTTGTTTATATTTTGACTTATTATATCGAGATAGCCTTTTGGTGTATATTTTTCCTCATCCAGTCTTTATCCTTGACAGATTGACAAGAGTACACTTACAATATCAGAGCTTTGTTTTTTCTTCAGTAAGAGTGGATTACCCCTTTCTCTTGACAAGACATAAGCGTATTAGAAGTTTGCGGATTACCTACTTCTAAACTGATATTGTTCTTAGTATCTTCTTTGTTATCAAGTCTTTCTTTTCTTTTGTCTTGAGCAATATCAAACAAATTTTTCTTCTTAGTGTCATTATGGCAGAGCTTGTTGAAATGAAGAGTGCAATGGCACAAATGTAAGAGCAAATGAGGGAGTTAATGCTTGCGATGCATCAACTCAATTCACCAACACAGGAAAGAACAAGAATAGCAGAAAGTGGAGATATAGTGATGATCGGAGCTGCTTCAACATCTACAACAAATCACGTTCCTTCTCCAATTGTACAACACCCTATAAGCACTAGAGAACCAAGAATTGCCTTACCTGAGAAATTTGATGGTACGAGATCAAAGTTTCGAGGGTTCATCAATCAAGTACAATTGGCAATTGAACTTCAACCGCAAAGCTATCCAACTCCAGGATCACAAGTCAGGTTTATTGGCACTCTACTTTCTGGTTCTGCATTATCGTGGTTTTCGTCTTTTCTTGAACAACGAAATCCAATATTGGATAATTTGGAAGCTTTTTTGGCGGAGTTTTGATCTATGTATGGTGAACACGATGCAACTCGTGTTGCAACAAATAAGATCCGAATTCTGCGACAAGGAAATCGCTTAGTAACAGTATATGCTTCACAATTTTGACAACTTGTAATTGACATCAACTGGGATGATGTTGCACTCATCAGTCAATTTCTTTATGGATTACAATACAAAGTAAAGAAATTGATGCTCAACTTACCTGATCCTCAAACTTTGAGTCAAGCAATCGATTTTGCGGTAAAATGTGATAATCGACTTTTTGAATTTTGATCCGAGAATCATTCATGAGAACCTCAACGTTAGTACTCAATGGCAACATCAACATCTTTGCCAAACGTACATTCAGAAGTAGAAGACATGCAAATTGACGCGGTACGTTTTAAACCCCTAACTGAGCTAGAAAAGATTCATCGTCGTCAAGAAGGATTATGTTTATATTGCGGAGAACCTAAGCACACTGCTCAACATTGTCCAAAGAAACGATGCAACTATAAAATGAGGGGTACGACGGTCAAAGAAGACAACATGTCGGAAAACAGATTCGTCCAGCTACAATAGGGACCGTGCAGTTGGAACCTTGTACAATTCCTAATGAAGGTCCTATCCTCTCCTCAGAACCCTCTCCTTGTTTTATAATAGACTTATATTTAGGACCTAAGAATTACAAAGCCTCTCCTTTATTAGATTCGGGAGCCTCACCATGTTTTTTAGATGAACAATTTGTTAAAAGTCGTAAAATACCCTTTGTACAGAAACCTAAACCAGTACATGTAGAAGTCATAGATGGTCGTCCCTTGTCTTCTGGAGATGTCACTCATGAAACTCATCCTATAAAAGTAACAATAGACAGTCATGATAGCTACATAGCTTTTAACATAATTAAATCCCCATCCAATCCAGTTATTTTAGGTTTATTCTGGCTAGAAAAATATAACCCTCGAATAGATTGAAATTCACGTAAACTTGACTTTTTCCAAAGCGTTATTAATAGTTCTACCAATCAAGTAAAAAATTATAAGTCTAGTATAGTAAAACCCATACTTATAGGTACAAAAGCATTTATACATGCAGCAAAAGAAGGATCAACTTTTGCTATTTATGCTGCACCTATTTCTGAAAACGTAAAGACTTCAAGTGGCATTCCAAGTCAATATCAGGAGTATCAAGACGTTTTTGAGAAAAAGAATGCAGATATTCTTTCTGAGCATCACCCATATGATTGTTCAATCGACCTCAAGGAAGGAACTCAGCCACCATTTGGACCAATTTACAGTTTATCGCAAGATGAGATGGCTGAACTGAAGACATATATTGACGAGAATTTAGCGAAGAATTTCATACGCCATTCAAAATCTCCAGCAGGAGCTCCAATTCTATTCGTAAAGAAAAAAGATGGATCTTTACGAATGTGTGTTGATTATCGAGGACTCAACAAGATCACAATCAAGAACAAGTATCCATTACCTTTGATATCAGGACTCCTTGACCAGTTGAATCAAGCTAAGATCTATACAAAAATAGATCTAAGAGGAGCATATAATCTAGTACGGATCAAAGAAGGAGATGAATGGAAGACTGCGTTTCGAACCAGGTATGGACATTTCGAATATAATGTCATGCCCTTTGGACTCACGAATGCACCAGCTGCTTTTCAACATCTCATGAATGATGTATTTTGTGAATTCTTAGACAATTTTGTCGTCTGCTATCTAGACGATATCCTGATCTATTCTAAGAACGTCGAAGAACATGAAATACATGTTCGTCAAGTATTACAAAAACTTAGAGATGCAGGATTGTATGCCAAGATAGAAAAGTGTGTATTTCACACTACTTAAGTTGACTTTTTAGGATACATCATTTCAAATGATGGTTTCATGATGGATTCTAAGAAAGTCCAAACAATCATGGATTGGAAGATTCCAAGGACAATAAGAGATGTCCAATGTTTCTTGAGATTTGCCAATTACTATCGGATCTTCATCAAAGATTTCTCACGAGTTGCAGCTCCACTTACACGCTTGACTAGTAAAGATAAATTCCAATGGAATCAAGAAGAGGAAGCAGCATTTGAAGCCTTGAAGACATCGTTTGTCTCTGCACCAGTCTTATATCGTGTTGATTTTTCCAAGGCATTTTTTATGGAAACAGATGCATCAGATTTTGCCTTGGGTGCAGTTTTATCACAAATGGGAACAGATGACAAACTTCATCCGATAGCTTTTCATTCAAGAAAATTCTCAGCAGCCGAGATCAATTATGAGATCCACGATAAAGAACTTCTTGCGATCGTGGATTCCTTTCAAGAATGGCATCATTATCTAGAAGGCGCTTCTAGTCCAGTCACTGTATATACAGATCACAAGAACCTCGAGTATTTCATGTCAGCACGCGTGTTGAATCGTCGTCAAGCTCGTTGGAGTATGTCTTTGTCAAGATTCGAGTTCATTATCACTTATCGGTCAGGAAAACAACAAGGTTTGTCCGATGCCCTATCTAGACGTTCTTATTTTGTACCAAAAGAAGGAGATGCAGCTTTTGAGCAACAAAGAACGGTCCTCTTGAAACCGGAGCAATTTCATCTTCGAGCAATGAAATCAACATTGACTGTTGATTCAACTTTTCTCAAGCAAATCCAGTCCAGTATGTCCTCAGACCCTCTTGTTTATGATATCGAGAATAATTCTTCCAAGTCTCATGATCCTTCTAAGTTCGAGTTCAAGAATAATCTATTATATTTTGAAGGACGCCTATATGTTCCAGAAGGAGAAGCACGTTTACATGTTCTTCAAGCACGTCATGACTTTCCAGCAGCAGGGCACTTTGGATATAATAAGACTTTGGAACTCATATCAAGAGATTTTTGGTGGCTACAAATGTGGAAGTCAGTCAAAGACTTTGTACAATCATGTGATATTTGTTCAAGATCAAAAATTCCTCGTCATCGACCTTACGGACTTCTTCAGCCATTACCTATACCAGAACAACCATGGTCTTCTATTTCTATGGATTTCATCACAGATCTTCCAAGCTCAAGATCTTATGATTCTATATTTGTGATAGTAGATCGTTTCACCAAGATGGCACATTTTGTGCCATGTACAAAATCTATCACAGGTGAAGAAACAGCTAAGCTTTTCATTGATAATATCTATCGCTATCATGGATTACCTAAAGATATCATATCAGATAGGGAAACTCAATTTGTGTCAAGATTTTGGAGGACCCTTTTCAAGATTTTAAAAGTGGACATAAAGCTATCTTCGGCTTCCCATCCTCAAACTGATGGACAAACAGAGCGCTTTCTTATTACGTGCTATCCTGCTCGAGAATGCGTCGGACGTCTGGCTGTAGAAGGTAGTATGGAGATTCGCCGATAGTCAAGCAGTCTATCAGTTTTTGACTGCTGGAATATAAACGACTGCAACAATGTACGGTAAATCTATACGGATGCTCTTCGACTGCTTGTCAAAGTCTTTTTTTTTTTTTTGTCCCAGCCGGTAGGTCCCTAGACGTTACAGAGAACCCCGAACAACCCAAACTGTTAATCTTCAATACCCCTTTGTACTTACAATCTTGTATCCACTGACTGTCCTGTTAGATTAACCCAATAAATTTCATTCACTCCGCATACTCAATCCTATAGACACCCTTTTAATCCTTCAATCACAGACGTAACTCGATTTTATAAAATAGTCAAGGGTATTCAAACCCACTTCATTTAAAAATCTCGATTCACCATTACAACACTGACTTCAGCAGCGATTGCCTCAGTCTTCCCAAAACTCTACGAAGAAGAAAAATCCAAATTCTATGTCTTTTCTTCTCCGACCCGAAGCATGAAGCTCCTCTCTCTAATTCCCTTGATCTTCCAAACCCTCCAATGAAAACCGAACTGGTAACCTTCCAAAAGCTTGAAAAACTCGCTCCCCCTCCGATTCCCCCCTAACCTTATCCTCTGAATTTCTTCAATCTTCCATCTTAGATCCGGAATTGGCTCCCACCGTCAGAGCTTAGATCGGAAATTGGCTCACGTCCTCAAGGCCTTCTCCTCCGTTTTTACTTTTAAGAGATCCATTTACCGTAAACAACGTTCCCTGAAATGGCACAGAGAACAGGACGGCCCGAAACAGAATCGAAACCCCGTAATCGGGACCACATCGAGTCGCCCAACCAATTCAGGTCCCATATTGAGTAAGATGCCCGTAGTAACCTGGATGCTCGCGTAATTGGGTCAAATTGGTCTTCGTGTCAGACTGGCTGAGGCCTGTAGTAAGACCTGGATTTTCCTGTAACTAGACTGCATTGGGTTGCCCCACCAATACAGGTCTCATATTGGGTAAGAAGACCCGCATTGGATTCTCGAAATTGGATCCATTTGGCTCTTCAAACTCGTCGTGTGAATTGGTCCTTCTCATCCTGCTAACTCCCGATATTAGAATCGAATGGAACATTTCAGTATGCCTCGGCTGACTGTAACGGGGTGACTGAATCTGACCACTCAGTATTTGCGCTGGAGTTGGTCGATGCTCCCAATATTCGAGGTGACTGAATATTAATAAAATTCCTTTTTTTTTTTTTTTTTTTTTTTTTTTTTTTTTATATTTTCACTGTATACTTGTGTTACAACACAACATCCACCCCCTCTGAACCTATGCATCCTCCGGTATGCACCAATTTACCCAATTGCTGTTTGATTCAGAATATATCCCCTACGTCTTTGTCCAGTTCGTCTTCATCACCTTCATTATCCAAATCACTTTCATCTTCTTGCTGCGGAATCTCTGTACCTTCATTAAGGTCTTCCATATTCATCTCTGCGTGTCTTCGTTTAAATATTTTTACTCGCTTCCCTACAATTGGTATTTTCAATTTTGTACCATCTAACTCCCGTAATGAGTAAGTCGCATTATCATGAACATTTGTTACGACATATGGTCCAAACCAACGTTTTGAAAATTTCTGCAAAATACTATGTTGATTATCCAGACTATTGTCATAAACAAGTACCTAGTCACCTTCCTCGATTGCTTTTGGTCTCAATCGATGTTGCTTATCGAATCGTGCCTTGTTTTGTAACCTTGCTCTTTTTAACCTTTCCAATGCTATCTGGACATCTTCCGTTCTTTGCTCCAATTGTCGAATCCTAATAGCCAGAAGTTCTTCTCTTGTCAATCCATCTTCCCATGGTAGCATACTCCAAGTAAGTACCTTTTCTTCAATCGGCATAATTGGTTTTTGACCTGTCATAAGTTCTACTGGCATATATCCTGTCACCGAACTATGTGTTGTTCGATCAGCCCATAATGCAAATGACAAAAGCCGTGGCCACTCTTTAACCTTCCCATTACAAGCTTTAACTAATGCTTTCACAATCGGCGGGTGACCACGTTCGCTTTTCACATTCCCTTCCGGATTATAAGCAGTAGTCAGTGATAGTTTAACTCCACATTTTTCAAAGAACTTACGAGCTTCTTGTGCATTTAATTCTCCACGATCTGCAGTGATTTTTCCTACGCACCCGTAACGGCAAATGATATCTTCAAGCAAAAACCTTCAAATCCCCTCTGTAGATTTTGTCCTCAATGCTCTTCCTTTTACTTGATTTGATAAATCTTCACGAGCTAAAACCAAATATCTCATCTGCCATAACCCAACCGGCATAATAACCAAATCAACAACCCATTTAAAATGAATAGCCAGAGGATACGTAGGATGAAGACCATCTCGATGTCGGATATTAGAATACGATTGACAGATTTCACATGACTCTACAAATGAGAGCACATCTCGATACATATTTTTCCACCAATATCGTTTCTTGAGTTTAGCAAAAGTAGCCCAGATTCCTCTATGCCTTGCCCATAAACTATCATGAAACTCCTTTAATAATTTTAGTTTTTCTTCCCTTTTGCCTATCACTCGTTGTGGCATCCCAATTCCTTTCTTTGGTCTCTTCCATAAGAATCCATCTCGAAGTAAAAATCCATATGCTTTCTTTTTCTTATTTGTTTGAATTTTTCTGTAGACCAATTCTCCTGCTTAGACAAGGTATTCAAATAATGACCAATATCCAATAATTCTCCTTCATAAGATTCTTCAAGAAATAGCTTGTCTTCTCTGTTGAGATTTGATATTGAATAGAATTTCAATCCGACATCATCAATGTCTTCAACCATTTCGTCCTCCCTCTCGTATCTTGCTCGAGATAGCATGTCTGCTACTAAATTGTCCTTTCCAGTGATATGCTTAAATTCTGGATTTAGTGACTTAATATAAGCAATCCATCTCAACATTGCAATATCTGGCATTGAATAGTTAATAATCATTCCAAGCAATGGCAAGCAATCTATTTCAATTACTACTACTGCCCCAATCAAATAGTCCTTTTCAGCTTTCATAGCCGAAACAACTCCCCAAAGTTCTCTTTTGACTTGCGAATATGCACGCTGACGAATACTTAAAACTTTAGTCCCAAATCGAACTGCAAATCTACTCCCATTTGAATCATCTTGATCCACAGCCCATCTAATGGCAATTGGACTAGCGTCTACAGTAAGAATCACTGGTCTATTGCACTTATAATCAACCTTCCTCAATATTGGAGGTGACATCAATAATTTCTTCAATCTTTGCATTGCTTGAATATGCCTTTCTTTCCATTCAAATTGGTAACCCTTGCGTAACAGTTCATATAATAGATCCGCTATGTGAGCAAAATGAGGGATCCAGATTCGATAAAATACACATGCACCCAAAAACCTGCGAACCTCTGTTAAAGAACCACAATCCTCTTTCATCCTTCCAATTGCATCAACTTTAGTCGGATCTGGTTTTCTTCCGTAAGATTCACATAAATGTCCAACAATTACAACCTCTCGCACTCCAAATACGGACTTCATACCCGATAATGTAAGATGAACTTCTCCAAGCCGAGTTAAAATCTTTTCACAATCTTGTATATGATCAACAACATATTTGCGACACCCCCTCGTATCTAAAGTTTCATCCTTGTCTCCTTCTCTGCACCCTTTTATAGGAACATCATCCAGAAAAGGCATAGTCTTTTCCGGAATAAAATCTCTCAATACCTTATTCATCCCATTCATCATATGTGCAACTGAGTTGGTCGCGCCTTGAGGAAGAGTGCACATTCTAACCAATCCAAGCGGTGTCCTCATCGTTGTCATATCTCTACTTCCTTCGGAAAGTTGAAATTGATCATAACCTGAATACAAATCACCCATTGAATAGATCGCCCTTCCAGCAAACGCCTCAGCAAATTCATCTACACTAGGTCCAATTCCTGCATTCCTGACAATTACAGCATTCACCGGCTGCATATCTTGAATAAACCACAGTGACCCATTCTTCTTAGGTACCGTAAACCATCGACTAGAATACGGCACAAATGAAGGTTCTAATATTTTCATCTTTATCTTTTCTTTCAATAGTTCCACCAATTTAGGTAAATGTGCCCTTGGTACTGGAATCGGTCTTAGATTCCAAGGTACATGCGGTACAGTGAAGATAACCATAGGTGTTATAATATTTGGATCCACACACCCAATTTCATGAGATTCGAAGGCAAACGATCTACCTTGTTTAGCCAACATCTTTTTGAAGCAAGTAATTTCCTCCGGTAATAAAGAACCATCAGAACCAATCTTCAATTCTTCAAAAGTCTCTTCAGTAAACTGATGTCCAATACTCATTGGATCTCTTAAACTTGCTTTTTTTGATGCTTCTCCCATTTGTTTTTTAGAATCCTCTGGTAATGGTCCGGCAACAAGCTTTACCTTCTTATCTGCCGTTTTATATCTTGTCTCTACTGTGACTTCTGGTGCTTGAAAAGATTCAAGCATGGTATAAACCTCTCTCGAATGAATCTCAACAATCTTATCATTATCCCCTAACCCAATAGATGTAATCAATTCCAATGAATTTTCCAGCCCATTTTCTTCATAAACACCCAAAATCCTCTCATCATCTTGCAATGTACCTATCTTGCGTAATTGTCCTTCAATATCATATAATCTTTTTCTTTCTTTTCTTTTAAAATCATCAACTTTCTTATACATAATATTTCCATTCTCCAATATACCAATAAAACTCGCATCAAAGGCACCTTCATCTCGCGAGAGTACCTCCTCTTTTGTACCTCCATAATCTCGCTTTACAGTGGTACCTCCCCAAAATCCTTAAACCCTTCAACAATCTTTGGCAATGGTTTCTCCCTCAACCTATCTCGATTCCGTTCATGGTTAGGAGGTACTGTTAGAAATTATACAGCTTTCCTCCCATCTTCGCTCCGTACCCTTGCATAAGCAGAACCATCGTCAAGTACCTTGGTTTCCATCCATGTTGCTGTGATATAAGGTTGTCCTAAAATCAACGGAGAAGACATTGTATCTTGAACGAAGAAATGTTGCTCTGTAGCAACATCCCCAATCCGAATTTTGACATCTGGACAAGCTCCATATAATTCGCCTCGTGTGCTATTAGCTGCTCGTATTGCCCATCCATGTTCCATATCAATTGGCCATTTTTTCTTCTTATAAAGATCTTTAGACATGAGATTTATTTCAGAACCATGGTCCACCAAAGCAACTATTGGTTCTTCTATATCTCCTACCTTCACCAATACCTCAGTAGTTGCCCTTGCCCAATGCTTTTGAGTATAATGGCTCAAAGTTTCCATTTCCTTGTCACAAGAATCTTCGAAACGTACTCGCTGATTATACCCATTCTTTTCATTTGTTGGTTGCTTGTAACCAATATCAACCTCTTCTTCATCTCTACATATTCTTGCATCAATAGCATGACTCATTCCAGTTTCGCTCATTAATTGCCTCTTTCGCTTAATGCTGTCAATGATAACATCATGAAACTCCTTCTTTGCAATTCCCAAGACTTCTTTCAATGTGAATTCCACCTTAGCGTTTAATATACGTTCTTCCAACACCCCTTTCAAATTTGTTGCCGCTTCAATGTCAGAAAGTAGCTTATAAGCAATTGATTTGCCCTTATCTTTTGTCTCCGTTGTTTTTTCTCGCAATGATGCTGAGGTATCCTTTATAGGCAATTCTTGTGAAGCTGCCTCCCGAGCCTTGTCTCTTCGAGTTTGCCTCTTAAAAGAATTTCCTTCTCTAGTATCATTAAAATTTCCTCGTCTTTTTTCTTCTATCAAAGCTTCATGTTGGCTCTTAGCAATATATGCATGAACTGAAAGAGACTCAACAGGATCCTCCCAACCTGTTCTTCCTCGTATTGTAGCTGCAGTTCTCAATAACGCTTCTCGAGGTAATTTCCCTTCTTGCATTGTAGAAACGGCAGAAGCCCAAAACTCACTAGTTTCCGTACTTCTACCAATTTCATCATCTACTGTAGCACCATAACTTGCACTTCTTCGTGCTGTTGTTTCATACTCTTTTAGGTAATCTTGAACCAATGCTCTCATTCCTCCCTTGCCAAAATTGGTTTGAAGAAGATCCTCTCTATTTTTCAATGCTATCTTCCCATCTTTCCAGCAAATAATTCCCTGCCGTATCATATTATTAAATTCATTGCAATCTTTTCTAGTGTGTAAAGCATCATCACACCAAATGCATCTTTGTACATATCCTTGTTTTGAAACATTCTTCGAATTGTTTATAGAAGTATTCTCTTCAAGTCTTGCCAATTTGATTTGAAGATCTCGCATTTCTCGTATAATTTCTTCCATACCCATATCTGCTTTCTTTGACAAGGATGTCGAAGGTTGAACTGTAGGCATTGTCGGTGGTGTTGTACGTACTGGAGCTTTGGGTGCTTGTACTGTTTTCGGAATATTGCTCCTATCCTTCCTCCTTTCTTTTTTTGTAAGCAACCCCACCGCATCTTCAACGTTCTTCCACTTCGTTGTCAATCCTTCATCTTCTTCTTTGTCTTCAAGAAGGGGTTCTAATTTCTCTTGCAATTCTCCATCAGCAGCTTGAAGAAATAGATCAACTTTGTTCGGCTCCAATGTCAATTTTTCTACCTTCGATAATTGAGAGTACTGCCTCTCAAATTCCCTTAGTAGCTCTGTTGCTTGCAAATTCTTATTGGGCCGTTCAATCCATCCCAGAAACAGCTTCTTAGTAACGCGATCAGCATCTTCCAAGAAATATTCGTCTTTCAATGCATGTGAAAAATCCTCCCATGAATTTCCACAACGATCCGTAATTGATGTAATGTGGTCCCTTATCTCCGGTATCGTGGCAAGTCCAAATAGTGCAACCATTTTCTTCTCAGAAACCCGATTTAATTCCATTTCACGAACATAACATCTTAAATACCTTGAAATATTCCTCCCATCAAATTGATCAATTTTATTGACCACTGCTTGCAATGCTTTGGTTGCCAAAGCTTCCTTTCAATCATTGCTTTGCTGTTGCTGCATTGACAATGAGAAGGCTTGAAACAAACTAGCAATAGACGGATCCATGTGCATACCTTGTCCTTTAGAAGACTCCCCACCAGAAACTTCTCCCAAAAATCCTTCAAAATTTTTATTTTCGTTTTCCATAAAAATAAAGATAAAATCAACCGAAATACAATACCTTGTACCTCAAGCGTTCACGTCGGGTTCACCACTTATGTCGTATTACGTGCTTTCCTGCTCGACAACGCGTCGGGTGTCTGGCTGTAGAAGGTAGTATGGAGATTCGCCGATAGTCAAGCAGTCTATCAGTTTTTGACTGCTGGAATATAAACGACTGCAACAATGTACCGTAAATCTATACGGATGCTCTTCGACTGCTTGTCGAAGTCTTTTTTTTTTTTTTTGCCCCAGCCGGTAGGTCTCTAGACGTTACAGAGAACCCCGAACAACCCAAACTGTTAATCTTCAATACCCCTTTGTACTTACGATCTTGTATCCACTGACTGTCCTGTTAGATTAATGCAATAAATTTCATTCACTCCGCATACTCAATCCTATAGACACCCTTTTAATCCTTCAATCACAGACATAACTCGATTTTACAAAACAGTCAAGAGTATTCAACCCCACTTCATTTAAAAATCCCAATACACCATTACAACACTGACTTCAGCAACGATTGCCTCAATCTTCCCAAAACTCTACGAAGAAGAAAAATCCAAATTCTATGTCTTTCCTTCCTCGACCCGAAGCATGAAGCTCCTCGCTCTAATTCCCTTGATCTTCCAAACCCTCCAATGAAAACCGAACTGGTAACCTTCCAAAAGCTTGAAAAACTCGCTCCCCCCCCCGATTCCCCCCTAACCTTATCCTCTGAATTTCTTCAATCTTCCATCTTAGATCCGGAATTGGCTCCCACCGTCAGAGCTTAGATCGGAAATTGGCTCACGTCCTCAAGGCCTTCTCCTCCGTTTTTACTTTTAAGAGATCCATTTACCGTAAACAACGTTCCCTGAAACGGCACAGAGAACAGGACGGCCCGAAATAGAATCGAAACCCCGTAATCGGGACCACATTGAGTCGCCCGACCAATTCAGGTCCCATATTGAGTAAGATGCCCGTAGTAACCTGGATGCTCGCGTAATTGGGTCAAATTGGTCTTCGTGTCAGACTGGCTGAGGCCCGTAGTAAGACCTGGATTTTCCCGTAACTAGACTGCATTGGGTTGCCCCATCAATACAGGTCTCATATTAGGTAAGAGGACCCGGATTGGATTCTTGAAATTGGATCCAATTGGCTCTTCAAACCCGTCGTGTGAATTGGTCCTTCTCATCCTGCTAACTCGTTATTAGAATCGAATGGAGTATTTCAGTATGCCCCGGCTGACTGTAACGGGGTGACTGAACCTGACCACTCAGTATTTGCGCTGGAGTTTGTCGATGCTCCCAATATTCGAGGTAACTGAATATTAATAAAATTCCCCTTCTTTTTTTTATTTTTTATTTTTATTTATTTTTTATTTTCACTGTATACTCGTGTTACAACACGACAGCGCGTAAACCAAGTCTTGGAGCAATATTTAAGGTGTACTATCAACTACCAACAAGATGATTGGACAACCTTTCTGCCATTGGCAGAGTTTGCTTATAATAATACGGTACATTCTTCCACGCAACAAACACCTTTCTTTGCCAATTATGGCTATCAACCACGACTTGATACTTTTGATTTTTTAAAAGTTGATAATCCTGCAGCAGAAGATATGGCAAATCGGTTGTCAGAGTTACATGCAATAATGAAGACGCAATTGAAGGAAGCTCAAGAATGACAGAAGATAAACGCAGATCTATATCGTAAGGAGCAACCACAAATCAACGTGGGTGATAAGGTATGGCTACTTCGTCACAATATCAAGACTACTCGACCTTGTGACAAGTTGGACTATCGTAGGCTTGGCCCCTTTTTCTGTTTCTGAACAGATCAACTCAGTTGCATATCGGTTACATCTACCGGAGTCAATGAAGATCCATCTTGTATTTCACGTGTCTCTTCTTGAACCATATAAGACAGTGGATATACAAGGAAGAAGACAAATGCCACCGCCTCCTATAGAAGTAGATAATAATGAAGAATTTGAGGTGGAAGAGATATTAGACTCAAGGCGGCGCCGAAATAAGCTGGAATATCTTGTTCATTGGCGCGGATATGATATTAGTGAACGCACATGGGAGCCATCCAGGAATCTAGGAAATGCATCAGCTAAAGTCAAAGTTTTTTATCAACGACATCCATCAAAACCAAGATGAAAATCTCTCTTATAAAAGAGACAAGATTGAGGCAAGATAACATTCAATTTTCTATCCTTGTTTGTAATTTCTTTGCATTTGTGATGCTAATTAGATCGAGAGCCAACAACCAACGGATTCAACTCAAGAACCTTTGTTTGTTGACCTGCCGGACGAGACATTACGATTGTCACAACCTTCAAGACGACGCAATCGAGATGAAGATCTTCAAGAACGACATGTTCTTCCTCGAATAGATGGTGAGATACAACGCGTTTGGTATCACGATTTGGGAAGGGACTCTCGATGTTTGGTGATTTTGCTAGAGGTAGGAACAACTCCTGATGGTGTTCCAAATATTCTATTCGAAGGAAGTTACGAAGGCCTCAACAATGATAGAATAACTGGGTGGTCTTCCCGCCCTGGTATGGGACACTACCGATGGTTGAGAGGCCCTATCAATCATCTTCGAAGAGAACAGAGATCAGAGTATGTGGCGAATACAATTTGTCGCATCATAGATTTCCCCAATATATGATGACCGCTCCTTGTGGAACTCGTCTCTAGAAGGGGGGGGTAATGTCACGGCCATAATCATGTAAGCTAATAATTACTTATAGAAATAGGTAGAAGTAAGTAAAAGTAGATAAAAGTAAGTTAATTCTATAATATTTAATATAGAAGCTTCCTAGAAACTTCCTAGACGCTGCTTTGACTTCATAGGTGTCTTTAATTGACTTTTTGGATTAGAAACATGGTCAACAAGTTGGCCATGTGCCACACATGTTGTTAGCTTGAAGATCAAGCTAACTATGTGGCCCACACGTAGAAAAACTTGCCTTGTAAGTCAAGGCATGTGTCCTACAAAGTCAACACATATTGGAGGTCCTATAGAACGTCGCCACGTAGCCCCTAGTTAGATAGTATATATAGAGACAAGAGTGAAGGCTTCTTCACTCTTGTCAACTCCTTTCTTGCTTCTAGTCCAGGTTCAAGAGTCTTTAGTTTCTTGTCTTGTGGCAATAGCCATTCCAGTTTCCTTTTAATATACCTACTTGTTTATACTTTGACTTATTATATCGAGATAGCCTTTTGGTGTATATTTTCTCTCATCGAGTCTTTGTCCTTGACATATCCACACCAATGAACAAGATATTCAAACATATTTCAGCATCGCCTTGAGTCTAAGACTTCTTCTACCTCAAATTATTAATTATTATCTATTTTTATAGAAAGAGGTGGCATTTGTCTTCTTCCCAAAATATTCACTGTCTTATACGGCTTAAGAAGGAACATGTGAATTATAAGGTAGATTTTCATAGACTTTGATAGATGTAATCGATAAGCAACAGGATTGATTTTTTTACAAATAGAAAAAAGATCTCAGCCTACGATAATCAAACTTATTACAAGAACGAGTAGTCCTAATATTGTGACAAAGTAACCATACCTTATCATCTATGTTGAATTGTGGTTGCTCCTTGCGATAGGCATCCGCGTTGGTCTTTTGCCATCTTTGAGCTTCTTTTAATTGTATCTTCATTGTTGCATGTAGCTCTGACAAATGATTTGCTAAATCTTCTGCCAGAGGATTATCAACTTTTGAAAAGTCAAAAGTATCAAGTTGTGGATGATAACTATAATTAATAAAGAAAGATATTTATTGAGTAGAAGAATGTACTGAATTATTGTATGCAAACTTTGCCAATGGCAAATGAGTTGTCAAACCATCTTCATGATAATTGATAGTACACCTAAAATATTGTTTCAAAATTTGGTTCATCCATTCTACTTGCCCATTAGTTTGAAAGTGAAAAGTCAAAGAAAGCTTTATGTCCATCGATAGAATCTTGAATAAGGTTCTTTTAAATCTTGATACAAATTCAGTCCCCCTATTTGATATAATATCCTCTGGCAATCCATGATAGCGATAGATATTTTTAATAAAAAGCTTAATTATTTCTTCACTTGAAATAGATTTTGTATATAGTATAAAATGTGCCATTTTGGTGAAGTAATCTGTAATTATGAATATGGAATCATGTGAACCTAAGATTGGAAGATCCATGATAAAATCCATAGAAACAATAGACCATGTTTGTTTTAAAATAGATAGCAGTTGAAGTAGTCAAAAAGGTCTATGGCGAGGAGTTTTGGATCTTGAACAAGTATCATACCATTACATAAAGTCTTTTATCGCCTTCCATATTTGCGACCACCAAAAATCTCTAGATATAAGTTCTAAAGTCTTATTGTATCCAAAATGTCCTACTGCTAGAAAGTCATGACGTACTTGAAAAATACATAAACATGCTTCTCTTTCTGGAATATATAGGCATCCTTCAAAATAAAGAAGGTTGTTCTTGAACTCAAACTTTGAAATATTATGAAACTTAAAAGAAAGATTTTTGATATTATGAACAAGAGGATCAAAAGACATACTTAATTGGATTTGCTTGATAAAAGTTGAATCAATAGTCAATGTTGATTTTATTGCTTGAAGATGAAAATACTTGGATTTCAAGAGAATCATTCTTTATTAATCAAAAGATGTATCTCTTTCTTTTGGTGCAAGAAAATGACATCTAGAAATGGCATCTAATAGACTTTGTTATTTTTTATGTTGATAAGTAATCTTAAAATTGAATCTAGATCAAGACATGTTCTAACAGGCTTAATAATCATTCAAAATACGTATTGATATGAAGTACTCAAGGTTCTTATGATCCATATATATGATAATTAGACTTGAAGCATCTTCTAGATAATAACAACATTCTTGAAATGAATCCACAATTGCAAAGAGCTCTTTATCATGGATCTCATAATTAATTTCAGTTGCTAAAAATTTCATGGAATAAAAAGCTACTAGATGGAATTTATTATATGTTTCTATTTATGACAACACAGCACCTATAGCAAAGTCTAACGTATCTATTTTTATAAAAAATACCTTGAAAAAGTTGATGCGATACAAGATTGGTACAAAAATAATTTTTTTTTAAAGCATCAAATGATGCTTTTGTTTCTTTATTCTACTTAATTTTATCTTTACAAGTCAAACATGAAAGTTGAGCTATAGAGTGAAAAAAGTTCTTGATGAAAATTCTATAGTAATTAGTAAAGCTTAAAAAATATTACACATCTCATACTGTTCTTGGAATCTTCCAATGTATAATAGGTTGGACCTTCTAGGGATCCATCATAAGGCCTTTGTTGAAAATGATGTATCCTAAAAATTCAACTTGAGTAATGTAGAATACACACTTTTCTAACTTGACATATAATCCTACATCTCTAAGTTTTTGTAGTACATGATGGACATGAAGTTCATGTTCTTTTGTATTATTAGAATAGATTAAAATATCGTTTGAATAACAAATGACAAAATCATCTAAAAATTCATAAAAATAATCATTCATAAGATGTTGAAAAGCAATTGATGCATTCGTGAGTCCAAAAGGTATGATATTATATTCAAAATATCCATACCTAGTTCAAATAGTAATCTTCCATTCATTTCTTTTGATACGAATTAAGTTGTATGCTCCTTGTAGATGTATTTTGGTATAGATCTTTGTTTGATTGAATTGGTCAAGAAGTCCTAAAATCGAAGGCAAAAGATACCTATTCTTGATAGTGATCTCATTGAGTCCTCGATAATTCACACACATCCGCAAAGATTCATCTTTCTTCTTCACAAATAAGATAGGAGCTCCAATTGGAAATTTAGAATGGCATATGAAGTGTCTTGCCAAGTTTTCATCAATGAATTCTTTTAATAGAGCCAATTCATTGTATGATAAGCTATAGATTGGTCTAAATGGTGGTTGAGCTGCGTCTTGTAAATCAATTGAACAATCATAAGATCGATGCTTTGGAAGAATATCTGTATTTTTTTTAAAAAAAACATCTTGAAATTCTTCATATTTACCAGGAATACCACTTGACATTTTTTCACCATTAGAAATAGGTATAGCATATATTACAAAAGATGATCCTTCTTTTGTAGCATGCATAAAAGCTCTTGTACCTACCAGTAAAGGTTTGGAAGTACTAGACTTTTGTACTTCTACTTCACTAATTCAATCTTGGATTATACTATTAGAAAAGTTAAGGTTACGAGAAATCTAATCTATTTAAGGATTATATTTTTTTAGCCACAATAATCCTAAAATAACCAAATTAGAGAGAGATCTTATTAAATTAAATACTACTAAGCTTTTATGATCTTTAATTATTATATCTAAAGGAAAAATCTCATGAATATTATTTTTAGAAGACAACGAACAACCATCTATGACTTCCACATGTATGGATTTAATTTTTTGGCTAAATGTATTTTTTGATTTTTGACAAAATCTTTATCTATAAAAGAAGCTGAGGCTTTTGAATCTAATAAGGTAAGGACTTTGTGATTTTTAGGTCCTAAATGTACATCTATTGTAAAAAAAAGTAAGGATTTTGAAGAAAAAATAAGACCTTTACTGGGTGTTGCACATGATTCTAGCCACATAGTCCCTATTGTAGCAGGAAAAAACTCATTTTTTGACACATTATCTTCTTTGATAATTGTGCTCTTCATTTTATAATTGCGTTGCTTCTTAGGAAAATATTGAGCAATGTATTTAGCTTCTCTATAATATAAATACAAACCCTCTTTGTAATGTTGAGTCTTTTTTTGCTCTATGAGAATTTTAAAATATATGGTATCAATTTGCATTGGTTCTAGCCTTAATGAATACATTTCAAAAAACTTGAAAGCTACTGCCATTACTTGACTTGTTCCTCTTTAACCAAGTCTTTGTTCTTGATGCCTTTGAAATAATTGATTGTTGCATGCAATGGCTTAAGCAAAAATTATTCCAAAGATTCTATTTTTGATATTATTAATAATAAATCTTTAACACTATCTTTTAATCCAAATCAAAATTGATTGATGACTGCTTTGATATTCCAGTCCATATCACAAGCAAGGTTTTGGAATTCAACAGCATATGTGGTCACTCATCATGATCCTTATTGTAAAGATAAGAGTTTAGTCTTTGCTACTCATTCTTAATCACTTTCTTTGAATGTCACTGTAAAAACTTCTAGGAATGAATTCAAATCATAAAGAAGTTACAAATTTTTTTCCATTAAAGATGCAAACCAAAAGATAGCACTTCCTGATAGAAGTGTGCATATAAATTTAACTTGAGTAAATCCATGAGGATATTGAAAAGAATATAATCTTAAATAGAGCTTGATTTGTTGCAAAAATCCTCAAAATTTTGATCTTATTCCATCAAACTTCTAAGGCATACTAATCCTTATCCCTGTCATACTTGTAGAAGTAAAACTCCCTAGATTTGGTTGTGAGGTCGATCTATTTACTTCCTTCAATTGCTCAACTTTTTACTGTAGACTCTGAACTTCTTTTATAAGTGTAGGCATAGTACCTACATGATTTATGTTTGAAATATGTAAGATTTTCACTCTAAGAGTATTGATAAGTTCACAAAGATCTACAATAATTACAAATCTATTTTCACTTGTGCTAGATGTAGCATCCATAATCTTTCCTTCTATAGGCAACTCAAATAAATCTAGAAAGTTAAATTAGAGGAAGGTAATCTGCAACCTCTAATAAAAATTTCTACAAAAAAGGATAATCCACTCTCTTTAAAAAAAGATGAATGTTAAAAAATAATTTTTTTTTGTTTAAAAGATGGATAGTCCACAACCTTTAAAATATAATAATAGAAGTGGAATAATCTACTCACTCCTAAAACAAGATAAAAATAGTATGTTAATACTCTTATCAAATTATTAGAGACATGAATCTTAAAAAAAGAGAATCTTTGATATACTCTTGTAGTAGTGAAGAGAATTAGAAAGTCACTCAAAAGATAATGTAATATCAACTAGAATGGATATTGCCAAAAAAACAAGAAGACTAGAAAGTCTTAAAACAAGACTAAAGACTCGAATGGCATTGGCAAGAGTGAAAAAGGCTTCACTCTTGCCTCCATATATACTCTTAATTAGGAGCTACATGGCGATGTCTTTTAGGACCTCCAAAATATATTGACTTTGCTAGTCACATGTCTTAACTTGCAAGGCAAGTTAATTATATATGCGTTACATAGTAAGCTTGTTCTACAAGCTATTATGCAGAGTTAACTTGTTTCAGAAGCTACCAACATGTGGTTAACTTTTTGGCCAAGTTTTTGACTTATAAATATATCTAAAGTCAAAATCGCATCTATAAAGCTTTTAAGAAGCTTTACTAAAAGACTTTATGAAATTAATCTATATTTATCTATTTATATCTACTCATATAAGTACTTGTTGAAGTAAATATATATATATTTGTCATATTAAGTTAAGTTGATGCATCACAAGCATCAACTTCTTCAATTGCTCTTGCGTTTGTACTGTAATATTTTTTATTTAAATAAACTTTGCCCTAATAATACTCAAAAAATTATCTAATACTACTCAAGACAAGTAAAAAAAAGACTTGGGGATAAAGAAAATACTAAGAACAATATCAATTTAGAAGAGGATAATCTATAAATTCTAATAGCCTTATGTCTTATCATGAGAAAGGGGTAATCCACTCTTAATCAAGATAAGACAAAGCTCTGATATCGTAAGTATACTCTTGTCAATTTGTCAATGACATGAACTAAAATATGATGCAAGAATCAATGAAATTTGTGTCAAAGAAAAAGTGACAAAATAAAAATAAGGAAGTACGTATATTAAAAAGAAACTGGAATGGCTTATTGCCAAAAGACAAGAAAACTTGAGACTCTTGAAATTGGACTAGAAGTAAAAAAGGAGTTGACAAGAATGAAGAGGGCTTCACTCTTGTCTCCATATATACTATCTAACTAGGAGCTACGTGATAATGTTCTATAGGACCTCAAATATGTGTTGACTTTGTAGGATACATGCCTTGACTTACAAGGCAAGTTTTTCTATGTATAGGCTACATAATTAGCTTGATCTTCAAACTAACAATATGTGTAATATATGATTAACTTGTTGACCATGTTTCTAATCCAAAAAGTCAACTATAGATACCTTTAAAGTCAAAGTAGCATCTATAAAGCTTCTATAGAAGATATCATAGAATTAACTTACTTTTACCTACTTTTATTTAATTCTACCTATTTATACAAGTAATTATTGGCTTACATGTGTATGTCCGTGATAATTTGTGCAGCTAAAATCATGTGCAATACCTAGTAAAGGTCCTATTTTTTCTCAGATCTCTCTCCTTGTTTTATAATAAATGTGTATTTATAACCTAAAAATAATAAAATCTTTATATCATTAGATTTAAGAGTCTTAACTTGTTGTATAGAAGAAGACTTTGTCAAGAATCAAGAAATATCTTTAGTGAAAGAAATTAAATCCATATATATAGAAGTCATAGATAGTCATTTGCTCAAAGAATTATAAAATATAATTTGCTACATTTTAAATTTTTTCAATATATGATGACTGCTCCCACTGGAACTTATTCCTAAAAAAGGTGTTGCAAATATATATCTACTGTAATTATTACTTAGCTAATATAAATATGTAGAAATAAATAAAAATAGATTAATTTTATAATACTTTCTAGAAAAGCTTCTTAAAAGCTTTTTAGATGTTGTTTTGACTTTACATGTGTTTATAGTTGATTGATAGATTAGAAACTTGGTCAACAAGCTAACCACATGCCACATGTATTGGTAGCTTATTGAATAAGCTAATTATATGGCATCTATATAGAAAACTTATCTTACAAGTTAAAATATATGTCATGCAAAGTCAACATGTTTTTAGAGGTCCTATAGAATATCACCACATAAATCCATAATAGATAGTATACATAGACGTAAAAATAAAGCCTTCTTTACTCTTGTCAATTTTTTTTTGCTTTTAGTCTAGTTTCGAGAGTCTCTTGTTTTCTTATCTTTTGGCAATAGCCATTTTAATTTATTTTTTAATATACATACTTTTTAATTTCTATTTTTTCATATTTTTTTGAGAGCATCTCTGTTATTTATTTGCTTTGATTGAATTCTTATCTTTGATAGATTGATAAGAATATATTTATAATATTAGAATTTTGTCTTTTTTTTATTTTTTTATTAAGGATAGATTATTCCTTTCTTTTCATAAGACTTAAGCATATTAGGAGTTTTAAATTACTTTCTTCTAAATTCATATTGTTAAGAATATTTTTTTTATTTTAAATTCTTTTTTCTATTTTTTTCAAGCAATAGTAGACATCTTTCCCTCTTTAAGTATTATTATAGTAAAGCTTCTTAAAATAAAAAATACAATGGTATAAATTTAAGAATAATTGAGAGAGTTAATGCTTGTAATGTATCAACTTAATTTGTTACTACAAGAAGCAACAAGAATAGTAGGGAGCAAAGATATTGAGATGATTGAAGCTGCTTCAATATTTGTATAAAATCGTATCCCTTCTCTTGTGGTGGAACACTCTTCTAGTATTAGAGAACCAAAGGTTGCACTACTTAAGAAGTTTAATGGCATAAGATTTAAGTTTCAAGGATTTATCAAGTACAACGTGTCATTGAACTTCAATCCCAAAGCTATTCAATTCTAGCATCACAAGTTAGATTTATTGGTACATTCCTTTTAGATTTAATACTATCATGGTTTTCATCTTTTTTTGAATGATAAGATCCAATATTAGATAATTTGGAGGCTTTTTTAATAGAATTTTGATCCATGTATGAAAAACATAATATTATTTATATTGCAATCAATAATATCTATATTTTCCAATAAGGCTATTAATTGATAATATTATATGCTTTACAATTTTGACAACTTGTAATCGATATTAAGTAGAATGATGTTATATTTGTTAGCCAATTTTTTTATAAATTACAATATGAGGTAAAAAAATTGATGTTCAACTTACTTAATCCACAAACATTAGATTAAGCAATTGACTTTGTTGTGAGATGTGACAATTGACTTTTTGAATTTCGATGTGAGAATCATACAAGTGCACCTTAACATTGCATATTACGTAAAGTCTTGATTAAGAATGCACTAGGCATGTAGCTATAGAAGATAGAAGAAAATTTATGACAATAAGATCTTAACAACTCTAATATAATCTTATATAAACTCCAATTAAACCTCAATAATGTTAATCAAGCTTTAATTAAATCCAAAAAAAATCTTAACAAAATTATAAAAATAAATCTTAATCAAATCTTATTTCAATCTTAATTAAAATCCTAATGGTTTTTAACTAAAGCTTAGAGAAATCTTAAATCCTAAATCAAATCCTACATAAATCTTAAATCGTAAACTAAATCTTTGATAAATCCTAAATCCTAAATCAAATCCTAGATAAATCCTAAGGAAGATTAGAATCCCAATATCTATTGATTAAATCATTGATCTTGCTTCAAATTTTATATAATTTTTAATCTCTTAATTAATAACTAGTATAACAAATTTGAAGATAATTGCATTTATCAAATGGAAGAAAAATCCTAAAATCTATTCGAGTATTGATTGGCCTCCTACTCCAATCCAAAATTTAAACTTTTAGTGCCAATATCTTTCATTTGAACCATTGATATTTTCTCAAAATTTATTTAAAATGTTGAAAATCAAGTCTAGTTTCTATATAAAAAACTTACACTTCAATCCAATTAAAAAATTGCTAAAGATCTTAAACATATTCACTGACACTCAAATGCCAATTTCTTAGACTTGAATCCACAAAAACTTTCATATTTTTTTTAATCATTTGATTGATCTTAAATTCACAATCCTTTATTAAATACAACTATATCAACTAACTTAAAAAATTACATTTATAGATCTATTATAAATCTTCCAAAATTATCTAAAAAAAAATCCTATTTTATTTCACAAAAATCTAAGTCATCTGAAACAACTTCGACTTTGTAAAGCTCTTACAAAGTCATTAAAAATCCAAATCATACAAAATCAATGCTCATAAAAATTTTATTAAGTTTGTTGCATTTTCTATTCTTTGATCTTCTAAAGAACCTCCAAAGTTACTATAGATGCATGGTTTTATGCCTTAGGATGTGATTTTGATTTAGATTGATATTTGGTCCTCTCTGGGTATTAATTCTTGGCTTCTTGAAGTAATTTTTGCTAAAATCTACTCTTAATTCTCTTCTACAAATGCATATATCATTTTATTTTCTAGTCTACTTTGTTTTGTATTATTTATGGCCCTACAAAGTAAATAGAAGTCTGTTTTGTAAAAAGTAATAATAGTTCTCTTTAATTTTATTATCTTTTCGACTATTACCCATTTTTTAAAATATGTTTTATAATATTTCATAGTAAGATATTTTATAATATAATATTTTCTTATCTCTTTCATTTGTTAGGCATAATACTTCACAACAATATTATTATAATTCAATAATAATGCTGACGTCTTTTCAATACACACATTTTGAAATAGAGGATATGTAAATTTATGCAATACATTTCAAATCTTTTATTGAGCAAGAGACGACTTGTTGTTGTTAGGAAGGATTGTGCTTTTATTGTAGACAACCTAAACACACTAGTCAACATTGCTCAAAGAAGTTACATAATGACAAAATGAGGAGTATGACTCTCAAAGTATATAGTATGTCAAAAAACAAGTTTCTCCAACTACAATAGGAACCGTGCGATTGGGATCTTGCACAATACCTAATAAATGTCCTATTCTCTCCTTAGAATTTTTTTTTTTTTTTTTTTTTTTTTACAATAAATATCATTTTAGGACCTAAATATTACAAAGCATTTGCCTTGTTAGATTCAAGAGTCTCAACGTGTTTCTTAGATGAAGAATTTGCTAAAAGATATAGTATACCATTAGTGAAGAAAACTAAATTTGTTCACATAGAAATCATAGATGGTGGTCCATTTTTTTTAAGAAATATTACTCATGAATTATTTTCTATAAAAGTAATAACTTATAGTCCTAATAGCTTTGTAATATTTAATATCATAAGTTGTCTTTCTAATTCAAATATTTTAGATTTATCATGGCTAAAAGAATATAAATAAAAAATAAATTAGATTTTTATAGTCTTGACGTTTTTAAAAGGATAATTAAGAGTATAGTTGATCAAGTAAAAAGTTATAAATCTAGTACAATTAAACCTATATCTATAAATAAAAAAGTTTTTTTACATGTTACATAAGAAAGATTATCTTATGTCATTTATGTCGTATATGTTTCTAATAGTAGAAAGGCTTCAAGTGGCATTCTAAGCTAATATTAAGATTTTAAAGATATATTGGAGAAAAAAAATATAGATATTCTACTAAAACATTGTCTCTATAATTATTCAATTGACCTTCAATAAATAATTCAACCACTATTTGGACCAATTTATAGTATATTACAACATGAATTAGGTGAATTCAAGTAATATATTGAAGAAAATCTAGCCAAGAACTTCATATGCCATTCCAAATCTCCAATAGGAGCTCAAATTTTATTTATGAAGAAAAAAAAATAGATTATTGCAAATGTGTGTTGATTATTGAAGATTAAATAAAATTACTATTAAGAATAGGTATCCACTACTTTTGATATCAATACTTTTTGATCAATTGAATCAAGCTGAGATCTATACAAAAATATATCTATACGAAAATACAACATCATGTCTTTTGGACTTATAAATGCACCAACAATTTTTCAATATTTAATGAATGATATTTTAAAGTATTTTTAGATGACTTTTTTGTCTTTTTTCTAAATAATATCTTAATCTATTCTACAAATACAAAAGAATATGAACTTCATATTTATCATATATTACAAAAATTAAGAGATACAAGACTCTATGCCAAGATAGAAAAATATATATTCTACACTACTCGTGTTGACTTTTTAGGATACATCATTTCAAATGATTGAACTTATGATAGATCCTAAGAAAGCTCAAATTATTATAGATTGAGAGATCTCAAAAATGATAAGAGATGTTTAATTTTTTTTAGAATTTGCTAACTACTATCAAATCTTCATTAAAAACTTCTCTCAAGTTACAGCTCCACTTACACATTTGACTTATAAAGACCATCACAAATGAAAATAGATGATAAACTTCATGTAATAATTTTTTATTCAAGAAAATTTTTAGTAGCCAAGATCAACTACAAGATTCACAATAAAGATTTTTTTTGTAATTATGGATTTATTTCAAGAATGATGCCATTATCTAAAAGATATTTAATCCAATCACTATTTATACAAACCTCAAGAAAATTAAATATATCATATCAAGATGTACTTTGAATCGTCGCCAAGCTTGTTGGAGCATGTCTTTGTCAAGATTTTATTTTAAGATTACTTCTCAACCTAAAAAATAATAAGGTCTATTAAACATCTTTTCTAAATATTTTTTATCTTGCACTTAAAGAAAGAGATGCATCTTTTGATCAACAAAGAATATTTTTTTAAAAAAATCAAAGCATTTTCATCTTTGAGTAATAAAATAAATATTTATTATTGATTTAAGTCTTGTCAAACAAATTCAATCAAATATATCTTCTAACTGACTTGTTTATGATATCAAGAACCCTTCTTTTAAGTCTTAAAATGCTTCTAAGTTCAAGTTCAAAAATAACCTACTCTATTTTAAACAATGCCTATATATTCCAAAAGGAGAAGCTTGTTTATGTGTTCTTCAAGCATATTATGACTTTCCAATGGCCAGACATTTTAGATACAACAAGACTTTAGAACTTATATCTAAAGATTTTTAGTGGCCATAAATGTTAAAGGTAGTGAAAGACTTTTTTTAATCATGTGATATTTGTTGAAGGTCAAAACTCCTTACCATTGAATCTATAGATTTTTCCAACCATCATTCATTCCAAAACAATCAATCTTTTATTTCTGTAGATTTTATTATGGAACTTGCAATCTCAAGTTCTTATGACTTAATATTCGTGATAATAGATCATTTCTCCAAGATAGCACGTTTTGTACCATGTACAAAATCTATCACTAGTGAAGAAATAGCCAAGCTTTTCTTTAACAATATCTATTACTACCATGGATTGCCTAAGGATAATATATCAAATAAGAAAATTCAATTTATATCAAGATTTTGGAGAATATTTTTTAATTTTTTTAAAAGTAGACATAAAATTATCTTTGACTTTGTATCCTTAAATTGATAAAAAAAATATGTAAATTAAGTTTTAGAGAAGTATTTGAGGTATACCATCAACTATCAATAAGATGATTGGATAACACTTTTACAATTGACAAAGTTTGCATATAATAACATGGTACATTCTTCTATGGAATAAATACTTTTTTTTGCTATTATGGTTATCATCCATGACTTGATGCTTTTGAATTTTCAAAATTTGCTAATCCTATAACAAAAGATTTGAAAAAACATTTATCTAAGCTACATACAATAATGAAGGCATGACTAAAAGAAGCTCAAAAATAACAAAAGATCAACATGGATGCTTATTACAAAGAACATCATTTCTATGTTGGAGATAAGGTATGGTTATTTTGTCATAATATTAAATTATTATTTTTTTATAACAAGTTGGATTATTATAAACTTGGACCATTTTCTATTTGTGAATAAATAAATGTAGTTGCTTATCAATTATAACTATTGAAGTCTATGAAAATCTATTCTGTATTTCACATATCTTTTAGAGCTATATTAGACAATGAATATCCCAAGAAGAAGACAAATACCACCGCCTTCTATAAAAGTAGATAATAATTAAGAATTTGATGTAGCAAAATTTTTAGACTCAAGGTGGTGCCAACATAGGTTGGAATATCTTATTGATTGATATGGATATAATATTAACAAATGTAGATGGAAGCTATCAAAAAATCTTACAAATACAATAAAAAAGATTAAAGCTTTCTATCAATGACATCCATCAAAATAAAGATAAAGGATAGCAAACCTTTATTATAAAAGAAACACAATTTAAGAAAGATTGTATTCTATCTTCTATCCTTGTTTGTAGTTTTTATATAATTATAGTATTAAGAAGATAGAAAATCAACAGCTAGCGGATTTAAATCAAGAGCCATCATTTATTAACTTATTAAATAAGATATTGCAATTATCATAGCCTTCAAGACAATTTAATAGTAATGAAGACCTTTAAAAATAATATATTTTTTTTTAAATAGATGGTAAGATATAACACATTGATATCATGACTTGAGAAGAGACTCTTGATATTTGGTGATTTTATTGGAGGTAGAAGTGACTCATGATGGTGTTACAAATGTTTTGTTTGAAGGAAGTTATGAAGATTTTAATAATAATTAAATAACATGGTGGTCTTTCTATCTTAGAATGGGATATTATCAATGGTTGAAAGGACCTATCAACTATCTTTGAAGGAAACAAAGATGAGAGTATGTAGCAAATATAATTTATTGGATCTTAAACATCTTCAAAATGTGATCATTTCTCCTTGAAGAACGTGTCCTTAAAAGGAGAGATAATGTCACAGATTCATATTTATTATAATTTTTATCAAGGTAATATGAATAAATAAAAATAGATAAAAATAAGTTAATTTTATAATACCTTTTAGAAAAGCTTTTTAAAAGCTTTTTAGACATTTTTTTGACTTTACATGTATTTGTAGTTGATAAATAGGTTAGAAATTTGATTAATAAGCCAACCACATGCCACATATATTGATAGCTTGTGAAACAAGCTAATTATGTAGCACCCATATAGAAAACTTACCTTGTAAGTTAAGATACATGTCATACAAAGTCAACACAGTTTTGGAGGTCCTATAGAATAATGCTACATAGATCCTAGGTAGATAGTATATATATAGGTAAGAGTGAAGCCTTCTTCACTCTTGTCAATTCTTTTCTTATTTTTAGTCTAGTTTCAGAAGTCTTTAGTTTCCTTGTCTTTTGGCAATAGTCATTCCAATTTTCTTTTTAATATATCTACTTTTCTATTTTTATTTTGTCATATTTTTTTGAGAGAGTTTCTCTTATTTAATTACTTTCATGAAGTTCTTGTCCTTGATAGAGTAATATTATTATAGACATATATATTTACTCTTATATTTATTTATATAATTAAATAGAAATAGATAAAAGTAGATTTATTTCAAAATATATTCTAGAGAAGCTTTCTAAAAAGTTCATAAACACTACTTTGACTTTACATGTATTTGTAATTGATAAGTAGGTTAAAAACTTGATCAATAAGTTAACAATGTATTGATAGCTTGTAGAACAAACTAACTATGTGGTGCACATATAAGAAACTTGCCTTGTAAGTTAAAATATGTGTCTTGCAATGTCTACACATTTAAGAGGTCTAAGAAGACATTGCTATGTAGCTTCTAGTTAAGAGTATAAATGGAGGCTAAAATGAAGCCTTCTTCACTCTTGTTAATATCTTTCTAGTCCTTAGTCTTTTTTTAAAACTTTCTATTCTTCTTGTTTTTAGCAATAGTCATTCTACTTTAATACTATATTATCTATGAGTAATTTTGAGTATTTTTGAGTGTCTCAAGAATGTATTGATATTTTAGTTATTTGAGGTTCATATCCTTGACAATTGGTTATGAATGAGCAATCAAAAATAAAGTTTTCATAATTTTTTTAAAAAAATTGTGTATTGATAAGTAATAAGAAGATTATAATTCTATATGAATTTTTAAAAGATATTGCAACAATAAGAGCTACTTTTGCATTAAATTTAGAATTTTTTAGAATATAAAAAACATTATTATAATATTTTTTATAGTTTAAGAAGCCATACAAGATAAAAATCAATATAAATAAAGAAAATAATTGATAAAAAATAGAGTTTTTTTAATAAGTATAAGATATAAGATCTTTTTGGAATTAATTGAAATAATTCATAAAATAGTTATAAATAGTTATAAATAAATATGTAAATACATAAAAATATAAATAATAAAAATATAATACTAAAAAAAATTATAGGACTAATATAGTAGTAAAAAGTTATTTTTAAAAATAAGATATTAATCTGAATATTTTTTAAATTTTTATGTAGTTAGTATAATTATTTTTCATGATTTAAGGCAATGTTGAAATTATTAAAACTATGCCATTTGTTTTTTCTAATTTAATGCATATGAAATATGGTACTCTTGTTTGTTGTCAATAATTTTTTTTATGGGAATTTCATAATGAAAGAGGAGAGAAGGGAGAAAAGAAGGATGTTTTTCATTTCATTATTAGCAAGGGAAGTGAGAAAAATGCCATTGTAGGACAATATATGCTCTATTTGGTGGACATATATGATATCACAAATACAATCTTTAAAGATTTTAGGAACTCAAATATTTAGTTTAATAAATTTCTAATTATAAATATACTCGAATTTTAGTACGTTAATTCTAATTTGAGTTAGTTTTTTAATGATTGTGATTTAGTTTCAAATTTCAAACAATACATAACTAAAAAAATAAAGTTAGATTAAAAAATCTTGAAACCTATGCTCTTAAATGTATAAAAAAAATTTAGATATATGAAATATCGTTACAAAAGTATTATCTCTTTTTGCATGTAGAAATAAAATATATAATGAAATATTATTTCTTCATTTATCATGTCTAATCTAAATAATTTTTTTTCAAAGAACTATTATCATAATATTAATTAAGCTTTGATATGTATGATTTTTTGGTTTATATTATAAAATTAAATATTAATAAGAAATAAAAAAATATTATATGTAGTATTTTTTTAAATATAAATTATTTTTTATTTTAAATCCCAAAATTATACATACATATATATATATATATATATAGCGAGAGAGAGAGAGAGAGAGAGAGAGAGAGAGAGAATACATCAAATTAAAGAAGTATGTATATTTTCAGGAATTAGTTCTTGCTATTCCTTTCTTCTAAATAAATGTTTCGAGACATCCCTCTACAAAAAAACAAATAAAAGTAGGTTTGTGACCTATGTACCATATATGCATTGATTATCTAATATCTACCTATTGTCTATATGTTGTTCACTTGATGCCCATTCAATACTTGTCCATTGCTTGCAATCCCTTGTAGACAATTGTTGATCTCAATCTTAATAAACAGGTATAGTTTGGCAAATTATAAAAAACCATCTAGGATTAAGTATTGATGAAATAGTTTTTTTAAAATAAATATAATATCTTAAAATTTTATATGTATTCCTATTTATACTATATATAACATACTATATATATATATATATATATATATATATATGATTCAAATAATATTTAAAATTTTAAATTATTTTTATATTTTATAGATTTTAAATAAAAAGAAAATATTTAATAAATATATTTTTAGTTTTGTGTAAATTTCTAAATTATTAAACAAAAAAATAAAATTATTTATAAATTTCTTTATTATTATTATTTTTTATTTATTTTTAAAAAAATATTTCACTTTATGCTATATTAATATTAATAATTTTTTCTCAAATAATTTTTTTTGGTTAGTGTTTTTTGAAAGTACAAATAAAAATAAAACTTATTTAATCTTAAGAATTTAAAAATGTTTTATTGATTCTAAAGATTTGAGTTTATAGAAAAGATGAATTTGGTACTATAATTAATATTAATTTTTAGACATTCAAATATCAAATATGTATCTATATATATATATATATATATATATATATATATATATACTCAGATAAGCATATACATGCTACATTGCCTTTCATACTTGTACTTCTAGTCTAAGAAATAATTGGAATGAAATAAATTTAATTTTTACTCATTTGAGTTTTAAAGACAAAGAAAAACATAGAATAAGAAATGATGGATGGTAGTAAGAAGAGTAAATTTATTGTGTATAATAAAAATATAGTATTACTTATGGAAAAGGATACTAAATTACAACTTTTTTTCATTCTTGAATGCTCAAATACAATACATATAGATACAAGTAATACTATATTTTATACTATATATTATATTTGTATTATTTATATAATATTATATTTTATACTATAAATCATATTTGTATTATATATGTAATACTTTATTTTATACTAATATATAATAAAAATAATATATATAATACAAATATTTTATGTATAAGATACAAATACAATGACTCTTTATTTTATTTTTATTTAAAAAATATTTACAACATGTTTAATCATCTGAATTTAAATTACCTGAAAAATGATTTATAAAATGACATCAATTTTTTTTATAATGATTAATTTTAGCACTTTTGTTCTGATACAAATAATATCTCCTTGTGTTGTTTAAAAGTGTAAAAATGTATGTATATAAATACAAACTTATGTATATTTTTTGAAATTATAATTACATATTTTTCACTTTTAAAAGTTCTATGGTATTTATTAATACTATTTTCACATGAGCTATTAAAAACATATATCAATCCTTGGTATTCTTAGGCTTATTAATTTGAAAGTGTGATCCTGTTTACCATTTGTATTCTGTGTGTTTTTTTCTAATTAATGTGTGAGTGTCATTCAATCTCATTTAAAAAAATTAATATATTAAATTTTAGAATAATTTATTTTTCATTACATATATATATATATATATATATATATATATATAGTTAAGTCTTTTGAGGTAACAAAGTTCTATTAGTCTAAAAATATTTAAATAAAATTTCCGTCATTTGAGATTATATATATATATATATATATATATAGTCATAGTTATTAAAAAACCATTATTTTTTTGCAAGCATCTCACGTATATTAACCATAAAAAGCACGTCACAAATAAAACAAAGTATCAATTAGAGATTCTTTAGGACCGGGCAGCAGCGAAGCAACTGCCCCCAACCCGTGCACAACTGGGGATTCAACAACCATGTAGCCACAGCCACTGCCCGAGGTTGTGTGGATGGGCATCATAGAGTGGAGTAAAGGAAATAAACAATTGCCCTTTCAGGTACCATCAGATTACAATCCTAATCGCGCTTAATTACTTGCACTAATCCGTGAGGAAGTTTCGAGGAGCCTGGTTAATCAAGGAAGTTGGGCGCCACGCCAGTCCACGCTGGCATAGAAGATGTCCCCTCGACGGATCTAGACCACGAACCGTCGGCCGGTCGCAGCAGCCCGACCGGGCCTCGATATTCCGCACTGCAAAAATGTCGACCCGTTCGGTGCCTTCCACCCGGCCCTCGCTGTCAGACGAACGAAAAACATAGGGGAACGAGAGAGCGACGGAAATCGGCGACGATCGTGGGGAGATGGGGTGCGTAGCACAGAGGAGGCGGCTGCAGTGCAGTGCTGTGCTGTGCTTTCCTGCAGCAATATACCTCCGTTTGCACATCGTCCGTTGTTGCCTCTCTGCCTCCTACTCCTCCTCCTCCTCTTCCTGGTGCAGTATCAGCAGCAGCAATTAGTAAGCCTGGCAACTGTCCGACGTTTCAGGTGCTCACTTGGAACGGTGTCTGTCGCCGCCTGAGCAAAGTGCGAACCGGGCCGATCATCGTAAGTCGTCAAAAGCTGGGGTTGAGCTTCTGATGGTCGTTGGACTTGCTGGACTGGTTGGGTACTTGGGTTGTGCTGCAAGCAAGCTCATTTGCACAGGGTTTTCTGTATGTGGGAGCTTCATATGAGAGACAGAGTGAGTGATTGAAAGGAAGTGGTATAGAGAGAGTTTGAAAGGTGATGGGTGTTTTACAAGAGCTGGTGATGGTAATTTTGAGTCAGTCTGAGGTTCAATGAGAGTTCTGTTGGGTTTGGTATTTGCAAGCAGGGTCTCCCCGGTACTGTTTGTTGGTTTCTCCTGTTTGGTTCATGGTGTTTGTCGTATCGCACTCAGCGAGGTTTTGGACTGCGGTAGTGCCCATGTTGAGCGTTTGCCACGAAGTACTGTACGTGTTGCACAAGGGAGCTAATAACCTGCATTGGCTTGTGTGTCTGCTGTTTAGCTAGGTAGATTATGGGCGTTTCCACATCTTGCGCTGCGCTGAGAGTGGGAGGGTTTGTTATTTAATTTACTTGGTGCTGTGTCTAAGAGAATCAATTCAATGCGTGGATTCCGCTGGGTTCTGCTGATAAAGTTGATGCTCGTTGAGCACGCAGGAAGCGAGTTTATGTAGACTCAGCTGAAGAGAAATTGGGACCTGAGCGCTGCCTTTGATTCGGAGTGATCCTCATGAAAACGAGAATGCGGGTGAATTTCGTGGCTGTGCGCAGAGTGATGCGCCTGTGAGAGAAAATCCAAAGAGCTGCTCGTTAGAAGGGAGAAGTCCTAAGGGGTTACTTCGAGTCGTCATTGAAGTCTCTGTATAAAACAGCTTTGACGTCTGAAGTTGTCACTCTTGCAAGCCGACTCGGAAATGCATTGTAGCTTCTAAATCTGCGGTAGGTTAAGATCACTTAGTTGGGTTTACTCGAAGTAAAAGAGAGAGAGAGAGAGAGGGAGGGAGGGAGGGTGGCATAAGTGCCATGTCGAGGTATGGCAGAATGCGAGCGTCATTTGACTCCGATGCCAGCCTGGGGAACTCGCCACCAATGTCACCACCCAGGCATGGGCATCCGGTCTATTTCGTGCAATCTCCTTCGCGCGATTCTGTGCAGGATGTGGACTCGCTCTCGCAGAGCTTCTCACGGGCAACGCCACGGGAAAGCCCATTAGCAAGCCCTATGCATCACAAACACTTCAAGAACGCTTCGACGGACTCGATACCGTTCAGCGCTCACACTCCCAAGCCTGGGTCCCGTCGGGTGCTGCCGCAGCCTAACTTCGTCGGGGGTGGAAAGCCGAAAAAGAGCTATCGACCATGGGCACATGGCACTATCCTCGAAGAGGAGGAAGGCACAGAAGGAGAAAAGAAGAAGAAACTTTCGCGCGTCTGCTTGGTTTGGATCGCCATTTTTTTCACCATCTTCATGTTCTTCGCCGGCGCTCTTCTCTTCTGGCTTTTTACCATGCCCAAGGCTCCCCACGTCACTGTCCAGGTTTGTGAGAAGCATCTTCAACCCCTATTTGTTTTTATCATTCTTGTACTATGCGGCTAATTGTCTCACATTTCAGCCTTCGTTATCTCTGCTCTGAATTATAGTGTACCATGAACATTGGATGTTTTTGTCGCAGCAATAACGGCCTCGTTGTCTTGATCACGTTTCTTGTGCTTCGCTTGTCCCCCATTGACAAATTCTGGTCTTTTCCCGAACCACTGTAGTCCAGGTTTTCCCTGCTTGATTCCGCCATGGTGAATTCCTTTTTTCCAGCGTATTTCATTTCTGAAGTTGCGGTCCTGTATTCTTTCGTGGTACCACCCAGAACTTTTTCATTATTTTGAGTGAAGTAGCGCGTATTATGCAGAACTCCCATCGTTTATGCAGTCATACGTTGACCTCACCATTTACTTGCTGTAGCCCCTACATAATTTGGGAACAAACTTAAGGCGGTCGGTAGTCCAGTTTTCTTCTTGTAGGCTTTGGGCAATCGCAGTAGCCGCGGATATTACTGAGATTAACACAATCTTGGTATACCAGGGTTTTCTTTTAGCCATTGGTTTTAAACAAAGGCTGTAATGAGTTCTGCCGACACAATGTCTCGCCTGTGGCTCAACACAATTTATTTTTGTGGCAGTGCTTGAATAGAACTGATGTCCTCATTTTTTTATTTTTTTTTTATCTTTTATTTTGAAAAAAAAAATCTCGTCTTTTAGTACTCTTCCTCACTTCATTGTCGAATCTTCTAATTTTTTTTGAAGCGTAAGTCTTGCTTTTGCATGCATCTTATAGTGGTATGGGTTGCGTTATTTCTATGCATCAGAACTCACTTGGTGGGATGTTTCAAAAATGGCTTTGGCAATCTCGTTCACCCTCATTGAAATCTGTAATTTGGATTTGTGCAGAGTGCAAGTTTCTCGTACTTCGGTTTAGATGATGGCGTAGACAATTCGGGAGTACAAACAATGGTGGTCTCTCTTAATTCTACAGCAACATTGCAAATGTACAACCCTTCGAGATTCTTTGGTTATCACGTCAAAGATTCTCCAATGGGTCTCAAGTACCTAGATCTACCCATAGCCGGAGGCGTGGTAAAACGACATGCCCAACTTCTTAATGTCTTCCTTCGACGAGGATGCTTGATGTTCAACTTTTACGTGGACTAGAATTCTTCAGTTTTTACTGTGAAGCAAAATATATTAAGTTCAGGTCGTCTAACAAGTTGGGTGTGCTGTCTGCACAGCTCAACTCATTTTATTTGGAGAAAAGCTCTACGAAGAAAGTGACAGTGGCCATTTCTTCTGACAAGCAATTCCTTCATGGGGCGGGCCCAAGTTTCAACGATAGGTATTCCACACCTGGTGCAGGTGTGGAATTGAAACTGGACGGCACGGTTTTCACACGAGCTTATGTGATGGGGCAGATGCTGAAGAACAAGTTCAGCAACAAAGTGGCTTGTACTTTCAAGTTTGCTTCCGGAGGACAAACACAATGGAAAGTGCAACAGCTCTCTTGCCAATATGCATCTTGATAACTTATGAAGGCTGTTGCTGTTGTAGTTTCTATACTTGAGCGGATTCTTTTAAGTTCAACTTGGATGTGTGTGAACTCAAAATGACATGGCGTTCCTATGCACTCGGATCACCGATGGTGAGATCTGGGAGGAGGGGATTGGTCGTACCCTGTGGTTTGATTTATAACTTGCGTATGAGTTTCTCATGTTTGTATTTATATGAATAGGTTCCAGTGCGGTCTTCTCACACCGCCTTGGGCATGAGGCAGTTTTGTCCCGACTTTTCTACCTTGTATTTCTAGCTTTACTCATAACTTGCAATAAACTATGGGGTAGTGTAGATATTGGAAGTTAGGTCAGTAGGTACTATTTTCACCCAACGCAGTTTTCACTTGGACATGTAGATTGACAACGTAGCAAGAGATATATGAATTTGTTGTGATAATATTTGTCACATGAAACTGTGACAAGACTACATCAGTGTTTACATTACTATTACCATATACGTGAAGCTCAAGTGCCCCATACAACTTGTTTGTCTTCTTCGTCACAGACAGATGAGGGCTTGCTTTCATTGTCATGTAACTTGCATTGTGTTCGATCTAATTTGCTGAAACTCCCCGTGAATTACTACGATCAATGCTACTCTGATGAGGACTTGTGTGCAGGATCCTGAGGTTGCTCACAACTAAATAAAGCTTGTCCTAAAAAGTTCAGTAGAATATCTACAAACAATCTATTTGCTGAAGCTTTTTTCGTTTTTTAATACTATTTTTAACTCTGCTAATATTTTTACATCTTAGACTTGAAGTTTTCTTGTCGATGGTTCAAGAAATGTTTTTCTGCAGACTATCATTTGGTCACAGGAAACACATGTCTTTAACCAGTTTAACCAGTTGAGAGTCAGGAGGAGAATCCATCTGCATGATTCTATCCTCCAGATCTTGGCTTTAATGACGTAAGGATATGATTTCAATTCCAACCTATTATGGTCAAAATGAATACATTAGCCTATTTCATAATATCATTTTCAAAGAACCTCATATTTTTAGAGTTTGTTTAGGGCTACATTAGGATTTGATAAGGATTACATAAGGTTTATATTTTTATTATTGTAAATGGTTTTTTTTTTTTTTTTTTTTTTTTTTTTTTTAAAGATTAGTTTATGATTTTTCTAAGTTTTTTTAGTAATTTCTTTCATACTTCTTTTGGATTTAATTAAAATTTGATTATGATTGTTAAGGTTTAAGTAGAGTGTATGTAGGATTGTATTAGACTTGTTAGAGCATTGTTGTTGTAGTTTTCTATTTACCTTCCACACCTAGGTGCTCAATATATTCTCAAGTAAGAATGATTTAGAATATTATCAATCTTGCATTTAACAAGTCATTTGGCTCTAAAAAAATACTTTTGTAAGGATGTGTAACAAAGCTAAGTTGGTCAAAATCTAACGAGGTTGATAGACATAAGAGTCTAATGTTGCAACATCAAGAAAGATTGGAGAACCAAGGAATTGGTAAATATATTAACCATACTTCAAAACATTTGTTTAAATATCATCTACTAAAGATGCATTTTAAAAAAATGTACCTAAGTAGTATAGTTTGATGTATAAACCATCATTGCATAAGCTACATTAAATCTACATATAAATAAGATTAAAGATCATTCAAACCTTAACATGCTTTAGTACGTGAATGACCTTTGCAAGGCCATTTAGCAATGTATAAATTAATAGAACCTAATCTTATCAAATCTTTATTACTAATAAAGATGATATTTTAAGAAAATTAACTTAAATAATGATTAATAGCAAAAATAAAGTAATTACTTAAGATATAAAGCTAATAACCTTTGGAGATGATGTTGGATTGTTGGATTATATATTATTCTAGTATTTACATAATTGTATTACTTAACCTTAAGCTTGGCTTCTAATATTGCTACTAAATTGGTACAAATGCTTGCAAAGAATTCCACAAGGATAATATCTTGATTTCGTAAATGCCAACAAATATAACAAGCAAAGGTAGATGATAAGAAATAAATTGAAACCTCCAAAGACTTCAATACAATTACAATCTTTTAGCATTGCTAAGATAGTTTTATAAGTGTATTCTATGAATAAAATAGATCTTTATAATATCTTGTAAGAACCTCTAAGTATGGTGAATCATATTATTTGATAAAATTGGACATATATGTCAATATTTTGTATAGTAGAATTGGTCCACAAGGTAAATTAGATGCTAATGTACTACAATCAAATAAAATTTTTATTGATATAATCATGGCAATTGCTACAATTGTCACATGAATAAATTCATTTTTCTTCTTACTATTGGACCACCTTGATCTAATTCATGTATCAATAAGAGTCCAATTATTTAAACCAAAATTCAAAGAATAAAGTATATATTGATTAAATAAAATATCATAGTTAGTATTATTACTCACTACACATTTTAAAGAACAAATGTGAGTAAAGTGGTTAAGATCCATTGTAAAAAGTCAACTACAATAGCTATTTAGTATAGCCAATAGTCTACTTTGCACTTCCTAGTAAAGTAATAATGATATAAGGACAAGGCTCAAGATTTGCAACATTTAAATTTAATTTTTAGCCAAGCTACTTATTAATTATTATTGATTGAACATCAAAGTCTATCTTAATATGTAAAGATATAGCACAAGTAGCATAGCCACTAGATAGCTAAGAATAAATTCATTATTGTCATTAATTAGACTCACCATTTGTAGGCACAAGTTTCAATATTTTTGAGCAAGTCTAATTGTAACATTTAATAAATATGCTTTTATGTAGCCAATAGTTCTATGGTCAGGATATGTTGTTGGAGCATTATTATATTAATATGCCAAAATACCACTCTTGAAAATTAATCAAACTTGTATTGACAAAGCAAAGCAATTAAGGTAGAATGATAAGACATTGAAGCTAGAAGATGTGCAGTAGTTAAGCTACAATGGATAAAGCAATAGGATAGAGTATATAATGCAAGATGGTTGTACTATTGGATATATTAAGATATGCAATGAAATATTAGTTGCAATACTATTGCCCTTATAGGATTGTAATATAGGATGCAAAATCAATATAATACAAGGCTTGGATATTCATTGCAATACAACATCACAAGTTAGTATAGAACAACACAATTTTTAAATTAAGATGATAAGTCAACAGAGGCATTAGATTACAATATTGATTATCATATTATCTTATTTTTATTTTATTGTTTGAATTGTACATTGCTAGAATTCTAATACAAAGTTCTTTAGGTGGTGCAATACAATGAATTTGTATGGTATTATTTGGTGGGGGTGCATTTACATTTGTTGTTTCTTTTTCAAACTAAAAAAAAATTAAAAATTAAAAATTAAAATAATTTATAAGTATAATTTGTGAATTACAAAATGGCAGCCAATTACAACATATATTGGTAAGAGTGACATCACTTTGTAGCTCTTGACAACAACCTACAATGATAGGACTTGAATCAAAGGAATTAAGAACAAGCATTTGATTTTTGCTATAAAGAGCTCTAACATGGATATAAAGTCATGCAATGATACAAATTGCAGTTATAAAATTTATACAATGAAAGAACTAAAATGGTTGCAAATCACACAATAATATAAGTTTTATAGTTATACAAGATAATACTAATGTATAATATATTGTCTTGCTTGAGAATGCATTAGACAGTTAATTGTGGAATGTAAAATTGGAAAATACAACAACAAAGGTTCTAATAACTTTAATAGAAACTTAAATAAATTCTAATTAAATATTGATTATTTAAATCAAATCTTAATTAAATCTTAAGAAATATTAAATAAATATTTTTTATAAATAAAAAATAAATCATAAATAGAAAATAAATCATTACTAAAAAATATTAAATAAATAACAAAAAATCTTAATCAAATTCTATTATAATTATAAATAAATTCTAAAAAAAATATTATAATTTTTTAATGAAATTCTAATAATTTTTTAATAAAATTATAATAATTTTTTAATAAAATTATAATAATTTTTTAATAAAATTCTAATAAAATTCTAATAAAATTTTAAATATATATATATATATATATATATATATATATATATATATATATATATATATATATATATAGCTATACTTTCACAAAAAATTCTTCAATTAAATGAACAAATTTTTTAAGATAAAAAATATCTCATTAATCCTAAAATTTAAATATCTAAGTTCTTAATACAATTAAACTCCTATATCTTTTAATTTAACTATTTAATTAATTATATAATTATAATATATATTTAAGATAATCACATTTATGAATCCACAAATTTTCACTCACAACATCTATTAAAATATTCACAAATTTCTTATATATATAAGCTACTTTATTTTCTAAAATCTAAAACTATTCAAAACATCTTTTACTTTGAAAAGCTCTCAAAAAGATAATATCTATCTAAATCACTTGACATCAATGCTAAAAAAAACTTCCTTAAAGTGTACTCTCTAATTTCACTTTTTAATCAATAAAAATGCCCTAAATATGCTATAGATGCATAATTTTCTGCCTTGAAGTGTGATTTTGATCTTAGTTTATATCCAATCTTCTCTAAGTACCCATTTTTGGTTTTATAAGATAATTTTTCATAAAAACTATTCTTAATTTTTTTTAATATACCTATATTATTTAAATTTTTAATATATTTTATCTTATTTTTTATGACTATAAAAAGTAAATAAAAGTATTTTTTTATAAAAAGCCAAAAGTAACACTAAAAATTATAACTACTTTACTATCTTTTATCTATGCTTTGCTACTATATTTTTTAATTAGGTTCTTCTATAATAGAACTTATATTTTTAACTTTTACTATATATTTAATTTATAATACATCAAAATATAATAACAAGGTTAATTTTTGGATTTAAAATATATATAATTCTTAACTACCAAGTTTGGAAGTCCACTTCATGAGTATAGAAAGTCTAAACTTAATTATTTTTGAGTCATTTTTATATAAAAAATATCTAAAGAAGCCAGTGGTATTCTTAATTTATAAAACAAAGATAATTTAGAGCATTAAAGTGGCATTTATTCAATACTATTTGATGATTAAATTATTATGTTTTTGATTTTTTTTTCTTTTTTATATTTTATTTTTTTTAATTTTTTATTGTTGTCACAAATTTTGTGATTATAAATATGAACCATAGACATGTGCTAATTAGTCTAGTTTACTTATGATTTTTGATTTTGTGTTGTTGGAAATGAAGATCATGTATAGATTTCTTATTTTTGTTATTAGTACCTTTTTATAGTTGTAAGTATTTTTTTAGAGGTTTCTTTTTAGGTTGCTCTATTTTGTGTTGTACTAGTTAATATTAATAGACATATTATATAGATAAGATCAGATTGATGGCCAATGTAATCTTTTCGATTATTGATTTATTGGTTTATTGGACTTGTAGTGATCAAGAAGTAACTGTTAGTAAATTACAAAGATTAATAGTGGTTGTATCCAAAAGTTGCTATTAAATCTTTAGATAATCACAATCATTCAAGTAGTCTATTTTATGGTACATACTAAGAATTGATATTATCAATCTTCTTTACTAGATTACTTGAATAGTGACCACATTCAAGACTTTGAGCCAAAAATTGATACTAACAATACTTTTCAATTTATTTCAATGTCAAGTACAACTAAAAAACTTTAAATTTTGGATGTCAATATATTTTACAAGATGGAGAACAATCCTTACAACATGATAAGAAATTAACTCTCAGGAGGAGTTGGAGGCATTTCTTTGCCTAATTGGAAGCTTGAGCTCCAAATATGGATAAAAAAAATATCAAAGATCTCTAATTTTTAATAAATGGAAAAATTTTGAGCTACTATTATAATCTTTAGAGCATGAGATGCTCCAAATATATGGAAGATGGAGTGAAGATCACTCCTTTGAATTACAAGAAGTAGAGCATTATTAAAAGACAAGAATAGAGTTCATTTTAGCTCTTAAAGAGGGTATTATTTCAAGTATAATGCCTATAGTGATGGAAGAGGATCCACTTCAAGCAAAAATTGGAACATCTTCAAAAAAAACCAATAGTCTTAAATAATAATTTATTAATTTTATTATAAATGATTCAAGCAATGAATATAAATTTATTTGCAATAAGAGAGTTACTATCATTTGAGACCCTCCAAATGTTTATTAAAAACTTAAAGAACAAATTTGGAGATTTTAGGCATAACTAAATGCAATGCATTCAGGACATCTAATATAAAAATAAAAATAAAGACAAGCTACATACTGCATATACTTATTTAGCTTGGTTTGCAATAAAATTAAAAGGTTTGTTTATTGAAAGTGATTTTGTTAAAATTTTCTTATCTAAGAATGGCAAGCAACTCTTAGACTTAGCAACATGAAGAATTATCTTAAATTATGATAGAAAAATAATGCTTATGTAAGTATTTGGTGAAATTAAGAAATATAATAGGATACTTTCTCAACTTGATATTATTAATATAGTAGCCTAGATTATCCATGTGTCTAGGCCAAAGACGGTTGTAATTGCTAGAAGTAGTTTGACAAAAAGTCAACATAAAAGAATTATGTGTTATTAAAAATGTAGTGAATCTGGTCACACCAAAAATGATTCCATTGTTTTAAGAAGAAGAAAGTTGAACATATTAAAAAGCTTAAGTTAAAAAAAAATGAATAATTTATGAGAGAAATTTAGAAAAAAGCAATTAAAATACATTTACTATAGTAAACTCAATCAATGCTGAGGATAATTACTTTATCTTATATCTAAAAAATCAACTAATTTTGGATAAAAAAAGATCCTAAGAAGCTAAAATTTATAAACTAAAGAAAAGATTCAATAATATAACTTTATTATATCAAGTCATTGAATTTCATGTAAAAGTTAGAGTTAGAGTAGATTCTTTTATTCTAAACAATTATAGTCTGGTACATCAAGACAAATAGTAGCTGAAATTATCATATACGTCTAAATAATAGAAAAAAATATAATATCTACTACAAGTGAAGTATGAAAAATCTTTCTTAGACATCAAAGCAATTGTGGAGTTTCTAATACTCATGTTTGATTACTATTGTCATTGAGCCTTGCTGATGTATATTTTGCAATAGGGCCTTCTATTTCTACTTCAAAAAAAGATGGAAAAATTATTATTTAAGATAAAATACATACTTTGACTTATAAAATATTAAATATATATATTTATTTTAGAATTTATGTATTGGCTCTAAAATTTAAACCAACAAATATTTCTTACCTCGTTGATAAGATGTTAGAAGACAAGGTGTCTATGTCATCTCTAGAAGTAGTTCAAGCAATCTCAAAGCCTTCAATAAAAAAATATTTGACTAAGTTGCAAGATAAACTTGCAATTGAAACCATAGTTATATTTGATAAATGTCATTTGAAAGAAAAAAAATATAAATCCTTCATTTGAGATGCCATTGGCTGCAAAGATAGTATATTTATTAGAAGTTGAAAGTAGATTTACGTGAAAACAATAAAACTTGTACTTAAAAATAATATGGCTAATTAATAACAATAATGTACTTGTTATTTGTTGTATTAATGGACAATACTACTTGTGCTACATTTTTATACATGATGATGAATTTTGATACTCAATCCATTATAATTGACAAAAGACTTGCTCAAGAATTAGGTCTTAATATTATAAACCTAAAACCTTGTTCTTTTGTCATTATTACTTTTATAGGAGGTACTAAATGAACTATCAACTATACCATGTAAGAATTGTAATTGATTTTTTACACAGGACTTGAACCACTTTATTTTTACTTGCGTCTAAAGTATGCAATGATAAGTACTACCAACTATGATATATAAGTTGGTTAACACATACTTTATCTATTTGATTTTGGTTTAGGTAACTAGACTTAAGAAGCATAGATTAGATCAAGAATGTCTATTAATAATAAAAAAAAAGAATATATCATGCTCATATTATAGCCACTACTAAAATAATGTTAATAAAAATCTTATTTAGTTGTGATGCATTGGCATTAGACTTATCTTATAGACCACTTCTACTAGAAGAGACATTAGCAATTATATCAAATTTCATAGAACTATGTGATCTACTATCTTTGAAAGTTCATGTAAGACACAATAAAGATCCATCTCTTCTATAAAAAAATATAAGCATTATTATCTTGCTAATACCAGTAAATTGTATCTTTATTAGATTTTTGAAGATATCAAATCACTCCTTATTACTTGCTTTTGCTGAACTTATTTATAACCATCTACAAGATGAAGATATTATCCATGTAGAGCTCTTTTAAGACATTGGTATAGATTTGAATGCAAAGTTGGAGGTATATTTATTATTAGAGAATATATTCATATAAATATAAGGATTTTATTTAATCAAGACGTCCAATATAATATCCAAAGGTGGTTAATTTTTAATCTTTAGAATCCACAATCTTTTACTATTTATGGTTTATTTAATCAATTACCTCAAGATACCACAATCATTAATCATGAAGATTTAAGAGCTAAGGCTATTTGATTATTCAATATTAAATGGCCATGCAAAAGTCCATCATGAGTTAGAGTAAGTTGAAGTTTGAATAACCTTCAATTTAATTTATTTACAAATTGGATGCAACTTATACAATGGTCATTTATGCTTCAAACCACTCCACTTGGGTATATTTTTGAGAAAGTACATCTATTGGATGATATTCAAATATATGTTTTAGAGTCTAGTCAATATATTCACCAACTCCTTGGTCCTCCAACCTTTGCAATTGCTGTGGCTTTTGGATTTTATGCCCATCAAACTTGTTGGATTTGAGCCAACATTGCTTTGACTTACCTGCTTACAACAATACTTATTAAAGTCAAATGACTTCTTGGACACAAAGTTGATAATATCTTGGATGATAATCAAGTTTTTTTTTTTATATATATATTAAAATTGATAAGCCTCCTCTTACTTTACAATGATTTGATTGCTATATAATATAATATTATTAATTATAATAGCTTAAATACATAATAATATAAAATTTGGTTTGAAATTTTAGTATAAAATAAATATTAATTTACTTTTATTTATTTGTGTATATACTATAAATACAAAGTATATTAGATACATCTTTAAAATAAACGTTTTTTTTTGTATCTTTCATTTTCATTGACTTGTCTTTATTAGAAGCTCTTAATGTTGTCTTCTTTTTAATTGCACACCATATTTACTTGAGAAAACTCCCTTTTCAACATATTAGCATTTAAGTCAAGTATGACTAACATTTCAATTAATATCCTAAATAGTATAAAATTTATTGGAAACATTTCTTTTATTTATAGATCCTCACATATTTATATGACTATAAATTTACTCTTATATTGGTGCTAAAGAAAAAAAATTAAATGTATGATCTTCATAAAAACAAATACTGGATTTACCTACCAGTATTATTACTTATTATTCATTTTTATTTTTTAATAGATTTTTAGGCAATTTTTTTTATCAAGTCAATGTCTAATATGAAATATCAAAATCAAAAAAAAAAAAAAAAAAAATCCTATAAACATAAAATGCATAGTTATATCCATATTTATTTATTAAAATCTTATCTTATTTTATTTTATTATTTTATAATATTTTATTATTCAACCAAATTTGACTTAAAGTCTTTTAAAATGATGTGCTTGGCATATAACACAAATACAAAGTATTCAATTGTTTCATAAGAATAGAATCCTTGAAAAAAATTAATATAGAATATAATTCTATTTATTATAATAAAATAGGTTTTAATATTGTCAATATTTTATTAAATGATAATAGTAATTTTTTAGATCTTGATATTTATTATACTCTTTAACAACTATTAAAAAAAAATGAATATGCATTTTTGTATTGTGACATATCTACTGAATAAATGAGAAAAAAATGATTAAATTATAAAAGAATTTAATTAAAAATATAGTAGAAAATTACTTTAAAAAAATATACATGAAAGTTAAGAAGGAAGTAAAAATAATTTATTGTGAATATTATTTTTTATAAGAATGAATTTTATTAATTTTAAAAGCCACAAACATGACAAAAAAAGTAGGTTAGAAAAAATAAAATTATAAAAAACTTTAGATAAAAGTAGCTTTTAGCAAAAATTACCTAAAAAATGCTAAATTGATACACACAAAAGATTGATTATAAATCATGGTTGAAACCACCTTAAGGCACAAAAGTGCACACCTACAAGAAATGTGGGAATTTTTTGTTGATCAAAGAGAAAAATTCGAAAGTAGATGTGATATAATTTTTAAATATTGATTTTAAAGGATTTCAATACATAATGATTGTGAGAACTTTGCAAAGTTAGGATTGTTTTAAGTGACTATGGATTTTGTCAAATAAAAAAATAGAATATATTTTGGTGAGTGATGTGAGTTTTGTAGCAAATCTATGTGTAAAAATTTGTGGATTTGTAAATATCATCGTTTTGGATGTGTAAGGTCAATTTGAGCTTAATTGAAGAATTTAATAAAATTTTATTGAAATTAAAGTAGGTTAGGATCTTGGAAATTGGATTTTGAAGGTCAATGAAAGTTCCATGATTTTAAGCAAGTAAACAATGCATGAAGGAGTTGTTGATATTAGAAGTTTGATATTAAGATTGGGAAAGGAAGTAAATAATGCATGAAGGAGTTGTTGATATTAGAAGATTGATATTAAGATTGGGAAAGGAAGTAAATAATGCATGAAGGAGTTGTTGATATTAGAAGATTGATATTAAGATTGGGAAAAGAAGATAGACAATATCTTAGTAGATTAGGAGCTTTTTCTTCCAATCTATAAAGCTAGTTCTATTTACATTTTGTGTACTTGTTTTGAACTTATAGATTAAAAAGTGTAAAAACCTTGAATCAAGATCAATGGTAAATTTAATAAATATTAAAGTATTAAATCTCTTATAAAATTTATTTAGAATTGTCTATGGATTTTTTAAGATATACTTAAGATTTGGCTAGGGTTTGACTAAGGTTTGTTAAAATTTAATTAAGATTTCTTGAAATTTATTTAAGATTTAATTAGGATTCAATTAAAACTAATTTAAGATATTTTAGAATTGGCTATGAATTTGGTTTCTTATGATTTCTTTAAGGCTTATTTAGGAAATTTCAAAGGTTTTTTTTAATAATTTCTTTAAATTTTCTTCAAGATTGATTATAATTCTTTAGTATTTAATCAAGGTTTTTTAAGAATTATTTAAGGTTTATTTGGAGTTGATTAAAATGTGATAACATATTTCTAAGATTATTCTATTGTTGATAAGATTTACTTAGTATAAATGAAAGCTTACTTAGATTATTCAAGATTGCCAAAAAGATGTTTCTAAACAACTTATACATTATTTTTGGGTTGTAAATTCAACTTCAAAATAAGATCAAATTCTTCAACAACTAGATTCTTCAACGACTTGGTTTTGACATAACACAACAATATCCTTAGATTTATTACTCTCATGCTCAACTTTAATGGCAAGCATTTCAAGGACTAATTTTTAAAGAAACTATATTGCAAGAAAAATTTAGAAAGAATCATTAACTCAATATGTTTCAACATGACCTTTAAGAACATGTTATTCAAGTCTGTTTCTGTTCCATACATACATTTTCTACCTTAAACATCTAAACTAAGTTCCCAACCAACTACTTGTCAAGTGCATAGTACTTAATAGTGTGCTCTAAATTAGTAATACAAATACATGCACCCTTATATCAAGCAAGTCTTCAAAAAAGCTGCATCTTCATTACAAAATTTGTTGTAGCTCACCCCTCTTATATTCATACAGGTTGTAATACTGACATCCAGTCTCTCATCTGAAAAGTGTTTAGAGAATATATTTAAAAACTCATGAATAATAACCCAATTCTTCTGCATTATTTGTTCTTTGTCAAACAAATGCCATAACCATTCTTGTAGCTTCAAAAGAGCCTTGTGTATACATTTAAAGTTGCTCCATGCTAAACGAGAGTCACATCCATCTTGGCAAGAAACATGATGATGTAATAGTGCCTTCTCAACCCTTAACAAATCAACACTTATCACTGTCTAAAGGCCTTACATCAAAACAAGACTGACAATACACAGATATATCAAAAACTACTGCATTTCATAGGTGTAGACAAACAACGAAATAGGGGATAATAAACCTTAATATTGAAAAACCTTAACTAAACCTTCAAAACATGGATGCATCACAAAATAGGGCCCTGTGGCTCAGGCTCCCACAGTTCCTCTTATCTTGTTCCCCTCACTTGGTGATCCCAAGGGGATTCTTAATCCTACTATGTTCCCATGTGCATGGTTCTCAGGGTTCCCATTGTTCACAAAGCATGGCATCAAACCATGTGGCAAATTTCACTGTACATCAGTCCAAGGCTGCATTCATTCATGCATTCCAAAATTCCAATGCAGCTTGAAAATCTGGAACATAAAGAGCAATGTAAAAAACTCCAAAGCATTCATATATAAGTATTACACATACCATAAGCTGTTATCATTCAAGCCAAAATAAATCAGAAGTACATAAATATATATATATATATATATATATTTATTTAAAAAGAAAAGAAAAGAAAAGAAAAAAAAAAAAAAAAACACACACACACACACACAGGCACACACAATGCATGCCTTGCAATTTCAGCAAGTATGTATTTTGTAAAATCCCTACCTTTTTCAAATAAATAAACATACAAATATTTATTGAAGTACACAAAGGAAAGAAAGTGAAAACTTAGAAGGCTTTGAATTGGGAAATTTGTGAGCATACAGTCGCAAGTTGTATTGCATTTATTGTGTTTGATTTCCTGTCAGAACGATGGCAACATCATTAAAACAATTCATCGGTAAGCATGATTTCAAATGCAGAGAAGGAAAGGGAGAGGAGGTGAAGGGTTGAGTGTTTGTCGGGGTTGTTTGTGGTCCAAGATGTTGGTGGTTTTAGCAAGCGGCAGCTGGGTGTGAGAATGAGCAAGGAGCAGTGAGTTTGAACCAAATTAATATGTAAAGATCGGTGGGCACCGAACATCAACGCGGGACTCGAAGTCAGCGGGGTGGACCCAGTTGTCCTGGCTTTGTTAGCTCAGTTGGTTAGAGCGTCGTGCTAATAACGCGAAGGTCACAGGTTCGAAACCTGTACAGAGCAATTTCGAAGTCTAAGTTTAAGTTTTGGTTTTAAGTTTTCTCTTTGAACACCACATAATTTCAACAATGCTTCATTCATTACAAAGTCAAAAAGTACAATTTAAACCCAGTTCCAAGTACACAACAAAGAAGGATAGAATGCCCTGCCACACATAAGCTATTAAAAAACCAAAATGAAGGGACACTTGAAATATCATAATAATCCTAATCATAAAAATACTTTTGGCTTTGCTGGGTGGTGGCCATAATCCACACACAACCAACATATGTAGCAAATAGTAAAATATACATGCACAAATCATGCATTGTTCATTCAAAATAAAAATAAAAAAAAAATTAGATGGACTTTGCTTGACATAATTTTTAACATACAACTAAGCGCCATGAAATATTTTTACTGAACTTATATTTAATAGATTTTATTTTTGTTAGATATGACATTTCTTGTTTCTTTTGTTTGTTTATTTATTCATTTACTTATTTTGGCACAAATGGGATACACCCAATGCATTAATACAACATTGAGATACAACAAGCATCCAACAGCCTAACGCTTCAACTAAAACACATTTAGGAGCATAGTGACCACAAACCCTTACTTTCTATTGACCTAAAGGACTCCTTACTTTCTTTCTTTTTTCTAATTGTAAACTATCAACTTTGAAAATAGAACCCTTAGATTCTGCCTTATTTTCATTTTTGTACAACTACCTAATATAATTCTGATTTTTCCAGCTTTTAGCTAATTATGAAAGTAATAAGGCAATTGGAGTTTGCATATAGTTGAGGTTACTAAAAAGAGTAGTTTTGAATACTTTGTACTGGCTTTAAGCACTTTTGAATTGAAATTTGAATTACATTCTTTTTATATGGATGAAACATATTAGGGTTTCTTGAATACTTATAAAACACAACTTCATCTTTTACACCCAGGTGTCCAATGCATTCCAAAATAAGACAACATGTAATATGATATTGGCAGTTTTTGAACTTTTATAGTTTTATCCACACCTCTATCTTCATTTATATTGTGGTTTGCTATTGTCGATACAAGACTATCTGAATGTAAAATAGTCTATCTCTAAAGTTATGCTCACACTTTTGGCACCATATATACCAAAGTATGGTCCATCAAAGTATGTCCTACAAGGAGCGTTTAGAGACTAAAGAAGACCTACTAGCATACTAGAGTAGAGAATCATCTTAAAGGCTTAGTTGAGTATTAGGTGATAGACGTTACTCATTAGCTAAAAGCTGGAAAAATCAGAATTATATTAGGTAGTTGTACAAAAATGAAAATAAGGCAGAATCTAAGGGTTCTATTTTCAAAGTTGATAGTTTACAATTAGAAAAAAGAAAGAAAGTAAGAAGTCTTTTAGGTCAATAGAAAGTAAGGATTTGTAGTCACTATGCTCCTAAATGTGTTTTAGTTGAAGCATTAGGCTGTTGGATGCTTCTTGTATCTGTCACGGACACAAAATACAGACTTGAAATCTAACAAGAAGTTCAAGAAGAAGTGACAGAACTAGATTAAATAGATGAGTACAAGAACAATATCAGAAAGGTGAGCTAGAACTCCAAGAGATGTGTTGTCGAGACTGAAGAACTCTTCAGCCTCGATCCCTATATATACTCCTACTTAGGAAGCTTCTTGAGCTACTTCTATTAATTAGGAAGCTTCTAGAAAGTTCCAGAGGCTTCCTTTCTAGAAGCTTCTAGAAACTTCTCTTTTAGAAGGTTCCAGAGACTTCCTTTCTAGAAGGTTCTAGAAACTTCTCTCTAAAAGGTTCCAGAGGCTTCTCTTCTAGAAGATTCCAAAGGCTTGTTTTCTAGAAGGTTCTAGAAACTTCTCTCTAGAAAGTTCTAAGGAATATGTCCCTAACATCACCCCCTCCTTTAGCTTCGAGGTCTCTGAGAAGCAATGTTGTTGATTAGTACCAACGCAAGAAAATGAAGATCTGTCGCATAACTTCTGCTATGAACTCCAACTGTTGTTCACGAGGCAAATGGTTCATCGACCCTTGAAGCCAACGGTAGTAGCTGACGCCTTCGACTTCTGATCAAGCATGAACTTCCGTATCCTCATTGTGAAATTGTCCTGCAAACACGCCTTCTGGCTGACCATCGTAAGCACGCTCGATCTCAAATACGATCACCAGTGATCGGTTACTCGGTATCCTCCGTCGTCGTCGTGGTACATGTAGTTTTTCATCTCGGAGTCGCCTTCGTGAGCTACTCGGTTGCGATACTCTGACTGGCATAGTATCTATCTCTTGGCTATCCATATCAAAAGACCAAACTACGATCTATCTTGGAGAAAATAACTACATCAACTACGAATTTTGCTAGTGCTCTCCGCTTTTCTTATATTGTTGGGAGAACAAGCTTCAGAAAGAAGCTATCGTCGAATTGATTTAGGTTTATCAGGATGTCGTTGATGAAACTCCTGTACCTTTTGTGGCACATTCGCAAGATTTTCAGCTGGCTCCCACGTTCGCTCATTAATGTCATAGCCGCACCAATGAACAAGATATTCTAACTTTCTCCACCTTCGTCGTTAATCCAATACCTTTTCAACCTCGTATTCTTCGTGGTTCTCGATTTCAATACTAGGTGGCGGACATTGCACTCTTTTAGGAAAAGATGACTCTCGATAAGGTTCCAATAGAGAAACATGAAAGACTGGATGTACCTTCATAGAAGCCGGTAACTCCAGCTCGTATGCCACTGGATTAATTTGCTTCTGGATGATAAATGGTCCCAATCTTCGATAGTCCAACTTATCACATGGTCACTTGGTCTTGATATTTCGTCGAAAAAGTCAGGCTTTGTCTCCAACTTTGAAAGTAGGTGCTTGATTCCAAAATCTATCTGCAGACGTCTTATAGGATTCTTGAGCGGATTGTAATTGAAGCTTCAACATAGTTTGAAGCTCTGATAGCTGCTTCGCAAATCCTTCAGCTGTTGGATTATTATTTGTTGACGGACTCAATAAATCAAGCTTTGGATGATACCTATAGTTGGAAAAGAATGGTGTTTGTTGAGTCGACGCATGGAGGGTGTTGTTATATGTAAACTCGGCTAGCGTTAGATATGCAGTCCAATCGTCTTGCTGATAGTTGATGCTGCATCGTAAGTACTGCTCCAAGACTTGGTTCACCCGTTCCGTTTGGCCATCAGTTTGAGGATGAAAAGCTGAAGAAAGCTTGATATCCACCTTCAATATCTCAAAGAGAGATCTCCAAAACTTTGACACGAACTGGGTACCTCGATCTGATATGATATCATCTAGTAGTCCATAATATCGATACACATTATCGAGAAAGAGTCTTGCTGTGACTTCACTAGACGATGTCTTCTTACAAGGAATAAAGTGTGCCATCTTCGTAAGCCGATCTACAACGACAAAGATGCTGTCAAATGAGTTTGATGATGGCAAGTCCGTGATGAAGTCCATAGAAATTGAAGACCATAGTCGACGTGGAATTGGCAATGGCTGTAGAAGTCTATAAGGGCGATGCCGAGGATTCTTGGATCTTGAATAGATGTCACAAGAGAGGACAAAATCTTTCACATCCTTCCACATTTGGGGCCACCAAAAATCTCGAGAAATAAGCTCCAAGGTCTTGTTGAATCCAAAATGTCACGCAGCTGGAAAATCATGGCGAGATTGAAGAACTCGGAGTCGTGCTGGTCCTTTTGGAATGTACAATCGCTCTTCAAAGTATAAAAGATCTCCCTCCACCTTGAACTTGTCGTCATTGGTACGTTGCTTGATATCAATGGCTACTGAATCTTTAATGGTCATAGCACGTACCTAGTTTAGGAAGTCAGCATCAAATAATACAATAGTAGCACAAAGTTGAAATCTCTCCGGCTTCAATAACGTTGTACATTGTTGATCAAACGCTGCTTCTCCAGCCTTTGGTATAAGATATGATCTCCTTGATAAAGCATCGGATAGTCCTTGCTGCCTTCCAGGTCAATAAGTGATAACAAAATCGAATCTAGATAGCGACATATTCCATCGAGCTTGACGCCGATTTAAAACTCGAGCTGACATCAAATACTCCAAATTCTTGTGATCCATATATACGGTTACTGGATGTGTAGCTCCTTCAAGAAAGTGACGCCATTCTTCGAAAGAATCCACTATAGCAAGAAGTTTCTTATCGTGGATTTCATAATTGATTTCAGCAGCAGAGAACTTCTGAGAATAGAATGCAACTAGATGGAGCTTCTTGTCTTCACTCATTTGTGAAAGCACAGCTCCCAAAGCAAAATCTGAAGCATCAGTTTTTAAATAGAAGGCCTTTGTAAAGTCTAGATGTACCAAAATTGGAGCTGTAGTAAATGCTGTCTTCAAGTCTTGAAACGCCTTCTCCACCAAAGGTCTCCATTCCAACTTATCCTTGCATGTTAATCGAGTGAGAGGAGCAGTAATTTGAGAATAATTCTTGATGAAGATCCGATAGAAGTTAGCAAAACCAAGAAAGCATTGAATGTCTCTAACCGTCTTCGGAACCTCCCAAGACATGATTGCTTCTACTTTCTTGGGGTCCATCTTCAAACCTTCTGTAGTTGCAATGAACCCCCAAAACTCCATCTCCGTCTGGTGAAATAAACACTTTTCTAATTTGGCATATAGTCCTCGCTTGCGTAGTTTCTCCAAGACCAAATGAACATGCTTCTCATGCTCTTCCTCATTTTTAGAGAATATTAGAATATCATCCAAGTAGATGACAACAAAATCATCGAGGTGTTCTCGAAAGATGTCATTCATCATATGTTGGAAAACCGCTGTCATATTACGTGCTTTCCTGCTCGAGAACGTGCCGGGCGTCTAGCTGTAGACGGTAGTATGGAGATTCGCCGATAGTCAAGCAGTCTATCAGTTTTTGACTGCTAGAATATAAACGACTACAACAATGTACCGTAAATCTATACGGATGCTCTTCGACTGCTTGTCGAAGTCTTTTTTTTTTTTTTTGCCCCAGTCGGTAGGTCTCTAGACGTTACAGAGAACCGCGAACAACCCAAACTGTTAATCTTCAATACCCCTTTGTACTTACGATCTTGTATCCACTGACTGTCCTGTTAGATTAACCCAATAAATTTCATTCACTCCGCATACTCAATCCTATAGACACCCCTTTAATCCTTCAATCACAGACGTAACTCGATTTTACAAAACAGTCAAGAGTATTCAACCCCACTTCATTTAAAAATCCCGATTCACCATTACAACACTGACTTCAACAGCGATTGCCTCAGTCTTCCCAAAACTCTATGAAGAAGAAAAATCCAAATTCTATGTCTTTCCTTCCCCGACCCGAAGCATGAAGCTCCTCTCTCTAATTCCCTTGATCTTCAAAAACCTCCAATGAAACCCGAACTGGTAACCTTGCAAAAGCTTGAAAAACTCGCTCCCTCCCCCCGATTCCCCGAAAAAAAAAACCCCCCCTCCTCAAAACTATATTCTCCCCTAACCTTATCCTCTGAATTTCTTCAATCTTCCATCTTAGATCCGGAATTGGCTCCCGCCGTCAGAGCTTAGATCCGAAATTGGCTCACGTCATCAAGGCCTTCTCCTTCGTTTTTACCTTTAAGAGATCCATTTATCGTAAACAACGTTCCCTGAAACGGCACAGAGAACAGGACAGCCCGAAACAGAATCGAAACCCCGTAATCGGGACCACATTGAGTCGCCCGACCAATTCAGGTCCTATATTGGGAAAGATGCCCGTAGTAACCTGGATGTTCCCGTAATTGGGTCACATTGAGTCGCCCGACCAATTCAGGTCCTATATTGGGAAAGATACCCGTAGTAACCTGGATGTTCCCGTAATTGGGTCAAATTGGTCCTCGCGTCAGATTGGCTAAGACCCGTAGTAAGACCTGGATTTTTCGTAATTAGACCACATTGGGTTGACCGGCCAATTCAGGTCTCATATTGGATAAGAGGACCCGGATTGGATTATCGAAATTGGATCCAATTGGCTCCTCGAACCCGTCGTGTGAATTGGTCCTTCTCTTCCTGCTGACTCCCGTTATTGGAATCGAATGGAACATTTCAGTATGCCCCGGCTGACTGTAACGGAGTGACTGAACCTGACCACTCAGTATTTGTACTGGAGTTGGTCGATGCTCCCATTATTCGAGGTAACTGAATATTAATAAAATACCCCATTTTTTTTATTTTCACTGTATACTCGTGTTACAACACGACATCCACCCCCTCTGAACCTGTGCATCCTCCGGTATGCACCAATTTACCCAATTGCTGTTTGATTCAGAATATATCCCCTACGTCTTTGTCCAGTTCGTCTTCGTCACCTTCATTTTCCAAATCACTTTCATCTTCTTGCTGCGGAATCTCTGTACCTTCATTAAGGTCTTCCATATTCATCTCCGCGTGTCTTCATTTAAATATTTTTACTCGCTTCCCTGCAATTGGTATTTTTAATTTTGTACCATCTAACTCCCGTAATGAGTAAGTCGCATTATCATGAACATTTGTTACAATATATGGTCCAAACCAACGTTTTGAAAACTTCCGCAAAGTACTATGTTGATTATCTAGACTATTGTCATAAACAAGTACCCTGTCACCTTCCTCGATTGCTTTTGGTCTCAATCGATGTTGCTTATCGAATCGTGCCTTGTTTTGTAACCTTGCTCTTTTTAACCTTTCCAATGCTATCTGGACATCTTCCGTTCTTTGCTCCAATTGTCGAATCCTAATAGCCAGAAGTTCTTGTCTTGTCAATCCATCTTCCCATGGTAGCATACTCCAAGTAAGTACCTTTTCTTCAATCGGCATAATTGGTTTTTGACCTGTCATAAGTTCTACTGGCATATATCCTGTCACCGAACTATGTGTTGTTCGATCAGCCCATAATGCAAATGACAAAAGCCGTGGCCAGTCTTTAACCTTCCCATTACAAGCTTTAACCAATGCTTTCACAATCGGCGGGTGACCACGTTCGCTTTTCGCATTCCCTTCCGGATTATAAGCAGTAGTCAGTGATAGTTTAACTCCACATTTTTCAAAGAACTTACGAGCTTCTTGTGCATTTAATTCTCCACGATCTGCAGTGATTTTTCCTACGCACCCGTAACGGCAAATGACATCTTCAAGCAAAAACCTACAAATCCCCTCTGTAGATTTTGTCCTCAATGCTCTTCCTTCTACTTGATTTGATAAATCTTCACGAGCTAAAACCAAATATCTCATCTGCCATAACCCAATCGGAATAATAACCAAATCAACAATCCATTTAAAATGAATAGCCAGAGGATACGTAGGATGAAGACCATCTCGATGTCGGATATTAGAATACGATTGACAGATTTCACATGACTCTACAAATGAGAGCACATCTCGATACATATTTTTCCACCAATATCGTTCCTTGAGTTTAGCAAAAGTAGCTCAGATTCCTCTATGCCCTGCCCATAAACTATCATGAAACTCTTTTAATAATTTTAGTTTTTCTTCCCTTTTGCCTATCACTCGTTGTGGCATCCCAATTCCTTTCTTCGGTCTCTTCCATAAGAATCCATCTCGAAGTAAAAATCCATATGTTTTTTTTCTTATTTGTTTGAATTTTTCTGTAGACCAATTCCCCTGCTTAGACAAGGTATTCAAATAATGACCAATATCCAATAATTCTCCTTCATAAGTTTCTTCAAGAAATAGCTTGTCTTCTCTGTTGAGATTCGATATTGAATAGAATTTCAATCTGACATCATCAATGTCTTCAACCGTTTCGTCCTCTCTCTTGTATCTTGCTCGAGATAGCATGTCTGCTACTAAATTGTCCTTTCCAGTGATATACTTAAATTTTGGATTTAGTGACTTAATATAAGCAATCCATCTCAACATTGCAATATCTGGCATTGAACAGTTAATAATCATTCCAAGCAATGGCAAGCAATTTGTTTCAATTACTACTACTGCCCCAATCAAATAGTCCTTTTCAGCTTTCATAGCCGAAACGACTCCCCAAAGTTCTCTTTTGACTTGCGAATATGCACGCTGACGAATACTTAAAACTTTAGCCCCAAATCGAACTGCAAATCTACTCCCATTCGAATCATCTTGACCCACAGCCCATCCAACGGCAATTGGACTAGCGTCTACAGTAAGAATCACTGGTCTATTGCACTTATAATCAACCTTCCTCAATATTGGAGGTGACATCAATAATTTCTTCAATCTTTGCATTGCCTGAATATGCCTTTCTTTCCATTCAAATCGGTAACCCTTGCGTAACAGTTCATATAATAGATCTGCTATGTGAGCAAAATGAGGGATCCAGATTCGATAAAATACACATGCACCCAAAAACCTGCGAACCTCTGTTAAAGAACCACAATCCTCTGTTAAATGTCCAACAATTACAACCTCTCGCACTCCAAATACGGACTTCATACCCGATAATGTAAGATGAACTTCTCCAAGCCGAGTTAAAATCTTTTCACAATCTTGTATATGATCAACAACATATTTGCGACACCCCCTCGTATCTAAAGTTTCATCCTTGTCTCCTTCTCTGCACCCTTTTATAGGAACATCATCCAGAAAAGGCATAGTCTTTTCCGGAATAAAATCTCTCAATACCTTATTCATCCCATTCATCATATGTGCAACTGAGTTGGTCGCGCCTTGAGGAAGAGTGCACATTCTAACCAATCCAAGCGGTGTCCTCATCGTTGTCATATCTCTACTTCCTTCGGCAAGTTGAAATTGATCATAACCTGAATACAAATCACCCATTGAATAGATCGCCCTTCCAGCAAACGCCTCAGCAAATTCATCCACAATAGGTCCAATTCCTGTATTCCTGACAGTTACAGCATTCACCGGCTGCATATCTTGAATAAACCACAGTGACCCATTCTTCTTAGGTACCGTAAACCATCGACTAGAATACGGCGCAAATGAAGGTTCTAATATTTTCATCTTTATCTTTTCTTTCAATAGTTCCACCAATTTAGGTAAATGTGCCCTTGGTACTGGAATCGGTCTTAGATTCCAAGGTACATGCGGTACAGTGAAAATAACCATAGGTGTTATAATATTTGGATCCACACACCCAATTTCATGAGATTCGAAGGCAAACGATCTACCTTGTTTAGCCAACATCTTTTTGAAGCAAGTAATTTCCTCCGGCAATAAAGAACCATCAGAACCAATCTTCAATTCTTCAAAAGTCTCTTCAGTAAACTGATGTCCAATACTCATTGGATCTCTTAAACTTGCTTCTTTTGATGCTTCTTCCATTTGTTCTTTAGAATCCTCTGGTAATGGTCCGGCAACAGGCTTTACCTTCTTATCTGCCGTTTTATATCTTGTCTCTACTGTGACTTCTGGTGCTTGAAAAGATTCAAGCATGGTATAAACCTCTCTCGAATGAATCTCAACAATCTTATCATTATCCCCTAACCCAATAGATGTAATCAATTCCAATGAATCTTCCAGCCCATTTTCTTCATAAACACCCAAAATCCTCTCATCATCTTGCAATGTACCTATCTTGCGTAACTGTCCTTCAATATCATATAATCTTTTTCTTTCTTTTCTTTTAAAATCATCAACTTTCTTATACATAATATTTCCATTCTCCAATATACCAATAAAACTCGCATCAAAGGCACCTTCATCTCGCGAGAGTACCTCCTCTTTTGTACCTCCATAATCTCGCTTTACAGTGGTACCTCCCCAAAATCCTTAAATCCTTCAACAATCTTTGGCAATGGTTTCTCCCTCAACCTATCTCGATTCCATTCATGGTTAGGAGGTACTGTTAGAAATTGTACAGCTTTCCTCCCATCCTCGCTACGTACCCTCGCATAAGCAGAACCATCGTCAAGTACCTTTGTTTCCATCCGTGTTGCCGTGATATAAGGTTGTCCTAAAATCAACGGATAAGACATTGTATCTTGAACGAAGAAATGTTGCTCTGTAGCAACATCCCCAATCCAAATTTTGACATCTGGACAAGCTCCATATAATTCGCCTCGTGTGTTAATAGCCGCTCGTATTGCCCATCCATGTTCCATATCAATTGGCCATTTTTGCTTCTTATAAAGATCTTTAGACATGAGATTTATTTCAGAACCATGGTCCACCAAGGCAACTATTGGTTCTTCTATATCTCCTACCTTCACCAATACCTCAGTAGTTGTCCTTGCCCAATGCTTTCGAATATAATGGCTCAAAGTTTCCATTTCCTTATCACTAGAATCTTCGAAATGTACTCATTGATTATACCCATTCTTTTCATTTGTTGGTTGCTTGTAACCAATATCAACCTCTTCTTCATCTCTACATATTCTTGCATCAATAGCATGACTCATTCCAGTTTCGCTCATTAATTGCCTCTTTCGCTTAATGCTGTCAATGATAACATCATGAAACTCCTTCTTTGCAATTCCCAAGACTTCTTTCAACGTAAATTCCACCTTAGCATTTAATATACGTTCTTCCAACACCCCTTTCAAATTTGTTGCCGCTTCAATGTCAGAAAGTAGCTTATAAGCAATTGATTTGCCCTTATCTTTTGTCTCCGTTGTTTTTTCTCCCAATGATGCTGAGGTATCCTTTACAGGTAATTCTTGTGAAGCTGCCTCCCGAGCCTTGTCTCCTCGAGTTTGCCTCTTAAAAGAATTTCCTTCTCTAGTATCATTAAAATTTCCTCGTCTTTTTTCTTCCATCAAAGCTTCATGTTGGCTCTTAGCAATATATGCATGAACTGAAAGAGACTCAACAGGATCCTCCCAACCTGTTCTTCCTCGTATTGTAGCTGCAGTTCTCAATAACGCTTCTCGAGGTAATTTTCCTTCTTGCATTGTAGAAACGGTAGAAGCCCAAAATTCACTAGTTTCCGTACTTCTACCAATTTCATCATCTACTGTAGCACCATAACTTACACTTCTTCGTGCTGTTGTTTCATACTCTTTTAGGTAATCTTGAACCAATGCTCTCATTCCTCCCTTGCCAAAATTGGTTTGAAGAAGATCCTCTCTATTTTTCAATGCTATCTTCCCATCTTTCCAGCAAATAATTCCCTGCCGTATCATATTATTAAATTCATTGCAATCTTTTCTAGTGTGTAAAGCATCATCACACCAAATGCATCTTTGTACATATCCTTGTTTTGAAACATTCTTCGAATTGTTTATAGAAGTATTCTCTTCAAGTCTTGCCAATTTGATTTGAAGATCTCGCATTTCTCGTATAATTTCTTCCATACCCATATCTGCTTTCTTTGACAAGGATGTCGAAGGTTGAACTGTAGGCATTGTCGGTGGTGTTGTACGTACTGGAGCTTTGGGTGCTTGTACTGTTTTCGGAATATTGCTCCTATCCTTCCTCCTTTCTTTTTTTGTAAGCAACTCCACCGCATCTTCAACGTTCTTTCACTTCGTTGTCAATCCTTCATCTTCTTCTTTGTCTTCAAGAAGGGGTTCTAATTTCTCTTGCAATTCTCCATCAGCAGCTTGAAGAAATAGATCAACTTTGTTCGGCTCCAATGTCAATTTTTCTACCTTCGATAATTGAGAGTACTACCTCTCAAATTGCCTTAGTAGCTCTGTTGCTTGCAAATTCTTATTGGGCCGTTCAATCCATCCCAGAAACAGCTTCTTAGTAACGCGATCAGCATCTTCCAAGAAATATTCGTCTTTCAATGCATGTGAAAAATCCTCCCATGAATTCCCACAATGATCCGTAATCGATGTAATGTGGTCCCTTATCTCCGGTATCGTGGCAAGTCCAAATAGTGCAACCATTTTCTTCTCAGAAACTCGATTTAATTCCATTTCACGAACATAACATCTTAAATACCTTGAAATATTCCTCCCATCAAATTGATCAATTTTATTGACCACTGCTTACAATGCTTTGGTTGCCAAAGCTTCCTTTCGATCATTGCTTTGCTGTTGCTGCATTGACAATGAGAAGGCTTGAAACAAACTAGCAATAGACGGATCCATGTGCATACCTTGTCCTTTAGAAGACTCTCCACTAGAAACTTCTCCCAAAAATCCTTCAAAATTTTTATTTTCGTTTTTCATAAAAATAAAGATAAAATCAACCGAAATCCAATACCTTCTACCTCAAGCTTTCACGTCGAATTCACCACTTATGTCGTATTACGTACCTTCCTGCTCGAGAACGCGCCGGGCGTCTGGCTATAGAAGGTAGTATGGAGATTCACCGATAGTCAAGCAGTCTATCAGTTTTTGACTGCTAGAATATAAACGACTACAACAATGTACCGTAAATCTATACGGATGCTCTTCGACTGCTTGTCGAAGTCTTTTTTTTGCCCCAGCCGATAGGTCTCTAGACGTTACAGAGAACCCCGAACAACCCAAACTGTTAATCTTCAATACCCCTTTGTACTTACGATCTTGTATCCACTGACTGTCCTGTTAGATTAACCCAATAAATTTCATTCACTCCGCATACTCAATCCTATAGACACCCCTTTAATCCTTCAATCACAGACGTAACTCGATTTTACAAAACAGTCAAGAGTATTCAACCCCACTTCATTTAAAAATCCCGATTCACCATTACAACACTGACTTCAACAGCGATTGCCTCAGTCTTCCCAAAACTCTATGAAGAAGAAAAATCCAAATTCTATGTCTTTCCTTCCTCGACCCGAAGCATGAAGCTCCTCTCTCTAATTCCCTTGATCTTCAAAAACCTCCAATGAAACCCGAACTGGTAACCTTGCAAAAGCTTGAAAAACTCGCTCCCTCCCCCTGATTCCCCGAAAAAAAAAAACCCCCCCTCCTCAAAACTATATTCTCCCCTAATCTTATCCTCTGAATTTCTTCAATCTTCCATCTTAGATCCGGAATTGGCTCCCACCGTCAGAGCTTAGATCCGAAATTGGCTCACGTCATCAAGGCCTTCTCCTTCGTTTTTACCTTTAAGAGATCCATTTATCGTAAACAACGTTCCCTGAAACGGCACAGAGAACAGGACAGCCCGAAACAGAATCGAAACCCCGTAATCGGGACCACATTGAGTCGCCTGACCAATTCAGGTCCTATATTGGGAAAGATGCCCGTAGTAACCTGGATGTTCCCGTAATTGGGTCACATTGAGTCGCCCGACCAATTCAGGTCCTATATTGAGAAAGATGCCCGTAGTAACCTGGATGTTCCCGTAATTGGGTCAAATTGGTCCTCGCGTCAGATTGGCTAAGACCCGTAGTAAGACCTGGATTTTTCGTAATTAGACCACATTGGGTTGACCGGCCAATTCAGGTCTCATATTGGATAAGAGGACCCGGATTGGATTATCGAAATTGGATCCAATTGGCTCCTCGAACCCGTCGTGTGAATTGGTCCTTCTCTTCCTGCTGACTTCCATTATTGGAATCGAATGGAGCATTTCAGTATGCCCCAGCTGACTGTAACGGAGTGACTGAACCTGACCACTCAGTATTTGTACTGGAGTTGGTCGATGCTCTCATTATTCGAGGTAACTGAATATTAATAAAATTCCCCTTTCTTTTTATTTTCACTGTATACTCGTGTTACAACACGACACCGTTGGAGCATTGGTAAGACCAAAAGGCATGACATTATATTCGAAATGACCATACCTTGTACGGAATGATGTCTTCCACTCATCTCCTTCCTTGATTCGTACGAGATTATAAGCTCCCCTTAGATCAATTTTTGTAAAGATCTTTGCACATCCAAGTTGTTCTAAGGGACTAAAAATCAAGGGTAATGGGTAACGATTTTTCTTTGTTACCTTGTTGAGGCCTCGATTTGTTAGATTTCAAGTCTGTATTTTGTGTCCGTGACAATTTGTCGAGACTGAAGAAATCTTCAGCCTCGATCCCTATATATAATCCTACTTAGGAAGCTTCTCGAGCTACTTCTATTAACTAGGAAGCTTCTAAAAAGTTCCAGAGGCTTCCTTTCTACAAGCTTCTAGAAACTTCTCTTCTAGAAGGTTCCAAAGACTTCCTTTCTAGAAGGTTCTAGAAACTTCTCTCTAAAAGGTTCCAGAGGCTTCTCTTCTAGAAGATTACAAAGGCTTGTTTTCTAGAAGGTTCTAGAAACTTCTTTCTAAAAAGTTCTAAGGAATATGTCCCTAACAGTATCTCAATGTTGTATTAATGCATTGGGTGTATCCCATTTGTGCCAAAATAAGTAAATGAATAAATAAACAAACAAAAGAAACAAGAAATGTCATATCTAACAAAAATAAAATCTATTAAATATAAGTTCAGTAAAAATATTTCATGGCGCTTAGTTGTATGTTAAAAATTATGTCAAGCAAAGTCCATCTAATTTTTTATTTATTTTTATTTTGAATGAACAATGTATGATTTGTGCATGTATATTTTACTATTTGCTACATATGTTGGTTGTGTGTGGATTATGGCCACCACCCAGCAAAGCCAAAAGTATTTTTATGATTAGGATTATTATGATATTTCAAGTGTCCCTTTATTTTGGTTTTTTAATAGCTTATATGTGGCAGGGCATTCTATCCTTCTTTGTTGTGTACTTGGAACTGGGTTTAAATTGTACTTTTTGACTTTGAAATGAATGAAGCATTATTGAAATTATGTGGTGTTCAAAGAGAAAACTTAAAACCAAAACTTAAACTTAGACTTCGAAATTGCTCTGTACAGGTTTCGAACCTGTGACCTTCGCGTTATTAGCACGACGCTCTAACCAACTGAGCTAACAAAGCCAGGACAACTGGGTCCACCCCGCTGACTTCGAGTCCCGCGTTGATGTTCGGTGCCCACCGATCTTTACATATTAATTTGGTTCAAACTCACTGCTCCTTGCTCATTCTCACACCCAGCTGCCGCTTGCTAAAACCACCAACATCTTGGACCACAAACAACCCCGACAAACACTCAACCCTTCACCTCCTCTCCCTTTCCTTCTCTGCATTTGAAATCATGCTTACCGATGAATTGTTTTAATGATGTTGCCATCGTTCTGACAGGAAATCAAACACAATAAATGCAATACAACTTGCGACTGTATGCTCACAAATTTCCCAATTCAAAGCCTTCTAAGTTTTCACTTTCTTTCCTTTGTGTACTTCAATAAATATTTGTATGTTTATTTATTTGAAAAAGGTAGGGATTTTACAAAATACATACTTGCTGAAATTGCAAGGCATGCATTGTGTGTGCCTGTGTGTGTGTGTGTGTGTTTTTTTTTTTTTTTTTCTTTTCTTTTCTTTTCTTTTTAAATAAATATATATATATATATATATATATTTATGTACTTCTGATTTATTTTGGCTTGAATGATAACAGCTTATGGTATGTGTAATACTTATATATGAATGCTTTGGAGTTTTTTACATTGCTCTTTATGTTCCAGATTTTCAAGCTGCATTGGAATTTTGGAATGCATGAATGAATGCAGCCTTGGACTGATGTACAGTGAAATTTGCCACATGGTTTGATGCCATGCTTTGTGAACAATGGGAACCCTGAGAACCATGCACATGGGAACATAGTAGGATTAAGAATCCCCTTGGGATCACCAAGTGAGGGGAACAAGATAAGAGGAACTGTGGGAGCCTGAGCCACAGGGCCCTATTTTGTGATGCATCCATGTTTTGAAGGTTTAGTTAAGGTTTTTCAATATTAAGGTTTATTATCCCCTATTTCGTTGTTTGTCTACACCTATGAAATGCAGTAGTTTTTGATATATCTGTGTATTGTCAGTCTTGTTTTGATGTAAGGCCTTTAGACAGTGATAAGTGTTGATTTGTTAAGGGTTGAGAAGGCACTATTACATCATCATGTTTCTTGCCAAGATGGATGTGACTCTCGTTTAGCATGGAGCAACTTTAAATGTATACACAAGGCTCTTTTGAAGCTACAAGAATGGTTATGGCATTTGTTTGACAAAGAACAAATAATGCAGAAGAATTGGGTTATTATTCATGAGTTTTTAAATATATTCTCTAAACACTTTTCAGATGAGAGACTGGATGTCAGTATTACAACCTGTATGAATATAAGAGGGGTGAGCTACAACAAATTTTGTAATGAAGATGCAGCTTTTTTGAAGACTTGCTTGATATAAGGGTGCATGTATTTGTATTACTAATTTAGAGCACACTATTAAGTACTATGCACTTGACAAGTAGTTGGTTGGGAACTTAGTTTAGATGTTTAAGGTAGAAAATGTATGTATGGAACAGAAACAGACTTGAATAACATGTTCTTAAAGGTCATGTTGAAACATATTGAGTTAATGATTCTTTCTAAATTTTTCTTGCAATATAGTTTCTTTAAAAATTAGTCCTTGAAATGCTTGCCATTAAAGTTGAGCATGAGAGTAATAAATCTAAGGATATTGTTGTGTTATGTCAAAACCAAGTCGTTGAAGAATCTAGTTGTTGAAGAATTTGATCTTATTTTGAAGTTGAATTTACAACCCAAAAATAATGTATAAGTTGTTTAGAAACATCTTTTTGGCAATCTTGAATAATCTAAGTAAGCTTTCATTTATACTAAGTAAATCTTATCAACAATAGAATAATCTTAGAAATATGTTATCACATTTTAATCAACTCCAAATAAACCTTAAATAATTCTTAAAAAACCTTGATTAAATACTAAAGAATTATAATCAATCTTGAAGAAAATTTAAAGAAATTATTAAAAAAAACCTTTGAAATTTCCTAAATAAGCCTTAAAGAAATCATAAGAAACCAAATTCATAGCCAATTCTAAAATATCTTAAATTAGTTTTAATTGAATCCTAATTAAATCTTAAATAAATTTCAAGAAATCTTAATTAAATTTTAACAAACCTTAGTCAAACCCTAGCCAAATCTTAAGTATATCTTAAAAAATCCATAGACAATTCTAAATAAATTTTATAAGAGATTTAATACTTTAATATTTATTAAATTTACCATTGATCTTGATTCAAGGTTTTTACACTTTTTAATCTATAAGTTCAAAACAAGTACACAAAATGTAAATAGAACTAGCTTTATAGATTGGAAGAAAAAGCTCCTAATCTACTAAGATATTGTCTATCTTCTTTTCCCAATCTTAATATCAATCTTCTAATATCAACAACTCCTTCATGCATTATTTACTTCCTTTCCCAATCTTAATATCAATCTTCTAATATCAACAACTCCTTCATGCATTATTTACTTCCTTTCCCAATCTTAATATCAAACTTCTAATATCAACAACTCCTTCATGCATTGTTTACTTGCTTAAAATCATGGAACTTTCATTGACCTTCAAAATCCAATTTCCAAGATCCTAACCTACTTTAATTTCAATAAAATTTTATTAAATTCTTCAATTAAGCTCAAATTGACCTTACACATCCAAAACGATGATATTTACAAATCCACAAATTTTTACACATAGATTTGCTACAAAACTCACATCACTCACCAAAATATATTCTATTTTTTTATTTGACAAAATCCATAGTCACTTAAAACAATCCTAACTTTGCAAAGTTCTCACAATCATTATGTATTGAAATCCTTTAAAATCAATATTTAAAAATTATATCACATCTACTTTCGAATTTTTCTCTTTGATCAACAAAAAATTCCCACATTTCTTGTAGGTGTGCACTTTTGTGCCTTAAGGTGGTTTCAACCATGATTTATAATCAATCTTTTGTGTGTATCAATTTAGCATTTTTTAGGTAATTTTTGCTAAAAGCTACTTTTATCTAAAGTTTTTTATAATTTTATTTTTTCTAACCTACTTTTTTTGTCATGTTTGTGGCTTTTAAAATTAATAAAATTCATTCTTATAAAAAATAATATTCACAATAAATTATTTTTACTTCCTTCTTAACTTTCATGTATATTTTTTTAAAGTAATTTTCTACTATATTTTTAATTAAATTCTTTTATAATTTAATCATTTTTTTCTCATTTATTCAGTAGATATGTCACAATACAAAAATGCATATTCATTTTTTTTTAATAGTTGTTAAAGAGTATAATAAATATCAAGATCTAAAAAATTACTATTATCATTTAATAAAATATTGACAATATTAAAACCTATTTTATTATAATAAATAGAATTATATTCTATATTAATTTTTTTCAAGGATTCTATTCTTATGAAACAATTGAATACTTTGTATTTGTGTTATATGCCAAGCACATCATTTTAAAAGACTTTAAGTCAAATTTGGTTGAATAATAAAATATTATAAAATAATAAAATAAAATAAGATAAGATTTTAATAAATAAATATGGATATAACTATGCATTTTATGTTTATAGGATTTTTTTTTTTTTTTTTTTTGATTTTGATATTTCATATTAGACATTGACTTGATAAAAAAAATTGCCTAAAAATCTATTAAAAAATAAAAATGAATAATAAGTAATAATACTGGTAGGTAAATCCAGTATTTGTTTTTATGAAGATCATACATTTAATTTTTTTTCTTTAGCACCAATATAAGAGTAAATTTATAGTCATATAAATATGTGAGGATCTATAAATAAAAGAAATGTTTCCAATAAATTTTATACTATTTAGGATATTAATTGAAATGTTAGTCATACTTGACTTAAATGCTAATATGTTGAAAAGGGAGTTTTCTCAAGTAAATATGGTGTGCAATTAAAAAGAAGACAACATTAAGAGCTTCTAATAAAGACAAGTCAATGAAAATGAAAGATACAAAAAAAAACGTTTATTTTAAAGATGTATCTAATATACTTTGTATTTATAGTATATACACAAATAAATAAAAGTAAATTAATATTTATTTTATACTAAAATTTCAAACCAAATTTTATATTATTATGTATTTAAGCTATTATAATTAATAATATTATATTATATAGCAATCAAATCATTGTAAAGTAAGAGGAGGCTTATCAATTTTAATATATATATAAAAAAAAAAACTTGATTATCATCCAAGATATTATCAACTTTGTGTCCAAGAAGTCATTTGACTTTAATAAGTATTGTTGTAAGCAGGTAAGTCAAAGCAATGTTGGCTCAAATCCAACAAGTTTGATGGGCATAAAATCCAAAAGCCACAGCAATTGCAAAGGTTGGAGGACCAAGGAGTTGGTGAATATATTGACTAGACTCTAAAACATATATTTGAATATCATCCAATAGATGTACTTTCTCAAAAATATACCCAAGTGGAGTGGTTTGAAGCATAAATGACCATTGTATAAGTTGCATCCAATTTGTAAATAAATTAAATTGAAGGTTATTCAAACTTCAACTTACTCTAACTCATGATGGACTTTTGCATGGCCATTTAATATTGAATTTGTTTATAGCTTTGCTTAAATCCTTTGAACTTAATGAACATGTTTTCTTCAAATTCTTTCTTTCAATTGCCCAATTTAATAGCAAATTTTCCTTAGCCTTTTTTCTTTTTTCTTTTTCTGCTGGTCACCCCTATCAAAAGGCAAGCAACAATTTGTCTATATCCACCCTAGTTTTTGACATGCTTCGACCATTACTTATTTCTTCATCAATATCTTAATCAAACCTTCATCAAATCACCATGTAATTAGGTAGCCTTAACATGTTACATGATTGAATTATATCAAGTGGTGACACAATTGATGAAACATATTAATATCTTTCAAAACTCACTATTGCAAGCAAAAATGTCACTCGTGAGAATTGTATTTTTTAGATTAATAATTCTGCATGAGATCTAAGGAGTACCTTTTAAGAATAAGGTATGCTACAGTTCAAAAGCATCATTGAAGTCGCTTGGTGAAGTTTCGTTTTTTACAGAAGTCTATGCCTTTGAATACAAGTAAAAAAAAGGGCCATGAAATGAAATTTATAACAAGTTTAGTTATATCTATTCATATCTTGATCCAAACAATAATAAGAAATATATAATCTTGAATTTTCAGATTGATATTTTTGGCAGTTTCCAATACAACTTTTGATTTTTTTTAAAAAAACGGCTTCCCTAAGACGGTCCATACAGAAATTGCAAGAAACAGTTTTGTTCATACCATGTAAAAATATATATATTTTACCTCATTTTTTCCTCTAAAAACCTTTGGACTTATTTTTTAAAGTAAAATGTCACTTACAGTGACATTGTCAATTTCCACAATTCAAAACATTTGAAAGGTAAGCCTCTTACATTGTCTCCTAAAAGAAATGTACCCTAAATAATGGATGAAATTTTAGTTTAGTTTTTAACCGAAAATCAGGATGTGGTAGAACTCATATCCACTTTCAAGCGCACTGGAGAATACACTGGCTTTGGACAACTCCATGATCCCGACAGACAATGCGAAAAATTACGAACCATTGTTCAAGATTTTAAAACTTTGGCATGTGATCCAGTTCATTAAACCATGCTCTGTTTTGCTGTGACTTCCAGTTTTTGTAACGACGACGTTAGTCTGCATGCTCTAAGGTTAAGTCTGGTGATCGACCATGGGTGCTATCACAACAAGGTAAACAGCTGCACTGGCTGCAAACGCAGTTCCATCATAAGGTTCACTTCCAAATCTTAATTTTACTCCAAATACATACTCCATTCTTGCCGTAGTACTTTTAACAACGAGAGTATTCAACCACGATTAGTTCTCCAATGTAACAGGCACAAGTGCAAACACGTAGTCTGACCCTGCAATGTGGAGGCTTCAGCATACATCCTTCTTCAAAGAAATAATAGACAACTGCAATTCCGCTGCTGCGAGACTGATTTTTCTGGAAATTGCTCTATAATCGTATTGACGAAATTCCCAATTGTAACCTGCGATGGTGAATAAGCCAACTGGTATACAATGAAACATACAACAGGTCATCTGCCCTTCAGAATAGTGGACATTCTCCTGAACGACCAAAATTGTTGTCCAAAAGGTCACTATCCAGCACGAACTATGATTCAAGACTACATGCTAAGCAAAACTCTAGGGGCATACAACTCAGTGAAGGTTTCTGAATAACCAGATCCTGTTAACTCCGCTAAATATCTTGCATCCTATCTGCTTTAGATCTGGATCTAAACAAATGAGCTTTCTCCTCCCTCAAATCAACAATTCAACGCGAGGCAAGGAGGATATGCCGATAAATCCTCACTTGGACAGACTGAAACCATACCCAAGCTGTGGTATGCAATAAAGAATGATATGGTTTCTGTCCTATGTCGGGAATTCAAATCCTGAGTCCGCATGTGATAGACTAACTATGAAAGAATCAGATCGTCCAAATAATGACGACTTAAGAGGAAAAAAAACTAGTTCCGTGACAAGGTTACTGATACATTGGTGAAAGGAGTCTACACCCGTGCCATCACTTGCGGAACACTTCCCGATGAAAGGAAGGACAAAAACCCTCCGCTCGCCTCTTGTTCGTCAAGGAAAAGGTCATCAGGAACGCGGTACGCACCATGAGCGAAACAAATAGCAGCGCCAATGATGAGAGCAGAAATCAGAATAGATCCAACATTGGTCATGAAGACCATAATAACGGTGAACACACTCATGCCGAGAAAGACCTCCCTTTCAGTGAAGGTTCGTCCAAATGCGACGAGTGGCTCAGATCGAACAAGGTAGAGGTAAGTCCATCCAGCTAACAGGGCGGCAAGGAAGAACAGTGATCCCGGGTGTAAGACCAAGCTCAATGCAACGGCACCCACCAAAACGAGCGAGTAATTGATACGGAAGTAGTACCAATTTTTGCGCGCCCGCGTAACAGCCTCGCTGAACGACTCAGGCTTCGCCAACTGTGACCGGTCAGCCATTTCCGCCCACGGCCGCTTCTGCGCAAGCGCTAGATTGAATGCATCCTGAGACTTTCCATACAGCAACCAGAACGTAGCTTGCTGCGGCGTGACTCCCGCAGCTGCTCCTGGTTGAGTGACAGGTAACACCGGAGGCTGGTTCGCAGTCGCCATGTCCAAACTCTGAAGCCAAAGCCCTTGCAGCACCACAACAGAAAACTCCCAAGCTCCGACGACCACAACTTCGTCTACCGTGCGCCACACCAATGGAAAAATTGAAAAAAAAACAAACAAAACAAAAAAAACAAAAACAAAAACAAAAAGACGAGCAAAATCACTCAGGATTTCAAATCTTGGACCTAAAACATCATCTGACTCTGCCCGTTCAAATCTTCACCAGCGCCACTCAAACCCCAAGCGTACTACAAACAAAACTCTTCTACACAATCCACTGACGCATAAAAATGCGCTCAAATTTTGAAGACAAAACTCGCTCACAAATACGCGAGCAATACCAATGCAGATCTGGCACAAAATCTGCAGCACAAAGCAAAAACGCGCAGCGGACGTTGAACACACACGTCGGCGAATGCGAAATGAGACCTTCCTAGCTATCGCGCAAGATCCTTGAGAGAGTAGGGTTGTGGAGCTGGCAGAACTGCGTGCACTGGTAACAGTTCGGGAACGTCACAGAGAACGGACTGGGAACTCAACAGGGAACAGAATGTTCCCAACTTTGTTTTCATTATTGGTCGAAGAAGCGGGCGACGTTCGTGGAACTGATTCGTAGTTCGGTGCATAATTCGTTCTTTTTTTTGGACTGAAATTATTGTCGTCGGGCAGCTGGATCCGGTCAAAAAAACAATTTCCTCTTAAATAAATAGTCGACATGTTCGAAGTTGATATCCTGTTCAGGTACGTGTGTCTCTATTTCTTTATAATGACCGCAAATCATTAGTGCCTACGTAAAATTTTAAGCAACAGAATGTGACTTTGGAAATAATAATCAGTGTAATAAAATCAATGAAATATATATATGGATCTCTCATTATTTATTTGACTTGACTACCCAATCATATCACTTAGTAAACTATATTTGTTTATTTTTATGAATTATTTTTGGTGTTTAGTTGAATGAATTTTTTTCCTTGCATTTGTGTAGTCTTAAAATCCTGTAAATGATTATTACAGATTAATTGTACACAAAAAATTAAAGTGATTTTGAGATGGTATTTGAATAGAAATTCTTAAAACAGATCTTTTTATCAAAATCAATTGTAACTCATACGCATCAAGAATGATTAGCTTTTAATTGACTATTTATATTCTTGTATGTTTTTTAATATTGCTGTATTGATGATAAATTCAGATTAAATATTTCCAATCGTCTTGATTTTTTTAATAGTAATCGACTAAATAAATAACAATTGTTTGATGTTTTATACAGAAGATATATCATGCATTTTTTTTTTTTTTTTTTTTTCATTTTTAATTTTAAATGAGATATGCTTCAATTCAAAGACAATTTCACAAGAATAAAATTTCAAAAATAAAGTTAGAGCCTTAAAAAGTACACATACTTTTATATGACTTAAACCAAAGTTTGAAAATATTATGATTAAATATAGTTTTTACCTTTAAGGATTTGTATTTGAAATTAATTATTTGTGACTTTCATACTATTTTAGTACTTATTTTGATTGGATCTGAATGTGATATCATATGCTTGTGTATTAAAAATCTTACAGAATTCTAATCTTGTATACGTTCTTCTCAACTATTGTAATTTTGTAAATTTTTAATATAATATCATATTTTCAAGCTATATATACCAACGGGAGTTATCATATGTATTCAATAAATAGGTTTGCAATTTTTTTGATGTATCATCACATATTTTGATAATAATGCCAAATTAAAGAATATTATTTGGTAATTTTGTCATTTTATTTATTATAATTATTTATATTCTTTTGTAAATAAATATTTATTACTTACGATCATTGTGTTTCAATTCATTTCAGTAAATTTTCTTGCAAAAATTTGTAAAAGAATATTATTTTAAATTTAATTTCATATAAATTTTTAATTAAAAAAATTAAATTTCTTGATTGTTGTACATAAATAATAATTAAAATTAATTTAATATTTTTATACAAGAGTTATATATATATATATATATATATTTATACATATATTTATACATACATACATGACATTGATGAAATATATTTTATACATAAAAGAAATAAAAAATTAATTATCTATCTTTGTACATGATTCTTTATTATATATTTATTAAAAATGCTTAATGCATACAAGTAGTGGTTATGAAGGTTGTATGGATGATATTATGTTGACATTTCTCATGAGTTTTTTTAAGTCCTATAACTATCTCATTGTGGCATTGGAGTTTATCAATATGAAAGAGCTTACCATAAATTATGTCATATCAAGAGTTATCCATGAAGTGATCAAGAAGAAAAAACAAAGAGCTTTAAAGTGATGATTTGGTTCTATTTTTAAGACAAGACAAAGGTAGCTATTTTTATCAACATGATAATTCAAAAAACAACATAAAAAATACTATATTTGTAAAAAAATCATATAACTTTACTAAAAATTGCTACAAAGCTAAAAATAGAAATAGAAAGAATGCAAACAATATTAGTGATAATTTTGGTAGAGATAATTATGCTTTCATGCTAAATGAAAGAGCCTCTATAACTGCCATATTTAAGTGGATTATAGATTTGAGTACTATTAAGCACATGATATTGTATAAGTGTTTATTTGATCTTTATGAAGAAATTCTGACAACAAGTATTTGGTTGGAAAATAATGGCATAGTGCAAGCCATTAAAATTGGTTCTATTGTAGTAGAAATCATTGTGAAGAATCAAATGAAGAAAATCAGATTGAAAGAAGTCTTACAGATGCCAAAGATGAAGAATCTCTTTTTGATAAGTAAACTTATATCACATGGTTGTAAGGTTCAATTTTGTATGAGTGGATTTTTTTTTTAAAGACATTAAATCAACAACATGTTGCTAAATACCTAAAAGATAGCAACCTCTACTTCATCAATTATAAGAAGATGAATGAAGTTGAAGTCATGACATTTACTTAATTTCTAAAAAAATAAGACAAGTTTGGAATTTGGCATCAATGACTTTGTCATTTGAATACCAAAAGCATGAACGAACTTCAATCCATAGTAAGTGGCTTAGATCTTAGTCAATTTAGCTACAATTTTCTAATATTTGCTTGTAAAGGTTGTATTCAAGGCAAACAACAAAAGGCTTCATTTCCATGAAGAGTTATAATATATACTACCAAATTATTGAAGATTGTATATTTTGATATTTTTGGATCAATGAATATACCATCAATTAGAAGAATAAGGTACTTTGTTACATTTATTGATGATTTTTAAAAAAGGTGTGGATTTACATCCTCAAAGCCAAGAATGAATATTTTTTAAGATTTAAGGAATTTAAGGCACTTGTAAAAAATAATGTGAATGCAAGATCAAAGTGTTGTGCATAGACAATAGAAGTGAGTATATGTCAAAGAATTTTGATGACTTTTTAAAGATTTAAGATATTGTAAGATAAACCCCTAGTGCTTACATTCTAGAATAAAATGGATTTACTGAAAGAGCAAATTATACCATTATGAAGATGGTAAGGAACATGGTTTAAATACAAAATTTTGGATATGAATATTGGGCAAAAGCCATAGTTACAGTAGTGTATATAAGGAATAGATGTCTTACAAGTACACTCACATTAATGTTTCTACAAAAATCTTAGAGTGGCAAGAAACCTTGAGTTTTATAAATGAAGATTTTTTGAATGCATTGCTTATGCAAAATTACTAGATTGTATAAGGTCCAAACTTAATAAAAAAGATATAAAATATTTATTTATTGGATATTATAAAGGTACCAAAGCATGTAGGCTTATGTATTTAAAAACCAAGAAAATCATCAAGAGTCGTGATGTAGAGTTTTTAGAGCATAAGAGTGCTTTTGAGTACTTGGTATCACGGACTTATATTTACTATGATTGTTATCTATGTGATATGAATAGGTAGAAGTAGATAAAGATAGATTAATTTCATAATATCTTCTAGAAAAGCTTCCTAGAAGCTTGATAGATGCTGCTTTAACTTTACATATGTTTATACTTGATTGGTAGGTTAGAAACTTGGTCAATAAGTTAACTACATGCCATACATGTTGGTAGCTTGTAAAACAAGCTAATTATGTGGTGTCCACATAGAAACTTGCCTTGTAAGTTAAGATACGTATTGTGCAAAGTCAACATGTTTTTGGAGGTCCTATAGAACGTTGCTATGTACCTCCTAGGTAGATAGTATATATAGAGGCAAGAGTGAAGCCTTCTTCACTCTTATCAACTCTTTTCTTGCTTCTAGTCTAGTTTCAAGGGTCTCTAAGTTTCTTATCTTTTAGCAATAGCTATTCTAATTTCTTTCTTAATATACATATTTAGTTATTTCTATTTTGTCATCTTTTTTTGAGAAAAGTTTCACTTTTTTATTTATTTTTATCAAGTTCTTATCCTTGAAAGATTGACAGGAGTGTACTTACAATATCAAAGCTTTGTCTAATCTTGATTAAGAGTGGATTACTTCTTTTTTTTGATAAGACATAAGCATATTAGAAGTTGCAGATTACCCTCTTTTAAACTGATATTCTTCTTAGTATTTTCTTTGTTCTTAAGTCCTCTATTCTATTTGTCTTGAGTGATATTAGACATCTTCTCTTTTCTAAGTGTTATCATAGTAGAACTTGCTAAAATAAAGAGTGCAATGGCACAAATGTAAGAACAATTGAGGGAGTTAATGCTTGCAATGCATCAATTCAATTTACTACCATAAGAAGCAATGAGATTGGGAGGAAGTGAAGATATAGAAATGATTGGAGCTGCTTCAACATCTGCACCAAATCATGTCCCTTCTCTTATCGTAGAACAGCCTTTCAGTGTTAGAAAACTAAGAATTATCCTACCCGAGAAGTTTAATGGCACCAGATCAAAGTTTAGAAGATTTATCAATCAAGTATAACTTGTGATTGAACTTCAATCCCAAAGCTATCCAACTCTAGGATAGCAAGTTAGATTCATTAGTATGCTTCTTTCAGGTTTAGTATTATTATGATTTTTATTTTTTTCTTGAATGATGAAATTCAATATTGGATAATCTAGATACTTTTTTGGCAGAGTTTTGATCCATGTATGGAGAACATGATGTAATTTGTGTCGCAACTAATAAGATCCATATTTTGCAATAAGGTAATCGATCAGTAATGTTGTATGCTTCACAGTTTTGACAACTTGTAAATGATATCAAATAGGATGATACTGCATTTGTTAACCAATTTCTCTACAGATTATAATATGAGGTAAAAAAAATTAATGCTAAACTTACTTGATTCTCAAACATTGAGTGAAACAATTGACTTTGCTGTAAAGTGCAACAATTGTCTTTTTGAATTTTGATGTGAGAATCATATAAGTCGACCTCAACGTTACTATAATTCAATAGCAATACCAACACCTCTTCAATACATACATTCGAAAGTAGAGGATATGTAAATTGATGCAGTACGTTTCAAACCTCTTACTGAGCAAGAAAAGACTTGTTGTTGTCAAGAAAGATTATGCTTATATTGTGGAGAACCTAAACACACTGCTCAACATTATCCAAAGAAGTGACATAACCATAAAATGAGGAATATGGCTATCAAAGAAGATAATATGTCAAAAAATGAATTTGTCCAGCTACAATAGGAATTGTGTGGCTGAAACCTTGTATAACACCTAGTGAAGGTCCTATTCTCTCCTCAAAACCCTCTCCTTGTTTTACGATAAATGTTATTTTAGGATCTAAATATTACAAAGCCTCTACCTTATTAGATTCAAGAGCCTTAGCATGTTTCTTAGATGAAGAATTTGCTAAAAGACATAGCATATTTTTAGTGAAGAAAACTAAACATATTGATGAAGAAGTCATAGATGGTCGTCCATTGTCTTGAGGAGATATTACTCATGAAACCCTTCCTATAGAAGTAGCAACTAATGGTCATAGTAGCTTTGTAATATTTAATATCATTAGATCTCCCTCTAGTCTAGTCATTTTAGGTTTATCATGGCTAAAAAAATATAATCTTAAAATAGATTAGACTTCTTGTAATCTTAATTTTTTTGAAAGTATAACTAAGAGCATAGTTAATCAAATAGAAAGTCATAAGTCTAGTATAATTAAATATATATTTGTAGGTGCAAGAACTTTCTTGCATGCTGCAAAAGAATGATCACCTTCTGTTATTTATGCTGCACTTGTGTCTATTGGTGGAAAGACTTTAAGTGGCATTCTAAGTCAATATCAAGATTTTTAAGATATATTTGAGAAGAAGAATGCGGATATTCTTCCGGAACATTGTTCCTATGATTGCTCAGTTGACCTTCAAGAAGGAGGACAATTGCCATTTGGACCAATCTACAATTTATCACAAAATGAGTTGGCTCAATTCAAGGAGTATATTGAAGAGAATCTAGCCAAGAACTTTATACACCATTCCAAATCTCAAGCAAGAGCTCCAATTTTATTTGTGAAGAAAAAAGATGGATCATTGCGGATGTGTGTCTATTAAAAAGGATTCAATAAAATCACCATCAAGAATAGCTACATACTACCTTTGATATTTGCACTCCTTAATTAGTTGAATTAAGCTAAGATCTATACAAAAATAGATCTACAAGGAGCATACAATCTAGTATGCATCAAAGAAAGAGATGAATAGAAGACTGCGTTTTGAACAAGGTATTGACATTTTGAATATAATGTCATGCCTTTTGGACTTACAAATACATGAGTAGTATTCCAACATCTAATGAATGATGTCTTTTTGGAGTTTTTAGATGATTTTGTTATCTATTACCTAGACAACATCTTAATCTATTCTAAGAACATAGAAGAACATGAACTTCATGTTTGTCATGTGTTACAAAAACTAAGAAATGTGGGACTCTAAGCTAAGATAGAAAAGTGTGTATTTTACACTACTCAAGTCGACTTCTTAAGATACATCATTTCAAATGATGGACTTATGATGGACTTATGATGGATCTTAAGAAAGTTTAAGCTATTATGGATTGAAAGATCTCAATAATGGTGAGAGATGTCTAATGCTTTTTGAGATTTGTCAATTACTGTCAAATTTTCATCAAAGACTTCTCTCAAGTTGCAGCTCCACTTATACATTTGACTTGTAAAGACAAACTTCAATGGAATCAAGGAGCGAAAGTAGCATTTGAAGCTTTGAAGACAACCTTTATTTTTGGACTAATCTTGTATTGCGTCGATTTTTTTAAGTCATTTTTTATAGAAACAGATGCATCAGACTTTGCTTTGAGTGTTGTATGGTCACAAATAGAAACTGATGATAAACTTCACCCAATAGCTTTTTATTCCAAAAAATTTTTAGCAGCCAAAATCAACTACAAGATCCATAACAAAGAACTTCTTGCAATCATGGATTTGTTTCAAGAATGGTGCCATTATCTAGAAGGTGCTTTTAGTCCAATCACCATGTATACAGATCACAAGAACCTTGAATATTTTATATCAGTACGTATTTTGAATCATCGCCAAGCCCGTTGGAGTATGTCTTTGTCAAGATTCGAATTCAAGATCATTTATCAATTAAAAAAACAACAAGGTTTGTCAGATGCACTCTCTATACAATCTTACCTTACACCAAAAGAAAGAGATGCTGTTTTTGATTAGCAACAGATAATTCTCTTAAAGCCAGAGCATCTTCATCTTTCAGCAATGAAATCAATACTAACTGTTGATTCAACTTTCATTAAGCAAGTTTAATCAAGTATGTCTTATGATCTTCTTATTCATATTATTAAGAAAAATCATTCAAAGTCTCATGATACTTCCAAGTTTGAATTCAAGAACAATCTATTATATTTTGAGGGATGCCTATATGTTCCACAAGATGAAGCTCAATTATGTCTTCTTCAAGCTCATCGTAACTTTGCAGCAGTAGGATATTTTGGGTACAATAAAACTTTAGAATTAATATTCACAGATTTTTGGTGGCTCCAAATGTGGAAAGTAATCAAAGATTTTGTACAATCTTGTGATATTTGCTTAAGATCAAAAACTCCTCATCATTGACCTTTCAGACTTCTTCAGCCATTATCCATTCTAGAACAATCATGGTCTTTTGTTTCTATGGATTTCATCACAGATCTTTCAATCTCAGGTTCTTATGATTCTATATTCGTGATAATAGATTGTTTTATCAAAATGGAACATTTTGTACCATGTACAAAATCTATCACATGTAAAGAAATAGCTAAGCTCTTTCTTGACAATATCTATCACTATCATGGATTATCCAAGGATATTATATCAAATAGGGGAACTCAGTTTGTATCAAGATTTTAGTGGACTCTTTTCAAGATTCTAAAAGTGGATATAAAATTATCTTCGACATTCCATTCTCAAATTGATAGACAAATAGAGCGTGTTAATCAAGTTTTAGAGCAATATTTAAGATGTATCATCAACTACCACCAAGATGATTGGACAACTCTTTTGCCATTCGTAGAGTTTGCTTATAATAACATGATACATTCTTCTATAAAACAAACACTTTTTTTTGCCAATTATGGTTATCATCCATAACTTGATACTTTTAACTTTTCAAAAGCTGATAATCCTATGGAGGAAGATTTGTCAAATTATTTATCTGAGGTACATGTAACAATGAAGGCATAGTCAAAAGAAGTTCAAGAATAACAAAAGATCAATGAAGATGTCTATCGAAAGGAACAACCACCATTCTACATGGGTGACAAGATATGGTTATTTTGTTGCAATATCAAGACCACTCGTCCTTTCGATAAGTTGGACTATCGAAGGCTTGGACCATTTTTTATTTCTACACAAATTAATCCAATTACATATTATTTATATCTGTCAAAGTTAATGAAAATCCATCTACTATTCTATGTGTCTCTTTTTAAACCATACAAGATAGTGGACATACCAAGAAAAAGACAAGCTCTACCTCCTTCTATAGAAGTTAGCAATAATGAAGAGTTTGAAGTGGAAGAAGTCTTCAATTCAAGGCAATGCCAAAATAAATTAGAATAACTTGTCTATTGGTACAGATATGATATCAATGAATGCACTTGGGAGGGAATAAAAAATCTTGCAAATGTAAAAAAGATGGTGGAGGCTTTTCATCAACGATATCGATCAAAATCAAGATGAAAACCTTCCTTAAAAAAAAAAAAACAAGATCTAAGCAAGATAACATTCTATTTTCAAACTTTGTTTGTAGCTTCTTTGTAGTTGTGATGATGAGGAGATGGAGAACCAAAAATCAATAGATTCGACTCAAGAGCCTTTTTTTGCTGACTTATCAGACGAGATGTTATGATAGTCACAACTTTTAAGATGATGCAATCGAGATGAAGATCCTCAAGAATGACATGTTCTTCCTTGAATAGATGGTGAAATACAACGCATTTGATATCACCACCTTGGAAGGGACTTCCAATGTTTGGTGATTTTACTAAAGGTATGAACAACTTTAGATGGTATTTCAAATGTTTTATTTGAAAGAAGTTATGAAGGCCTCAACAATGATCAAATAATTGGGTGGTCTTTCCGCCTTGGTATAGGACACTATTAATGGTTGAGAGGCCCTATCAATCATCTTTAAAGAGAACAAAGATTAAAGTATGTGGCAAATACAATTTGTTGCATCTTAGACTTCTTCGACCTCTCTTCATGGAATTTGTTCCTAAAAAAGGAGGTAATATCACAGATATATATTTACTATAATTATTATTTAGGTGATATGAATAGATAGAAGTAGATAAAAATAGATTAATTTCATAATATCTTATAAAAAAGCTTCTTAAAAGCTTCATAGATGCTGCTTTGACTTTCGATGTATTTATACTTCATTAGTAGATTAGAAACTTGGTCAATAAGTTAATCACGTGCCTTACATGTTGGTAGCTTGCAAAACAAGCTAAATATGTGGCACCTACATAGAAAACTTGCCTTGCAAGTTAAGATTTGTGTTGTACAAAGTCAACATGTTTTTGGAGGTCCTATAGAACGTTGCCACATAACTCCTAGGTAGATAGTATATATAGAGGCAAGAGTGAAGTCTTCTTTATTCTTGTCGACTCTTTTCTTGCTTTTACTCTAGTTTCAAGGGTCTCTAGTTTTCTTGTCTTTTGGCAATAGCTACTCCAGTTTCTTTTTTAATATATATATTTAGTCATTTCTATTTTATCATCTTTCTTTGAAAAAATTCTCACTTTTTTATTTATTTTTATCAAGTTCTTATCCTTGACACTTGGAGATGTATCCAAGTAGGAGTAATGATATATTTGTAGATACATCTCCAATTTCAGTAAAAAAAGAAGAAGATAAAGATGGTAAAGATATAAATAAAGATGAAGAGCCAAAAAAGGTAGATCAAAGTCTATCTACAATTGCTAGAACCAACAATGAAGATATTGAAGATATTGAAAATAATGATGATAAAGAATATCAATTATTAACTGTAAAGAGACAAGCTTTAAAAAAAAAGAAGGTTACAAAAGACCTTAGAGTTCAAGAAAGTGAATCTTCATCAAGTGAAAGAAAAAGTCTTGAGAAATAGAAAATAACTTGGTAATTGATGGATGAATCACATCTTTCTTTAAGTGAATAAAGAACATGCGAATATTGCACTCTTTATTGATCCATTGAATTTGTGTAATATAATGAAGTCCATAGATGCTATGAAGTAGAAGAATGCCATGGAAGAAGAATACAAATTACTTATGGACAATAAAACATAGAAGACAATTCAAGTTCTATAAAATTAATTTTCAATTGGTTGTAAGTAGGTGTTTAGAACTAAGAAGGATGCAATAGATAATATTATGAGATATAAGGCTAAATTAATTGCGAAAGACTACTTACAAGTTATTGGTATTGATTTCAATGAAATATTTGCTACTATGGCCAAATTCAATACTATTAGAACTATTGTAGGAATTAGAGCAATAATAGACTTTAAAATGCATCAAATGGATGTAAAGACGAATTTTTTAAATGAAAGATTAAAAAAAGATATCTATATGGATCAACCTCAAAGATTTATTAAAGAAGACAAACAACACCTTATTTGTAAGTTGAAAAAATCTTTATATAAGTTCAAATAATTTTCAACGTTATTGTATTAGTGTTAGCGACATGGTCCTTAGAACCTTCTAGAGATAAGTTTTTAGAACCTTCTAGAAGCAAGTCTTTGGAACCTTCTAGAAGCTTCCTAGTTAGTAGAAGTTACTTGAGAAGCTTCCTAAATAGGAGTATATATTGGAATCGAGGGTAAAGAGTTCTTCAGTCTCGACAACACATCTCTTGGAGCTCTAGCTCACCTCTCTGGTGTTGTTCTTGTATTCATCTGATTAATCTAGTTCTTGCTAGTTCTTCTTGAACTTCTTGTTAGATTTCGAGCTTGTATTTCTATGTCCATGACAGTTTGTCGAGACTTCACTCACCTCAGATATCAGAGCTAGTTTCTTCCTGGTTAGAGTGCGGATTACCCCTCTACTTTGAAGTGTACTAGCATTTTAGAGGTTGCGGATTACCCTCTTCTATACTGATACTTCTTTTGTTATAATATTGGAATCTTATTCTTCTTGGAGAGAGGGGATTACCCCTTTTCTTGAAGCTCTTAAGGCATTTTAGAGGTTGCGGAATACCCTCCTCTAAACCAATATTGTCTTTTTGTAGAGTCATTTCTGTCCTTCTCTTAGAATGGCCGGAGGCCAAGACATTAGTATGACAAAAAGTTCGGAGTCTAAGTTGGATGCTATCATGAATGCCCTGGCTACATTATCACAAAGAACTGTAGAGATTGAAAGAGTCGTGCCAAGGCTTCATAATGATGGAGCATCTGGGATGGCACAATCTAGGTTGCACCAGCCTCAAACTTCTGCACTTGGAGAAGCAACTTTGCCTCAGGTTCGACAAGCACCGCTGGTTCTACAATATAAGGAACCTCGAGTTAGCCTTCTGAACAAGTTCGATGGTACGCGTTCCAAGTTTCGAGGATTCGTCAATTAAATCAGGTTGATAACAGTTTTATAGCCCGAATGCTATCCAACGGAGGAGTTTTATATTGGGCTTGTTAGAACCTTACTTACAAGGCAAGCTCTATCATGGTTTACTCCTTTGTTTGAGAAACGATTGTCTATACTAAACAACTTTGAAACCTTTTTGGAGGCATTTGTGGAAGTATTTGGTGAACACGGCAAGGTTCGATGGGCTACAACAAAGATCCGGTCACTACGACAAGGGATGCGCTCTACATCAGTCTATGCATCGGACTTCAGGCAATTAGCATGCGACATCAATTGGGACAAAGAAGCATTGATGAATCAATTCTATTAGGATTTAAGGAACGATGTGAAGGATTTGCTGTTAACTCTTCCTGATCCGCAAACGCTCAACGAAGCTATTAGCCAAGCTGTGAAGTGTGATAATCGCCTATCCCAACGTCGCTAAGACCAAAGTTCAAGACAACATACGGTTCGCCACGCCCCAACTATGTCGACAAGCAGCGTGAATTCACATTCAGAGATAAAAGACATGCAAATTGATGTGGTACGTGTCAAATCTCTTACTCTAGAAGAAAAAAAGCGGCGCATGGAGGAAGGTCTATGCTTGTATTGTGGTGAAGAAGGCCACAAAGTTGGAAACTATCCCAAGAAGCAAAATCGATGTATTGTCACGATTAAGGGCGCATTTGTTCAGGAAAACAAGGATGCCCAGCCACAATAGGAACCGTGCGGCTGGACAGTAAAATATCGCAACAACAACCAGGTTCCTTTCTTTCTGCTCAACCTGCCCTTTGCTTTACAATCCCTTTGCTTATTGGCCCTTAGAACCTGAGAATCTTAGCATTATTAGATTCAGGAGCATCTGCTTGTTTCTTAGACGAAGAATTTACGAAGTGTCATAAGATCCCTTTAGTACAAAAATCCAACCCTGAATAGAGTAATCTTTATTCATTGGAGCAAGAGCGCTTATAAGATCGTCCAAGGAAGGCACACCATTTGTCATTTACGCGGCTCCAACTACCGAGGAGAAGATCTTGACAACAAGTATACCTGAGCAATATAAAGATTTTAAAGATGTGTTTCAAAAGAAGAATGCCGACATGCTACCGAAACACCGACCATATGATTGCGCCATAGACTTGCAGGAAGGAGCACAACCGCCTTTTGGCCCAATCTACAATCTATCGCACATGGAGTTGGCGGAGTTACGAAAGTACATCGACAAGAATCTAGCCAAGAACTTCATCCGTCATTCAAAATCGTCAGCTGGAGCACCCATCTTATTTGTGAAGAAGAAAGATGGCTCGTTGTGGATGTGCGTGGACTATCGAGGCCTCAACAAGGTAACAAAGAAGAATCGTTATCCATTACCCTTGATTTCTGGTCTCTTAGAACAACTTGGACGTGCAAAGATCTTTACAAAAATTGATCTAAGGGGAGCTTACAACCTCGTACGAATCAAAGAAGGAGATGAATGGAAGACAGCATTCCGTACAAGGTATGGCCATTTTGAGTATAATGTCATGCCTTTTGGTCTTACCAATGCTCCAGTGGTCTTTCAACATATGATGAATGACATTTTTCGAGAGCACCTTGACGATTTTGTTGTCATCTATTTGGATGATATTTTGATATTCTCCAAAAACGAGGAAGAGCATGAAAAGCACGTTCATTTGGTCTTGAAGAAACTACGCGAGCGAGGACTGTATGCGAAGTTAGAGAAGTGTTTATTTCACCAAATAGAGATGGAGTTTCTGGGATTCGTTGCGACTACGGAAGGCTTGAAGATGGACCCCAAGAAGGTGGAAGCAATCGTATCCTGGGAGGTTCCGAAGGTGGTTAGAGACGTACAATGCTTTCTTAGTTTTGCCAACTTCTATCAGATCTTCATCAAGAATTACTCTCAAGTTGCTGCTCCTCTCATTTGGTTGACATGCAACGATAAGCTAGAATGGGGACTTCTAGTAGAGAAGGCGTTTCAAGACCTAAAGATCGCATTTACTACGGCTCCAATCTTGATACATCCAGACTTTACAAAGGCCTTTTATTTAGAAATTGATGCTTCGGATTTTGCTTTGAGAGTTGTACTTTCACAAATGAGAGAAGAGAAGAAGCTCCATCCAGTTGCATTCTATTTTCGAAAGTTCTCTACTGCTAAAATCAATTATGAGATCCACGATAAGGAACTTCTTGCTATAGTGGATTCTTTCCAAGAATGGCGTCTTTTTCTTGAAAGAGCTGCACACCCAGTGACCGTATACACAGATCACAAGAATTTGGAGTATTTCATATTGGCTCGAGTTCTAAATTGACGTCAAGCTCGGTGGAGTATGTTGCTATCTAGGTTTGATTTTGTTATCACTTATCGACCTGGAAAGCAGCAAGGACTATCTGATGCCTTATCGAGGAGATCGTATCTTATACCAAAGGTTGGAGAAGCAGCGTTTGATCAACAATGTATGACATTGTTGAAGCCAGAGCAATTTTAGCTTTGTGCTACTATTGTACCAATTGATGCTGACTTCCTGAATCAGATACGTGCTGTGACCATTGAAGATTCAGTAGCCATTGATATTAAGCAGCATGCCAATGATGACAAGTTCAAGGTGGAGGGAGATCTTTTATACTTTGAAGAGCGGTTGTATATCCCAAAAGGACCAGCACGACTCCGAGTTCTTCAATTTCACCACGATTTTCCAACTGCAGGATATTTTGGATTCAACAAGACCTTGGAGCTTATTTCTCGAGATTTTTGGTGGCCCCAAATGTGGAAGGATGTGAAAGATTTTGTCTTCTTCTGCGACATCTGTTCAAGATCCAAGAATCCTTGTCATTGCTCTTATGGACTCCTACAGCCATTGCCGATTCCACGTCGACCATGGTCTTCAATTTCTATGGACTTCACCACGGACCTGCCATCATCGAACTCATTTGACAGTATCTTTGTCGTGGTAGATCGGCTTACAAAGATGGCATACTTTGTCCCTTGCAAGAAGACATCATCCAGTGAAGTCACAGCAAGGCTCTTTCTTGATAATGTGTATCGATATCATGGACTACCAGATGATATCGTATCAAATCGAGGAACCCAGTTCATATCAAAGTTTTGGAGATCTCTCTTTGAGATATTGAAGGTGGATATCAAGCTTTCTTTAGCTTTTCATCCTCAAATTGACGGCCAAACGGAACGGGTGAACCAAGTCTTGGAACAATACTTACGATGCACCATCAACTATCAACAAGACGATTGGACCACATATCTGCCGCTAGTCGAGTTTGTATATAACAACACCCTCCATTTGTCGACTCAATACACACCATTCTTTTCCAACTATGGATATCATCCGAAGCTTGATTTATTGAGTCCGTCAACAAAGAATAATCCAGGAGCTGAAGGATTTGCGAAACAACTATTAGAGCTTTAAAATATGTTGAAGCTTCAATTACAATCTGCTCAAGAATCCTATAAGGCGTCTGCAGATAGATTTTGGAATCAAGCACCTACTTTCAAAATTAGAGATAAAGTATGGCTTGTTCGACGAAATATCAAGACTAAGCAACCATGTGATAAGTTGGACTATTGAAGATTGGGACCATTTATCATCCAGAAGCAAATCAATCCAGTGGCGTACTGTCTGGAATTACCGGCTTCTATGAAGGTACATCCAGTCTTTCATGTTTCTCTATTGGAGCCTTATCGAGAGTCATCTTTTCCTTAAAGAGTGCAATGTCCACCACCTAGTATTGAGATCGAGAACCACGAGGAATACGAGGTTGAAAAGGTGTTGGATTCATGGCAAAGGTGGAGCAAGTTGGAGTATTTTGTTCATTGGTGCGGCTACGACATTAATGAGTGAACGTGGGAGCCAGCTGAAAATCTTGCCAATACGCCATAAAAAGTACAGGAGTTTCATCAACAACATCTTCATAAACCTAAGCTGGTTCGATGATAGCTTTCTTCTAAAGCTTGCTTACCCAAGAATATAAGAAAGTGGGAGAGCACCACCAAAATTCGTAGTTGATGTAGTTATTTTTTCCAAGATAAAGTAGAATTTTTTCAGTAGCCATAGTTTGGTCTTTTGATATGGATAGCCAAGAGATAGATACTATGCCAGTCAGATTATCTCAACCGACTAGCTCACGAAGGCGACCCCGAGATGAAGAACTGCCTACACCACGACGACGACAGAGGATACCAAATAATCGATCATTGGTGATTGTATTCGAGTTCGAGCCTACTTACGATGGTCAGCCAGAAGGCATATTTGCAGGACAATTTGACAATGAGGATACAGAAGTTCATGCTTGGTCAGAAGTTGAAGGAGTAGGCCACTACCGTTGGCTTCAAGGGCCAATGAACCACTTGCCTCGTGAACAATAGTTGGAGTTCATAGCAGACGTTAAGCGACAGATCTTTATTTTCTTGTGTTTGTACTGATTAACAACAACATTGCTTCTCAGAGACCTCGAAGCTAAAAGAGGGGGTGATGTTAGGGACATAGTTCTTAGAACCTTCTAAAGACAAGTTTCTAGAACCTTCTAGAAGCAAGTCTCTGGAACCTTCTAGAAGCTTTTTAGTTGATAGAAGATATTAGGGACATAGTCCTTAGAACCTTCTAGAGATAAGTTTCTAGAACCTTCTAGAAGCAAGTCTCTGGAACCTTCTAGAAGCTTCCTAGTTAGTAAAAGTTGCTTGAGAAGCTTCCTAAATATGAGTATATATTGGAATCGAGGTTGAAGAGTTCTTCAGTCTCGACAACACATCTCTTGGAGCTCTAGCTTACGTCTCTGGTGTTGCTCTTGTATTCATCTGATTGATCTAATTCTTACCAGTTCTTCTTGAACTTCTTGTTAGATCTTGAGCCTGTATTTTTGTGTCCGTGACAATTAGTATATTAATGCATTCTTCTTGAATGAAGGATTTGAAAGAAGTAAAGTTGATCATTCTATGTATGTGATGCAATCAAATGAATTCATATTGATTATCATTTTATATATTGATAATTTGATTATTTTAATCAATACATTGAAGTTGATGAATTGATTGAAGGTAAAGTTAAAAAAAGAGTTTGAAATAAATAATTTGAAAGAGCTTTACTATTATTTAGGAGTAAAAATTTTGAGAGATTTTATTGAGAAAACTATTACAATGAGCCAAAGTAAGTACATTGAAGAAGTATTGAAATGATTCAATATAGAAAAGTGTAAGTATATAGCTATATCTTTGAAGGCTAATTTGAAGTTGATGAAGCTCACAGATAAAGAATTTGCTGAAGTTGAAGGTCAATGTAAGGTGTTCATACAAGGTAATAGTAGGCTCACTTATGTATACAATAGTTAGCATAAGAGTGGATCTTACATATGTAGTAAGTGTTGTGAGCCAATACATGTCAAAAGTTGAATCAATCCATTAGGCAACTATCAAAAGAACCATCAGGTACTTAAAAGGTACTTTGTATTTCAAATTATGCCTTGGAGATGATAACATTACTTTACATTGCTATTGTAATGCAGATTAGGCTAGAGATGCAAATGATAAAAGGTCAACAATGAGATATGTTTTTTTTGTTGAAGTAGGAGCTATCTCATGGAATTGCAAGAGACAACCTATAATTACAAGGTCAATAATAAAAGCCGAGTACATAGTAGCAAGACATGGTGCAATAGAGGCAATATGGCTAAGATAACTTTTAGAAGACATTGAAGTAGTACAAATGGAAGTAATTTCAATGGAATGTGACAATCAAGGATTTTTTGCATTTGCAAAGAATCCAAAGTATCATTCAAAGACCAAACACATTGACATTCAACATTACTTCATAAGAAAGAAAATTAAAATGGAAGTGATTTATATGAAGTATTATACAATAGAAGACATGCTTGCTGATTTGTTGACAAAGATATTAATTAAGGATAGGCATCACATATTGACAAAGGTGTTAGAACTAAAAGCCTTTGACGAATAGCAAAGTGGAAGTAATAATATAAATAAATAAATATGAAAGTAGAATAAAATATATTGTAGAGGATATTACTTTAGATAAGTTTTTATTGATTAAAAGATTGATTCTTGATATATAAGAAGGCGAAGGGATAAAGTAGATGAATGGACAAAGCATCTTAAGGATATAAAGAAAATACTAAAAGAATATTTTCATAGTAGATAAGATAGTAATGGATAGTTTCAATAAAATGTTAGATAGATGTATTCATCAATAGATGGAAGTTGTCTATAAGGGCAACAACCACTACGTATAAGTAATGGATATTGGAAATAAGAGATATCTTACTCCATACTCTTTTTGTGAGCAATATTACTAATACTATGTGGTGGTGATTTCAAAGTTCTTTTCTTCAATAATCATTGCCATTTTTTTTGCATCCTCTACTTAGTACTACAATATATTGGAAGTATATTCATTTGGATATTGATTTTTTCTTCTTTAAATTTATGTATTTCATATTGTATCAATTTATTACTATATATACATGAAAAAGACAAATATATTGAAAAAAGTTCAATAAGTTCAATTGGATATCATATTGAATTATGATCTTATGGATAGTATCAAAGATTATTGAATTTAGGCATAGGAAAGAAAAATACATTGGAAAAGGTTCAATAAGTTTGATTGAATATCATATTGAATTACAATCTTCTAAATAATACTAAAGTTTGTCATTTTTTATTTTTTATTTTTTATTTTATTTCTTATTTTTTTTATTTTTTTCTTTCTTTTGAATGTTGATATTTAAAGGTGGTAATTCCATCATGAGTAAAGATTATGTTAGCAAAGATTTTACATGCAGTAATTGAATCTCTAAATTGTGGGGCTTTAGTTGTTGTTCTAATACTAAATGATGTGTTTATTTTAAATTGAGTTTTGACAAATCATGGAAAAAAAATACTATTGGCTTTGTATATATTGAATTGTCTTTTTAATCACTATGAATGTACTATCCTTATATTGTACATTTCAATTTTTTATTCTAATTTATATTACATTATAAAAAATTATACAAAAGTTTTGATTCATTAGGCAAGATTAAATGACAATGCCTATTTATTACTCAAATTTATTTTATTACAATTGACATTGATTTTTATTGTGACTTTTATCTTTTCAAAGATTTTAACTATCACAGGCTTTATTTAGGATAGATTTGGCATTTGAATAGATAGTGTGGTTGTTGAATGTAACAAAATCTAATACAAATAATGTTTGAAAATAGTAATTATGAGGCAAGTCAAATAGACTTGTAATTACATTGTGAGTTTGTTCAAATCATAGAATAGTTTGTTAATTTGAGAAGGTTTGATGATTTCAAAATTTGAGCGCCTTTAGAAAATCATGAAGTATGTGGTTTCATATTAAGCATGTATGGTTGAATCTATCTTAATTCAGCCTCTTCAGACTTTTCAACTATAAAGTAATATCTTTGCATGTGCATCAATTATTGGTTCATTTATTATAATTATTTATTTAATCTCATTTATTACTTTGAATGCAAATTCTATGAATCGTAGCTTATTTGAAGTTTTTTAATATTATCAATATTATAATAGTTATTGTAATCAATAAATATATTTTAATTTTTTTTTCAAATTTTAGTTGAATGATTTGATGTTATTACACTACAACTATATTTAGTAGGATAATAATTTGACAATAAAAATATATATTTTTTATTTTAATAATTGATAATGTAATCAATGTTGGAATCAATAAACATATTTTATTTTATTTTTTTTAAATTTTAGTTGCATGATTTGGAATTATAGCATTATAGTTGTAGTAATAGACGCAATAATTCAATAATAAAGAGACGAATTTTTTATTTTAACAAAATTTTATAAACATGGCCAATTAAAATAGATTCAAAGCTAAATTATAGTTACAAAAAATTACATGAAAGTTTTTGATAAAAAGATTTTGAAGCAAAGTTATTAAGAAGGGTTGAATAAATAATCAAAAAATACTACTATTTTTTTGTATTTTTTATGTATTTCTTTTTTATTAAATAAACAAGTACTAAATTAGAGTTTGGATTTGAAGCCAATAATCTACCTCTTTACTTTGTAGTTAATGTAACAAAAATCTTCTTTGACTTTCTAATGAATTCAAGGTACATATTTAGCCTAAGAATTGAAATCTTCTTGGATCCAAATTCTTCATTGATTGCAATAAAAAAATTGAGTTAATCAAAAATTAGAATAAAAGTGAAAAAATTCAAAATACTCAAAGAACTTCAAAGTCTAGAAATCTTGAAGCGGAGATGAATGTGTTGCAAGCTTAAATTGCAACAAGCTCATGAATCAAAGTGAATGGTAGAAATGAAGACAAAGAAGAAGAAGGTTCAATTCTATCTTTATTCCTAGTTGCGCTTGTGGTGCTTGTGTGCATGCCTTCTACCTCAATCTATTGATTGCTAGCATTCCAAGTAGGATTAATTTATTAAAAGTGGCTCAAAAATGATTCACTTTGAAGAAAAAATTAGAACCAAAGTTTAATTTCAATTAATTACATTTTTTTACTGCAATAATTTTAAAAATAATTATTAAGTTTAAAATTAAAAGTTTTAATAATATAAATAATATATTTTATTCGTATAAAATTATAAAATTTTAAAGAAAAGAAGTTTATGAATATGAGATTTTAACTTTATAATTTTATCAAATATCTTTATAGGTTTATAGTTTTATATTTATAATTTTATATTTTTAAAGTTTTATAAGAGATAAAATTTTATAAGAAACAAAATTATTTTATTATTTTATTATCATTTTATTTTTATATTTATAATTAAATTTTATGAAATTTGTATCTTTATATTTATATTTATAATTTTTATAGTTTTTATTATATTACATTATATCTTTATTATAACTAAATTCTTAAACATTATAATTTTATTGAAATTTTGAAAGTATTGTCTACTATAACAAGAATTGCTATATAAAAATTTAATCATAAAAAATATATTTCTTAATTTTATGTGAAATTATTTAACTTTAATTTTATATGTATAAATATATATATATATATATATATATATATATATATATTTATATTTATATATATTTATATTTATATATATTTATATTTATATAAAAATAAAATAAATAAATATTTATTATATTATTTATTCATTTTGATTTACAAAATGTGAATTTTTGAAAAAATTGAGCTTTTTGTTATAACAAGTCATTGTAAAAATATGTATAATCATGTTTAATAGTGATGCATAAATGTAATTATTTTTAAAAGTTCTATTACAAAATATTTTGACTAATTAAGTTGTACATGCTCATATTTATTTTACAAGTACTATGTAATTTTGCTAAAATACTTGAGTAATAAGGTTTTATTGGAATTTTATGGAAGTAAAATTTTAATACTTACAAATTAATTTTAATTATTTGGTGGAACCTATATTGTTGTTACTAATATACTATATAGAAGATCAAATAAGAAGTTGAATAGAAGAGTTTCAACAAGAAAGCTAACAAGAACTTATTTAAACAAGATGGATATAAGAAAGTTAGCAAGAATTTGATTAAATCAGATGGATACAAGATCAATACCAAAAAAAAATGAGCTAGAATTTCAAAAGATATGTTATTGAAACTAAGAATCTCCTTAGCCTTGATTCTAATATATATTAGATATTAAAATATTTCTTGAGAAGTTACCATGTTGCTTAGAGATGAAGTAATTCTAAAAAGCTTCTTAGACGATTTTTTAAATCTTTTTAGAAATTCTTAGAATCTATTAGAATATTTTAATAATCTTTCTAAAATTTTCTATCAAAATATTTTAAAAATCTATTAGAATCTTTTAAAATATTTTAAAATATGAAAAAATACTTTAAGAATGTTTTAAAAATCTTCTTATTAAATATTTGTAACAATTATTATAAATGGTTCAATTTTAATAATGTATGGAATGAATTTAAGAGCAATTGCTCAATAAAAGCATAAAAAATATAAAAAAGTATAAAAAAAGCTAAAATCATTACAAATGATCGCAAGGAGAGAGGTCAAAGAGAGGTTGTAATAACAAGTACTGAAGCCATACATAATTTAGGAATAATGAATTTTTTGTATCTTCATTGTAACAGATTGTATTAATTTGACAAATATTTAGTGAAATCATCAAAAAAGCTGCCATTATTTAGATAATGTTGTTTTCAAGGAAAATTTTTTCTACTATCTCTACCTTCTCTGTCTTTGCTTTTGAGATCTTATTTGAAGATCAAAATACAAGAATAAAGTAGTTTCAAGAAAATATCAAATAATACAATGTTGCATATGCATTTATGTCCTTAGGTGCAAATATTGATTGATCTATGATTCAAAAAAAATGCTCCATATAGTTTTAGAGTAAATAAAGAGTTAAATCATTTGATAGGAGCATTGTTGCAAAAAGAAGGTATTGATCCAACTTATACAAAATTTTATATACATAACGTATCATTTATATAAGATAAAAGAATGAAACATAATTTTCATTTATTGTCATAGACATATACATGTATGCCAATAATTATGTATATAAATATATAGAAGTAAGTAAAAGTATGTAAAAGTAAGTTAATTCTATAATATCTTCTATAGAAGCTTTTTAGAAGCTTCATAGACATAGCTTTGACTTTATAGGTATCTTTAATTGACTTTTTGGGTTAGAAACATGGTCAACAAGTTGGCCATATACCACACATGTTGCTAGCTTGAAGACCAAGCTAATTATATGGTCCAAACATAGAAAAACTTATCTTGTAAGTCAAGGCATGTATCTTACAAAGTCAACACATATTGGAGGTCCTAAAGAATATCGCCACATGGTCCCTAGTTTGATAGTATGTATAAAGACAAGAGTAAAGCCCTCTTCACTCTTATCAACTCATTTTTTTTGTTTCTAGTCTAGTTTCAAGAGTCTCAAGTTTTCTTGTCTTTTGATATTAAGGATTTTCAATTTCTTTTAATATACGTACTTCTTTATTTTTATTTTGTCACTTTTTCTTTGACACAATGTCGTGTTGTGGTTTGGCTATTATATGAAAATAATATAATTAAATACTTAATATATAACTTATTAAGTAACATGATGAGAGCTATGTTAGTAGATTTTAATTGATTGTAGAATATAATTTGATTATTACTTTGAGAAGAGATTGTTTAAAAAGATTACTATAGAATTTTTATAACTTTAATTTCTTTTTGATAGCGACTTTTAAGATTGGTTTTGTTTGATAATAACTGCTAAATATTTAGATTCACCTTTGTTAGACATTGGTGACCTTTGAAAACTTATTTTAGTTCTTTTATTTGATGTTTAGAGCATAAATTATATAAATCTTATAAGAAAAAAGATTGAAGAAGGGTTTTGGTAGCAAAGGGAGTAATTAAGGCACCAATATAGATGAATGGAGATGAATGATGAAAATCTCCATTCCTATTGGTCAAAAATCATGACCAATAGGCTTTGAAGAGGCTGCCCGAGGCCATATTAGAGATTAGGATTAGTTTTTTGGATGGATTCGAGCTTTGAAGGCTAGGGTCAACAAGTTTAGATTTTTAGCTATGATTTTGGTGCAAATTTTGTATGGTTTGGAGTTTATATGAAGGAGATACAAGCGCTCAAAGTTAGGATGTTGATTTGGAAGCTATCGTCACTTTTTTTCTAGCATAATGTACACGTACAGAAAGAATTGAGGATTGGTGACCGCGACTAGAAAGAACACTTTTGCGGCTACACTTTTTGCATATTGCTTGCTAGATTCCAAGTTTGGATGAAGGAGTTACTGGATTTTGAAGTCAGTGCATGCAATCTAAGGGTAGTAAGTAACCTGATTTACTAGTGGTTGTGACTTGAGCTATATCTTGAGCAATTTGATAAGGTTTTGGCTCAAAATTTCAGAAAATGTGTAAATTTATGTAAGTAAATTTTTTACATAATTTTGATGACATTTGAATATTGGATTCTTGAGATATTAAGAAAATAGTGCTCAGGTGCTTATAAATTAGGGTTTAGAGTATCTGCTAGGATTTCTTAGATGCCAAAAGATTGGGAGTGAATTTGTCATTATTTGTTTGTTTTTTTTTGTTTTTTTTTTGTTTGTTTTTTTTTTTTTTTTTGTGATAAAAGTTAAGGATGAATTCTACATATCCTATAAATTTGAGACAAACTGAATAGTTAGATCAAGAGTTATGAATTTCTAAATTTCAGAAAAAAAAAAAAATCTTTGCGGAAATTTTTTGTCTTAAAGGGATTTTGTTATATTTTGAGTTTTATGCAAAATAAAGGAGTTTTGGAAGCTAAGACAAGATTCATATAAAAGTTTAAGCTACACTCTTGTAGAATAAATATTAGTTCATTTTTGTAAGATATTGGTGAAATAGACTAATAGTCCATAGAATAGTGAGTTTAGGAGGACGGATGGTTAAATCAGTTATTAAAAGCGGTTATTATAGGATTACGATTAGAATCTTGAAATCAGTAGCAATTATATAGGAGTTGTAGAAGTTAGTTTGAGGGGCCAGACTATAAAAGTCATGAGCTAGGATTAAGCTTAGTACTATCTCTTTGTTTTCTTTGTTTTCTTTGTTGTTGAAGAGTAATGGATAGTTTTTGAATACTGAGAAGTGAGTTTGTGGAATAAATGAGAGATTGATTTATGAGTTATTGATTATGTAATTGGAGTATTATATGATTGAATTATATGAGAAGTTATTGGAAGATTGATTATGATTGGAAGATTATGATTGTTGTTTATCGAGAGTTATGTGTATTTTGGACAAAGGAAGTCTGTGATTATAGAAATTATGTGGATCCAGATTGATTGGAATGAAGTCTATTTTTGTGACGTTGGATGGGAATTATTATGTTTTGAGCAGTCTCTTGAGAGTACAGAGTTGCACATTGTGATTATCAATTGATGAAGGAGTATTGTTCCTAGAAGGAAGCATTATAGTGTTTCTTGGTGTTTTAGTGGTTTGGATTACAGTTAATTGACTGTCCCTAACTTGTAAGCTCATGCACTTAGTCTTTGCCAGAGTTCTAATTTTCCTACACAGTTTTATTCTAAAAAGAATTTGTAGAATAAGTAAAATAATAATTATAACTTTCTACAAATAGTTAACTAGTGTATTCTCAGATAGTAAATCACGTCATACAACAACGAATTTCATTGGTTTATACATTATCTTTTAGTTCATGTCTTTGACACATTGACAAGAATACACTTATAATATCAAAGCTTTATCTTATCTTGATTAAGAGTGGATTACCTCTTTCTCATGATAAGACATAAACATATTACAAGTTGTGGATTACCCTCTTCTAAACTGATATTATTCTTAGTATTTTCTTTGTCCTCAAGTCCTTTCTTCTACTTGTCTTGAGTAGTATTAGATATTTTTTTTGAATGTTATTATGGTAGAGCTTGTTGAAATGAAGAGTGCAATAGTACAAATGTAAGAGCAATTGAAAGAGTTAATGCTTGCAATGCATCAACTTAGCTTACCACTACAAGGATCAATAAGAATGGCAGGAAGTGAAGATATAGAGATGATTAGAGCTGCTTCAATATCTGTACCAAATCATATCTTTCTATCTAAGGTAGGATATCCTTCAAGTATTAAAGAATCAAGAGTTGCCCTCCCTGAGAAGTTTGATGATACAAGATTCAAATTTCAAGGATTTATCAAACAAGTACAATTTATGATTGAACTTCAACTTCAAAGCTATCCAACTCTAAAATCACAAGTTAGATTCATTGATACACTTCTTTCAGATTCAACATTATTATGATTTTCATCTTTTTTTGAATGATGAAATCCAATATTAGATAATTTGGAGGTATTTTTGACAAAATTTTGGTCCATGTATGGAAAATATGATGCAACTCGTGTTGCAACCAACAAGATTCATATTATGCAACAAAGCAATCAAACTGTAATGTTACATGCTTCACAATTTTGACAACTTGTAATTGATATTAAGTGGAATAATGGTGCACTTATTAAGCAATTTCTCTATGGATTACAATATGAAGTAAAAAATTTGATGCTTAATTTACCTGATCTGTAAATATTGAGTCAAACAATTGACTTGTGAAATGCATCAATTGACTTGTGAAATGCATCAATTGACTTTTTGAATTTTGATCTGAGAGTCATAAAAATGAGCTTCAACGTTACTACAATTTGATTGCAATACCAACATCTCCTCAACACATACATTCAGAAGTAGAGGATATTCAAATTGATGCAAAACGTTTTAAAACTCTTACCGATGTTGTACTGCAATTGCTTATAGTATGTAAAAATTAATTAAGACATATAATATATTTGTAAGTCTTGATATATATGAGAGTGGTTAATAAATAAATTTAAAGAGAATTTTTATAAAGAAATTTATTTAGAAATTTATCTATTTTGATTATAGTGTTTATATTATGTAGGATTTGGATATTTAGTATAAAGATTAAGAGAAGGTTGGAGTTTAAAGATGAGAGTCTTAACTATTAGGAGGATTATTAAGAAGGATGAAATTAAGGTATGGTTGGATGAAGGCAAGGGGTGAATACCTTCATCCCTATTAGTCAAATGCCATGCCCAATGGGCTTTAAGGAGGCTGCCCGAGGCCTTATTAGAGATTAGGGGTTTTTTTTGGAGGCATTTGAGCTTTGGAGGCTAGGCTTAGCAAGTTTAGGATTTTAGATATAATTTGGGTGAAGAATTTGTGTGATTTCGAGTTTTTGTGAAAGAGATGTAGGTGTTCAAAGTTAAGGTGTTAAATTTGTATCTACTATCACTCTTTGAAGCATAACATATGCATATAGAAAGCAATAAAATATTGGTAACTAGAGTTGGAGAGAAAACTTTCTTGGCTACACTTTACATATATTATTTGATAAATTTTTTAGTCTAGATGAAGGAATTACAAGGCTTTGAAGATAATACATGTAATTCAAAGGTAGTAAGTTAGTCATTTTATTAATAGTAATGGTTGGAGCCATATCTTGAGTTTTTGAATGAATTTTTGGCTCAAATTTTTTATAAGTATGTATTATTAAGTTAAAAAGCTATAAATCAAAACTTCATGGTATTTGAGTACTTATTTTGTGAGATATGAAGAAAATAGCATGCATATATATGTAAGCTAGGGTTTAAAGCTACTGTTAGGATTTTGGTGATATTTCAAGATTTATAATGAATTTGTAGTTGAATTTTTTTGTGATAGTTTTTGAAAGTATATCAATACTTTATATAAAATTTAAATTTTTTTGGATAGTCCGATTATGAGATATGAGCTATTGAAGTTTAGATAACATTTTTCATAAGGATATATAAGGTTTTAAGATACTTTATCATACATTTGGATGTTTTCTTAGTACTTGGGCTTATATATTAATGTAATTGCTTTAAAAGAGAATATATTATATATAAAATTGGTAATTTTATATCTTAGACTTAATTGAGTATTTAGTGGCAGCTAGAAGCCTAGCACTTTCTTGACACAAATTCCCTCTACTGCGACATCGAGTAAGAAAAGATTCATCATCCTTAAGAAGGATTGTGCTTATATTATGGAGAACCTAAACACACTGCTCAACATTATCCAAAGAAGTGAAAAAATCACAAAATGAGGAGTACATCTATCAAAGAAGATAATGTGTTGAAAAATGAATTTGTCTAGCTATAATAGGGATTGTGCAGCTAAAATCTTATACAATTTCTAATGAAGGTCCTATCTTCTCTTCAACATCCTTTCTTTATTTTATAATAGATGTGCATTTAGGACCTAATAATTATGAAGCCTCCTCATTGATAGATTTAGGAGCCTCAGCTTGTTTCTTAGACGTAAAATTTGTTAAAAGTCATAAAATACAATTAGTACAAAAGATCAAACATATTCATGTAGAAGTCATAGATGGTTGTCCATTGTCTTTTAGAGATATTACTCATAAAATACTTCCTATAGATGTAGCAATAAATGATCATAGTAGTTGTGTAATCTTTGATATAATTAGATCTCTTTTTAACGTAGTCATTTTAGGTTTATCATGGTTAGAAAAATATAATCATTACATAGATTGGATTTCTTGTATCCTTGACTTATCTAAAAGTATAATTAAGAGTAAAATTAATCTAGTAGAAATTTATAAGTCTAGTGCAATTAAACCTATGTTTGTAGATACAAGAGTTTTTTTACATGTTGCAAAAGAAGGATCACCTTGTGTCATTTATGCCACACCAATTTCTAATGATGCAAAGACTTCAGGTGGCATTTCTAGCCAATATTAAGAATTTCAAGATGTATTTAAGAACAAGAATGTGGATACTCTTTCAAAACATCATCCCTACGACTTCTCAATTGACCTTTAAGAAGGAGTACAACCACAATTTGGATCAATCTATAATTTATCACAAAATAAATTAGCTAAACTCAATGAATATATTGAAGAAAATGTGGCCAAGAACTTCATACGCCATTCCAAATCACTAGCAGAATCTCCAATTTTATTTGTAAAGAAGAAAGATGGATTATTGCAGATATATGTTAATTATCGAGGATTCAACAAGATCACCATTAAGAATAGGTACCCTCTATCTTTGATATTTGGACTTTTTGGTCAATTGAATCAAGCTAAAATCTATATAAAAATAGATCCATGGAGAGTATGTAATCTAGTACGTATTAAAGAAGGAAATGAATGGAAGATTGTATTTTGAATTAAGTTTGGACATTTTGAGTACAAAGTCATGTCTTTTGAACTTACAAATGTACCAACAGCTTTTCAACATTTAATGAATGATATTTTTTGAAAGTTTTTAGATGATTTTGTTGTCTATTATCTAGATGACATTCTAATCAATTCTTAGAACATAGATAAATATGAACTTCATGTTTGTCATGTATTACAAAAATTAAGAGATGCGAGATTCTATGCCAAGATAGAAAAGTGTATATTCCATACTACTCAAGTCAATTTCTTAGGATACATCATTTCAAAGGATGGACTTATGATGGATCTTAAAAAAGTTCAAATAATTATGGATTAAAAGATTTCAAAAATAGTAAGAGATGTCCAATACTTTTTGGGCTTTGCCAACTATTATCGGATCTTTATCAAAGTCTTCTCTTGAGTTGCAGGTCCACTTACACATTTGACTTGCAAATAAAAATTGATTGGAGCAAATAAGCTGAAGCATCTTTTTAAACTTTCAAGTCAGCATTTATTTCTGTACCAAACTTGTATCATGTCAACTTTTCTAAGGCATTTTTTTATGAAAACACATGCATCAAACTTTGCTTTAGATGTTGTATTATCACAAATAGGAACAAATGATAACTTTCACCTAGTAGCTTTTTATTCGAGAAAATTTTCAATAGTTGAGATTAACTATAAAATCCACGACAAAGACCTTCTTGCAATCATGGATTCATTTCAAGAATAGCATCATCATATAGAAGGTGCTTCTAATCCAGTCACCGTATATATAGATTACAAGAATCTTCAATACTTTATGACAACACATGTTTTGAATCATCACCAAGCTTGTTGAAGCATGTCCTTACAAAGATTTGATTTCAAGATCTCATATCGATTCCGAAAATAATAAGGTTTGTCAGACGTCCTTTTTAGACATTTTTATCTTTTACCAAAAGAAGGAGATGCATCTTTTGATCAACAAAGAATAATTCTCTTGAAGCCAGAGCATTTTTATCTTTGAGTAATGAAATCAACATTGAGTGTTGAATCAACCCTTGTAAAACAAATCCAATCAAGTATGTCTTGTCATCCTTTTATTCACAATATCAAAAATCCTTCTTCTAAGCCTCAAGATACTTCTAAGTGTGAGTTCAAAAACAACCTATTCTATTTTGAAGGTTGATTATATATTCCAAAAAGAGAAGCATGATTACATGTTCTTCAAGTACGTCAAGACTTTCCAGCAGCAAGTCATTTTGGACACAAAAAGACTTTGGAGCTTATATCCTGAGATTTCTAGTGGCCGCAAATGTGGAAGGATGTAAAAGACTTTGTTCATTCATGCGATGTTTGTTAAAGATCAAAAAATCTTCATCATCAATCTTACTGACTTCTTCAACCATTATCTATTCGAGAACAACCATGGTCTTATGTTTCTATGGATTTCATCATAAATCTTTCAATCTTAGGTTCTTATGACTCTATATTCGTGATAGTAGATTGTTTTATCAAGATGGCACATTTTGTATCATGTACAAAATCTATCACAAGTGAAGAAATAGCTAAGCTCTTTCTTGACAACATCTATTGCTATTAGGGATTACTCAAAGATAATATATCAAATAGGGGAACTCAGTTTGTATCAAGATTTTGGCGGACTCTTTTTAAGATTCTAAAAGTGGATATAAAACTATCTTCAACATTCCATCCTCAAATTGATAGACAAATAGAGCGTGTTAATCAAGTTTTGGAGCAATATTTAAGATGTACCATCAACTATCAACAAGATAATTGGACAACTCTTTTGCCATTGGCAGAGTTTGTTTGTAATGATATGGTACATTCTTCTACAAAGCAAACACCTTTCTTTGCCAATTATGGTTATCATCCATAACTTGATACTTTTAACTTTTTAAAAGTTGATAATTCTATGGCAAAAGATTTGTCAAATTATTTATCAAAGCTACATATAACAATGAAGGCAGAGTTAAAAGAAGCTCAAGAATAACAAAAGATCAATGAGGATGTCTATCAAAAGTAATAACTACCATTCCTCATAGTTGAGAAGATATAATTACTTTATTGCAATATCAAGACCACTCATCTTTGTGATAAATTGGACTATCGTAGACTTGGACCATTTCCTATTTCTATACAAATCAATCCAATTGTATATCATTTACACCTACCAAATTCAATGAAAATCCATCTAGTATTCTACGTGTTTCTTCTTATATCGTATAAGATAGTGTATATACAAAGAAAAAGATAAGCTCCACCTTCTCCTATAGAAGTGGATAATAATGAAGAGTTTGAAGTGGAAGAAGTCTTAGATTTAAGGCAATGCTAAGATAAATTGGAATATCTTCTTTATTAGTATGGATATGATATTAGTGAACGCACATGGAAGCTAATAAAGAATCTTGTAAATTCAGCAAAGGCGATGGAGGCTTTTCATCTACGATATCCATCAAAATTAAGATAAAAACTTTTCTAATAATAGAAACAAGATCTAGGTAAGATAACATTCTACTTTCAATCCTTATTTGTAGCTTCTTCGTAGTTGTGACTGTAAAGAGATAGAGAACCAACAACTAGCAGATTCAAGTGAAGAGCCTTTGTTTGTTGACCTTCCAGACGAGATATTACGATAATCACAACCTTTAAGATGATGCAATCGAGATGGAGATCCTCAAGAATGACATATTTTTCTTCAAATAGATGGAGAGATACAACGTGTTTGGTATCACAACCTTGGAAAAGACTCCCGATGTTTGGTAATTTTATTAGAGGTAGGAACAACTCTTGACAGCATTCCAAATATTTTATTTGAATAAAGTTTTGAAAGTGTCAACAACAATCAGATAATAGGGTGGTCTTCCTACCCTGATATGGAACACTATCAATGGTTGAGAGGTCCTATCAACCATCTTTGAAGAGAACAAAGATTTGAGTATGTAGCAAATACAATTTGTCGTATCATAGATTTCCTCAATATATGATGACTGCTCCTCATGGAAGTCGTCCCTAGAAGAAGGAGTAATGTCACAGACATACGCATGTAAGCTAGTAATTATATGTATAAATAGGTAGAAATAAGTAGAAATAAGTAAAAATATACACGAGGTCCCATAGAACATTACCACGTAGCTTCTAATTAGATAGTATATATAGAAATAAGAGTGAAGTCCTCTTCACTCTTATCAACTGCTTTCTTGTTTCTAATCTAGTTTCAAGAGTCTTAAGTTTTTTTGTCTTTTAGAAATAAGCCTTTTTAGTTTTTTTTAACATACGTACTTCCTTATTTTTATTTTGTCACTATTTTTTTGATATGGATTTCATTGGTTTATGCAGCATCTTTTAGTTCATATCCTTCACATTTATTAAGCCAAAGTATGTGAAAAATTAGAGAAGTTTTAAGAGAGAACAATTTATTTATTAGATTATATAGATAAGTACATAAAATACTATCTCAAGTGTAAAATCAAAGAGTATTGGAAGTAGATCTTATAATTTCTTTGTACTTCATAAATCAGAGCAATAAATGCAAATAAAATCTTTTCACTATTTTTGAAGAAGTTACTATTATATTATTTAGAGATGGATTGGAGTCTAATGTACTTTGTAATATTATTATTTTCTTATATATTAATAGAATATTGAAAAAGATTCATGAGACTTATTTATCTCTTCTTTATATTTTTATTTATTAATTTATTTTTCATATGAAATCATTAGTTAGTATCTCAACTTAAGGATGTAAAATATAGTGATAAATTTGATAAAAAAGAAGAAAGTATTAGGTAAGAGGACTTGAGAGGGAATAACCTTATACAAATGCATTATTTTGCTTATCAATTTTTTTAAGGCCTATGAAATATTCTATAATTTTGCATAGAAGAAAGCTATTGTAAGACTTTATGGTTGACAAATGAACAACAACTAAGAAATTATATTTACAATATCTATATTATAATTAAAAAAATATATATACTAATTTGTACCAATGATTGGCAAATGTTGTGATAATTTATTAAGAAAGAAGATAAATATTAAATAATCTAAGATATATGATCTTACTTCTATCATTACATATTCAAAGTACAAGACATATAATCGAAATATCTTCAAGATTTAAGGTTTTATCAGCATCCTAATATTTTATGATAATGATAGCAAATCCAAGATGGTCCAAAATCTAGAATGAATTATTTTAGGAACAATAAGCAAGTGACTAGTTAGATTTGGTTGCCCATGTATTTAAGCTAAAAAAAAACACACAGTTATGGAAGGTTTAAAGATGAAAATTGTCTTTGATTATATTTTTGTATATATTTATACTATTGAGTTTCAAAAGAGAGATGTATCTCATATGTACATATTGATTTTTTTGAATTATAAAAATAAGATTAGATATGTTGCAGATATGGATTGTATAGTTTTTACAGAACTTTTCGATAAAAATAATGATTGAAGCTATTTGAAGTTATTTTATAATATATGATATATGGTTCATGTAGAACATAGAATCTTTAAGCGTCTTGCATGGAAGATGGTTTTATACAAAGAAGTATCCAAAGGTGTTTACAGAAGAAACAACAATAGATATTGATAGATATTTTCAATATCAATAAAGAAATGATTGAAGAACCTTTGAAGTTTGAAGAATAGATTTTGACAACAAGAATGTTCTTCCATTTTGTTCAAAACTATCTTAAAAATATAATTGTTGTATAAATGTTGAGATTTGTGCATCTATTTGTGCTGTCAAATATATCTATAAGTACATCTATAAGGGCCATGATCGGATTACAATGCAATTCAAAAACCAATAAAAGGAGATAAAATCATACTTAGATATAAAATAAATTAGAGCTTTGAAGGCTACTTGGAGGTTTTTTGGCATGCTAATCCATAAAGAAATGTCAAATGTTATTCATTTGGCTCTTCATCTTCTAAAAATGAATTAAATAATATATGATCTAAATAACAAGGTAATTTCAAAATATATTGAAAGATAAAAGATAATATTAATTTTATTTTTTGAGACATGTATAATAATGGTAGTAGCAAGATAATATATATACCAACAATTTCTACAATACTTTGTTTGGCATAAAATAAAGAGGATATGGATGTTAAAAAATAAAAATTTATTATTAAAATTTTATATTTTTTAAATCTAGTAATAAAAAAAGATAATATTTGAGACTTTTGTTAATCCACATTATAGATCCATAATCATTTCAACATTTAAAGATTGTTCATAGAATTTTCCATATAACATTCAAAAATCTATGTGCAGCTTTAAGATTGCTTAAAGATGATGGAGAGTAGCAATAATGTTTAGAAAATTGTAGAATAGATATTAGTTCATTTCTATAAGATATTAGTAAAATAGATTAATAGTCCATAGAATAGTCAGTTTAGGAGGACGGATGGTTAACTTAGTTATTAAAAGTGGTTAATTACAAGATTATGGTTAGAATCTGGGAATAGGGAGTAAGTATATAGGAGTTGTAGAAGTTAATCTGAGTGCTAGACTATGATAGTCATGAGTCGGGGTTAAGCTTGGTACTACCTCTTTATTTTTCTTTATTGTTGAACAGTAATGGATAGTTTTTGAATACTGAGAAGTGAGTTTGTGGAATAAATCAGAGATTGATTTATGAATAATTGATTATGTAATTGAAATACTGAGTGATTGAATTATATGAAGACTTATTGAAAGATTATGATTGTTGTTTATTGAGAGCTGTGTATGTTTTGACAAAGAAAGTTGGTGATTATAAAAATTATGTGAATTTAGATTGGTTAGAGTGGAGTCTGTTAATTCTGGCATTGGATGGAAATTATGTATTTTGAGCAGTCTTTTGAGAGTACAGAGTTACACACTGTTATTATCAGTTGATGAAGGAGTATTGTTAGTAGGAGAAAGTATTGTAATATTTTTTGGTGTTTTAGTGGTTCGAAATATAGTTAATTATGTGACCCTAATAAGTAAAACTCATGCACTTAGTCTTTCCTTGTGTTTGAATTTCCTTATACATGTTTATTCTGAAAAGAATTGAAGAATAAATAAAACAACAATCAAATTTTTGCACTGCTGCTAGAGATAGACAATAACATTGAGTGTTAGGAATTAATTGCCGGTTTAGTTAGATAGAAGATAGGAAGTAAATTTAGTAGAATATAATGAAAGCGTATAGTTATTAAGAATGAAAACTTAATAGTAAAGAGAATACGACACTCGAAAGAAAGAATAGAAAGATTGCAAGCAAGAAATTTGTTGCATAACGAGCAAGAGCGGAAGTTAAAAAGGAATCATCAACAAAGTTGGATTAAACTATGGTTGCATGTCTATCGGTATATCTAAGTATATCCAGAAGCTGATTGACATCAAATATTTTAGAAGTAAATATAGTTAGAGAAATTGCCAAGAGTACTTGCAAAAAATTTGGTCAATAGACCAATGTTTCCCTTGAGGCTGTTAAATGCGAGTGAGAGAATTATAAAAGAATTGGATATTCCATTGGATACGTTTTCAATAATAGAAGCTTCCAATTCTATCAAAACTGGTTCTATAGAGTGGCATAAATTACTAGTCAATAAGGGCCAATTTAGTGTATTTCAAAATCCATTGTTTTCACCTTCAATTCAATTGAATAACTTAGTAAGAGAAAATAATAGCAAATTGAAGAAACTTGAAAATTCAGAACAATCAATTAGAGAAGGCACCAGTTGTTTTGACAAAAGATTAAGTAAAAAATATTATTCTCTTCAATGGCATAGGGTAGTCCAGCAATTCCAATAGCAATACAAATGGATGACGTGAGCAATTGCAGAATGAACATAGCTCCATTACCTACTTTTAGGAGTTTTCCGGGTTCGGATCTTGATCAACATTTGTCTTAGTTTCTGACAACATGTATAGCCAATAATGGAAGAATTGAAGATATTTGGTTACGATGGTTGCTAGCAACTTTAAAGGACATGGCATTTGAATGATACAACCGTCAACCATTGGATCAATTTCTTAATTGAAAAGCATTGAAGAATACATTTTTAATCCATTTTTGCCCAATTGGTTTTGAGGATCCACTTTGAGAAAGATTAATGAGTAGCAAAATGGATCCAGGAGAGGCAGTGGAATCATACTATGGTTGTGTCGCAGATATACTCCGCAAGTGGCCAAATCACCAAATGCCAAAGGCTTTTGTGTTATCCATATTAATAAACGGATTACACCCATCCAAACTAAAAATATTTGTAAAAGAGGCTCAACCAAATACGGTAACTGCATGTCTTAATAGAGCTAAGGTTTGGAAGAAATACTATTATGATCAATTTTTAAGTACGGGTACCACGATGATTCCAATTCAAGGCAGTTATCAAAATCCGACTTATGGAATAGTGGATAATTATCCACAGATGTTAGAAATAGTGGCCAATTCCAATGCCAATATTCAGGGGCCAGTTAAAGTCATCCCATTGCAAGCTATACCACCAAAAGTAATAAGAGCATATGCTCCTTATTTTCCATATCAACAACAAGCGATAGAGTTATCAATAATACCAGCTCCAAAAGATTCTAATGAAACCTTGTTATTAAATGTGACAAAGAAAATGGAAGAAATGGTGGTTAATATGGCCAAGGATAAGAAGAAGAGGCACAAGCCTACCAATACTAGGACCAATGTATAGTGCAGTAATTGTAAGGACTATGGTCATTTGGTAACATAATGTCCTTCATCCTCACAAATGATGGATCAATGTACATTTTGTGGAGGAAAGCACTTAATAGCTAATTGTTGGAATTGGCAAAGGTAACAACAATTCAGTAATCAGACCATGATTCTACCAACTCACTGGGATATCAATCAAGTTTGATTGAAAAATACGTTTGGATGGAATAGAAATCGATCTAATCAATAAAATCAAGCATTCAATAACTTTCAAAATTTCAATTTTAATTAGAGATCTGTATCAAACCCTCAACACTACAGGAAAGAGCACTGGAGGTATTAGCAATATGCTCCACCTGCGTCATCAAATGAAGTACCCTTCGTACCAACAGAATAACCAGGATCATTTTCTAATCCTACATAGAATAAGCCTAGTAGGTATATATTGGTGGAGACACCCATTATGCCTGATGGAGGTGCAAGAAGACCACTTTGTTGTTTCCATTGTAGACAGATTAATCATTATGCCAATGAATGTCTCAACTCCAGAGCCAATGACGATTATGCGCCAGTGTGTGGGAATTGCAAGCAATCGAGGCATACTTATCAGCAATATAATGCTCCGTTCAATTTCAATAGTCAAGATCAGCAGATCTAAAGCCAAGGAAAAATTGAGGAGATAAATCAAGGTCCTTAAGATTCTCCAATAAATCGGGTGGAATATATTCAAGCCGTTCTTATCAGGAGTCAACAAAAGGAAAAATGACCAATTCAACATTTCAGTGAGCTTGATGCGAAGTGCCAATTTGATCTAATTACGGGGACATCTAATCCAGGTCCTATTATGGGCCTCTTATCCAATATGAAACTTGACTCGATTGGGCAATTCAATGAGGTTCTGAATACGGAGGCTTTGGTTTCGTTTGAAGAGGTTCCATTCTCTATGTAGTTTTGAAAAATATCCTATCTGTTGAAAGATCTTCTTGGGGGTACAAATTCCAAAGAAGCTCAAGCTATTGTTCCAATTTCAAGTCCAGGGTAGAAGAATATCTTATCTCTTGGAATTAAATTCAATCCAATAAAAAGAAAGAGTGCATTAGAAATTACCTTAAATATGGAACCCATGACATTTTGAAAGATCTGGACGCTATTCGGCCTTCTATTTCTATGAAGCAACTTCTAACGGTTGTATTAGAATACTGTTCTACATTGAATTTATCGTTAACATGGCATAGGCAACGCAATAAGGAAGTCTATGAAGTCAGTTTGAACCTTGACCCAAGTGCACCAACCATCGATGTTTTGATTGACGGTGTTATGAGCTTGGGTGTTTACATGGATGGTGGTTCCAGTGTCAATTTAATGAACGCTGATACAATAGATGCTTTAGATTCAGAACACTTAGTATCTACAACATTGGTGTTAAGGATGACAGATCACAGCTGGGTTAAACCAATAGATATTTTATGGAGTGTTCAAACTATAATTATCGGTATTGCATATGAAATTGACTATATTTTCTTTTGGTTATAACATTTGACTTTATCATATCCAATTTTATTGGCACGACCTTGGCTTTATTAAGCGAAGGCTAAGAAAGATTGAGGTCAGGGTACTTTGACAATTGACAAGGACAGAGATAAAATGGTGTTATAAATGTACCTAGTACACTATCATAAAGAGTCTTAATTGTCAGCTTCTGAATTGACGTCAAATGATGAACTTAGCTCCAATGATGACATAATAGCACCAATTGCGAAGGCACTCGTGGAAGCAACCCAATCTCCTAGAGTAGTGTACCAATGTGGAGGTCCGAAGGAGTACTTGATATATGTGCTGGATTTGGAAATCTCTACTAAAGTTAGTATTGATTGGATAATCAAATATGATATGCACCATGTGAGTGCTCTGGACACAAGATTTAGTACTTCGAACATGTCGGACTTCCTAACTGATTTTAAACCAACGTGGGAGTTGAAACAAAATATCGCCCATGTACCTTTATGTCAAACTATCAACATGGCGACCACAGCAGAGCCTCGGATAATTAAGTTCTATGAAGATATTAAAGAGCAGGAGTTAACCTACTGGACAAAATTTTTCTTACATCATAAATTAGCTTTTGCTTGAACTTATGATGATCTAAAAGGTATCCCTGTTGAAGTCTGTGAACATCGTATCATTTTAGAGAAGAACGCTAAACCGGTACAGTAGAGGCAACATCACCTTAATCCTAAATATTCTCTCATAGTGAAGGAGAAATTGGACAAGCTTCTTGTGGTTGGTTTTATTTATCCAGTATCGAATAATGAGTGGGTTTTTCCAATCGAGATGGTGCTGAAAAAGAACAGAAAAATTCGAATTTGTCAAAATTTTTGAAAACTTAATGCGGCTACTAAGAAAGATTACTTCCCATTATCTTTCATAGATAGTATATTGGACATCATAGCATGTCACAAATATTATTCATTCCTCGATGGATTTTCCGAATATAATCAAGTTCAAATTGTATCGGAAGACCAGCTCAAGACAACCTTTACTATGGATTGGAGCACATTTGCTTATTGCATGATGCCTTTTGGGTTATGCAATGTCCCAGCCACGTTTCAAAGAGTAATGACTCAAGCCTTCTAAGACTATCTTTGGATATTTATAGACATCTTTTTAGATGACTTTTATGCATTCAGTACTAAACAAGATCATTTTAGTTGTGTATGTAAATGTTTGGCTTAATGTACTAAGTTTGGAATATCATTGAACTCAGAGAAGTGTCAATTTGATATTTCGTCTAGAAAATTATTAGGACATATCATCTCCAGTTGTGGTATTGCTATGGATCCTAACAAAGTACAACATATAATAAACTTGTCCAAATCAGAGACGGTCTTCGGTATTCGAGGGATTGTTGGCCATTTTAGTTATTATCGCCACTTTATTTATTCGTTTGGAGTTATTTGTCAATCTTTAACGAACTTACTGAAGAAACCTTCGTCAGATGGGACTAGTCCCCTTTGGACCATGGAGTGTACTGTGGCCTTTGAGGCATTAAAGTCAAAATTGGTTTCTGCTCTAATTTTGGATAAATTTCAAGTTCGTTGGCATGGGCCGTATTGGATGATTGAAGATTTTTTCTATGGATCTATTCAATTGGAAGATTTTATGGACCATTGATTCAGTACCTGCATTAACGGGAACAGATTACGATTATTTAATACATAACACCCGGGATAGGTTTTTATTTTTTGGGGGAGGTGATTTCGAATGGACTCATCATAGACGTAGATATGGTGTAAGTGCATTAGAGTGTAGAGGTGGCTGAAAGGATAGTTAGTAATTACTAATGTGTGAGATGGGATGGATGTGAAAAATGGATAGTATGGATAACATGTTGTCATTATCACCAAGTAGTAAAAGAATAGGAATGAGGCACCAATTAGAGGTCATTTTGTGGTGTCGTTTTGGATTGTTTTTTTTTCTAAGATTGCCATTTCTTATGTTTCTTGTATATTCGAGAGTAGTAGTTCCAATTAAGAGTTTGAGAGAGGGAGCATCATGGCAATTGAAAGTACAAAGCTAGCTATAGATAAAAAGGACAGTGGCTGAAATGTGAGAACTAGACATGCATTAAAACCACCTTTTATAATAATCGTTACCAATATAGAGCCGATGAAGTTGGATATTTGCTGGACACCAAGAAGAATAAAAGACTTTTGAAATACATAGTTGTTCTAATTTTTGTACTAGTCAGATTGCTTACCATCAATTAATATGTCATTAGTAGAAGAATATATCGCAAATCACAACCCAGAGGATGGATTGAGTATCGTACAAGGATAAATTATCAGGATTGATGGAACAATCCTGGAAAAGATGATGTTTCTTCCCATTGGAGAGTTTACGATAGAGGTTGATGACTCAAGTGACTTCAGTCCAAGAAGATATTTCAAGGGAGGTATGTTGGCCTTTGAGAAGAACCGAGGTTGATAGACTGCTGAGGTAATTTCATCAGAACTCATAGAATGGTTCTATTTTGTGGTGAGGCGGTTAGGATTGTACCGACATTCCATATGTATGTCCAAACTGTTATTGTATGCAACGATGGAGGTGCTTGAAGGGATGGTGTTCAACTGAACAACTTACATAGCCACTCGTATTCATGCAAAGATAGGAGCCAAGTAGAAATTGGAGAATCCAAGTTGGTTTTGGAGCAGAAATTGGTTCACCAATATGAGTCTTGGAGGAAAAAAAAAGAACACATCTTATGAATTGTGGGAGGACAATAGAATGAATTGATCTAGAATTGCAAGACATGAGATTTGGAATGGGAGAAACTCAAATGTCAGTTGCAAGCAGAAAGAGACAAGGCAAAGTTATTGACAAAAGAAAAAGTGACATTGAGTGACCAATGCAGATGCGAAACGGAGAAGTTGAGGTCCAAAACTGAAGTTTTATAAGATGAGGTAGCAAAATTGATGGAAGAGTTAACAGTGAGAAGTTGATCACAAGCATCAATTGAAGATGTTCCAAAATGGATGAATCAACAACAACATCAGTTGGGACTCCGTGATGCCCAGATCTTGAAACTAGAAGCTCAAGTCCGTGAATTGGGAGAGTATAATGAAGATCTGTCAAACCCATTGAAGAAGGAGTCAATGGACGGATTGGAGGAGGAAGAAGATTTGAATTTAGAATTAGAATCCGTAGAACCCACATTAGATAATGCAGCAAATGATCAATTGAGTGGGCCAAAGAAAATAATAATTTTGTAGAGTTTTATTAAGTAGTTTTTAGATGGGTAACAATTGTATTTTTGTGAGGATGCTGCACAGATAGGAGTGGGGCTATGTAAAATAGATATTAGTTTGTTTCTATAAGATATTGATAAAATAGACTAATAGTCCATAGAATAGTCAGTTCAGGAGGACGAATGGTTAACTTAGTTATTAAAAGTGGTTAATTACAAGATTACAATTAGAATCTGGGAATAGAGAGTAAGTATATAGGAGTTGTAGAAGTTAGTCTAAGTGCTCGACTGTGATAGTCATGAGCCAAGGTTAAGCTTGGTGCTACCTCTTTATTTTTCTTTGTTGCTAAAGAATAATGGATAGTTTTTGAATACTGAGAAGTGAGTTTGTGGAATAAATCAGAGATTGACTTATGAGTTATTGATTATGTAATTGGAATACTAAGTGATTGAATTATATAAAGAGTTATTGGAAGATTATGATTGTTGTTTATTGAGAGCTGTATATATTTCGACAAAGTAAGTTGGTGATTATAGAAATTATGTGAATTTAGATTGATTAGAGTGAAGTCTATTAATTCTAGCGTTGGATGGAAATTATGTCTTTTGAGCACTCTTTTGAAAGTACATAGTTACACACTATTGTTATCAATTGATGAAGGAGTATTGTTATTGGGAGAAAGCATTGTAATATTTCTTGGTATTTTAGTGGTTCAAAATACGGTTAATTGTGTGACCCTATTAAGTAAAACTCATGCACTTAGTCTTTCCTTGTGTTTAAATTCCCCTATATAGGTTTATTTTGAAAAAAATTGAAGAATAAGTAAAATGACAATCACAAAAATGCATCATGAATATAAACTGGATTTCAATTGACAGCATTATTAGTTATTTTGCCACTACATAATTTTTTTTTAAATCTATTAAATTTATGAAAAAACAACTTAGATGATTTTAGTGCCTATTTACAAAAAAATACGGAATTAGCAATTCAATAGAGGAATAAATTAAGAATTTTGGAATCTTTTTTTTGGATAAGATTTTATAAGACTCCAATAAAATGCTTATATATTTTTTTTAATGTGATTATCAAGAAATAATTAGAAAATAAGAATTAATAGAAATTAATTTATTTTTAAAAAAAGAACATGAAACATTCAACAATTAGAAGAAAATTTAGAATAGTATGATCTATAATTGAATCTTAAACAAAAAAATGCATATGATAATATTATAGCTTCCATAATAAAAAAAAACATGGATATATTTTTTTCTAAATAGACCTACAAGAATTAATAAGATATTCTTCTACAAGACTTTTGCAACTAAAGTTTGATTAATATAAAAGATTGTTATATATATTGCATCATCAAAAAAAATTACATTATCACTTGACAAAGAAAGGACTATCCATTCTACATTCAAAATTCTACTAGATTGTGATAAAGATTCTTTTAATTCAATTAATAAGAGTTTTGACCGTACTAAGTTTATTTGCCAATCTTTACATATTATTAAGAATGAACTTTTGATGCAACATTGCTATTATTTGAGGTAGTTGATCATTCCTTTAGAGACATTTGAGATATTGATTGTTCATTAAGAAGAGCTACATAGTCATTGGTAGAGATTTTTACTAAATATTGTCAATGGTCTTGAAAAGAACTTAAGAAAAAATTGTAGCAATTTTTTTTTTTATTCTCAATAGTTTGGCCTCAAATAAAAATCCATATATTAAAAGAAAATATAAGGTTAAATTGAAGAATACTTCAAGCAAATATTGACTTTTCTAATTGGCTTCTTCAAATGTAGAATTTACATACATATTATATATAATAAAGGTGGGGCTATGAGCCTAAAATCCACCATTCTATGGAATTAATACTACACAACAAGCTTGAGAGATAGAATAGAAGAACTTCCAATTGTAAAATTGTTAAGTTAGTTAAAATGCGGAAGTTTGTAGTTGAATTAAAATTAATACTTTCTAAGAAATGATTATCAATATTAAATTAAAATATTAAAGAAATTTTTTTATCCGAAAATGATAAAAAATATAATTAATTAAGTTATTATTATTAACTCACAGTAAGAATAAAAACTTAAGTTCAAGTTAAAATTAAAAGTTAAAGTTGAAAATTAAATTTAAAAGTTTAAGTTAAAAATTAAAATTTAAGAGTTAAAAGTTAAAGTGAGAATATTAAAGATTAAAACTTAAAACTTAAAATTTATTTGTCAAAAGTCAAAATGTAGAGATTAAAAGTTATTGTGAAGATGAAAGTAAAAAATAAAATAAGAGAGGTAAAAGCGAAGGAACCTTGACAACATCCAAGGCTTGAAGGCAGTGATCTCCTTCTACTCCAAAATTTTCCAGAAATTGTAACTAGCTCCAAATTAGATGGTTCTTAGTTTTTTGCAAGGTTAACTTAAAGACGCTCTTGTTTCAATAAATCTTATTGCAATATAATGATTTAATTGTGAGAATTGTTCCCTTGAAGTTGAGTGATCTAAACAGCCATGGCAACCAACCTCCTTCACTTCGAAATTTGCTAAAAATCCAAATCATCTTTAAATCTAGCAAAACTTATGCCTTTAAAAGCTTAACTTATAAAACTCAATGCTTCCATAATTTCAAATGAATCCAATTATAAGGCACTGAAAAATGCCTTCTCAGACTTGATTAATCCAAACTGCAAAGGTAATCAATTCTATTGCAGTCAAAATTTCATCAAAAATTCAATTCAACTTCAAATTAAGCAAGCCTTATCTTATTAGAAAGCTAATAAAAAAAGCTAAAACTATAAGAAATTTTATTTTTAAAAAAAGAATTGACTAACTGATTGGAGGGAAATCCAAAGCTCTTGAAACCCTTGGAAACTTGAAAGGCCAAGGGAGCTATCTACCATAATAAAATATGTTTTAAAATCCAATAATTATCATTCACAACTAAAAATCCATGCACATCTGCCTATTAATTTACAATGAGATTTAACAATCTAAATGAAATTAAGATTAGGATCTTTGGCCAAATTTTGGCATGTCTTTGTCCTTCACCAAAAGAAGAGAGAGAGAGGGCTTGGAAAACCAAACCTCTCTTATACAATTGAGTAGAGGCTTGTATAAGGGTGGCTACATCTCTACCCTTGATTTTTAAGATCCCTATTCTAGATCTATGGCCTTCATTCATCTAAAAGCTAATTTTTAATATTATCAGTGCTCTACTTGTATGTTGGAGGAGAAGATGCTGATCTTGTTTTCTTCACCCCATGAGGTGAATCCAATGCTACCATCACATTTGAAAGCCTCCATTAATTGAAAAAAACTATTTTGTTGCTTGAATTTGTTGAAGTTGAAGAAAAAGCTTCAAAACCATCATTACTAAACTTCACTAAATCTTTTAGGAAGTTCTAATTCTAATTCACTCTAAATCATATGAGATGATTGTAGGTGAACTCATAGGCTCACAATCAATTCTTGTAGTAATTAATAATAATCTCTAAATTATTAAAATTAACCAAATTACTATTCTAATTTTCTAATTCTTATCATTTTAGTCTTAATTAATCTAACTCAAGGAATCAAGCTAGGATTTATACCATCAAAGGTTACAACCCTAAAAATTTAATAAAACTAGATTTTACTTATATAAATCCTAATCTATATGCTCAATTATCATAAAATAAGAAAAAAAATAAAAAAATAAAAATTTGGAACATAAATGGGAGCTCACAAGTCTATTTGAATTTTTTGTGGTTACATTAGTATTTATCAATATTTCTATTTTTTGCTTGTTAGTTTAAAAATGATACAAACTTATTGCTCCATAATACGTTTATGCTTCCTAGTAATATGATTGTTGATTAATAATTAATATCTTTAATTATTATTTTTTATTCAAGGCTGATAAAAGTTTGTATAGCAAATGATATCCTAGTAAGATATATAATCATTTTATTTGCATAGAATGATGATTTAGAGAATATTAATGAAAATATTTTGGCCATATTTTTTTAAAAAAATAAGAATATTTTAATGTCAAAGATGGTCTTGAAAATAATAATATTTATTTAGTCAAATTCATCAAGTTCCTTAATCCATCTCAAAAACCTAAGTCAACGCTTTGTCTTAAGATTGACACTTTGGTGATGATTCTAAGAAATATTCCACCTCATGAAGAACTTTGTAATAGAACTCAATTGGTAATTATACAATTAATAAATCAAGTTCTTAAAGCAAAAATTCTTGAAAGCCAATTTGCATGAAACATAATATTTATTCCATAGATTACATTAACTTTCATAATAAACAAACTTTTCTTTATTTAAAAAAAAAATCCAATATGTCTTATATTTATAATTATAATAAATAAATTCCAAAGGAAATCAATAAAGTACATTGGTTTACATCTATAATATTATATATTTTTCTATGGTCAACTTTATATAGCACTTTTTCAATGTACTTCTTCTTGTTCTATCAAGATTCTTCTTTTAAGAAAGAAGAATTTAAATTCTACTTTTGATATTATTTTTTAAAAATTTTAATTAGATATTTATTAATAATTTATTTTTTATTTTATTTTATTTTATTTTATTTTATTTATCTATATTTTCAAAATTCGACTCTAATATATATTTTAATATCTTAATATAATTTTATATTTTTTTATATGTTTTAAAAAGTGATTCTTTTGATAAAATTAATTGATTTTTTGCATATTATCCACAATAATGACTATTTAGCTATCCCATTTTGTAGTTGAAAATTGAATTGGGTATTTCATTTCTTTCTTTTTTTTCTAAAAAAATTCTAAAAACTATTTTTTGGCTAATTATTATATCTTTCAATTTTTTTTCATTTGAGTCACATTTTTCTATGAAAACAACATGGATTCATATTGAAGATATATATATATATATATATATATATATATATATATATATATATATATATATATATATATATATATATATATATATATATATATATATATATATATATATATATATATATATATATATATATATATATATATAGTCTTTCAACACAATATAAACAATGTCATACATTACATATTATATTATACTTAAGCATCTTTCTCTTTGTAACTACTTATTTTTATGTAATTTTAAAGTAAACCAAATAGTATAATCAATGCTTTAATTTGTATATATAGCATAACTTATTTTTTGTCTTCTTTATCTCAAAATAATTCTTATGTCAATGTGTTTGCAACCAACTCATTCTACACAACCCTATGGTTGAATTTTAAAGTTGATGTACTTGATGTAGACTATCCACCTCAATATAATTATATCTAATAATTTTACTTGGTATTTAGTATTATTATTATTATTATTATCATTATTATTATTTTTACAACATATGTTCATGATTTTGATTTTTTTGACTTTTTCTTGCTCAATGTTTAATCAACAATGAAATACCAAAAGCCTTCATATGCAGTATGTAAAATCCAAATGTAGTAAAAGACATGAAAACTTATATTTTTGATTTTTTAAACTATGATTTTATTTCGTTTTCATAAATTTGAACTATTTTAATTCCATCTATTTTTACTATACATATAATTGGGTTATGTACATACCAACCATTCATCTGTTCTGAAATTATTTAATTTTACTTTTCTGTAATATTTTAAACTTTGAACTTTGTTTAAAGTAATGTTAAGTATATAAATTTTAATTTGGATTTTATCTTTATGGTTATTATTCATTACAAAAAAAACTTTAGATATCTTTTTGTTTCAATTCTATCATTTTACATCGTTTTTCTTCATATATGCAAGATTTTTACATCATTTTGAAATTAAGATACTCTTTTTTCAATTAAAATTCTCCTAAATTTCTATTAATTATATTTTTTATTTCATTTTAGAATTTTTAGCTCTTCTAAGTAGTGTTTGTTATTCCACTAAGCCAAATGATAATTGTATGCTGATCAAAACTTTGTTTTGTATTGCCATCAGAGATGGATCTTAGTGCAAAAGTAAATAACCAAGACAACATAAAAGTTCCACATTTTGTTGCAAAACTGATAATAATTGGGATTCAAAACATTGTTTTTTTTTTAGAGATTATGCACTTGTTTTCATATCCCATATATTGGAATGATTTTAATATTTAGTTATTTTCAAGTACTGTGAGCCTTTTGTTGAAATATGGTATAATAAATGTATTTTAAAATCCATATTTAAGTTAAGTTATATGGTGTGGCATTTATAGTTTTAAGATTAAAAAACATGTATGCATTTGTAATTGTAAAAACAAATATGATCCTCTAAATTTAATAAAGTTACCGTTCTATAAATCAATTTAAAATCAATTTAGATACTATCAATTTTTAAATGCAACTTATGATGTTTATATTTTTAGAATTTAAAAATTATTTCTTAAGTTGAGAACTAATTGAATATCTATTTTGCAACAATATTACATACAAAATTCTTTGCTTTATCATTTTTCAATAATATTTTTTATTTTTCAATAATATATTTAGATATATTTTAATAATTCAAAACAAAAAAACATCACTATATTTTATTTCGGAAAGTAATTAAAATCACACCCTCTTTTATCATCTCATGATTACTTTTGTCCAACTTTCATTTTTATTTCTTATTCTCAGTCTTTTATCTTCTTTTCCAATTTCCAATCCTTTCTTCTTTGTCCCCAATTATTTATTCGTTGTTTCCAATCCTTCTATTCTTATCTTGACTCTTTGATCTTTGGTTTCTTGTTTTTTATTTCCAATCTCCATCTTTATTATAAATCCCTTTCATCTTATGAGATTCCTACAAAGAAGACATTATTCTTTAGCAATTGTAGCATTTAGTCAATTGTGTGGATCTTTAAAAGCACCCCAATAATTTTAACCTTGATTTATTAAAAAATCTTCTTATCATAGAAATTCAAATAAATTTTTTAATTTAAAGTAAGAGACATTGGGAGAAATTCATTGATAAGTCTCAATATCATGCAGCAAGTCTGTAATATCAAATCTTAATTAATTGTAGCACATAAGGTATTGAAGATATATTATTCTTTATATATAATATTTTTTGTATATATATATATATATATATATGTAGAAATCTAGCTACGTGCCAAGCTTGTTATGAGCCATCACCTATAAACAATGATCTTGATTATATTATAGACTATAACATGCTTTATAATAAATAAAGATTAGAACATCATTTTTTTAATTTAAAGGTTGTGGATGTCACAAGTCATAAAGAGATTATTCTTATTGGTCATTAATTAGACATTTGGTCAAATCTTTAGTTTGCTATGTCAAAATGTTTGAACTTCACACTGTTATATTGTAAATGCTTACACTATGTAAAAATTAGTTAAAACATATTTTATGTTCATAAGTCTTGATTTGTATTAGAATGGTTAATAAATTAATTTAAAAAGAATAAATATAAGAAACTTTATTTTGAATTTTATCTATTTTTATTATAATATTTAAATTATATAAGATTTAGATGTTTAGTAGAGAGCTTTAAGAAAAGGTGGAAGCCTCAAGATAAAAATCTTAACTATTAGGAGGCTTATGGGGAGGGATGAAATCAAGGCATGGTCGGATGAAGGCAAAAGGTAAAGATCTTTATCCCTATTGGTCGAAAGCTATATCTAATAGGCTTTCAATAGGTTGTCTGCTCCCATAATAAGGATTTTTGTAACTTCAAAAGAGGAATTTGACAATCAAAAGTAAGGATTATAAGATTTAGGATTTTCACTATAATTTGTGTACAAATTTTAGAGGATTTGGAGTTAGGGTGATGAAGTTATAGCCATTTGAAGTTATGGTGTTGTTTAAGACATACTATTGCTCTTTGATATGAGGAGTTTTATGATAGATTTTGGAGATAGAAAGATGCAGCCACAAGGATGATTTTAAGATCTACATCTTTTGTGAAAGAATTTTTGTATTTGAAGTTTGTATAAAGAAGTTACAGAGTGTTGAAAATAACATATGTAATTTAGAGGTAGTAAGTAAGTCATTTTGTTGATAGTAATGATTAGAGCCATATCATGAGTTTTTGGATGAATTTTTGGCTAAATTTTTTAAAATTGTATATTATTGAGTTCAAAAGCTATATATCAAAATCTATGATATTTGAATATTTAGTTTGTGACATATGCAGAAATTTGCACATAGATGTATATAAGCTAAGGTTTGAAGCTACTATTAGAATTTTGGCAATATCTCAAGATTTGTAAAGAATTTATAGTTAAAATTTGTTATGGTAGTTGTTAAAAATACACTAGTACTTCATGTAAAATTTGGATTTGTTTGGATGGTCCAATCGTGACATATGAACTATTGAAGTTTTGGAAGAATTTACCTTAAGAGTATAGAAGTTTTTTATGATATTTTTATCACATTTTTGATGATATTTGGTACTTAAGGCTTATTTATTGATGTAATTTCTCCTATAGGAATAATTTTATATATAGACTTAGTATTTTCATTAACTAGAAGCTTAGTTGAGCATTTAGTGACAGTTAGAAGCCCAATTCTTTCTAAATGGCAAATTCTCTCTACTTCGACAATGATTGATTTTTTTAATATTTTTGTAGATTACACTTGTATCTAAGTTTGTCACAACATATGCACAATTCTTCTTAATTGCCTTGTCTTTCAAAAAAAAAAACTAAGAGGTATTTTTATTAATACATTAAGTCTTTATTTTTAAGAAATTGTACCATTAAACTGTTTGAATATTGATGTAAACAATCACATTAGTACTTGCAAGAACCTCTCTTATAGAATAGAGCTTGAAATTCTTTAATAAATAATACATTAAAATAAACAATGGAGTCCTAATTTCAACTTCTTGAATACCAAAATTAATATTGTTAGATTCTATTTAATTTAGATTTTAGGTTTAATTCATCATTAATAACTATAGCTAGAAATTCATATATTTTGATATTATCTTATGAAAAATCTTCTTAGAAGCTTCAAAGATGCATATTTGACTTAATATATATATATATATATATATATATAGTTGATTGATAGATTAGAAACTTGGCCAATAAGTTAGCCATATATAACTCATGTAGATAACTTGTGATACAAGTTAACAATGTGGCATGTATATAAGAAACTTGCGAGACAAGTTAAGACCCGAGTCTTACAAATTAGTCATATGTTAGAGGTTCTATAGGACGTCACTACATAGCTCCTAGTTGATAGTATATATGGAGGTAAGAGTGAAGCCTTCTTCACTCCCGTTAATACCTTTTTAATCTTTAGTCTTATTTTAAGACTTTTTAATCTTTTTGTCTTTAGAAATAGCCATTATAATTTAATATATTTCCATCTTTGAATGATTTTTTAGTCTTTTTGAATGACATAAGAGAATATTGAGATTTTTTTTTTGATATTTATATCTTTGAAAATTTTGATAAGAATGCTAAATTATTGTCTTCATTTTGTATTAAAAATAAGTAGATTATCTCACTTCTATTGTTGCATTTTGAAGGCTGTGGACTATCAACTTTTAAACTTACTTTTAATTTTTTAATATTAATTGTTTTTCTTAAAGAGAGTGGACAATTCTTCTTTGTAGAAACTTTTATTTGATATTAGAGGTTGCATATTATCCTCCTTTAGTTTCACTTTTAAATTTGTTTGACTTGTCTAAAAAAGAAAAAATTATGGATCCTACTCTCAATAGAAGTGAGAATAGATTTATAACTATTACATATCTTTATAAACTTGTCAATATTCTAAGGGTGGAAATCCCACATATCTTTAACATTAATTATAGAGGTAATAATATGGTGCATATAAAGGAGGTCAATAACAAAGTTTAAAGTCTATGCTAAGAAGATGTATAATTGAAAGAAGGAAGTAAATCAAGCTCATAATTAATTCCAAAAGTCTTACTACTCAAAATATGAGAGAAGCACAAAGAAATATTCTTAAAAAATTTGATGGAATAAGATTAAAAATTTTAAGATTTCTACAATAAGTAAAATTCTATCTAAGATTGCATCATTTTCAATATCTTATTGGATTTATTCAAGTTGGATTCATAGATATACTTCTCTTTAGGAATACTCTTTCTTCATTTGTAACTTTAATAGAAAAATATTCACATCTTTTCTATGATTTGATTTCATTTTTAATAATATTTATGGCTAATTTTTAAAAAAATCAAAAAAAAATAGCAAAAATCAAATTTCTATCTTTATAATAAAGATCATATTTAGCCACCATATATGCTATAAAATTCCAAAAAATTTCTTGTAATATAAATTGAAATGAAAAAAATCCTTATCAATAAATTTTAATTTGGATTAAAAGATAATGTCAAAGATTTATTATAAATAATACCAAAAGCAAGCTTGTTACATCAATTTTTTGCTGAATCTATTACATGTGATAATTGACTCTTTGAAAGATGCCAAGAACAAAGATTTGGTTGAAGAGGTACAAATCAAACTATAGCTTTGAAGTTCACATAAGCTTATTCTTGAAAACCATAACCTATGCAAATTGACACAATACATTTCAAGACTCTTATTGAACAAAAAAAACTCAATGCTATCAAAAAAGTTTATGCTTATATTGTGGAGAATCTAAATAGACTATTCATCATTGTTAAAAGATACAATGTAACCATAAAATAAGAGCATAGTTGCCAAAAAAGATGATGTGTCAAAACACTAGTTTTTTCAACTATAATAGAGATAGTGTGGCTTGAATCTTATATAATACCTAGTAAAAGTCCTATTCTCTCTTTAAAGCCTTCACTTTATTTTACAATAAAAGTTTATTTGGAATAAACAAATTATAAAGACTTTGTCTTGCTAGAATCAAGAGTCTCAATTTCTTTTTAAAGATAAAGCTTTTGATTAAAAATAATAAATATTTTTAATTAAGAAAAATAAATCCTTACATATAGAAGTCATAGATAGTCATTTATTATCTTCTGAAGATGCTATCTATGAAATAAGTTTTTTAGATGTAGCAACTAAAGATTATAATAGATTAGTAATATTTAATATTATTAGATTTTTATTTGATCTAGTAATTTTAAAATTAATTTAGCTAAAAAAATATAATCTTTAAATAGACTAAATTTCTTATAACCTTAATTTTTCCTATAATTTAGTTTAAGATCTTAATAGTTGAATAAAAACCTATATATTTAGTATAACCAAACTCTCATTGATAAGTACAAGAATTTTCATACGTGTTGCAAAAAAAAGGTCTCTCGAACATATATATTTAATTCAATAATTACTTATATGATTAGGTAGAAGTAGATAAATATAGATTAATTTTATAAAATCTTTTAATAAAGCTTTTTAAAAGCTTTAAAGATACAGCTTTGACTTTAGATGTGTTTGTAGGTCAAAAACTTGGCCAACAAGCTAATCACATACAGGTAGCTTATAGAACAAGTTAACTCTATATAATAGCTTGTGAAACAAGCTAACCATGTGGCGCATATATAGATATCTTATCTTGCAAGTTAAGACATGTGGCTAGTAAAGTCAACATGTTTTTGAGGTCTTATAGGATATCGCCATGTAGCTCCTAGTTAAGAGTATATATAGAGGTAAGAGTGAAGCCTTCTTTACTCTTGACAATGCAGTTCTAGTCTTTAGTCTTCTTTCAAGACTTTCTAGTCTTCTTATTTTTTTGGCAATAGCCATTCTAGTTAATATTACATTACCTTTTGAGTGACTTTTTAGTTCTCTTCACTAATACAAGAGTGAATCAAAGATTTTCTTTTTTTGAAATTCATATCCTTGATAGTTTGATAAATGTGCTAATATACTATTTTTGTCTTGTTTTAGAAATAAGTGGATTATCCTACTTTTATTGTTATGTTTTGAAAGTTACGGACTATCCACTTTTTAAACAAAATAAATTATTTTTAAATGATGATCTTTCTTTAAAGAGAGAGGATTATTCATCTTTGTAGAAATCTTTATTAGAGGTTGTGGATTACCCTCCTCTAATTTAACTCTCTGGATTTTTTTGAATTGCCTATGGAAGGAAAGATTATAGATGCTATATCTAGCAAAAGTGAGAATAGATTTGCAACTATTGCAAAGCTTTATGAACTTGTTAATACTCTTAGAATAGAAATCTCACATATTTTTAATAAGAATCATGGAGGTACTATACCTACACCTTTGGAAAAAGTTTAGAGTCTATGACAATTGAAGGAAGCAAGTAGATCGACCTCACAATCAAATCTAGGGAGTTTTGCTTCTACAAGTATGACAGGGATAAGAATTAGTATGCCTGAGAAGTTTGATGGAACAAGATCAAAATTTTGAAGATTTTTGCAATAAGTCAAGTTCTATCTAAGATTGCATCTTTTTCAATATCTTGATGGATTTACTCAAGTTGGATTCACATCTATACTTCTATCAAGAAATACACTTTCTTGGTTTATACCTTTAATAAAAAAAGATTTAATATTCTTTTATGATTTGAATTCATTCCTAGAAATATTTACGATTACATTCAGAGAAAATGATTGAGAACAAGTAGTAGATACCAAACTCTTATCTTTAAAACAAGGATCACGATCAACCACCACATATGCTGCTGAATTCCAAAACCTTGCTTGTGATGTGGAGTGGAATGACAAAGCACTCATCAATTAATTTCGATATGGATTAAAGAATAGTATCAAAGATTTGTTATTAGTAATATTAAAAATAGAATCTTTAAGCTAATTTATTACTCAAGCCATTGCATGCAACAATCGATTATTTGAAAGGCGTCAAGAACAAAGACTTGGCTGGAGAAGAACAAATCAAGTAATAGCAATAGCTTTCAAGTTTTTTGAAACATATTCATCAAAGCCAAAAACCGATGCAAATTGATACATTATATTTTAAAACTCTTACAGAGAAGAAAAAGACTCAATGTTGCCAAGAGGGTTTGTGTTTATACTATGGAGAAGCTTAGCACTTTATTCAACATTGTCCAAAAAAACAATGCAATTATAAAATGAAGAGCACAATTACCAAAGAAGAAAATATGTCAGAAAATGAGTTTCTCTAGCTACAATAAGGATTGTGCGGTTGGAATCATGTGCAATACCTAATAAAAGTCATATTTTCTACTCAAACCCCTCACCTTGTTTTACAATAGTTATGTATTTAGGACCTAAAAATCACAAAGTTCTTATCTTATTAGATTTAAGAGCCTCAACCTATTTTATAGATGAAGATTTTATCAAAAATCAAAAAATACCTTTAGTCAAAAAAACTAAATTTGTACATGTAAAAGTCATAGATAGTCATTCGTTGTCTTCTAAAAATATTACCTATGAGATTGTTCCTTTAGATGTAACAATTAAAGATCATAAAAGTGTAGTAGTATTTAATGTAATAATATATTTCTTCAATCTGATTATTTTAGAATTATCATGGCTAAAAAAATATAACCCTCAAATAGATTGGATTTCTTATAACCTTAATTTTTTTGGTAGTATAGTCTAAGATCGAGTTAGCAAAGTAGAAGTATAAAAGTCTAGTACTTCCAAACCTTTACTAGTAAGTACAAGAGCTTTCATGCATATTGTATAAAAAGGATTATCTTTTGATGTATATGCTATGCCCATTTCTAATGGTGAAAAAATATCAAGTGGTATTTCTAGCTAATATGAAGAATTCTAAGACATTTTTAAAAAGAAGAATGTAGATTTTCTTCCAGAGTATTGACCTTAAGATTGTTGAATTGATTTGCAAGAAGGAGCTCAACCACCATTCAGACCAATCTATAGCTTATTGCAAAATGAATTGGTTGCATTAAAAGAGTACATTGATGAGAACTTTGTAAACAACTTCATACACCATTCTAAATTTCCAACCTTAGCTCCTAACTTATTTGTGAAGAAGAAAGGCGGATCTCTATGGATGTATGTAGATTATCAAAGACTCAATAAGATCACCATCAAGAATAGGTATCATTTGTCTTTGATTTCAAAACTTCTTGACCAATTCAATCAAGCAAAGATCTATACCAAAATAGATCTACGAAAAGCATATAACTTAGTTTGTATCAAAAAAAGAAATGATTGGAATATTACTTTTTAAACTAGGTATGGACATTTTGAATATGATGTCATGCCTTTTGGACTCACAAATGTACCAGTCGCTTATCAACATCTTATGAATGATGTTTTTTTGTGAGTTTCTAGATGATTTTGTGATTTTCTATTTAGACAACATTCTAATCTATTCTAAGAATACAAAAGAACATAAACTTCATGTTTGTCGAATGCTACAAAAACTTAGAGATATAAGATGATATGCTAAGTTAGAAAAGTGTATATTCCACATTATTCAAGTTGACTTTTTAGGATACATCATTTCTGATAAAGTTCTTATGATGGATCCCAAGAAGGTCTAAATTATCATAGATTAGAAGATTCTAAGAACAATACAAGATGTGCAATACTTTTTAGGCTTTGCTAATTACTACCAAATCTTCATCAAAAAATTTTCTCAAGTTACAGCTCTACTTATATATTTGACTTATAAAGACAAACTTAAATAGTATAAAGAAACAAAAACATCATTTGATGCTTTAAAGAAAGAATTTTTATTTGTACCAATCTTATATTGCATTGACTTTTTTAAGGCATTTTTTTATGAAAATAGACTCATCAAACTTTTCTATGGATTTTGTATTATTATAAATGGAAATAGATGATAAATTCCATCCAATAGCTTTTTATTTCATGAAATTTTCAGCAGCCAAAATTAATTATGAGATCCATGACAAAAGGTTCCTTGCAATTGTGGACTCATTTCAAGAATGGTGCTTCAAGTCCAATTACTATGTATATGGATCATAAGAACCTTGAGTACTTCATGTCAACATGTATTTTGAATCGCCGTCAAGCTCATTGGAGCATGTCTTTATCAAGATTCAATTTCAAGATACTTATTGATCCAAAAAATAATAAGGTCTATCAGATGCCTTTTCTACACGTTCTTATCTTACACCAAAAGAAGGAGATGCATCTTTTGATCAACAAAGAACGATTCTCTTAAAGCCTAAGTATTTTCATCTTTGAGCAATAAATTCAACATTGATTGTTGATTCAACCTTTATCAAGTAAATCCAATTAAGTATGTCTTTTGATCCTCTTGTTCATAATATCAAAAATCTTTCTTCTAAATCTCATGATATTTCAAAGTTTGAGTTCAAGAACAACCTTCTTTATTTTGAAGGATGCCTATATCTCCTAGAAGGAGAAGTATGTTTACGTGTTCTTCAAGTATGTCATGACTTTTTGGCAACATGATATTTTAGATATAAAAAGACTTTAGAGCTTATATTTAGAGATTTTTGGTGGCTGCAAATGTAGAAGGTGATAAAAGACTTTGTATAATCATATGATACTTGTTCAAGATCCAAAACTCTTCACCATCAATTTTATGGAGTATTTCAACCGTTACCTATTCCAGAACAACTATGGTCTTTTGTTTCTATGGATTTTTTCATGGATCTTTCAGTCTCAAGTTTACATGATTCTATATTTGTAATTATAGATCGCTTCACCAAAATGGCACATTTTGTACATAGTACAAAATGTATTTCAGATGAAGAAACAACTAAGCTTTTTATTGACAATATCTATTGCTATTATGGATTGTCAAAGGATATTATATCGGATAGGAGAGACTCAATTTGTATCAAGATTTTAGAGAACCTTATTCAAGCTTCTAAATATAGATATAAAGCTTTTTTAGGCTTTTCATCATCAAACTAATGTGCAAACGAAATGGATGAATCAAATTTTGGAACAATATTTGAAGTGTACTATCAACTATCATCAAGATGATTGGACAACTCTTTTGCTATTGGCAGAGTTTGCATATACTAATTTAGTACATTCTTGTATTCAATAAACATTTTTTTTTTTTTTTATTAACTATGGTTATCATCTACGACTTGATACTTTTGACTTTTTAAAATTTCATAAACTTGTGGCAAAAGATTTAGCAAATCAATTGTCAAAGATACATGCAACAATAAAGATACAATTAAAAAAAACTCAAGAATGATAAAAGATCAATGCAGATGCCTATCGCAAGAAATATCCATAGTTCAACATAGGTGATAAGGTATAGTTACTTCGTCACAATATCAGGACTACTCATTCTTATGATAAGTTTGACTATCATAGGCTGAGATTTTTTTCTATTTGTGAACAAATCAATCTTATTGCTTATCAATTACATCTATCAGAGTCTATGAAGATCTATCTTATATTTTACGTGTCCCTTATTGACTTGTATAAGACAGTGAATATTTTGAGAAGAAGACAAATGCCACCTCTTCTATAGAAATAAATAATAATCAAGAGTTCAAAGTGGAAGAAGTCTTAGATTCAACATAGTGCTGAAATAGGTTAGAATATCTCATTCATTGGCATGGATATGATATTAGTGAATGCACATGGGAGCCATCAAAGAACTTTGCAAATGCAACAAAGAAAGTTAAAGCTTTTTATCAATGAAATCCATCAAAACTAAGATGAAGAATAGCAAATCTTTGCTATAAAAGAAAGAAGATGAAAGAAAGATAATATTTTATCTTCTATCTTTTTTTATAGCTTTTGTGTATTTATGAAGCTAAGGGAGATGGAAAACCAATAATTAGTAGATTCAACTCAAAACCTTTATTTTTGGATTTACCAAATGAGACATTATAATTGTCACAACCTTCTAGATGACGGAATCGAGATGAAGATCCTCAAGAACAACATGTCTTTCCTTGAATAGATGGCGAGATACAATGTGTTTGGTATTACAACCTTGGAAGAGAGTCTTGCTGTTTGATAATTCTATTAGAGGTAGGAACAACTCCTGACTGTGTTCTAAATGTTTTATTTGAAGGAAGTTATGAAGGCCTTAACAATGACTAAATAATAGGATAATCTTCTCGCCTTGATATAGGACACTATCGATGGCTAAGAAGGCCTATCAACCATCTTCAAAGAGAACAAAGATCAGAGTATGTGGCAAATATAATTTGCTGCATCTTAGACTTCTTCAATATATGAAGATCGCTCCTTATAGAACTCGTCTTTAGAAGGGGAGATAATGTCATGGACATATATATTTACTTCAATAATTACTTATATGATTAGGTAGAAGTAAATAAATATAGATTAATTTCATAAAATCTTTTAGTAAAGCTTTCTAGAAGCTTCATAGACGAGGTTTTAACTTTAGATGTGTCAAAAACTTTGCCAACAAGTTAATCACATGTTGTTAGCTTGTGGAACAAGTCAACTCTATATAGTAGCTTGTAGAATAAGCTAACCATACAATGCATACATAAATAACCACTTTGCAAGTTAAAACATGTAGTTAGCAAAGTCAACATGTTTTGGAGGACCTATAGGACATCGCCACATAGCTCTTAATTAAGAGTATATATGGAGGCAAGAGTAAAGCCTTCTTTACTCATATTAATGCCATTCTAGTCTTTAGTCTTATTTCAAGTCTTTCTATTCTTTTTATTTTTTAGCAATAGCCATTCTAGTTAATATTGCATTATCTTTTGAGTGACTTTTTAATTCTCTTCAGTGACATAAGAGTATATTGAAGATTTTCTTTCTTTGAGATTCATGTCCTTAACAAAGGATCAACTTTTTTTATATATACCACATCTATATTTGATAGAAAAAAGACTTTCAGCAATATTTCAAGTCAGTACTAAGATTAATAAGATATTTTTTAAAAAAATATATAAATATTCTTTTAAAATATCATCTTCCATTGATCATCAAGAAGAAATTTAACCACTATTTGGATCAAATTATAGGCTATTATAAAACAAGTTGGCTACACTCAAGGAATACATCAATAAAAATTTGGTTAAAAACTTCATTTGCCATTTTAAATCTCAAGCAGTAGTTCATATTTTATTTATGAAAAAAAAAATATGAATCTTTGGAATTATTTGTAGACTATTGAGGACTCAGTAATATTACTATAAAAAATAAGTATCATATACTTTTGATTACATGACTTTTAAATCTAATCAATTAAGTAAAAATCTATATAAAAATAGATCTATAAAGAGCATAAAATTTGGTATGCATTAAAGAAGGAAATGAATAGAAGATTATATTTTGAATCAAATATGGAAATTTTGAATATAATGTCATTTTTTTAGACTCACAAATATACCTAATACTTATTAATATCTAATAAATAATACTTTTTATGAATTTCTTGATGATTTTGTTGTTTGTTATCTAAACAAAATTTTAATCTATTCTAAGAACATTAAAAAGTATGAACTTTATATTCATCATGTGCTATAAAAATTAGAGATCTAAGATTATATGCCAAGATAGAAAAGTATCTATTTTAAACTAATTAAGCTAATTTTTTATGATAAAAAATTTCAAATAATAGCCTTGTGATAGATTCTAAGAAGGTTTAAATTATTATAGATTGGAAGATCTCAAAAACAATAAAAGATATATAATATTTTTTAGGATTTGCCAATTGTTATAAAATCTTCATCAAGAATTATTTTCAAATTACAATTCTTCTTACACATTTGATATGTAAAGACAAAATTGAGTTGAGAAAAGAAGCTAAAATATCTTTTCAAATATTAAAACAACATTTATTTCTATACCAAACTTGTATTACATCAATTTTTCTTAGGTATTTTTTTATAGAAATAGATACATTAAACTTTGATATAGATGTAATATTATTACAAATAAGAGTAGACAATGGATTCTACTTGATAGCTTTCTATTCTACAAAATTTTCAACAAACAAGATTAACTATCAGATCTATGATAAAGAACTTCTTATAATCGTTGATTTATTCCAAGAATAGCATCATTATCTAGAACGCACTTTTAATCTAATTATTATGTATAAGAAATATAAGAACCTCATGTACTTTATTTTGGTATGTATTTTGGTATATATTTTGAATCATTGTTAAGCCAGTTGGAATATGTCCTTATTAAGTATTGATTTCAAGATCTCTTATCAACCCAAAAAAATAATAAGGTTTATTAGATGCTCTTTCTAAATATTCTTATCTTATACCCAAAAAAGAAGATGTAGCTTTTAATTAACAAAGAATAATTTTCTTGAAGCTGGAGTATTTTTATCTTTAAGCAATGAAATCAAAATTTATTATTGATTTAATCTTTTTCAAGCAAGTTCAATTAAATATGTTCTTTGATTTTCTCATTCATAATATTAATAATAATTCTTTTAAGTCTTATGAGACTTCTAAGTTCAAGTTCAAAAATAATCTACTCTATTACAAGAGACAATTATATATTCTAAAAAATAAAGCATGATTAAATATTCTTTAAACTTGTCATTACTTTCTAACAACTAGACATTTTGAATATAATAAGATTTTGGAACTAGTATCTAGAGATCTTTGATGGCCTCAAATATGGAATACAATTAAAGACTTTGTATAATTATGTGACATTTATGCAAGATCAAAAATTCCTTGTCATCAACCTTTTAGACTTCTTCAACCATTATTTATTTTAAAACAATTAGGTCATTTGTTTCTATGGATTTTATCATAGATTTTTTAATATCAAGTTAAAAAATTAATCTTGAGTAAAATTTTATCCAAATTTTAAACCACAAATAATTTTCAATCACACAAAATTTTAAAAGAATCAAATTCACCGATTGAAAGAAAAGCTCCCAAAACTTCCTGGACATTGGCCGCCTTTCTTTTCCAACTTAAATATTGATCTTTTAAAATTAATTTCTCTTAGCTAAATAATTAAATTTATTTAAAAATTAGCTGGTATATAGACAATTAAGTTTTAATTGCTCTCACAAAATTTTCCTTCAATTGAATTGGCAAATATTACAAGATTGCAAAAACCCCCACTAATCCTAAATTTCAACATGGTATATTTTTTCTCCTATAAGATAAATATATATATATATATATTTTTTTTTTAATAAAATAGAAGTATTAAAATTAAAATTTTTATTATTTTTTTATTAATTATCATTGTTTTTTTCTATGTCTTTTTACTAGGCTCTTCTACAATATAATAATTTCTTTCTTCCTTTACTTAATGGTTGTGTTACCACACAACAACATAAACCAAGTTTTGAAGCAATATTTGAAATATACCATTAACTATCAACAAGATGATTAGATAGTTATTTTTCTATTGGTAAAGTTTGCTTATAATAACATGGTATATTTTTCTATGTAATAAACACCTTTCTTTGCTATTTATGATTATCATCCATAACTTGATGCTTTTGACTTATCAAAAGTTAATAAACTTGTAGCAAAAGATTTGGCAAATCATTTATTTAAGCTACAAACAACAATAAAGGTACAACTAAAAGAAGTTCAAGAACAACAAAAGACCAACACAAATGCATATTGTAAGGAACAACCTCAATTCTATGTTGTTGATAAAGTATTATTATTTTGTTATAATAACAAGACTATCCACCTTTGTGACAAATTAGATTATCATAGGCTTAGACCATTTTTTATTTGTGAACAAATCAATCCAATTGCTTATCAATTACATTTATTAAATTCTATAAAGATCCATCTTGTATTTTACATGTGTCTTCATGAAATATATAAGATAGTAAATATTTTAAATAAAAAACAAATACCACTTCTTCTTGTAGAAGTGGACAATAATCAAGAATATGGGGTCAAAAAAGTCTTAGACTTAAGGCTGAAATATCTTATTTATTGGCATAGATATGATATTAATGAACACATATGGAAGCTAATTAAGAAACTTGCAAATGCAATAAAGAAGGTTGATGCTTTTTATTGATGGCATTTATCAAAATTAAGATAAATAATAGCAAATCTTTACTTTAAAAGAACTACAATTCAAAAAAGATCGCATTTTATCTTCTATCTTTGTATGTAATTTATATATATTTGTGGCAATAAAGAAATGGAAAATCAATAATTAGTAGATTCAACTCTAGAGCTATTATTTACTGACTTATTAGATGAAACATTGCAATTGTCACATCCTTCAAGATGACATGATTGAGATGAAGATCCTCAAGAATGATAAGCTCTTTTTAGGTTAGATGGCAAGATATAACGAGTTTGGTATTATGACCTTGGAAAAGACTCTTGATGTTTGGTGATTTTACTGGAGGTAAGAATAATTCCTTATGGTCTCACAAATATTTTATTTGAAGAAAGGTAGAAAAGGCTCAATAATAATTAAATAATAGGATAGTATTCTTGTCTTGAAATGAAACATTATTGATGGTTGAGAGAACCTACCAACCACCTTCGAAAGGAATAAAGATCATAGTATATAGCAAACATAATTTGCCACATCGTATGCTTCTTCAATATATGATGATTACTTCTTATAGAACTCTTCTTTAAAAGGAGAGGTAATATCAAGGACATATATATTTATCTAGATAAGAAATATTAAATAAAAAATAAATGTAGATAGATTTGATATTATCTTGTGGTAAAGCTTCTTAAAAGCTTTATTGATGCATATTTGACTTTGTACTTGTTTATATTTGATTAGTAGGTTAGAAACTTAGCCAACAAGTTAGCTATGTATTGCACATGTAGATAATTTGTTATACAAGATAATAATATAGTATACATATAGAAATCTTGCCTTGCAAGTTAAGACATGTGTCTTGTAAATTAGATATATATTAGAGGTCATGTAGGACATCGCCATATAGCTCTTAGTTGATAGTATATATGGAGGCTAGAGTGAAGCCTTCTTCACTATTATTAATGCCTTTCTAGTCCTTATTCTTCTTTCAAGACTTTCTAGTCTTTTTGTTTTAGCAATAGCCATTCTAGTTCAATATATTACCATCTTTAAGTGATTTTTTAGTCTTTTTGATTGACATAAGAGTGTATTGAGATTTTTTTGCTTTGAGATTCATGTCTTTGATACAGTCATTGTTGATCTCCAACAATTGACTCTACATTGATAAACACTTCAGCTTGTCTACACAAACCTATATAATTCCAATGTTCCATCTATTTAGCTAATAAATATATTTAATTATGACGCAATCAAGATTGCTTATGATTTTCTAAATATTCAATCTAGATTATTCCTTAATACTTGCATATGTCAATTTAACAACTTCATGTATAAGGTTTAACTTTCATGAGATTGAATGTTGTCAAGTAGCAACAAAAGGAAAACTATTTGCACACGATGAGCTCTTATTCAAGTGGGGTAAAGAGAGATATGGTGTCGGGACCCATAAGTATTCCAAAAGACGGGTTTGAAATGAGAGATTGGGGACATGGAATAGGAATGGAAAAAGACAAAAGTAATCATGAGATGACAAGGGGATGTAGCTTTAACAATATTGGGATGTAACTTTATCAACTTCCATTATTTTATAAAATGCTAGCTCAATATGATTCTTTTTGGTACTTTGATTAAACAAAAGTTTACAATCTGAAATTTAAAAAATCAAAATTATAGGACAAAATCTGTTTATAATAAAATTTTCATTTAATTCCAAAATAAACCTGGAATAACTCAAGTCAAATATTTATAACTGTCTTTTTTCTTTTTCCTATGATACAAATAATAAGTTTAAATTTGAAAATTCAAAACATGTATTTTAAAATTCATGATTACTTTTAACAAAAAATCAACAAATACTGACGCATTCATGCAATCAAATTGTGATTAGATGGTAAAGATTTATTAAAAAGTAAAAAAATGTAAAAAAAAAAGAAAGAAAAAAAAGGCTACACAATGGTTCCTTAAAAAATGCCGTAAAAGTTTGGAACCCACTACACTCCAGAGAAAACCTCCGTTCGTGTTTCCGTATTGCAGGAATCCGACGGCGATGGAGCTCGATTTGCTGTGGCTCAATCCCGTAACGGCAGGATCGAGAGTGAGATTCATGGGTTTCGAGGTCTCCGTGTTTCCTGCCATGAGGTGGTCTCACCGGCGGCAGCGCTGTGTGTGAGAGCTGCTGTGTGGTCTCTCGCAGTATGCTTATTTTTCATAGATCGTCCTGGTGATTGTAATTTTAGGGTGAAGCGATCCGCGTGTGGAAACCGAAGAGTAGGTTTAGGGTTTTGGATATGTAACCTCATGGAGCACTTGTTGCAGAGACGCTTTTGTAACATGAACAGAGCTCGGGCTCAGCGAATACGAGAAGCTCAAAATGTAGTCCGATTTGCCTCTTTAACCTGTGTGTTCGTGTGTGGGCGTGATAAATCTGGACCACACTCAGCTTCAATTAGCTGAGGTCGTGGAACCATGACGACCTCGCTGTTGAGTCACGGGGCACCAGTGTCATTTACATCGTCGAGACGGAGCCAGAAGTGTGGTGGAATTGGCAAGATCTTGGGAGGCTCTCCAAGCAGATTGCAGTGTTCAGTCGTGAGTTGTGGCTCGTTAGGCTTAAACGTGAGAGTTGTATTGAAGGGTGAGCAGTCACGAACGCGCAGTTCGCGATTGACTTCACACAACTATCTTTTGTCTTCCAAGAGGACGCTCCTGCAAGATTGGTGGCGAAGAGCAGTTGGTGGAAACACTTATCATGTATGGTTGCGTAACTGTGTTCATGGAACGCCTTTATACGAAGAAAGCGTAGACACAGATGTGTCGTGTCATGCTCAAGTTAACCCTGAGGCCTGGAGCATCGATGACGAGTCTCTTCCTCCTCATGAATTGTCGACTCTTTCACGACCAGGTAACGCTCACATGTGGTGAAGTTTGTTTAATGGCTGAGCATTTATATTTCAGAATCAATTTTGGACTTTCGGTGTATTGATATTTCGGTCTCGTTTGAAATGTTTTATTTGTATTTTTAGGGAGATGTCTTATATACTGTTTGTAAGTTTATTATGAGCAGTGTCCATTGCTTCTGGACGTCATGGACTGATATCTTTATTTGCGAATGCGGATCAGATAGTGAAAGAAGCGGCCGTGTGGCTTCTGCGATTGGGCTTATCATGGGTACTCATCTTGGTCCTCCTGAGCACTAGTTTCTCCACAGAAAAGTTCTGGCTTTGTTCTACAGTTCATGTCATGCATAGTTTCAACAATTAAATTCCACCCTTTCCCACTGGAATTGGAATTATATCGATCTTCTAACTCGGATACATACCACTTATTTTTTTGTCTCGAGCAACCTCTACATGATTTTTCTAGTCGATGCATCTCTCGCAAGTTTCGAAAACTTCATGAACTTAGTCTTATGGGCAGTGAAAGTTAATTATCTCGATAATGCTTACATTCTTGTCATGTAAAGTTGCGGAGCAATATCTGTTGATCTTCCAGCATGTCATCGGAAGTTTTGAATCTGGATTCTAATTGGCGTTTGCAGAGTATATTTTATTGTCTGACGGTGTATCATTGGCTCTTTTGTTGTCACTTGTTGTAGGCACTGCTGTTGGTCCTGGTATTCTTGGACTTCCTGCTGCCACGCTTCGCGCTGGTTTAATTCCTTCAAGTGTAACGATTGTTGCTGTGTGGGCGTATGTCATGGCTTCTATATTGTTGGTAGCAGAACTGAGTTATGCAGGTGAGTTCGTCTGGCGTTTTGCATAAGACATGACAGCATCTAATTTGGAAATATTGAATTCAAGAGTAAGGTAGGATTAAAACGCATGATAATTCCATCGAAGCTTAGTATTTGGATCCCAATTGTGCACTTCATAACTAAACAGCTCAATGTCTACTAATCACAGCCTTTCACTGCGTTTAGAAAATATCAATTTGTAAATTTTCATCTCTCTACTTGTGCCACAATTGACAGTGATGGCAGAGCAAGGAGGAGTGGAAGTGAGCTTTACTGGCCTGGCAGTGCGCACCCTCGGCCACTCAGCAGGGCGCGTTGTTGCCCTCGTGTACGCTCTCCTCAATTATGCCCTCTTGGTGGCCTGCGTGGCAGGGCTTCATTCGATTCTAACACATTGGCTACCTTTACCTTCTTCTCTCGTTTGCATGCTGAGCCCTGGGGTAGTCATTTCCATGTTGGCTGTCACCTCTCTCCAAACAGTGGATGTCCTCAACCGAGCTCTGTGCGGGCTCATGCTTGCATCTATCACTTGTCTTGTAGGCATTGGTATCTCAGTCAGTAGAAACATCTGGCTTGGATCTACAGGCTTTGGAACCCTTTCTTTGAGTGCACTACATCCTGCAATTCCTGTGATTGTTCTCACATTAGGGTTCCATGTCATCATACCTGTGGTTTGTCGGGTGTTGGGAGGAAATCCTCAGGAAGCTCGCAAAGCTATACTCTGTGGGGGAACTGTGCCTTTGTTGATGGTCTTGTCTTGGAACACCGTCATTTTAGGCCTAGCCCAAGCACCGGCCGGAGCTTCTATGGCCTCCTTTGATGCTATCAAACTCCTCCTTTCTTTGAGCAGCAGTGCAGCTCCAGTGGTGCAGGCTTTTGCATTTTCTGCGCTTGGTACAACGCTTATAGGCTATGCCTTGAGCTTTCCAAAGCAGCTGCTCGACACTGTAAGCTTGTTTTTTATTCCTTCACAGGGAGTGGAGAGAGAGAAAGCACAGGAACCAGACCGGTCAAGAAGAATGGCAGCACTGTTGCTGGCTATGGTTCCTCCTGTGATAATGGCCATGACTTCGCCAACAGCATTTGCCTCAGCGCTTGATTTCGCTGGCGTCTATGCCAATTGTTACCTATTTGGTGTGCTGCCCCCAATTATGGCCTGGGTGTACCGCTACCAGCAACCGCAAGCTGATCAGGTCCTTCATACTAGGCTTGTACCTGGTGGAAGAATATTATTAGTTGTTCTGCTTGTCATTGCGCTTTGCCTTGGCTTGAAACCTCCCAATAGTAGAATGTAAATGGATTCTAGCTGCAGTCGTTGTAGGTTTTGAATTGAAGCTGTTAATGGGGTTGTTGATGTGAAGGAGCTGAGTAATCGGTATTCGGAGGACTTCCACAGTTCAGAGGGTTCATACTAAAAGTGGATAACACGAGCAACGGTTGTGTCTTGAAGTTCTGTACATTCGCATTCTTTTCAGGCTATTAGTTTTCAGTTTGCACTCTTTTCAGAGAGCCTTGGTTTATACTTTTGTTATAATTTTTTCATTGCATGTAATGGCTGTGGTCGTTTGAATAGATTTTCTTCCATTATTCTGTTGTGCAATTGCTCTTATGTTTCTAAAAACTGAACCTCGTGTGCGAAGAGTTCCCAATAGGGGGAATTTCATTTTGTGGTTTTCTTTGAGCTTCTTCAAAATGGTGGGTACTATGGGCGTGATGAACCATTGGTAATTCGGCAAACAAATGGCCAACGTTGCAAGGAAAGAGCATAACTCTTCTGCCCGGGCTAGTAAATATGAAAGTAAAATACCCCGAGTGTACAAGCGTACTGCACTATTTAATTTTTGTGCACTGTTCGGGTATGAATGTCCAGACTTGTTCTTTTATATAAGTATTGCAGATCACAGAACTTACTATTATGCAGGCGCCTGTGATAATTGTGGTACTTGTATTCAGGAATCCTACCAGTCCCTGCTCTAGAAAGAATCCACTAAGAAAGACAACACTAGTTTGTCCAGGTTCATGAATTTAAGATTTTTCTCTCTGCAGCTTTGGACTCCTGACAATATCTTGCTTCATAGTGGGATAGTTACACGGGATACTAATTTAAAACACGGCTGCTTGCTGCTTGATTTGAAAATCACCTATTTGAGCTGCAATAGAAGTCTAATTTTGGTGGCATGGTAAACAGGACAGTTTCAAAAAATTGGGTACTATTGGCAGAGGATTTTTTTTTTTCATTACTAGTTATTCGTTTGATAACTTTTGCAGTCATTAGTAATCAGTATGTTCTACCGGATAGTGCCATAGTTCTATCACATTCTATGCAACATTATGAAGGTTTTACTTGAGCTACATTAAGGAGTACAAACCTATTGGAATTTCACTTGAAGCAAATTTGAAGTTCATGAAGTTTTTTGAAGAAGTTTTTGCTGAAACTAAAATAAAAATTAAAGATGTTGCATGTAAGACAAAAATAGAATCACTCAAATATAGAATTATAGGCACAAAAACTAATTTTGTATTTGTAATGAATGTTGTTAGTTACCATGTATTTAAGATTAGATTTATAGTTTGAATAATAGTAAAGAGAATCATGATGTAATTAAAAAGTTATTGAATTTCAAATTGTTGATTTAATAGTAGAAATATCAACCTCTAAAGTTATTACAATATACATTAGGTTAGTAGTGCAAGTAACTAGAGATCTATCATATGATGCTTAATATTTTGTTTTTAAGTTAGAGTTATTTTTTGAAACTCCAAGAGACAATTAATTATTGCATATCTTATAATTAAAGCATGGTTGTTATACAATAGAAGCAATTTGGTGAAGACAACTCTTGAAGGTTATTGTACTTATATAGTTGGAAGCAATCTTGGTTATATGTAAAAACTAAATAAGCATTATAATTGTAAAGAATCCAAAGCATTCTTTTTGCACAAAATATATTAATGGTTAATATTACATTATAAGAAAAGATTATAGATGTGATAATAAGTATAATGTTTTGTATAATAGAAGGCCTAATTATTGATTTGCTTACAATTTGTTTTACAAAAATTAAGAATTTTAATTTAATATTAATTATAGTTTTAAAATTTTTTATAATACTTGCAAAGAAGAAAGTTTTAAAAATAAAATTGTATAATTAATAATTGCTGATAAATTTACCACTTAAAATTTTATATTATATCAGATCTTAGTTGTTAAAGAATAATAAGTAATATGAATAACTAGAACAACTAGAACAAATGGTGGCTAAGGGTTCTAATTCTTGGACTTTTGAGTTTTGGCTTTTTGTTCAACTCCCTTTAGGAGTAGGTGGTGGAGGTGGATGTATTGAAAGATTTTTTTTTTTTTTTTTTTTTTTTTTTTCCTTCTTCTTTAATATAATAATAAGATATTTTTATTATTATTGAGACGAGTAGTTTAGGTTTGAGGATTGAGTGGTGAGAGAGGTTGTATAGAGGCCAAGGGCATGGAATATAGAAGCCACAATCTTCGTTTAGGATAGGCTGTTGTATTTGATGCTCTCCGATCCTAGAGACAACTTACTTGTTTTTGAATTTTAGTATCCATTCACATCACTCCACATATGTGAATCAATAAATCTTATTACTACTAATAATCTTTAAATTTTATAATATTTTATTTTTATCTATATAAAATAATTTAAAATAAAAATAGTAAATAGAAACTAATAAAAAAATTGAAATTATTTTATATTTTTGGAAGTATACAATATTGATTTAATAAATTCCTCAATAGATTGCAGAGAAGATGACTACAAAAAAAAAGAGAAAATAAAGGCATTCAATAATTACATAGAAGATTGACAAAATCAATCATGAGATGACAAGGAAAGATGTGGCTTTAACAACATTAGGGGTGTGACTTAAACAACTTCTTAATATATATATATATATATATATATATATATTACTTTTAAATAAAAGATATTCAAAGCAAGTACATAAAAGATGTTTATATTTTCTTTTATATTATTTTATTATATATTTAGTAATTTTTTTATATATAAGGCTTATTTATTTATTATTTATTATTTATTATCATAACTATTATTATTTAATTAGAAAAATATTTAGTATATTATAAAAAATAAAAATAATAAAATTATTTTTTATACTTAAAAAATATAAATAGTATTATCATAAATATTTTTTTTACTTGTTAAAAAGAATAAACTAATAAACACTTTACAAAATACTTACACATGACACATTTTTTTTTTAAAAAATAACTAATATATATATATATATATATATATATGTCACATGATATGGCATTGAGTGCCAAATTTGTCAAATGTATGTAATTTAGTTTAATTAGTGGTTTTTCATCCATTGATAGTTTGTTTTATTGATTGACTTTATTCATGTCAATTAGGATTTAAGTGCTTAATTGGAGAAAAATCCTTGATTTAACATTCTTATCAAGTCAAGTCTTGTGAGTGATTTTGAGAGAGAAAGAACTTGTTGTAAGAGTTTGCTTGGCTATGGTGGTTTAGCCATTTTAGTAAAGCTTTAGGATTTCTCTTATTTCTATACTTGTACTTTAGATCCTTCTTTTGTGGTGTGAGAGATAATTTGATTTAGTTTGGTATAACTTTCTTATCTTTCATTTGATAAGAATGTCTCTTTCTCTTTAATTTGTAGTATATCAAATTAGAATGGAATAGATTCAAAAATAAATAAATAAATAAATGAAAACTCTTTCATTTATTATTTTTTTGGATGTTTTTGTGTTGTTTTTGTTTTGTTACTATATCCAAGATTAGAATATAATGGAGGTACTAGGCACTAAAATATGCAGGTTAAAATATTATCCTTTGTTTGTACTGTCTCTAATCTGGTTGCTATCTCTAGTCTAATTACTAGTTATAGAGAGCTCTTGGCTACAGATACGTCATAATACAAGAGGAAGATATGGTACTGGATGGTATTGGAGCTATAAGGTGGCAATGGAGCACAAGGTCAGAAAATGGGATTGCAATGCTAAGCAATTACAAGTGGTTGTCAAAGATTGCAAAATGGTGAGGCAAGGCCAAGTTGGAGAAATATGGCACAAGAGTAGTAGGGTTGTAGATTATTGTATGCAGTGTAAGGTTGGATTATTGAGTAGAGACAAAATATTACAAGGACAGCGAGCCGCAATAGGTAGTGTAGATAGCAAGTTGCGGAGCTTAATTGCAAGGAATTGTAATGTATTAAATAATGTGGGTTGCAAGGTATTGTATCATAGGAATTGAATTAAGGTGCAGAAGCAAAACAAAGTACAAGATATATTACTAGAGTTTGATGTACGAGAATAGTTGAATTGCAGTATGCTATGTAATAGAGAGGCATTGTTGTATAGTAATACAACTATATAATGAAAATAAAATATGGATGTTATTATAGAAGAGCTTAGCAAAAAGACGTAAAACAATAAGGATAAAAGATAGAAAGGTAGTAAAAGATTTAGTCTTAATGCTGCCTTTTTGTAGAAAGGACTTCTATTTACTTTGTAGAAGTATAGATGAACCTAATTCAAATAAATGAGATAAGAAAATAATATAGGCATATATAAAAAAGAGTTAAGAATAGATTTTAACAAAATTTACTTCAAGAAGTCAAGAATTGATACCTAGAGAGGACTATTTGTCAACCTAGATCAAAATTAGACTCTAAGGCATAAAACTACACATCTATAGTGATTCTAAGATTTGTTTTTATAGATTAAAGAGTGGCATTTGAGAGAAAACTTAAAAAAGAATTGTTGGACATTTTTTTATGTCAATTGAATCAATATTGAGTTTTTGAAGGATTTTCAAAGTTGGTAGTATTCTGAGTTGGTTTAGATATTGAAAAATAAAAATATATCCAAAAATTTGAAGGATTCTTAAGTTGTGCAATGTATTTATAAGTGAATTTTGGGCAATGTCTTGATGTTCTAGTTATAAATGAGTGTACAAATTTTGAGATCAATCAAATGATTAGATTAAGATATGTAAAGGTTTTTGTAGGTTGAAGTTTAAAAAATTAGAATTTGAGGGTAAGTGAGTATTTCTAAAATCTTTAGTAATCTATCAATTGGATTGAAGTGAATTTTTTTTGTATGGATATTAGACTTAATTTCCAACATTTAGGTAAAATTTCAGAACAATTAAATGATTCAAGAAGAAGATATTGGTATTAGAAGTTCAACATTTAGGTTGAAGTAGGAAGCCATCCAATACCTAATTGGATTATCTTGTATTTCTCTCCATTGGTAAGAGCAATCAATTTCATCTTTCTTGGATTAGGATTTAATTAGCATTTGGTTTAGAACTTAATTAGAATTTTATTAGGATTTATCTAAGATTTTCCTACAAATTAGGATTTTGTTAGCTATCATTAGGATTTGACATAAGATTTGATTAAGGTTCAATTAGGATTTTAAAATTTCTTTAGGATTTTTTTAAGGTTTCTATTTTTAATATTTTTTAAAGATCATTTTTATTTCTTTAAATATTTATTTTTATATTTCTTTAGGATTTTTATTTATTTATTTATTTATTTATTTTTAGGATTAATTTAGGACTTCTTTGTCTTTCTTTTATAACTTCTTTTAAATTTATTTTGGATTGATCAAAGTTCAATCAAGATTATTAAGATCTATTTAAGATTATTTAAGATTCTATTAGACTTTATACGTTTTTTTTTTGCATTTCTAATTGTCTTTCCTCAACTAAGCGCCTAGTGCATTCTCAAGTAAGAATACATGTAATACAATAGCACAGTGTAAGAGAATTGTTTGCACTGTGCACACATTATGAAAAAAAATTGCATTGGACAATCTTACATCTGTACAATAAAAGATTTTACTATAGATATAAATATTATAATCATAAGATCCGCATCTTTAAGGAATAATGCAGCAATAGATGTTCAATACAATAGAGTCCAAATTTGATTATTTTTAAGATAATTTTATGTATAAGAGATCCAAGGAATCCATTTTGATTTTCTATCTTTTCTCTACATTTCATTTTATTGCAATTGTCTTTTATTGTGACAAGTTTTATAATTTGTGACCATCAACTATAAGCAAGTATTGGTTGTTTCAATTCACTTTTGATTCTTGCTTATATATTGTTAGAAATCAAAATCTAGTGTTAATTTTTGGATTTTATTTTTAGTACCTTTTTTTAATTGTGGATATTATTTCTAGAGGTTTTTTTATAGTTGTTCTATTTTATATTTATACTAATTTATATTAATAGGCATACTATAGAAATTAGGTTGGATTGATGGCTAGTAAGATCTTTTTATTCATGGATTAGTTAAACATGTAGTAATTCAAATGTGATTATTGGTAAATTACAAAGCTTAGTGGTTTTGTATACACACGTTGTCCTTTTAGTCTTTAGATAGTTGTAGGTATCCAAATAGTCCATTTTATGGTACATATTAGGAGTCAATATTATCAATCTCCTTCACCAAATTACTTGGATAGTAACCACACTAAGAACTTTAAGCGAAGAGTAGATATTAATAAGGCTTTTGAACCTGTTTCAGCATTAGATAGTACATGGAGGCTTTGGATTGTAAGGATGGATACATTTTACGAGATAGAAAATAATCTTTATAATATGGTGAAAGATAGATTCTTAGGAAGAATTGGAGGCATTTTTTTGCGAGATTAGAGATTCAAGTTTCAAACATAGATGAAGATAAAGCAAAAAAAGTTTTCTACTTTGAATGAGTGGTATATCTTTGAGCTTTTATTACAATACTTGGAGTATGATGTGCTCCAAATCTATGAAAAATAGAATGAAGAATAGTCACTTGAATTGTGTAAAGTAGAACATTATTAAGAGACATATATAGAGCTTATTTAAGTTCTTAAAGAAGATGTTATTTCAAGCTTCATGCCTTTAGTGAAGAAAGAAGATCTAATTTAAAGAGAAGTTGGTATATTTTTAGAAGATACCTAAAAAAAAGAAGTAGCTACATTCTTAACTAGCACTCCAATTACTTTGTTTTGCATGGCTTAAGCAATGAAAGCAACTTTATTTGTAATAAGAGAGCCACCATCATTTGAACTTCTCCAATTGTTTATTAAGCATTTAGAATTCGAGTATGGAGATTTTAGGCATGATTAAATGCAACACACTTAAGACTTGTTTTGAAAAAGAAGATGCTCTATGTACCATGTATACTTGTTTGGCTTGATTTGCAATAGAATTAAAGGTGTATTTACCAAAAGCCAACTTATTAAGATTTTTTCATCTAAAATTGACAAGTGACTCTTGGATTTAGCTACATCAAAAATTATTTTCAACTATTATGGTAAGACAACTTTAGCACAAGTATTTTTTAAATATTCAAAAATGTAATAAGATACTTTATCAATATGATGCTATTGATATGGTAGCTCAGATGACAAATGTGTCTAAGTTGAAGAAGATGGAAATTATCACAAGTAACTTAGCAAAAATTCAACTTAAATAGGCTATGCATTGTTAGAAGTGTGATGAATTTGATTACACAAATAATAATTCTAATTGTTCCAAGAAGAAGAAAGCCTTATATATAAAGAAGTCTAAGCCAAAAGCTAAGATGGCTAAAATAGGAGATAAATCTGAAAAAAAGAAATTAAAGTGTATTCATTGTAATAAGTTTAATTAAAATGAAGATAATTGCTTTATATTACGTCCACACAAATAGCCTACTTTGGATTAAAAAAATGCTTTAGAAACTAAAATTATTAAGGTAAAGAAGAGATTCATTAGTATGGCCTCATAAGGCCTAGTTATTGGATCACATGTGACTTCTAAAAGTAAAACAATTTCTTCTTCTCTAAAAAATTATATGCTAGGTACATCAAGACAAATGATGGTTACAGCTACGACATGAGCCCAAATAACAGCTAAGCATATGGTTTCTATAATAAGTGAGATATTAGAACCTTTGTCACGCTATCCAAATAATTGTAGAAATTCTAATATTCATGTACAATTGCTTTTTATCATTTGGCCTTGCAAATATTAATTTTGCAATAAAGCCATTTATTTCAAATTCAACACAAGATGAAAATACTAGTATTAAAAATAAAGTACATACTTTGGCTTATAAGATATTGAATATTCTTATATTTTTCTAGTGTTGATTTATTAGATTCAAAATTTAAATTAATAGGGATCTTTCAATTGATTGATAAAATGTTGGAAGGCAAAGTGCTTATGCTATTGTTACATGAGGCTTAAGCAATCACAAAGCCTTCAACATATGAAGTTTTAGCTAAGTTACAAGTAAAGCTTGTAACTAAAGCTATTGCCATATTTAATAAATATTATTTAAAAGCTAAAAATATAAATCCTTTAAGTGAATTATCATTGGCTACAAAGGTAGCATTTTTTTTAATGTTGTAGCTAGACTTGCTTAAGAACATCAAAATTTGTGCCTAAGAGCTGCATAATTACTTAACAACAATAATGTGCTTATTATTAGTTTTAATAGTAATAATACGACTTATGCTATATTTTTATATATTATCTTAGATTTTGGCATTTAACCAATTATGATTAATAAGTGGCTTGCTAAAAAATTAGGTTTCACTTCTATAGACTTTGAATTTTATCTTTTTACCATTGTCACTTCAATAAGAGGCATGAAACAAGCTACTAGCTATACTAAGCAATCTTTACAATTAATATTTTATAGTGGATTTGGTCCACTATATTCATACTTATTTCTAAAGTATGTAGTGATTAGTGCCATCAATTATGATATTTTAATAGGTCAACATGCCCTTTATTCATTTGATTTTGGCTTTGATAATTGGACTAAAGAAATATAGATTTGACCAAGATGGTCTATTAATAATAAAAAAAAGAATTCATTTCAATCATATTTATAGAAATTATTATGAATATGTCAGCAAAAATCTTATTTGCTTGTGATGCATTGGTATCTAACTTGCCTTGTAGAGTAATTCTATTAGAAGAGACATTAGCATTTATGTCTCATTTTTTAAGACCACCTAACCCACCATCTTTAGAAATTCATGCAAAATGTTAGAAAGATCCATCTCTTCTTTGGATAACAAGTATAAAACTTTTCTACCAATGTAAAGAGATTGCATCTTCATTGGATATATTAAAGATTCTAAAATCTTCTTTCTTATCTATCTTTGCTCAACATATTCATTGGCATCTATCAAATGAAGGTATTAATCTTGTGGAATTCTTTGCAAGTATTGATACAAGTTTGGCAGTAGTATTAGAGGTTGAGCTTATTGTTCAATAATACATTCACATAGATATTAGAATTATACTTAACTAAGGAATCCGACATCATCTCTAAAGTTTCTTGATTATAAATCTTAAATAATTACAACCTCTTGCTATTCTTGGTTATTTTAGCCAATTCCTTCATGATATCACCTTTATTAGTAATGAAGATTTGACAAAATTAGATAGTATAGACTTATTGATTGCTAAATGGCCTTACCAAGGTTATTTTTGTACTAGAGTAAGTCAAGGATTAGATGATCTTCAATCCAATTTATTTAAAAATTTGATGTGACTTACTTAGTAGTGGTTTATATATTAAATCATATCACTTTGATACATTTTTAAAAATGTACCACCATTCTGTGACATTTTAAGATAAGTATTAGAATCTTATCAATATATTAATCAATCCCTTAGTCCTTTAATCTATGTGGATGTTGCGGCTTTGAGCTCTTATATCCATCAACCTTGTTTGATTTGGATCAATGTGGCATTATTTCATGTCCTTACAAAAATACTTTTTAGAATTAAATGACCTCTTGGATGCCATATTGATGATATCTTGGATGATAATGAAATTTCATTGGTTGTTACTAAGACTGATGAACCTCCTCTTGCCTTGATTAATAAGATCGAAGTATCTTGTAGCACATTTCCTACATTTATAATATTTCTAGCATCATTTGTATTTTGAGCATATAAATTTAGTATGATTTGGGATATTAATTCATAAACCTATAAAGAATCTAATGCCAATGAAAGGAAGTGTGCCATGGACTTTTTAATTGGCACTACAATTATATATGATCTCATTAAATGACAATGTTATTTATGCTCAGACAAGGCTATAGACTTCAATACTTTAATATGGATTTTTGGTATATGCCTTATTATTCAAAAGCATTTTTATGATCATGTTAATACTTTGAGGTCAAAAAACAATAGTCATGAAGTAGTAGATCTTGAATTTACTAAGGTTGAAGTATCCAAGTTTTATCTAGCTTATCATTTACTAGTTGCTATATTCATGGTGTTATCCTTTTTAATAGTACCCCACAAGATCATGTGATGCATTTACAAGCAATGTTAAGTGATTATGGCAATAAAAATTATGCTTGTATAATAAAAAGTATAAATTCTTCCATAAATTGTTATCATATTTGAATCACATGATTATTCCAAGAAATCTTTGCATACAATAAGCAAAGATAGAAATCTTACAAAAAATCTCAATCCCAAGTGATATTTCATAATTTTGGGCTTTCTTAGGATTGGCAAACTACTACTTAAGGTTTGTTAAAAATTATAGCATCATTGCCAAGTCTTTAATTATTCTCACAGATAAAGATCAACCATGGACTTGGAAATGTGAGCAATAACATACATTTGAAACATTGAAACAAAAGTTAGATTTAATTCTAATGCTTTAACATCCAAATGCAAATAGACCTTTTCAACTACTACATGTAGATTAGAAAGTAGTAGGATTGAAAGTAGTCTTCATACAAAAAGATGATGTAGAATGAAAATATATTATTGTATTTGCTTCTAAAAGTAATAACCATGTAGAGTCAAATTTTTCATCTTTTAAAGGAGAAGCTTTGGCAATAATTTGGGCCATTTCTCACTTTTAACTTTACTTATATGGTCAAAATTTTATATTAATAACTGACTATTAACCTTTGAAGTAGCTTATGGAGTCAGACAAACTTATTGGCAAGCTTAGAAGATGAGCTTTGTTGCTTCAAGAATATGACTTTGAGGTTGTACATTGGACATGCATTACCAATTTGGATACTAATGGACTTTCTCATAATCCATGTCCTATACAATAAGTCTTAATCAAAGCTTGATGGCATAGAAATTATGATGAAGAGATAGTTTCTAGATGACATGCAGCCATATACTTGACTTTGATATTAGGTTCTATAATCATGGTTCTTGATTAGAATTCTAATAAAGAATTTGACAAGAATTGAGTAATTAGCAATATGTAAGAAGATCTTGTAGTCTTGTACAAGCTTCAACAAAGAAAATTTTCTTCAACTATCTCTAACATAGAAAGAAATAGGATTAGTTACCAAATAATGAGATTTTATTATGAGATTTTTATTTTATTTCATTTTATGCATGGCATGATGGAGCTAGGTGCATAGTTCTAAGGCCAGATCAAAGAGCCTCTTTAATATTCCAAGTACATGAAGAACTTGAATATTTTGGAGTACATAAGAAATTCTATGTTATATAATCAATATTGATAGAGTAGTATGTATCAATAAGTGGTGACATATGTTTCTTGATATGAAGTATGTGATTGAATTAAATCATGTTTTAAAATCTTATTACCTTAATTGAAGCCATTACTTATTATGGATTTATGTTATTGTTGATTTTTAGACTTTGTTGCATAACATGTTGTTACCTCACATGGAGTTAAATATGTTTTGCTATGGATTGTGATGGGTTATTGCTTTAGTAGATAAGCATCTTTGAAATCTTATAGTCCTTACTAGTTGTATAAATAGGAGCCAATTCTATTCAGCTCAATATGTGAGAAGCTAGCTCCAATTGTAAATCTAGATGATTTTCATGTTTAGGCTCAATGTCTATATGACGAAGTTTTTTAAACAAGCCATGTCTATGGCTATAAAAAATTTATTTATTGCTCAACATTGCAACTCTTTATGATATACTTGCATCCATAGTAGAGTTTATTAATCTTAGTTATAAAGATTCTTTAAAAGAAATTATCTATATTTGCAATATGAAGTGCTTATAATACTTTATGTTAAGGAAAGGCACACAATTCTATATATAAAAGATGTATTATCTAGTGGTATTTTTTTATTAGAAAGCAATGATGGACAAGAGTGTTAGAATCATTTAAAGAGTTGTGCTCCTTGTCATCTTCCTATTGATGACTCTATATATCCTAAATTGGCAGTTCTGCCAATTGATCTTTTTTATTTTATATGTAGTGAGAAAGAAAGAACTGCTACTATATTTTTATGTGATTAATGTAAAGTTGGTGGCATATAGTATATTTGACACGATCTATTTCAATTCTCCTATTAAAAGATTAGATTTGTCTTCATTGTAAGAAGTCTCCTAACCATGCCTTATTTCTTGATAAGAATTGAAGATTTCTTCTATTTTGTTTGTTATACACTTCGGTGGTCTGATTGCTATAATATTAATTTGGAGGAGTACAATTTAGCAATAATATCGTTGTAGCATTCATCTTTAATGATGTGTATTTTGTAATCCTAATTGATTAGAAGGGTTCTTAATCAATTAAGGGAGCTACTTGAAAGTGTATTGGATATGTGTTTATATTTGGTTTAAATTATATACTTTATGATTGATTTGTAGCACTCAATGTGTTGTGTGTAATAATTTTTGTTTATACAACAATTGTCATATAATATAGCATTGGATGCCAGATCCCATTGAATGTATGTAATTTAATTTGGTTAGTATTTTTTCATCTATTGATAGTTTTTTGTTAGTTGACTTTATTCATATTAATTAGGATTTAAGTACTTAAGTGGAAAAAAGTACTTGACTTAACATTCTTGTCAAATCAATTCTTATGAGTGATTTTGAAGGTGAAAGAACTTATTGTAAGGATTTGCTTGGCTATGGTGTTTTCGCCATTTTAGTGAAGCTTTAGGGTTTCTCTTATTTCCACACTTGCACTCTTGCATTCTCTTTCTATGGTATGAGAGATAGCTTGACTTAGTTTGGTATAGATTTCTAATTTTTTCTTAAGAATGTATTGGGTGTACATTTGCATTTGGTTTAAATTACACACATTATGATTGGTTTGTAGCACTTTATGTATTGTATGTAACAATCTTTATTTACATGATAACTACAAAAATTTGAATCTTTAGATTCTTTTGTTTCGACCTTACTTTTTTTTCCAACTTTATTACATCATGGACCAAACCCATGCTAAATAATATGGTATTTTGTTGCTCTTGCCAAAAAGATTGAAAACACTTTATATAACCTCCAAAAATAACTTTCATGAAAACAACCAAACAAAAAGAATCCGAAAATATATGCTGTAAAAGCTCACCAACAATTTGTTGCAACCTCAGAACCACCATCACAACACATCTAGAGAGAGACTGTGGAGCTTGAGGTAAGTGACAGCTGGGGGGAGTCGTATGTTTTTTTTTGTATTTCGAGGCGGTGTTGTGAGTCGTCCTGCAGCTGCGACTGATTTGAGGGAGTGGTGTGGCAGTTGTTCACGAGTTTTCGATCTGATTGTTCGCTCCTATTGGAGAGGAAGCTCAAGAGAAAGGATAATAAGTCTGTTGGAACGTACAAAAGAGTGCCTGATGGCCCCCGAGAGGTCATGGTGGCGATGCGGTTCATTTTGCAGATAAAATTGGTGGCACTCGCTTGGCTTTCCATTGGAAGAAACGCCAGGTTGCAAAGCAACAGGGGAGTGATGTTAGTGACATGGGAGCCCTTTCTCCCTTCCTTCGAGATGGATTTGATGCTCCTGTTCTTTGAATCCCTGTTCCTGTGGGTAAGGTTTTCTTCTCCATCACATCGCAATGCGTACCTGAGATATATGTACATTTTCAGAACTTTCTAATATACGACACAATCTTTCTTTCTCTAGGTGTCAAATTAGTTATTAAAATTGGTTAACAGAAAAATTGGGAGAATGTCGCCACCGGAGCTATCCCACCTTGTGTGTTTCGTTGTTGTGTACAAAGTGGTGAAAAGAGAGCGAGGATTTTTTTTTTTTTTTTTTTTTTTTTTTTGGCTGATCTTGAGAAACTTGGGGATGAGAGTGTGGTTGCTCGAGATGGCCGTGTAGGCGTATGCCTTCTTCTTCCATAGGGTCACGTCGAATAACAATAGTATTCCTATATGGGTTCCTGAGAGTTCTTCATGGTCAGCATCAATGACCACAGTGGCTACCGTTTCAGCGCGTATGTTCTCGAAGTGAATAGAGAAGAAAAATGAGCAGTTGGATCCTGGTCATAGAATCCTGGCAATTAATATTTGTAATGGTCACCTCATTGAAAAAGGATCCGATTGATATGCATGAATTTTCATAGAAATTTTGTCGAAGCTGGAGATGATAGCGTCTCGGAGACAATGGACTACCAGGTATATGAGATCCTGATGACAAGGTATTTTTTCGGCTTTCTTAGATTGAACATCCTTCGTGGGTTTTGTAGTTCGCTTAATTCGATTGTTTCTCTTTAGTGTGGCAATCATGAACAGCTTAAATTGTTTGTCGTTTAAGGAATGAACACACTCTCCATGATTCCTTTCCTTCTTGAATTTGGGTTTCTTTGCTACTTTCGAATCCAATTCAGTCATAACCACTTATAATCGCAGGCTTTGACCCTTGGAGCTCCTGGTGAGAAAATAGAGCTAGAGTTGACGCTATGAATTGCAGCAGCTGATATATTTGTGATATGGATCCTACTTCATGGATTTTGGTTTTCCTAGCAGAATGCTCAACCATTGCTGATCACGATCGTAGTGAGAATTCTTTTGTTACATCGCTATGAGAAAGACCACACCGTAGTGCACTACAGGGACTACCGAACGACGGAAATTATCATTATTGACAGCAGTGACTTCTTGAAAGCCAGATGTTGCGAATCTTTTTACAACACTAATGGCTCATGTGGGTTGTTTGGAAGTAACCTCTTGAAGATTAACAGAGAATTAGATGTTCTCCTTAGGTTCATTTAACATGCTCATGATGAGGAGGTTGTCACCGATCTTAGGGATACCGTCGCAAACCTTGTACAAGGTCAAGGTTTACAGGGGGTTAAACCAAATGGAACTTCATGGCTAAGAGGAACTTTATGTTCAGTAAAAGAGGGAGCTAAGAGTGGGAGTAGTTTTTGTCTCTTCAGCATTCGTCGTGAGCTTGTGGCTCATCTAACTTGCTGGTGGTCTGCCTGGTGGAGATGAGTTCGTTCCTGGTGACCAATCCTAAATTAACTGAAAGTTTTTATGTCATCAGATGGAGCATCAGCAACTGCTGAATAATTTGCCATCTTTGGGCTCGGGTAACTGGAATGACGTTTTTAAGACATTTGCGAGCGACCAGAGTAGCTGCGCATGATTTAGTCCAGATTCAGTGAATGTATATTCTGCTTTACGTGAATTGAGGCTTTATTCTTTCCAAAAATAAGTATTTGCTTTGATCTATTCTTAGAGACTTTTAATTCTTCACTTTTGTAAAAACAGTAACTTGAACCTGAAAGAACAATTTGATTGGAAATCGACGATGCTTTGTCGGAGGATGAGCGGAATTGGCAGTCGATACAGAGTTCTCTTGAAGTTACCATCGGAATATATTTATCTTTACCAACACTACCTGATCCCATTGAAGATATGTAATGTGATACCATTTTGTCTTTTAATTCCGAGTGGTGACTCTATTTCGATGTCACCTAACAGCTGCATCTCTGAAATCCTAAGGCAGACAGACCCATGTGGTCGTCCTGGAAAATCTTGAGCAGTCAGAGGTTAACTAGTCTTTTACGCTTATTGTACGATTCTAAGTCTACTCCATGAATGAGTTCATACAACATAATCCAAGAGATGCGCTTGTTTCCAAGCAACTTTTAAGTGATTACGTCCTCCGCTGACTGAGTATCGCTCCATCACCAACGCCAGGCAAGGAAGAACTTACACCGTCTGGGGAGGACGGCCGAGAGCGCAGGTGTTGGTCCTAAAGCGGACAGTGTCACTGGATATCCTCTGCCGAAGTAGGACAGTGTAGCAAAAGTAACACAAAGGTTGCATAAGAGGCTAACTAACAGAAACAGCTGTTAAACAATGAAGAAGGAGAATTGGAAGTAAAACGTTTTCTTCACCCGGCGGAACTTGTTCGCATCACTGCAAGGATTGGTAGCGCAATTGATCTCAATTGCACATGGTCAGCTGTGAAGGTCATGATATTTATCCCGAATGAAATTGCATGTCGATACAAGTGTGCCTCACATGAGTCTATAGATGGCCATTTTGACCTTAAAAATCTCTTGATATGTCAAAATTGTTGAGAATGAGTGAACGAATTTCCTGAAGTGATTCGGGATGCGTTACAGAGAGGGAAAAATGCGAGAAGTTACGATCAGGTAGAGTACAACGCTAGGCAAATTTCATTAAAGCTCCACAATAGCAAGTTTAATAGTAAGAGTGCCGTCAGTCTATTTCAAACTAGTGATAGAATTGGTCTCATTATATATAACACCATTCATCTCATTCTAGGCAAATAAAGTCATGCCGGTGAAACCTACTTCCTCAACGCATATGGATGTTCAGACCACGAACTTAAGCGTATGATATTGCACACGTGTACTCAATGATCTGAACCAGTCCACACTATGATATCAGTCAGTAAAAGCTAAGCAGGCAAAGTGTTAGAAGCTAAGAAGAGAAGTATGAACCCGTCATATAATAGGCAGATAAGATGTACCAAGAAAGGCTCTCGGTCCGCATCCTTATACTAATCCATCCCAGGAGCTGTCCTCGCACATGCATATTCACTCAGATTATTAGAACGGGACAGATTTCCAAGTTTATGAAACTAGAGAAGGTCAGCCAAAGACGAAGATAAAAGACATGTGATCGTGAAAAGGAAGACCACCACCGCAAAGATGGTCCACGAAGCAGACGTCCACAGCTCCGCGTATTAGGTAATCGCCGTGGTTTTCCGCTGTCGGCTAGAACGATACGCAGCACTAAGACTAGCGCTGTAGTTACTAAATGATTGAGTTCAAAAGTAGCTGTCCATACCCAGCATATCGCTGTGCACTGCCTAGCACCCACGCGGTTGCAAACTTTCCAGGAATATCTTCGTTTTCAATTGCTACATCTGGAGTGCAAACCGATACGCGTGTACTAAGTAGTGCACAGCAATACGCCGGAAACAAACAAGAGAGTTTGGTGTGTAGCTAAGCTTCGCTGCGAAATGAAAATGTTGAGACTCCGGAGATAATCTAGAAATGAAAAGATAAGTTGAGCTATGAAGGCTGGAAATGGTGACGTGTCAGCGTCCTGAGGTATCCTCGCGCCGCTACTTCTGTGATTGTAGCCCAGAGAGCAGCAAGAACCCACAGCAAGGCTTCAATGCATCAATCCAAACTATGGGCGGTCCCCTAGCTAAGAAACTCACATCGCCGCCTACAGCTCGCTAAAATCCTAAACAGTGGTATCTAGCAAGTGCCGTCATCCTCTTCCGTTTGGTGCTCATGCAGCATTGTTTAAATGACTTATTCGGAAGGGCGCCCACTTTGAAGCAACGCGGACCAAAGACCAGCGCAGAGTGGCCACATTCAAGCTTCTGGAATCTGCATAATGGCACCGCGTTGCTGAACTGCTGAACATGTGTGACTTATATGGATTCGGATCAGAATCCCCATTGATGCAAGCGGAATGTCCTCATCCTGCCAACTCAGTTCACAAGCCGACTTGATGGGCTACCCGAGAAATAGGTAACTGCTGCGACTCACAATCTCCCATTTACGATATCCTTGCTTTCGCTCCAAATGATCCTCCGTCGAGACTAGTCTCCCCCCTCCAACAAGAGCTTTTCCATGGCGACCCTTGGACCGCCCAAGGGGCAGAACATACATTTAATGCAGGATAACGGATAAACTGCGCAGATCCGTCGCAGCGATTGTGTCGGAAGATAACCTTCAAACAGGGAATGGATTGATATTCGTGCAGGTGACGCCAGGTCTCAAAACCCAAGCCCCGTCACTGGCTTTGCCTACCCAGGATTCCCACTGACCAGGCAAGCCTCGTTGTTGCAGCAGCCCCAACTGATGTTCTTATTGGGGTGGTGAGCCTGGACCTGCCTGCTGCTATGTCGGAAACCGCAGCACCTTTCGGTCCAGCTCCAACCTTAGCTTCACACGGAGACTCTAAGCTATGCAGCATTCTGCTACAGCGTTTGCAGGGTTGAGGACAACAACAACACCAACAGCCAGAGACGACGACGACGATGACTAGGTTTGTCGTGGGATGCGCCAGAATGTGCGAGAATGCACCCTCCAACTCAGATCAGAAAGATTGGGTTGGATATGTGCAGAGGATTATGCGCCGACTTTCCTGTTGGCTATGTGAGGATTGGTGCACTCTCCCCAACTGTTGCCTCGATTGGGCACTCACCGTCGCGAGCTTGGCACAGTCTGCACAATCCTCGCTGCGATTTGTGCAACTTTGCTTGAAACTTCGGAACAGCTTTTGTTACTTCGTCTTCATTGGAACCATTTTCCCCTCGCCACCATTCACTTCCCCTTGTTTACAGGGTTTATTACTTTCTCATATATTCTTGTCTATGTGCTTTCATTCATGGATGCATTTCCTCGTTTGGTTCTGAGGTTGTTCAACATGCCTATGTTCTACACCTCTTTGAGTGGATGGCTTTGCTACACAGACCCTCCCTTTCTTTGCAAAAGATTGTATTGTTGTGTTGTTCTCAGATGGGCTCTTGTTAGAAGCAACTAAAGTTTCTTCACTGGGTTGCAATTGGACTGTGCTATCTTAATATCACAGGGTGAACATTCTTTTGTTTCAAGAGTAACAATATAAATGTATGAAACAAAGAACAAAAGAACATTGCTGTTGCAAGATGAAGCACAATCATATTCTTGGCTACTAGATTGTGGTGTGAATTCAAATTGGGTTGAAAGATGAAGCACAATCATATTCTTGGCTACTAGATTGTGGTGTGAATTCAAATTGGGTTGAAAGAGTAGAGAGAGAGGAGAAGATTTCAAAATTAATTTGAGGTGAGCTTTTTTTATGTATAATTGTTAACCTCTCATATATATCAACTAATACATAGAAATAAGAGAAGACATAATGATTTGTCAAATCTTTTGTTACAAGATTATCAACTTTTGAAAAGTCAAAAGTATCAAGTTGTGGATGATAACCATAATTGGCAAAAAAAGGTGTTTGTTGAGTAGATAAATTTTTTGAATTATTGTACACCAACTTTGCCGATAATAAAAGAATTATCCAATCATCTTAATGATACTTGATGATACACCTTAAATACTACTCTAGAATTTGATTCACCCATTTCATTTGCCCATTAGTTTGAGGATAGAAAATTGAAGAGAATTTTATATCCACGTTTAAAATCTTGAATTTTTTTTCTAATATCTTGATAGAAATTGAGTCCTCCTATTTAATATAATATCCTTGGTCAATCCATGATAATAATAATTGTATAATTTTTTATTTTTTATTTTTTATTTTTTTTTAGTAATGATAGATTTTATACATGGTACAAAATATGCTATCTTGGTAAAACAATCTATTATTACAAGTATAGAATCATATAAACTTGAGACTAGAAGATCTATGATAAAATCCATAGAAACAAAAGACTATAATTGTTCCAAAAGATGTAATAGTTGAAGAAGTCTATAAGATTAATAATAAGAAGTTTTTAATCTTATAAAAATTTCACATAATCATATAAAGTCTTTGATTGCCTTCTATATTTGAAGCCACCAAAAATCTCTAGATATTAACTCTAAAGTCTTTTTGTATCTAAAATATCCAATTGTTAGAAAGTTATGACAAGCTTGAAGAATACATAATCATGCTTCACCCCTCAAAATAGAATAAATTATTCTTGAACTCAAATTTAGAAATATCATAAGACTTAGAAGAATTATTCTCAATATCATAAATAAAAAGATCAAAGGACATATTTGATTGAACTTACTTGAAAAAGGTTGAATCAATATTTAGTGTTGATTTTATAGCGTAAAGGAGAAAATGCTCCGGCTTTAAGAGAATTATTTTTTATTGATGAAAAGATGAATCTCTTTCTTTTTATGCAAGATAAGAATGTCTAGAAAAGACATCTTACAAACCTTATTGATTCTTGGGTCAATAAATAAACTTGAAATCAAATTTTAATAAATTCATGTTCAAATAGGCTTGGCGATGATTCAAAATACATGCTAATATGAAATATTCAAGGTTCTTGTGATCTATATATATATATATATATATATATATATAGTGATTAGATTTAAAGAATATTCTAAATAATGATGCCATTAATGAAACGAATCTATAATTATAAGAAGCTCTTTGTCATGGATCTCATAGTTCCATCTCTAAGTTTTTATAACATATGATAAATATGAAGTTCATATTTCTTTATTTTCTTAAAGTAGATTAGAATGTTGTCTAAATAAAAAATAATAAAATCATTAAGAAATTCATAAAAAATACCATTAATGAGATATTAAAAAGTAGTTAGTATGTTTATGAATCCAAAAGGGATGACATTATATTCAAAATACCTATATTTAATTTGGAAAGCAATCTTTCATTCATTTCCTTCTTTGATGCAGATTAGGTTGTATGTTCCTCATATATCTATCTTTGTATAGATCTTTACTTGTTTGAATTTGTTAAAAAATCTTGAAATCAGAGGTAAGAGATATCTATTCTTGATAGTAATCTTGTTAAGTCCTTCATAGTCTACATACATCTATAGAGATCTTTTTTTTTTCTTTCACAAAGAAGATAGGAGCTCTTGCTAGAAAATTTGAATGGCATTTGAAATTCATAGCCAAGTTCTTCTAAATATATTCTTTTAATACAGCTAATTTATTTTATAATAAATTGTAGATCAATCCAAATAGTGGTTGAGTTCTTTCTTGCAAATCAATTGAAGAATCATAGGATCAATGCTTTGGAAGAATATTTGTATTTTTCTTTTCAAAAACATCTTAGAAATCTTAATACTAGCTAAGAATATCACTTAATGTCTTTCTATCATGAAAGATAGGCATGGAATATATAACAAAAGATGACCATTTTTTTGTTCCATATATGAAAGCTTTTACACCTACTTGTAAGGATTTGGATATACTAGACTTATGTATTTTTACTTGGCTAATAGAATTTTGAATCAAACTACAAAAAAATTTAAAGATATAAGAAATCCAATCTATCTGAGGATTATACTTTTTTAACCATGACAATCCTAAAATAATTGAATTAAAAAGAGATTTTATCACATTAAATATTATTATATTATTATGATATTTAATTAATACATCTATAGTAATAGCCTCATGAATAATATCTTCAAAAAACAACAAACAACCATCTATGACTTCTACATCTATACATTTAATTTTCTTGACTAAAAATATTTCTTGTTTTTTGATAAAGTCTTTATCTATAAAACATGTTGGGGCTCTTGAATCTAACAAGGTTAAGACTTTGTGATTTTTTGGTTCTAAATAAACTTCTATTATAAAACAAAGTGAAGAGTCAAGAAAAAAAATAGGACCTGTATTAGGTGTTATGTAAGATTTTAATTGCATGGTGTTATATTGTAACACTATTACATAGTGAAAATATGAATAAAAATGATATCATGATTTTTACTCTATTATCTTAGTTAAATAATAATTCTAATCATTTAAACAAGATTTTCATGAAAGCCTCTTAGTTTGTTCTCTTATTTTAATAGCTAGTAGACTAAAAGTTGGTTAAGAATTTTACCTTCTAGGTTGTAAAAAATTCTTCTAGTACCTTGAAAAAGCTATAAATTAAATAAAAATAAAATAAATTAGATATATATTTAGTATTGCTAATTATAGAATTAAATTAAAGATAGAATCATGCTAAAAAAAATCCTCAAAAAAGATTGAATTGATATCCAAAAGATGACCATTTTTAAGTCAAGGTTGAAATTAGACTTTTAGCTACTAAAATAGCCACTTAGGGCAAAATAAGAGGGATTTTAGAGATCAATGAGTTGAATTAGAGAGATTTCTTTAAGCTTATTTTAGATTTATAAAGCTTATTTTTATAGATTTTGAGATAACTTTGCAATTATTGTGCAAAGTCATGATTTGTATTGGTGATTTTTTATTTATTCAATAAAATTAGGACTAGTACTATTGGTTGATTTGTGAGATGCATACAATATTTATAGTTTAAATTTCATCAATCTATAGTTGAATAGGTATTCTAATTGTGTGTAAACTTTTTTATTATTTTGATAGTATAATTAAGAGTTATTTTGTTATTAGTACAAGGAAGTACCAAAAATTGACAGTTTAGAGTTGGATAGGATTTTTATGATATCTAAAGATTTATTTATTAGAATAAAGATAAATTTAGCATGATTTTAGTAGAATAATATATCAAGCTATACACTAATTTGGAGTTCAAGTTAATTTTTGGAGACGGAGAAATTATTCCTTAAATTTCATTATTAATCTTCAAGTTGGTGGCCAAGAGATATTAATGCAATTCTTTTGCATTTTTTTCATAATTTGTAAGTTAGATTGTATTAAAAAATTTTAAGCATATAGAAGACATATTATCTTACTAATATGTAAAATTTTATATCAATTAGATAGTTAGATTAGGAATTACTACAAGTTGAAGCTTGCTATTTAGAATTAGAATTCGGAGAAAAAATTAGAAGTTGCAAAAAAAGTCAATCAATAAGACAATTAGGGTTTGTATTTGCTTGAAGTAATTAAGAAGAATGTTTTCGAGTATTTTGCATTGGCTTTAAACTCTTTAGCATTGAAGTTTGGATTACTTCTTTTTTACTGATTGGAATCTATTAGGATTTTATAGATAATTGTAAGATACAACTTCACCTTCTATAGCCAAGTGCTTCATGCATCTCTAAATAAGAAGACACATAATATAACAATGGTCTCTATTATAGCTAGAAAAACTTGTTTTTTGACATATTATCATCTTGGTAACCATGCTCCTCATTTTGTGCTTGCATTGCCTCTTTGAATAAAGTTAAATAATGTGTTGAGATTTTCTATAATATAGGTATAAACCTTCTTTATGACAATGAGTCTTTTTTTGCTTAGTAAGAAGTTTAAAATATATCTTGTTAATTTATATAAGCTCTAACTTGAATAAATAAGCTTTCGAAAACTTAAAAGATATTGTTATGGCTTGACTTATACTTCTCCAATCAAATCTTTATTCTTTGCATCTTTCAAAGAGTTGATTATTGCATGCAATGGCTCGAGTAATAAATTGCTCTAGTAAATCTACTCTTGGCATTATCAACAACAAATCTTTAATATCATCTTTTAATCCATATTGAAACTAATTGATAAAGGCTTTGTCATTCCAATCCACATTGCAAGTAAGATTTTGGAATTTAGTAGTATTTGTGATTATTGAATATTGTTGTATTATATATTGTCTTATTTGAAAATGCATCGGATACTTGGCTATAGAAGATGAAGTTGTATTTTATACGTATTCAAGAAACCTTAACAGGTTTCACTCATTTAAGAAGAATTCAATTCAAGTTCAAATTTAAAAGTACTTAAAGTCAATACAAAGTATTCAAAAATACTCTCTTTAATAAATTCAACCATATACAAACTCCAATTGCTTTACAACTTTCATAATTACGTAATTTTGATTTTTCTTTGCAAGCCTTAATCTTAGTCAATGAGCTTTAGTAAGCTATAATTCCTAATATAACTCTCTACTTGATGCAAAATTTTGTATATAAATACTATTATAAATCTTTTACATGCTCAAAAAAATTTAATTCAATCCAACTTACAAATTATAAAAAAATATTAAAAGAATTACATTGATATCACTCGACTACCAATTTGAAAGTTGATGCAAATGTTTTTTTAGTAATTTATCTTTTTTCAATCATTAACTTCAAGTAAAAATTGGCATGTAGCTTAATCTTTAAGTCTTCTAACACTATGTTAATTTTCACCTTGTTTCAATTAATTGAACTTCAGATATCATAGAAACCCTATCCAATCTCAAATTGCCAACTTCCAATACCCTCTTGTACCAAAAATCAAATATCTTCCAACCACACTGTTAGATAAATATAAAATTTTATGTAAACTTAATATGTTCATTTAAATAAGAATTATCAAATTTTGAACTAAAGAATGTGATACCATTGCACAAAGTAGCCAAGTGTAATAAGTTATAGATAAGATATTTATATAGGGATAGATAGTTAGAACTATGGAAGTTTCTAGAATTGAGGTTATATTATTAGACTAAGTAAGATCCATCGTGGAACATTTTAGAAAGAGTTTAGGATGATTATCTAGGTAGAATCTATCATAGAACCTTCTAGAAAAGGAATTTATAGCAATTATCTAATTGAGATCGACCACTTAGGAACTTTTTAAAAAGTCCAAGGTAGTAGAACAAGATATGAATAGGATTGACCAGGGTCTTTTGAGGCACCTAGTCAAGTATAGTTTTGAATCATTTCTCTTAGTAAAATTTGGTTTTGCATCTTTTTATTCAATTCTATTCTATTGTGTTTCTGTTTACTTAGTTTTGTCTTTCATGTGCTATTTTGATTGATTCCATTCAATTTTGGTTTATATCTATTTTGTCCTATTTTGTGATGAGGATTTATATTACTATGGATTAAAAAGTTTTTGGATTTTTTAGATAATGTGGTCCTATTTCATTGATATTAAAGCAAGTGTTAGATTATTTATTTTTGATAGTATATAAGTAGTCATCATCAATTCCCAAAACAATTGTTGTAGTCAAAATAGGTAATGTATTGAGGCTACTACGAGCTACTCTTAAAAAATCAATTTGTAGATGAAAAGACATTACAATAGTGGAGTCTAGCAAAGAAATTATAATATGGGAGATATGGCAGAGCAATCCTAGATGGAGGCTCAAATACAACACCTCTTAAGCTAAATACCTACTTTGTAAGGATAAATAGAAGCCTTGAGGATAAGAGAATCAATATATGCTATGTTGAAATTGAGTAAGCCTAGTAAATACTCTAGAACTTGAAGACAAGAAGATGTATGTCAATAGCTCTTCAACATGTGACAATACCTGTAACTATCTAAAACAAATATCATTGAACAAATTATATATGAAGCTAGTTATTTGAGAGATGAGACAGCCATTTGGTGGCAACATCTAGTTCAAAGTTATTGAGCTTAAGGTGGATTTTATGACTAAAGGGAGTTTAAGACTGAGTTTAGGAATCAATTTTGGTCCATCAATGTAGAAAAGATAGCATGCAATTAGTTGACAAATCTTACATAAGCTAGATTAGTGCAACATTATGTCTCTTAATTCATGTTTTTATGTTTCCAAATTGATAATATTTTAGAGACAGAGATGATGGATTGATTCTTATGAGATTTGAAACTTGACGTCCAATAAATGGTGGAGCTAAGGAATCTATAAACATTCAAAGAAATAATTCAAATTGTAAAAAAAGTCAATACTATAGATTTCAAAAATCATAGAGCACGAACTATAATATGAAGTCCTATGTCTAATACTATGGCACAATAATCAATACTAATAGAAATTGATGCCTCATAAGGATCATTGAAACTACAAAATGACATATATTGGTGCAAAAAGGATTGTATTTTTATTGTCGAGAGTCAGGCCATTAGATTGGAGGTTGTCTAAAACGTCAAAATTCAAGCACTAGCAAGATAAAGCATGTTTATAGTCTTGAAACTCACTAAGTCAATAATAAGTCATAGCAAGAAAACAGGTCTCCCTAATAAAGGCACCAAAGATTAGTACTGGGAATAGCTATTGTCTCTTAGAGACAATAGGCATGGCCTTGAATAATTATAAAAAGAGTTGGCTGGTGCATCTAACGAGACTACTAAGAAGACAATAATGTTGAGTCTTTATAGATTTTGGCTCTATAGAAAATTACATCTCAATTGAAATTACCAATCGGCTTAGAATTAAAACTAAGACAATTAAGAGAAGAAATATATACCTTGCAGATGACCAAGAAAATATATTGAGTGAGATGTGTGAAAAAAAAATCTTAAGATTGACAGATGTCTATGACTTAAAAGAGAGATTCAAGGTGATAAAGCTAAGGTATGATGTTATCTTTAGTATGCCATGGATAGAGATAAAAAATAAATAAGTTGATTGGATAGCAAAAACAATCTCTTTTAAAAATTGGAAGATGTAAGATGACTCTTTGCACCTCTATATGAAGTAAAGAAAAAAGATAATTTGTAACTAAAGACTTACTTTTAGAAACAATCTTTATGAAAAAAAAAATATACCATGAGCAACCGGTATGTATAGTAGTTCCAAATCTTATATCAATGGTAGAAAAGAAAATCGAAGGAATAGAATAGGTAGAGCAACTCATACAAAAATATCAAGACATCTTTTCAAACAACATATCTAATGGCATGCTTCTTGATTGAAGTGCCTCTTTTCAAATAGAACTATTGTCTAGAGCCAAACTAGCAAGTTGAGCAATTTATCGCCTAGCACCAAAAGAACTTAAAGAGTTGTAGAAGACATTAGATGAACTCTTAGAAAAAGGCCTCATTTGAGAAAGTACATCACCATGGACAACACTTGTATTCTTTGCACCTAAGAAAGATGGTGGACTTTGCTTTTGCATTAACTATCAAGGCCTCAATAAGCACACTATTAAAAATACATATTCACTTCCATATTGTTGTGATATAATACGACTATATAATGAAACTATAATTAAAATTGAATTTTTAATTAATATCTAATTATCTTGGTTCAATAATAATTCAAGGTATCTAAACATGGCTTTTTTTAAATCCTCTTAGGTTATTTTCTTATCTCAATAGTTAGTAGGTTGAAGGTTAGTTAATAATTTTATCTTCTAGCTGTAGAGACTCTTTTATTACCTTAGAAAGACCATAAATTGATAAAATTAGATTAAAAGAGATAAATAATTAAAATAGTTGATACTAGAATTAATTCGAAGATAGGGTTGGACTAAAAAATCCTTAGGATAGGTTAAATTGATACCCAGGGGTCGACCATTTGTGAGACAAGGTCGAAATCAGACCTTTGACCAGAAAACGATTGCCTAGGATAAAATAGGGTTTCATTTGAAGATCAAAGGTTTGGATTTGAAAGCTAGGTTAGAGCTTCTTCTAGAGACATAAGGTTGGTTTTGGTAGGACTTTGGAAGAGTTAGCAATTATTGTTGGAATTCAAGGTTTGTATTGGCAACTTGAGATTTATGCAATGAAATTAGGGCTAGCACTCTCAACTTGTTCGTAAAATTGGTATTACATCTATAATTAAAATTTTGACAATGCTTAGATAATTAGGTGTTCTAAGTGTATGTGAAATTTTGTGATAATCTAATTGTGCAATTGATAGATATCTAGGTTTTGATAGAAGAACATATCAGAAGTTGGTAGTTTGGGGTTGGATAGGATTTCTATGATATCTAAAGATCTACTAGTTGGATCAAGGTGAAATTTGGCATGATATTGAAAGATTCAAAGATCAAGCTATACAACAATTTTGAGTTGAAGTTAACAATTGGAGAAGGAGAAATCATTGCTAGAACTTTTGTTTTACCTTTCAAGTTGGCAGCCAAGTGACATCAATGCAATTTTTGGAGATTTTTTCACAATTTATAAGTTGGATTGAGCTTAAAATTATTAAAAATATAGAAGAATTTTATTAAAAATTGCATGCAAAATTTTACATCAAGTGGATAGTTAGATTAGAAGTTATAGCTTGTCAAAGTTCATTGATTAGGATTAGAACTTATAAGAAAAATTTAAATTACTTAAATATAAAAGTAATAAGATAATTGAGATTTATGTGTAATTGATGCTACTAAGTAGAGTATTTTTTAGCACTTTTGAATTGAGATTTTGATTATATTCTTTTCATATAGGTGAAACTTATTAAGATTTCTTGAATGTTTATAAAACACAACCTCACCTTCCACAATGAGGTACCTAGTGTATTCCCAAGTAAGAAAATACATAATAAGACATAAGTGGTGAATCCAACATGAAAGTTTGAGGTGAAAGGTATTAGATCGTATTTGTGGTTATTTGAAATTGATAGCAAAAGAAAGTAAGAATGTTGAATTTGGTATTTTTGATGGAGCTTTGGATAGAGCTACAAATAGATCTTCAAATAGTGCCTTAAGTGGATTTTCTATTAGTGAATAAAGTATGTACTTTGATCCAAATACTGCAAAAATGTTTCAAGCATTTACATTATTTATGCAAGAACAAGAGAGCAATGATTGAAAAAAGGCTTTGGCAACAAAAGCATTACAAACAGTGATTAACAAGATTGACTAATTTGATGGGAGGGATATTTCCAAATATTTAAGATATTATGTGTAGAAAATAGAATTGAATCATGTTTTTGAGAAAAGAATGATTCAATTATTTGAGCTTGCTACAGTATGAGAGATAAAAGAGCATAGAAAATCTATTATGGGATAATTTGGAAGTTCATGGGAGGTATTTTTACATGCGTTAAAGAATGATTATTTTTTGAAGGATACTGATTGAGTTACAAAAAAATCATTCTTGGAATGAATTGAATGACCCAACAAAAATTTACAAGCTACAAAATGATTAAGAGAGTTTGAATTGTTTCTTCAAGCTGCTAATGAAGAATTACAAGAAAAATTAGACGTTCTTCTTGAAGATAAGGAAGAAGATGAAGGATTGACAATAAAATAAAGGGCTATTGAAGATGCTATTGGATTACCTGCCAAAAGAAAAATGAGAAAGGATAGAGTTGGTGCTTGAAGAGCGATACAAGTATCAAAGATCTCAATGCCTACTACACAATTGATTGTGCCTATTATCCAATCTCTATTGGCTTCACCAAAAAAAGAAGATGTGGGACTTGAGGAGATTGTATGTGAGATCCGAGATCTTCAAATCAAACTTATAAGGCTTGAGGAGAAGACTTCTACAACAAGTTCAAAGGCTACTTTTAAATAAGGATATGTGCAAAGATTTATTTGGTGTGATAATGATATTCATTCTCAAAAAGATTGTAGTGAATTCAATGAGATGATACAACAAGGTATTATTTATTGGAAAGATGAAAAAATTGAATTGAAGGATATTGGTAATCTTCTCCAAACCAACTTTAATAAAAGAGATATGAAAGCATTGGTTAAAGATTATTTGGCATCACATAGGATTACAGCAATAGAAGCTGCAAGTTATGGAATTAGGATAGATAATGATGGAAGACAAAATTTTGTTTCAAATGTTCAACTAAGTAGATTTTGGTCTTCTATCATTTTTATAATGCAAAAAGAGAAGTTGCCATGGGAAGCTTTATTGAGAACTGCTGCAACAATTTGTCGTACTATAGATTGAAAGGATCCTGTAGAATCTTTGTTAGTACATGCATATATTACTAAAAGCCAACATGAAGCTTTAATGGAAGAAAAGAGGAAAGAAAATTTTGATGGTATAGGAGAAGGAAATTTTTCTAAGAGGCAAACTCGAGGAAATAAGGCTCATGCAGTGGCTTCATAAGAATTGTCCATAAAGGATATTTCAACAATATTGGAAGAAAAAATAAAAGAGATGAAAGATAAAAATAAATTGATAACTTATAATCTACTCTTTGATATTGAAGCAACAACAGATTTAAAGGGAGTGCATGAGGAATGTGTGCTCAATGCTAAGATTGAATTTACATTATAAGAGATTTTAGGAATTGCTAAGAAAGAATTCTTTAATGTCATTATTGACAGTATTAAACGAAAGAGGCAATTAATAGGAGAAGCTAGATTGAATCATGCTATTGATGCATACATATATGAAGGTGAAGAAGATGTATTTGACAATTGTTACAAACAATCAACAAGTGAAGATAGGAGTCATAATCAAAGAGTACGTTGTCGTGTTGTAACACGAGTATACCATGAAAATATAAAGAAAGGAGACTTTTATTAATGTTCAGTTACCTCAAATATTGGGAGCAACGACCAACTCCAGTGCAAATACTGAGTGGCCAGGTTCAGTCACCCCGTTACAGTCAGCCGGGGCATACTGAAATGTTCCATTCGATTCCAATAACGAGAGTCAGCAGGAAGGGAAAGGACCAATTCACACGACGGGTGAGCTTGGTTCGAAGAGCCAATTGGATCGAATTTTGAGAATCCAATCCGGGTCCTCTTATCCAATATGAGACCTGAATTGGTCGGGCAACCCAATGCAGTCTAATTACGGGGAAATCCAGGTTACTACGTGCATCTTACCTAATATGAGACCTGAATTGGTCAGGCAACCCAATGCAGTCTAATTACGAGAAAATCCGGGTCTTACTACTGGACTCTTATCCAATATGAGACCTGAATTGGTCGGGCGATTCAATGTGATCCCGATTACAGGGTTTTGATTTTGTTTCAGGCTGTCCTATTCTCTGTGCCGTTTCAGGGAGCATTGTTCTCTTAAAGGTAAAAATCGAGGAGAAAGCTTTGATGGCGAGAGCCAATTTCGGATCTAAGCTCTAACGACGGGAGCCAATTTCGGATCCAAGAGGAAAGATTGAAGAAATTCAGAGGATAAGATTAGGGGGAGAATAAGTTTTTTGGGGGGAGTTTTTTTTGGATGGAGGAGCTAGCTTCAAGCTCTTTTCAAGGTTACTAGTTCGGTTTCATTGGAGGTTTTTGAAGATCAAGGGGATTGGAGAGGAGCTTCATGCTTCGGGTCGGGGAAGAAAAGACGGAGAATTGGATTTTTCTTCTTCATAGAGTTTTGGGAAGACTGAGGCAATCGTTGCTGAAGTCAGTGTTGTAATGGTGAATCGGGATTTTTTTAATGAAGTGGGTTTGATTACTCTTGACTGTTTTGTAAAATCGAGTTACGTCTGAGATTGAAGGATTAAAAGGGTGTCTATAGGATTGAATATGCAGAGTGAATGAAATTTATTGGGTTAATCTAACAAGACAGTCAGTGGATACAAGATCGTAAGTACAAAGCGGTATCGGAGATTAGCAGATTGGGTTGTTCGGGGTTCTCTCTAACGTCTAGAGACCTATCGACTGGGGCAAAAAGGACTTCGACAAGCAGTCGAAGGGCATCCGTATAGATTTACGGTGTATTCTTGCAGTCGTTTATATTCCAGCAGTCAAAAACTGATAGACTGCTTGACTATTGGCGAATCTTTATACTACCTTCTACAGCCAGACGCCCGGCGCGTTCTCGAGCAGGAAAGCACATAATACGACAAAAGTGGTGAACCCGACGTGAAAGCTTGAGGTGGAAGGTATTGTATTTTGGTTGATTTTATCTTTATTTTATGGAAAACGAAAATAAAAATTTTGAAGGATTTTTGGGAGAAGTTTCTGATAGGGATTCTTCTAAAGGACAAGGTATGCACATGGATCCGTCTATTACTAGTATGTTTCAAGCCTTCTCATTATCAATGCAGCAACAGCAAAGTAATGATTGAAAGGAAGCTTTGGCAACGAAAGCATTGCAAGTAATAGTCAATAAAATTGATCAATTTGATGGGAGGAATATTTCAAGGTATTTAAGATGTTATGTTCGTGAAATGGAATTAAATCGGGTTTCTGAGAAGAAAAGGGTTGAACTATTTGGACTTGCCACGATACCGGAGATAAGAGACCACATTACATCGATTACGGATTATTATGGGAATTCATGGGAGATTTTTTCACATACATTGAAAGACGAATATTTCTTGGAAGATGCTGATCGCATTACTAAGAAGCTGTTTCTGGAATGGATTGAACGGCCGAATAAGAATTTGCAAGCAACAGAGCTACTAAGGAAATTTGAGAGGCAGTACTCTCAATTGTCGAAGGTAGAAAAATTGACATTGGAGCCAAACAAAGTTGATCTATTTCTTCATGCTGCTGATGGAGAATTGCAAGGGAAATTAGAACTCCTTCTTGAAGACAAAGAAGAAGATGAAGGATTGACAACGAAGTGGAAGAACGTTGAAGATGCGGTGGGGTTGCTCACAAAAAGAGAAAGGAGGAAGGATAGGAGCAATATTCCGAAAACAGTACAAGCACCCAAAGCTCCAGTACGTACAATACCACCAACAATGCCTACAGTTCAACCTTCGACATCCTTATAAAAGAAAGCAAATATGGGAATGGAAGAAATTATACGAGAAATGCGAGATCTTCAAATCAAATTGACAAGACTTGAAGAGAATACTTCTACAAACAATTCGAAGAATGTTTCAAAACAAGGATATGTACAAAGATGCATTTGGTGTGATGATGCTTCACACACTAGAAAAGATTGCAATGAATTTAATAATATGATACGACAAGGAATTATTTGCTGGAAAGATGGGAAGATAGCATTGAAAAATAGAGAGGATCTTCTTCAAACCAATTTTGGCAAGGGAGGAATGAGAGCATTGGTTCAAGATTACCTAAAAGAGTATGAAACAACAGCACGAAGAAGTGCAAGTTATGGTGCTACAGTAGATGATGAAATTGGTAGAAGTACGGAAACTAGTGAGTTTTGGGCTTCTGCCGTTTCTACAATGCAAGAAGGGAAATTACCTCGAGAAGCGTTATTGAGGACTGCAGCTACAATATGAGGTAGAACAGGTTGGGAGGATCCTGTTGAGTCTCTTTCAATTCATGCATATATTGCTAAGAGCCAACATGAAGCTTTGATGGAAGAAAAGAGACGAGGAAATTTTGATGATACTAGAGAAGGAAATTCTTCTAAGAGGTAAACTCGAGGAGACAAGGCTTGGGAGGCAGCTTCATAAGAATTGCCTGTAAAGGATACCTCAGCATCATTGGGAGAAAAAACAAAGGAGATAAAAGATAAAGGCAAATCAATTGCTTATAAGCTACTTTCTCACATTGAAGCGGCAACAAATTTGAAGGGGGTGTTGGAAGAACGTATATTAAATGCTAAGGTGGAATTCACATTGAAAGAAGTCTTAGGAATTGCAAAGAAGGAGTTTCATGATGTCATCATTGATAGCATTAAGGAAAAGAGGCAATTAATGGACGAAACTAGAATGAGTCATGGTATTGATGCAAGAATATATAAAGATGAAGAAGAGGTTGATATTGGTTACAAGCAACCAACAAATGAAAAGAATGGGTATAATCAATGAGTACATTTCGAAGATTCTAGTGACAAGGAAATGGAAACTTTGAGCCATTATACTCGAAAGCATTAGGCAAAGGCAACTACTGAGGTATTGGTGAAAGTAAGAGATATAGAAGAACCAATAGTTGCTTTAGTCGACCATGGTTCTGAAATAAATTTCATGTCTAAAGATCTTTATAAGAAGCAAAAATGGCCAATTGATATGGAACATGGATGGACAATTCGAGCAGCTAATAACACACGAGGCGAATTATATGGAGCTTGTTCAGATGTCAGAATTCGGATTGGGATGTTGCGACGGAGCAACATTTCTTTATTCAAAATACAACGTCTTATCTGTTGATTTTAGGACAACCTTATATTACGGCAACATGGATGGAAACAAAAGTACTTGACGATGGTTCTGCTTATGCGAGGGTACGTAGCGAGGATGGGAGGAAAGCTGTACAATTTCTAACAGTACCTCCTAACCATGAATGGAATCGAGATAGGTTGAGGGAGAAACCATTGCCAAAGATTGTTGAAGGATTTAAGGATTTTGAGGAGGTACCACTGTAAAGCGAGATTATGGAGGTACAAAAGAGGAGGTACTCTCGCGAGATGAAGGTGCCTTTGATGCGAGTTTTATTGGTATATTGGAGAATAGAAATATTATGTATAAGAAAGTTGATGATTTTAAAAAAAAAGAAAGAAAAAGATTATATGATATTGAAGGACAATTATGCAAGTTAGGTACATTGCAAGATGATGAGAGGATTTTAGGTGTTTATGAAGAAAATGGACTAGAAGATTCATTGGAATTGATTACATCTATTGGGTTAGGGGATAATGATAAGATTGTTGAGATTCATTCAAGAGAGGTTTATACCATACTTGAATCTTTTCAAGTACCAGAAGTCACTTTAGAGACGAGATATAAAACGGCAGATAAGAAGGTAAAGCCTGTTGTCGGTGTCGTATTACGTGCTTTCCTGCTCGAGAACGCGCCGGGCGTCTGGTTGTAGAAGGTAGTATGGAGATTCGCCGATAGTCAAGCAGTCTATCAGTTTTGACTGCTGGAATATAAACGACTACAATAATGTACCGTAAATCTATACGGATGCTCTTCGACTGCTTGTCGAAGTCCTTTTTGTTCGAGCCGGTAAGTCTCTAGACGTTATAGAGAACCCCAAACAACCCAAACTGTTAATCTTCAATACCGCTTTGTACTTACGATCTTGTATCCACTGACTGTCTTGTTAGATTAACCCAATAAATTTCATTCACTTCGCATACTCAATCCTATAGATGCCCTTTTAATCCTTCAATCACAGACGTAACTCGATTTCACAAAACAGTCAAGAGTATTCAAATCCATTTCATTAAAAATCTCGATTCACCATTACAATACTGACTTCAGCAGCGATTGCCTCAGCCTTCCCAAAACTCTACGAAGAAGAAAAATCCAAATTCTCTGTCTTTCCTTCCCCGACCCTAAGCATGAAGCTCCTCTCTCTAATCCCTTTGATCTTCAAAAACCTCCAATGAAAAACCGAACTAGTAACCTTATAAAAGCTTGAAAACTAGCTCCCCCCGATTCCCCAGAGAAAAAAAAAAAAAACCCCCCTTTCAAAACTATATCCCCCCTAACCTTATCCTCTGAATTTCTTCAATCTTCCGTCTTAGATCCGGAATTGGCTCCCACCTCAAGCTTGGATCCGAAATTGACTCTCGCCGTCAAGCTTGGATCCAAAATTGACTCTCGCCGTCAGATCTTTCTCCTCTGTTTTTACCTTTAAGAAATCGATTTACCGAAAACAACGTTCCCTGAAACGGCACAGAGAACAGGATAGCCTGAAACAGAATCGAACCCTATAATCAGGACCACATTGACTCGCCCGACCAATTCAGGTCCCATATTGGGAAAGATGCCCATAGTAACCTGGATTTCCCGTAATTAGACTGCATTGGGCTGATCGGCCAATTCAGATCTCATATTGGATAAGAGGACCCGGATTGGATTCTCGAAATTGGATCCAATTGGCTCTTCGAACCCGTCGTGTGAATTGGTCCTTCTCTTCCTGCTGACTCCCATTATTGGAATCGAATGGAGCATTTCAGTATGCCCCGGTTGACTGTAACGGAGTGACTGAACCTGACCACTCAGTATTTGTACTGGAGTTGGTCGATGCTCCCAATATTCGAGGTAACTGAATATTAATAAAATTCCCTTTCTTTTTATTTTCACTGTATACTCGTGTTACAACACGACACCGGACCATTACCAAAAGATTCTAAAGAACAAATGGGAGAAGCATCAAAAGAAGCAAGTTTAAGAGATCCAATGAGTATTGGACATCAATTTACTAAAGAGACTTTTGAAGAATTGAAGATTGATTCTGATGGTTCTTTATTACCAGAGGAAATTACTTGCTTCAAAAAGATGTTGGCTAAACAAGATAGATCGTTTGCCTTCAAATCTCATGAAATTGGGTGTATGGATCCAAATATTGTAACACCTATGGTTATCTTCACTGTACCACATGTACCTTGGAATCTAAGACCGATTTCAGTACCGAGGGCACTTTTACCTAAATTGGTTAAGCTATTAAAAGAAAAGATAAAGATAAAAATATTGAAACCCTCATTTGTGCCGTATTCTAGTCGATGGTTTACGGTACCTAAGAAGAATGGGTCACTACAGTTTATTCAAGATATGCAACCGGTGAATGCAATAACTGTCAAGAATGCAGTAACTGTCAGGAATGCAGTAACTGTCAGGAATGCAGTAACTGTCAGGAATGCAGGAATTGGACCTATTGTGGATGAATTTGCTGAGGCGTTTGCTGGAAGGGCGATCTATTCAATGAGTGACTTGTATTCAGGTTATGATCAATTTCAACTTGCCGAAGGAAGTAGAGATATGACAACAATGAGGACACCACTTGGATTGGTTAGAATGTTCACTCTTCCTCAAGGCGTGACCAACTCAGTTGCACATATGATGAATGGAATGAATAAGGTATTGAGAGATTTTATTCCAGAAAAGACTATGTCTTTTCAGGATGATGTTCCTATAAAAGGGTACAAAGAAGGAGACAAGGATAAAACTTTAGATACAAGGGGGTGTCGCAAATATGTTGTTGATCATGTACAAGATTATGAAAAGATTTTAACTCGGCTTGGAGAAGTTCATCTTACATTATCGGGTATGAAGTCCGTATTTGGAGTGCGAGAGGTTGTAATTGTTGGACATTTATGTGGATCTTATGGAAGAAAACCAGATCCAACTAAAGTTGATGCAATTGGAAGGATGAAAGAGGATTGTGATTCTTTAACAGAGGTTCGCAGGTTTTTGGATGCATGTATATTTTATCGAATCTGGGTCCCTCATTTTGCTCACATAGCGGATCCATTATATGAACTGTTACGCAAGGGTTACCAATTTAAATGGAAAGAAAGGCATATTCAGGTAATGCAAAGATTGAAGAAATTATTGATGTCACCTCCAATATTGAGGAAGGTTGATTATAAGTGGAATAGACCAGTGATTCTTACTGTGGACGCTAGTCCAATTGCCATTGGATGGACTGTGGATCAAGATGATTCAAATGGGAATAGATTTGCAGTTCGATTTGGGGCTAAAGTTTTAAGTATTCATCAGCGTGCATATTCGCAAGTCAAAAGAGAACTTTGGGGAGTTGTTTCGGCTATGAAAGCTGAAAAGGACTATTTGATTGGGGCAGTAGTAGTAATTGAAACAGATTGCTTGACATTGCTTGGAATGATTATTAACTGTTCAATGCCAGATATTGCAATGTTAAGATGGATTGCTTATATTAAGTCACTAAATTCGGAATTTAAGCATGTTAATGGGAAGGACAATTTAGTAGCAGACATGCTATCTCGAGCAAGATACGAGAGGGAAGACGAAATGGTTGAAGACATTGATGACGTTGGATTGAAATTCTATTCAATATCAAATCTCAACAGGGAAGACAAGCTATTTCTTGAAGAAACTTATGAAGGAGAATTATTGGATATTGGTCATTACTTGAATACCTTGACTAAGCAGGGGAATTGGTCTACAAAAAAATTCAAACAAATAAGAAAAAAAACATATGGATTTTTACTTCGAGATGGATTCTTATGAAAGAGACCGAAGAAAGGAATTGGGATGCCACAACGAGTGATAGGCAAAAAGGAAGAAAGACTAAAATTATTAAAGGAGTTTCATGATAGTTTATGTGCAGGGCATAGAGGAATCTGGGCTACTTTTGCTAAACTCAAGGAACGATATTGGTGGAAAAATATGTATCGAGATGTGCTCTCATTTGTAGAGTCATGTGAAATCTGTCAATCGTATTCTAATGTCCGACATCGAGATGGTCTTCATCCTACGTATCCTCTGGCTATTCATTTTAAATGGGTTGTTGATTTGGTTATTATGCCAGTTGGGTTATGGCAGATGAGATATTTGGTTTTAGCTTGTGAAAATTTATCAAATCAAGTAGAAGGAAGAGCATTGAGGACAAAATCTACAGAGAGGATTTGTAGGTTTTTGCTTGAAGATGTTATTTGCCGCTACGGATGCGTAGGAAAAATCACTGCAGATCGTGGAGAATTAAATGTATAAGAAGCTCGTAAGTTCTTTGAAAGATGTGGAGTTAAACTATCACTAACTACTGCTTATAATCCAGAAGGGAATGCAAATAGCGAATGTGATCACCCACCAATTGTGAAAGCATTAGTTAAAGCTTGTAATGGGAAAGTTAAAGAGTGGCCACGACTTTTGTCATTTGCATTATGGGCTGATCGAACAACACATAGTTCGGTGACAGGATATATGCCAATAGAACTTATGACAGGTCGAAAACCAATTATGCCGATTGAAGAAAAGGTACTTACTTGGAGTATGCTATCATGGGAAGATGGATTGACAAGAGAAGAACTTCTGGCTATTAGGATTTGACAATTAGAGCAAAGAACAGAAGATGTGCAAATAGTATTGGAAAGGTTAAAAAGAGCAAGGTTACAAAACAAGGCGTGATTTGATAAGCAACATCGATTGAGACCAAAAACAATTGAGGAAGGTGACTGGGTACTTGTTTATGACAATAATCTGGATAATCAACATAGTACTTTGCGAAAATTTTCAAAACGTTGGTTTGGACCATATGTGGTAACAACTGTTCATGATAATGCGACTTACTCGTTATGGGAGTTAGATGGTACAAAATTGAAAATACCAATTGCAGGGAAGCGAATAAATATATTTAAACGAAGACACGCGGAGATGAATATGGAAGACCTTAATGAAGGTATAGAGATTCAGCAGCAAGAAGATGAAAGTGATTTGGATAATGAAGGTGACAAAGACGAATAGGACAAAGACGTAGAGGATATATTCTGAATCAAACAGCAATTGGGTAAATTGGTGCATATCGGAGGATGCACATGTTTAGAGGGGGTGGATGTCGTGTTATAACACGAGTATATCGTAAAAATATAAAGAAAGGGGACTTTTATTAATGTTCAGTTACCTCAAATATTGGGAGCAATGACCAACTCCAGTGCAAATACTGAGTGGCCAGGTTCAGTCACCCCGTTACAGTCAGCCGGGGCATACTGAAATGTTCCATTCGATTCCAATAACGGGAGTCAGTAGGAAGGGAAAGGACCAATTCACGCGACGGATGAGCTTGGTTCGAAGAGCCAATTGGATCGAATTTCGAGAATCCAATCCGGGTCCTCTTACCCAATATGAGACCTGAATTGGTCGGGCAACCCAATGCAGTCTAATTACGGGGAAATCCAGGTTACTATGGGCATCTTATCCAATATGAGACCTGAATTGGTCAGGCAACCCAATGCAGTCTAATTACGGGAAAATCCGGGTCTGATTACTCGACTCTTATCCAATATGAGACCTGAATTGGTCGTGCAATTCAATGTGGTCCCGATTATGGGGTTTTGATTTTGTTTCAGGCTGTCCTATTCTTTGTGTCGTTTCAGGGAGCGTTATTCTCTTAAAGGTAAAAATTGAGGAGAAAGCTTTGATGGCGAGAGCCAATTTCGGATCTAAGCTCTAACGGCGGGAGCCAATTTCGGATCTAAGATGGAAGATTGAAGAAATTCAGAGGATAAGGTTAGGGGGAGAATAAGTTTTTTGGGGGAGATTTTTTTGGATGGAGGAGCTAGCTTCAAGCTCTTTTCAAGGTTACTAGTTCGGTTTCATTGGAGGTTTTTGAAGATCAAGGGGATTGGAGAGGAGCTTCATGCTTCGGGTCGGGAAAGAAAAGAAGGAGAATTGGATTTTTCTTCTTCATAGAGTTTTGGGAAGATTGAGGCAATCGTTGGTGAAGGCAGTGTTGTAATGGTGAATCGAGATTTTTTTAATGAAGTGGGTTTGATTACTCTTGACTGTTTTATAAAATCGAGTTACGTCTGAGATTGAAGGATTAAAAGGGTGTCTATAGGATTGAATATGCAGAGTGAATGAAATTTATTGGGTTAATCTAACAAGACAGTCAGTGGATACAAGATCGTAAGTACAAAGCGGTATTGGAGATTGGCAAATTGGGTTGTTCGGGGTTCTCTGTAACGTCTAAAGACCTATCGGCTGGGACAAAAAGGACTTCGACAAGCAGTCGAAGGGCACCCGTATAGATTTACGATGTATTCTTGCAGTCGTTTATATTCCAGCAGTCAAAAACTGATAGACTACTTGACTAGTGGCAAATCTCCATACTACCTTCTACAGTCAGACGCCCAGTGCGTTCTCGAGCAGGAAAGCGCGTTATATGACAACGTTTTGATAATCAAGGTAATATAGATAGAGAGGTTTGAAGTCATTTTACTAAAAATCATTGAGTTAGATAACTACAGAGCCATTAGTGAAGGTTGGAGATATGGATGAGCCAATTATTGCTTTGATTGATTACGGTTTCGAGATAAACCTTATGTCTAAGGATCTCTATATGAAGCAAAGGTGGCCAATTGATATGAAGCATGGATGGGCAATATAGGCAAACAATAATACATGAGGTGAGTTATATGATACTTTTACATATAAAATTTCTTGAAAATTCAGATTGGTGATGTTGCAATGGAACAAAATTTCTTTGTTCAAGATGCAACATTTTATCCTCTTATTTTGGAGCAACCATATATTATTGCAATTCGGATGGAAACAAAGATACTTGATAATGGTTCAACTTATACATGAATTTATAGTGAAGATGGAAGGATAGCAGTACAATTTTTGACTGTGTTTCTAAATCATGAGCAAAATCGAGACAAATTGAGAGAAAATCTATCGCCAAGGGTTATTGAAGAATTCAAAGATTTTTTGGAGGTACTGCTATAAAGTAAGATTATAGAGGTACAAAAGGATAGATACTCTTATAAGATATAAGTATCTTTGATAGAGGATTTATTGATATTTTTAAAAATAGAAGTATTATATATAAGAAGATTGATAAGTTAAAAAGAAAAGTAAAAAAGGAGTTATGTACTATTAAAAAAGAATTTTGTGGATTGAAAATATCAAAAGATAATGAAAAGATTATTAGTATTTATGAAGAAAATAAATTGGAGGATCCTTTAAAATTGATTGCATCTATTGGATTAGGTAACGATGATAAAGTTATTCCAATTCATTCAAGAGAAGTTTATGATATGTTTGAATCTTTTCAAGCATCAGAGATTATAGTTGAGAAAAATATAAGACAGTAGATAAGAAGGTTAAACCTATTGCTAAATCTTTGCCAAAAGATTCTAAAGAACAAATGGAAGAAGCATCGAGAAAAAGGAGCTTGAAGGATCTGAGGAATATTGGACACAAGTTTATTAAAAAAACTTTTTAGGAATTGAAGATTAGTTCTGATGGTTCTTTATTGCCAGAGCAAATTATTTACTTTAAAGAGATGTTGGCAAAACAAGGTAGATCATTTGCCTTTTAATCTTATAAAATTGGGTGTATGGATCCAAATATTATAATGCCTATGGTTATTTTCACAGTTCCACATGTACCTTAGAATATAAGGCCAATTTTAATACAAAGGATTCATTTATCAAGCTTGGTAGAATTATTAAAAGAGAAAATAAAGATGAAGATTTTGAAGCCATCTTTTCCACTCTATTCTAGTCAATAGTTTACAATGCCTAAAAAAATGGATCATTATGATTTATTCAAGATATGCAATCAATAAATATGATAACTATCATGAATGCATGAATTGGGCCTATAATAGATGAATTTATTGAGACATTTGTAGGAAGGGTAATCTATTGAATGGGTGATTTGTATTCGGGCTATGACCAATTTCAACTCGCAGAAGAGAGTAGAGATATGACAATGATGAGAACACCACTTGGGTTAGTTAAAATGTGTATTCTTCCTCAAGGCGCAACTAATTCAATTGCACATATGATGAACAAAATGAATAAAATATTGAGAGATTTTATTTCTAAGAAGACTATGCCTTATCTAGATGATGTTCCTGTAAAGGGGTACAAAGAAGAAGACAAGGATGAAACTTTAGATAAAAAAGGGTGTTGTAAGTATATTATTGATTATATATAAGATTATAAAAAAATATTGACTCAGCTTGGGAAATTTTATCTTATATTATCAATTAAAAAATCTATATTTTGAGTACAAGAAGTTATCATTGCTGGAAACTTTTGTAGATTTTATAGAAAAAAACTAGATCCAACTAAGATTGATGCAATTAAGAGAATAAAAGAGGATTGTAGTCCTTTAACAGAGATTTGTAGGTTTTTAGGTGCATGTGTATTTTATCATATTTGAATTCTTTATTATGCTCACATAGTGGATTTATTATATGAATTGTTATGCAAGGGCTATTAATTTAAATGGAAAGAAAAGCATATTTAAGTAGTGTAAAGATTAAAGAAATTAATGATATTGCCTCCAATCTTGAGAAAAATTGATTATAAATGCAATGGACTAGTGATTCTTATAATAGATACTACTTTGATTGCCATTGGATGGATTGTAGGTCAAGGTGATTCAAATTGACATAGATTTATAGTAAAATTTGGAGCTAAGGTTTTAAGTACTTGCCAACATGCATATTCATAGGTGAAAAGGAAACTATGAAGAATTATTTCAACTATGAAACTTAAAAAAGATTATTTGATTGGAGCTATGGTGGTAATTGAAACAAATTTTTTATCTTTACTTGGAATAATTATCAATTTTACAACACCAGATATTACTATGTTGAGATGGATTACTTATATCAAATCATTAAATCAAGAATTTAAGCATTTTGTCAGAAAAAACAATCTCATAGCAAATAAGTTATCTCAAGCAATATATGATAGAGAAGGTGAAATAATTGAAGATATTGATGATATGGATAAAAAAATTTATTTGATTGCACAATTGAAAAAGAAAGATAAGCCATTTCATGAAAAAAATTATAAAGAAGAGTTATTGGATATTAGACATTATTTGAGTATATTAACCAAGTGTACTAATTGGTTAGTTGAAAAATTTAAACAAATTAGAAAAAAAATATATAGGTTTGTGTTACAAAGAGGATTTCTATGGAAGAGGCCAAAATCAAATATTAGGATGCTATAACGAGTAGTACATACTAAAGAAGATCAACAAAAACTATTCAAGGAATTTCATGATAGTTTATGGGCAGGACATACATGAATTTGGGCTATTTTTGCTAAATTAAAGGAATGATATTAGTGAAAGAACATGTATTGGGATATAGCTTTATTTGTAGAATCTTTTATGACTTGTCAAATATATTGAAATATATGACATTGAAATGGGTTACATCTAACATATCCTTTGGCTATTCATTTTAAATGGATTGTAGATTTGATTATTATGTCGATGGAATTATGGCAAATGAAATATTTAGTTTTGGCTTGTGAAGATTTATCAAACCAAGTAGAAAAAAAGACACTAAGAGCAAAGTCCATAGAGGAAATTTGTAGGTTTTTACTTAAGAATTTTATTTGTTGCTATGGATGTATAGGAAAGATCATTGCATATTATGGAAAATTGGATGCACATGAAGCTTGTGATTTTTTTAAAAAATGTGAGATTAAATTATCATTGACTACTCCTTATAATTCAAAGAAGAATGCAAAGAGTGAACGTGGACAACTACCAATTGTAAAAGCCTTAGTTAAAGCTTGTAATGGAAGAGTGAGAGAATGGCCTCGACTTCTATCTTATGCATTATGGGTTGATTGAACAATACATACTTTAGTGATAGGATATATGCCAATCGAACTTCTGACATGTCAAAAACCAATTATGCTAATTGAAAAATATGTGCCAACTTAGAATATGCTATTATAAGAAGATGGATTGATAAGAGAGGAATTGTTAGCTATTAAAATTCTTCAACTTGAACAAAAATTGAAAGATGTAGAACTAGCATTAGAAAGGTTATAAAAGACACAGTTAGGAAATAAGACTCGATTTGATAAGCAACATCAATTGATGCCTAGAGCAACTAAAAAAGGTGATAGGATACTTGTTTATGATTATAGTCTTGATAACCAACATAATACTTTACAAAAGTTTTCAAAATTTTGGTTTGAACCATATGCAGTAGTAATGGTGTCAGGATAGAGAGAGTTTGCCTCAAGAAAATGCTGGGCTTCTAGCTGTCACTAATTATTCAATCAAGCTTGAAAATAAGAGCAGCCCTAAGTTTATATATAATTTTTCTCTTTTTGAGTAATTACACCAAATACACAATCCTCAAGTAACCCACAACTTCCAAAATATGATAAAATCTTCTAAATCCTTGTTTATTCTTATGTGGAGATTTTTCCGAACTTCAACACCTTATATCTCTTAATCCGACCGTCCAAAGAAACTCTTATTTTACATGAGGTACTGATGTATTCTTATTAACTTTTACAAAAAATTTCAACCGCAAATTCATTGCAGATCTTGAGATATCTTGAAATCCCTAACAGCCACTTCAAACCCTTGTCTTTATACATCTGCGTGAAATTTTCTTCATATCTCACAAAATATAAGCTCAAATTCCACGAAATTTGTATGTATAGCTTCCTAACACAAAATTTTACATTCTCCAAAAAGTTTGAGCCAGAAATTCGTCCGAAAACTCAAGTTATGGCTTCAACCATTACTACAAACAAACCCGCTTACTTACTGCTTTTGATTTGGAAGCGTCGCCTTCAACTCCTTACAACTCCTTCATATGAACTCCAAAAGCAATAATACTTTTGTGAAAGATATAGGCCTTGAAATCGCCGTTCTAGTTGCACCTTCCGATCTTCAAAAGCTGCTGTAAAACTCCTCGTATTCTCAAAAGAGTAACAGTATGTCTTAAATAAACACCTTAACTTCAAACGGTTATAACTTTTTCATTCTAACTCCAAATCCTCTAATTTTTGTACACAAATTGTTTTCCAAATCCTAAACTTTACAACCCTAGCTTTTAATCTCCGAATTCCTCCTTTGAAGTTGCCAAAACCCTTCTTAAGGTCGCAGGCAGCCTCTTCAAAGCCCATTGGGCATGGTATTCGACCAATAGGGATGAAGTTCTCCATTCCTTGCCTTCATCCGACCATGCCTTGCTTTCATCCCTCCCAATTAGCTTTCTACTAGTTTAGATTTTCATCCTTAGGTTTCCACCTTTTCCCAAGGTTTCATACTAAACATTTAGGTCCTATATATATATATATATATATTTTTAATGTCAAAATCAAAAGAAATAAAGAAACAAAGTAAAGTTTCTTATACCAACTCCTTTTAATTTAATCTACTAGCCACTCTAACACACATCTAGATTTATCAACATATAATATGTTTTAACTAATTTTTACATACTGTAAGCATTTACAGTACGACAATGGTTCATGATAATGTCACATATTTATTAAAGGACTTAGATGATACGAGGTTGAAGATACCTATTGTTAGGAAGCGAGTAAAGATTTTTAAAAGATAAGGTATAGAAATCAATATGGAAGATCATGTTGAAGATATCAATATTTTTGAAGAAGACAATTGTTTTGAAGTAGATGGTGAAAAGAGAAATGAAAGGATTCATGAAGAAAATGAAGAAATGGTGTGATGCCAATTATGACATAGAGTTCATTTGGCGCATGCTAGAGGATGTGTAGTTTAGGACGAGGTAGATGTTGTGATATAATACAACTATATAATGAAATTATAATCAAAATTAAATTTTTAATTAATATCTAATTATCTTGGTTTAATAATAACTCAAGGTATCTAAACATGACTTATATAAAAGCCTCTTAAGTTATTTTTTTATCTCAATAGTTAGTAGGTTGAAGGTTAGTTAGTAATTTTACCTTCTAGCTGTAGAGACTCTTTTACTACCTTAGAAAGACCATAAATTGATAAAATTAGATTAAAAGAGATAAATAATTGAAATAATTGATCCTAGAATTAATTCAAAGATAGGGTTGGACTAAAAAATCCTTAGGATAGGTTAAATTGATACCCAGTGGTCGACCATTTATGAGACAAGGTCGAAATCAGGCCTTTGACCACTAAAACGACTGCCTAGGATAAAATAGGGTTTCATTTGAAGATCAAAGGTTTGGATTTGAAAGCTAGGTTAGAGCTTCTTTTAGAGACATAAGGTTGGTTTTGATAGGACTTTGGAAGAGCTAACAATTATTATTGGAAATCAAGGTTTGTATTAGCAACTTGAGATTTATACAATGAAATTAGGGCTAGCATTCTCAACTTGTTTCTAAAATTGGTATTACATCTATAATTAAAATTTTGACAATGCTTAGATAATTAGTTTTTCTAAGTGTATGTGAAATTTTGTGATAATCTAATTGTGCAATTGATAGATATCTAGGTTTTGATAGAAGAACATATCAGAAGTTGGTAGTTTGGGATTGGATAGGGTTTCTATGATATCTAAAGATCTACTAGTTGGATCAAGGTGAAATTTGGCATGGTATTGAAGGACTTAAAGATCAAGCTATACAACAATTTTGAGTTGAAGTTAATAGTTGAAGAAGGAGAAATCATTGCTAGAACTTTTGTTTTACCTTTCAAGTTGGCAGCCAAGTGACATCAATGCAATTTTTGGAGATTTTTTCACAATTTATAAGTTGGATTGAGCTTAAAATTCTTGAAAGTATAGAAGACTTTCATTGAAAATTGCATGCAAAATTTTACATCAAGTGGATAGTTAGATTAGTAGTTATAGCTTGTCAAAGTTCATTAATTAGGGTTGGAACTTATAACAAAAATTTAAATTACTTAAATATAAAAGTAACAAGATAATTGAGATTTATGTGTAATTGATGCTACTAAGGAGAGTATTTTTTAGCACTTTTGAATTGAGATTTGGATTATATTCTTTTCATGTAGGTGAAACCTAAGGTTGGAACTTATAAGAAAAATTTAAATTACTTAAATATAAAAATAACAAGATAATTGAGATTTATGTGTGATTGAAACTACTAAGAAGAGAATTTTTTTAGCACTTTTGAATTGGGATTTGGATTATATTCTTTTCATATAGGTGAAATCTATTAAGATTTCTCGGATGTTTGTGAAACATAATCTGACCTTCCACAGCTAGGTACCTGATGCATTTCCAAGCAAGACAACATATAATACAACAATATGTAGATAATCTTCTTGACCAACTTTAAGGTGCGACCATATTTATTAGATTGGAACTTTAAAAAAACTATTGATAAACACCTATTGCAAGAAAGGATGTGGAAAAGATGACATTTTGTACGCTATCATACTATAATTGCTTATAGTATGTAAAGATTAGTCAGAACATATAATATGTTCACAAGTCTTGGTATTTGTTAGAATGGTTAATAGATTATTTTAAAGACAATGGATATAAGGAACTTTATTTTGAGTTTTATGTATTTTGATTATTACATTTAAAAAATCAGAGGACCTAAATGTTTAGTATAAAGCCTTGAGAGGAGATTAGAGCCTTAAAATAAAAATCTTAATTAGTAGGAGGCTTATTTGGAAGGATGAAAGTAAGGTATGGTCAAATGAAAGCAAAGAATGGAGATCTTTATCCCTATTGGTCGAAGACAATGCCTAATGGACTTTAAAGAGGCTACTTGAGGCCTTATTAAGGATTAGGATTTATTTTTTTGAAGTCATTTAAACTTTGGAGGCTAGATTCATCAATTTTTGGTTTTTGGATATGGATTAGGTATAAATTTTATATGATTTAGAATTTTTATGAAGGAATTATTGGCACTCAAAGTTAATATATTAAATTCATATCTATTGTCACTCTTTGAGGTATAACATATGCTTACAAAGAGCAACAAAGGATCCGCAATTGGGATCAGAGAGAGCACTTTTTTTACTATACTTTTTATATATTGTTTGATGAATTTGGAGTTTGGATGAAGAAGTTATAGAGAGTTGAAGTTAGTACATCCAAATCAAAGGTAGTAAGTAAGTGATTTTGTTTATAGTAATGGTTGGAGCGATGTCTTAAGTTTCTAGACAAATTTTTAGCTAATTATTTTTTAAAAAGATAGTTTATTGTATTAAAAAGCTATATATATAATTTTTTTGGTATTTAAGTACTTAATTTATGAGATATGAAGAAAATTACACGTAGATATATAAAAACTAGGATTTGAAGCTACTGTTAGGATTTTGGCAATATCTTAAGATTTGTAATGAATTTGCACTTGAAATTGGTTGTGATAGTTATTCAAAATACATCAATACCTCATATAAAATTTGAGTATGTTTGAATAGTCTAATTGAGCGATATGAATTCTTGAAGTGCAAGAATAATATCCCATAAGGATATATAATAAACTTGGTCTTTCTTATCTCAAGACTTTATTGAATAATTAGTGATAGGTAGGAGCTTAATGCTTTCTTGAGGCAAATTCTTTTTACTCCAACAACTTGCTATGGACATTTCAAATGGCTGATTTTATCTTTTAGCCTCATCAATATTCTAGCTGCTTTCAAGGGTTACATGAACAGATTGTTTTGAGACCTTTTGAAAAAATATGTAATTGTCTTCATTAATGATATCCTTATACATAATAAGATCTCTAAAAAGTATGAACATCACCTATGTAAGGTACTATGTCAACTGCAAGATAGTTACTTCTATTGGAAGCAATCAAAATTTGAACCTTGGAAGTCAGATGTCATCTTTTTGGAGCATGTCGTATCCTTTGTAAGCATGTATATAGAGCAAGATCAGATAAAATTAATTGAGGATTGGCTAACTTCTAAGGATGGTTCTAAGTTCGCTTATTTTTAAGCCTTAATAGATACTATCGCCATTTTATTTGACAATTTGCTCACATTACTACCTAATTGATAAACCTATTGGAGAAAGATATTCTATTTGAATGGAAATTGGAGTAGCAAAATGCCTTTGATAAGTTGAAAGAGGCACTTATTACTACTTCAATATTGCAACCGTATGATCCTAATCTCTCTTATATGCTTGACATTGATGCTTTCAACTTTGCTATTAGAGCGGTCTTTCAATAAGACTTTGGTAGGGGCTCTCAATTTGTGGAGTATGAATCACGCAAGCTTAGAAGGATAGAGTGCAATTACTTTGTACGTGATTGAGAGCAATTAGTGATTGTATACTCTACAAAGGTGTAGCAACACTATCTATTTGGAAAGCCAATGGTTATTTGGACTGACCATCGATCCTAGCTATATGACTTGTATCTTAAAAAATATGAGATTGCCGCATCATTATTAGAAAGAACAATTACAACTTTTTGATATCTAGCTTGAGTACAAGCAAGGGTGATAACATATTGTATTACAGAGTTTATCATGGAAACTAGACTTGAAAGACAAATCAAAAGACAAGGCAGAAGTCGCTACCATTGGCAGTATCATTTCAAATCTAATCAAAGAGACAAAATAGAAGGAAGCTATACAATGAGATGCTTATTTCAAAATAATTAGCGATCAGTTGAAGGTAGGGAATATACAATATCAAGATTATACTCTTGGTGATGGCTTGCTCTATTTTAAGAATCAATTTTATGAACTCAACAATGCTAAATTTTGGATGCGTATATTTCAAGAAGGACATGAGATCCCAATATTTGGACATTTGAAACAAGTGAAGACTCTAAAATGGATCTCAAGGACATGATTTTGGATAGATTTGGATCGTGATGCTTGAGCCTTCGTATAATCTTGTGAGTTATGTCGATGTAACAAAATACACAATATAGTATCTCCTAGATTATTGTAGCCAATTTTGCTAGCTACAACATGTTGGAAGCAAGTGACTATGAATCTCATTACATGTTTATCATAGATGCCTTATAATCATACTATAGTTATCGTCTCTGTGGATCATCTCTCAAAGCAACTTTATTTGGTAATGGTGCGCTTAGATATTCATGTCCTAATACTTACACAAATCTTCTTTGATACCATTTTTTGTCACCATGGATTATCTTATGTCATCGTTTTAAATCAAGATCCATACTTCATAAAAAGTTTTTGATAAGCCTTGTTCAAGCTACTAGGTACAAGACTTGTCATGTCTATAGCCTTCCATCTATAAACAGATGGGCAAATAAAGCGTGTAAATCAAGCCTTGGAAAATATGTTGTGTGAATTTGTAGTCATTCATCATAATGATTGGGATGAGTACTTGACATCCTTGGAGTTTCCTTACAATGATAATATTCAAAGAAGTACAAATCATTCACCATTATTCCTAAATACCAATGAGCATCCTATTATGCCAACAACTCTACCATCCCATCAACACCAACAATCCAACAATAGATGAATTTATACAACAGCTTACAATGGCTTTATAAGAGGCATGACATCATCTCTTTATTACAAAGAATTGACAGAAGCACTATGCAAATAACCATTGGCAACATAAGACATTTTGGAAGGATGATCAAGTGTTACTCTCTAACATCAACTTGTCACTTGATACATCAACCCAAATCTATAAATTAGTACCTCAATAGCTTAGACCTTTTCACATTTTTGTAATGATTTTTGATGTCGCATATTACTTCAAGCTTCTGCTGTCGTGTTGTAACATGACTATATGGTGAAAATATAAATGAAAAAGACTTATTAATATTTAGTCATGTTGGATGTTAGAAACAATGGCGAATTCCAGTGCCAATATTCAGAGACAATTTAATGTCATTCCATTGCAAGTTGTACCACCGAACGTGACAACAACGTATGCTCCACCGGCATCATCGAACCAAGTACCCTCCATACCAACGGGACGACTAGGATCATTTTCTAACCCTACATGGAATAAGCCTAGTAGGTATATACTGGTAGAAACACCTAATATGCTTGATGGGGTTCAAGAAGACCACTTCGTTGTTTCCATTGCAGACAGATTGGTCATTATATTAGTGAATGTTCCAATCCCAGAGCTAGTGACAATTATGTGCTAGTGTGTGGGAATAGCAAGCAGTTGGGACATACTTATCAATAATATAATGCTCCGTTCAATTTCAATAATTGGGATCAATAGATCCAAAGCCAAAGAAAAATTAAGGAGATAAATCGAGGTCCTCAAGATTCTTCAATAAATCGAGTAGAATGTATCCAAGCCATTCTTATCAGGAGTCAGCAAAAGAGGAAAGGACCAATTCAACATTTGGATGAGCTTAATATGAAGGGCCAATTTAATCCAATTACGGGGACATCCAATCCAGGTCCTGTTATGGGCTTCTTACTCAGTATGAGATCTGACTCGGTTGGGCAACCCAATGAGGTTCCGAATACGGAGGCTTCAGTTCCATTTCAAGCTGTTCCGTTCTCTATGTCATTTTGAGAGAAACGTTCTTTTTGTAGAAAGATCTTCTTAGAGGCGAGAATTCCATAGAAGCACGGTCTGCTATTTCAATTCCATGTCTAGAGTAAAAAAATAAGGGACCTCACGGAGTTAAAAGAAAAGAAAGAAAAAAAAAAAAGATATTCGAGAGATCGGGATTTTTAAGATTAGAGAGCTAGGTTCAAGCTCTTTTGAAAGGTATAAGAGTTAGTTTCATGGGGTTTGAGAGGATTTTGCAATCATTGCTCAAAGTCAGTGTTTGTATTGGTGAATTGGGTTTTTTTTGTAATAAAGTTAAGGCTAGTACTCTTGACTGTTTTGTGCAATTGAAAAAATATCTATAGTTGAAATTCTTGAAGAGTCTAGATGGTTGAGTATGCCAAGTACTTGCAAAAATTTGTGTTAATGTAATAGTACAAATAGAGGATATTTGATCATTAGTGTAAAGAGACATCAGAAGTCGGCATATTGGGGTCGTTTAGGGTTGCTGTAATATCTGGAGATCTATCAGCTAGAATAAGGTAAATTTTGACGTGGTAAGTCAAGGACTTAAAGGCAGAGCTGCACACAAGGTTTGAATGAGAGTTAACAGTTGGAGAAGGAGTAATTATAAGTAAAGATTCGTCATCAACTTTCTAGGTGGCAGTCAAGAGACATCAGTGTGGATTTACGATGTTTTCTTACAATCTGTAAGTTAGATTGGATTGAAATTTCTTGAATATTTAGAAGACTTGCAAAGACACTAGTGGTAGAAGTTTTACAACAGTTGAACGAACAGATTGAGAATTACAGCTTACCGAAGCTCATTATTTAGAGTTAGGGTTTAAAAATTAAAAATTTTAAAAAATAAAATAAAATAAATTAATAAAATAAACAAATAATATATATATATATATATATATAAATAATAATAATAATAATAAATAAAATAAAATAAAATAAAACCAACAAATAACTAAAGAATTTATACTTATAATATCTCGAAGTTATTAAAAATAGTATTTCTAAGTACTTTATATTGGAAGTAAGCTTTTATATTAAAATCCGAAATAGTTTGAATTTAGATAGTTGAAATCCACAAGTCTACTTGGATACTTGTAAAAAATCATTTTTATCTTCCACAGCCAAACGTCTGGTGCATTTTCAAGCAAGATAGCATGTAATACAACATAAGTGGTGAATGCGACGTGAAACGCTTGAGGTGGGAGGTATTGGAATTCGTTTATTTTTATTTTTATTTTATGAAGTTCAAGAATAAAAATTTTGAAGGAGCCTTGGCAAAAGCTTCAACTAGAGCTTCTGGTGGAGTTTCTTCTAAAGAACAAGGTATGTACATGGATCCATCCATTGCTAGTATGTTTCAAGCCTTGTCATTATCTATGCAGCAACAACAAAGTAATGATCGCAAAGAAGCTTTAGCAACCAAAGCTTTGCAAGCAGTGGTCAATAAAATTGATCAATTTGATCGAAGGAATATTTCAAAGTATTTAAGATGTTATGTTTGAAAAATGGAATTAAATCGGATTTCTAAGAAGAAGATGGTTGAATTATTTGGACTTGAAGGATACCGGAAATAAGAGAGCATATTACATCAATTATGGAGTATTATGGAAATTCATGGGAGATTTTTTCACATACATTAAAAGATGAATATTTCTTGGAGGACACTGATCGTGTTACTAAGAAACTATTTCTAGAATGGATTGAGCGGCCTAATAAGAATATGCAAGCAACAGAGCCACTAAGGGAATTTGAGATCAGTATTCTCAATTATCGAAGGTAAAAAAATTGACATTAGAGCCGAACAAGGTTGAATTATTTCTTCAAGCTACTGATAGAGAATTACAAGGGAAATTGGAGTTGCTTCTTGAAGACAAAGAAAAAGAAGAAGGATTGATAACAAAGTAGAAAAAATGTTGAAAATGTAGTGGGTTTGTTTGCAAAAAGAGAAAAGAGGAAGGATAGGAGTAATATTCTAAAAGCAGTACAAGCACCTAAAATTTCAATACATACAACACGACCGACAATGCCTACTGTTCAACCTTCAACATCTTTATCGAAGAAAGGAGATATAGGGATTGAAGAAATAATACGTGGAATGCAAGATCTTCAAATCAAATTGGCAAGACTTCATGAAAATACTTCTACAAACAATTTGAAGAATGTTTCAAAACAAGAGTATGTACAAAGATGTATCTGGTGTGATGACGCTTCACATATTAGGAAGGATTGTAATGAATTTAATAATATGGTATAGAAGGAGTTATTTACTAAAAATATGGAAATATTGTATTAAAGAATAGAGAAGATGTCCTTCAAACCAATTTTGGCAAAGGAGATATGAAAGCATTGATTCAAGATTATTTAATAGAACATGGAATAGCAACACGAGAGAGTGCAAGTTATGGTGCTAGAATAGATGATGACTTTGGTGGAAGTATAGAAACTAGTAAATTTTGAGCTTCTGCCATTTCTACAATGTAAAAAGAAAAAATGCCTAGGTAAGCGTTATTGAGGACTGCAGCTACAATACGAAGTACAACAGGTTGGAAAGATCCTGTTGAGTCTCTTTCAGTTCATACATATATTACTCAGAGCCAATATGAAGCCTTGATGGAAGAAAAGAGACGAGAAAATTTTGATGATACAAGAAAAGGAAATTCTTCTAAGAGGCAAATTCGAAGAGACGAGGCTCATGAGGTAATTTTACAAGAATTGCTTATAAAAGATATTTCAACATCATTGGAAGAAAAAACAAAGGAGACAAAAAATAAGAGTAAATCAATTGCTTATAAGCTCCTATTTAATATTGAAGCGGCAACAAATTTAAAAGAGGTGCTAGAAGAACGTATATTAAATGCTAAAGTAGAATTCACATTGAAAGAGATTATGAGAATTGCAAAGTAGGAATTTCATGATGTTATCATTGAAAGCATTAAGCAAAAGAGGCAATTAATGGACGAAGCTGTAATGAGTCATGCTATTGATGTAGGATAATAGAAAGATGAAGAAGAGGTTGATAATGGTTACAAGTAATCAACAAATAAAAAAAATGGATATAATCAATGAGTATGTTTTAAAGATTATAGTGATAAGGAAATGGAAGCTTCAAGCCATTATACTCGGAAACATTGGGCAAAGACAACTACTGAAGTATTAATGAAAGTAAGAAATATAGAAGAACCAATTGTTGCTTTAGTTGACAATGGTTATGAAATAAATCTTATGTCTAAGGATCTTTATAAGAAGCAAAAATGGCCAATTGATATGGAACATGGGTGGGCAATACGAGCAGCTAATAATATGCAAGGCGAATAATATGGAGCTTGTCCACATGTCAAAATTTAGATTGGAGATGTTGTGATAGAACAATATTTCTTTGTTCAAGATACGTCTTATCCATTGATTTTAGGACAAGCCTACATTATGGTGTCATACTATAAATACTTATAATATATAAAAATTTGTAAAAACATATTATATGTTGTTAAATCTAGATGTGTATTAGAGAAGCTAGTAGATTAAATTAAAAGGAGTTGGTATAAAAAAATTTACTTTGTTTCATTACTTGTTTTGATTTTAACATTAAAAATAAATATATATATAGGACCTAAATAATTAGTATGAAGCCTTTTGAGAAGGTGGAAGCCTAAGGATGAAAATCTAAACTAGTAGGAGGCTAATTGGAAGGGATGAAAGTAAGGTATGGTCGGATGAAGGCAAGGAATGGAAAACTTCATACTTGGTAGAGAAAAAAAACCATTATCACGGATTGCTGAAGGATTTAAGGATTTTGGATAAGTACCACTATAAAGCAGGATTATGGAGGTACAAAAGAAGAGGTACTTTCGCGAGATGAAGGTGCCTTTGATGTGAGTTTTATTGATATTTTTGAGAATGAAAATATTATGTATAAGAAATTTTATGATTTTAAAAGAAAATAAAGAAAAAGATTATATAGTATTGAAAAGAAATTACGTACGTTAGGGACATTAGAAGATGATGAGAAGATTTTAGGTGTTTATGAAGAAAATGGATTAGAGGATTCTATAGAATTAATTATATCCATTGGATTAAAGGATAATAATAAGATTGTAGAAATTCATTCGAGGGAAGTTTATTCTATACTTGAATCTTTTCAAGCACCAAAAGTTATTCTAGAAATAAAATATAAAACAGTAGATAAAAAGGTAAAACCTATTGCCGGACCTTTATCAAAAGATTTTAAGGAACAAATAAAAGAAGCATCAAAAGAAGAGAATTTAAGAGATCCAAAGAAGATTGGACATCAATTTATAAAGAAGACTTTTAAAGAATTGAAGATAAGATGTGATGGTTCTTTATTTCCAACAAAAATTGAATATTTTAAAAAAATGCTTATAAAATGAGGTAAATCATTTACCTTTGGGTCTCGTGAAATAAGATGTGTAGATCCTAATATTGTTGCTCCTATGGTTATCTTTACAGTACCTCATGTGCCTTAGAACTTAAGGCCAATTCTCATGCCGAGGGCACATTTATCTAAATTTGTGGAATTATTGAAAGAAAAGATGCAAACAAAAATTTTGGAGCCTTCTTTTGCTCCATATTCTAGTCATTGGTTTACGGTGTCGTATTACGTGCTTTTCTGCTCGAGAACGTGCCGGGTGTCTGTCTGTAGAAGGTAGTATGGAGATTCGCCAATAGTCAAGCAGTCTATCAGTTTTTGACTGTTAGAATATAAACGACTGCAAGAATACACTCTAAATCTATACGGATGCCCTTCGACTGCTCGCCGAAGTCCTTTTTGTCCTGGGCGGTAGGTCTCTAAACGTTACAGAGAACCCTGAACAACCCAAACTGTTAATCTTCGATACCGCTTTATACTTACAATCTTGTATCCACTGACTGTCTTGTTAGATTAACCCAATAAATTTCATTCACTTCGCATACTCAATCCTATAGACACCCTTTTAATTCTTCAATCACAGACGTAACTCAATTTTACAAAATAGTCAAGAGTAATCAAACCCACTTCATTAAAAATCCCGATTCACCATTACAACACTGACTTCAGCAATGATTGCCTCAGTCTTTCCAAAACCCTATGAAGAAAAAAAAAAAAAAAAAAAAAAATCCCAATTCTCTATCTTCTTTCCCCGCCCCGAATCATGAAGCTAACTCTCTCCCCAATCTTCAAAAACCTCCCAAAAACTTATTCTCCCCCTAACCTTATCCTCTGAATTTCTTCAATCTTCCATCTTGGTTCTGGAATTGGCTCCCACCGTCAGAGCTTAGATCCAAAATTGGCTACCGCCGTCAGAGCTTTATCCTCCGTTTTTATCTTTAAGAGATCTATATACCGAAAACAACGTTCCCTGAAACGGCAAAGAGAATAGGACAACCTGAAACAGAATCAAAACCCCGTACTCGGGTCCACATTGAGTCACCCGACCAATTCAGGTCTCATATTGGACAAGATGCCCGTAGTAACCTGGATGTTCACGTAATTGGATCAAATTGGTCCTCGTTTCAGATTGACTAAGAGGCTCGTAGTAAGACCTAGATGTTCTTGTAATTGGATCAAATTGGTCCTTCGCATCAGACTGGCTAAGGCCCATAGTAAGACCTGAATTTTCCCGTAATTAGACTGCATTGGGTTGCCCGACCAATGCAGGTCTCATATTGAGTAAGAGGACTCGGATTAGATTCTTGAAATTGGATCCAATTGGCTCTTCGAACCAGGCTCACCCGTCGTGTGAATTGGTCCTTTCTCTTCCTACTGACTCCCGTTATTGGAATCGAATGGAACATTTCAGTATGCCCCAGCTAACTGTAACGGGGTGACTGAACCTGGCCACTCAGTATTTGCACTAGAGTTGGTCGTTGCTCCCAATATTCGAGGTAACTGAACATTAATAAAAATCCCCTTTCTTTATATTTTCACGGTATACTCGTGTTATAACACGACACCTACCCCCTCTAAACCTGTGCATCCTCCGATATGCACCAATTTACCTAATTGCTGTTTGAATCAGAATATATCCTCTACGTCTTTGTCTTGTTCGTCTTTGTCACCTTCATTATCCAAATCACTTTCATCTTCTTGCTGCTGAATCTCTATACCTTCATTAAGGTCTTCCATATTCATCTCCGCGTGTCTTCGTTTAAATATATTTATTCGCTTCCCTACAATTGGTATTTTCAATTTTGTACCATCTAACTCCCGTAACGAGTAAGTCGCATTATCATGAACAGTTGTTACCACATATGGTCCAAACCAACGTTTTGAAAATTTTCGCAAAGTACTATGTTGATTATCCAGACTATTGTCATAAACAAGTACCCAGTCACCTTCCTCGATTGCTTTTGGTCTCAATCGATGTTGCTTATCAAATCGCGCCTTATTTTGTAACCTTGCTCTTTTTAACCTTTCCAATACTATCTGCACATCTTCTGTTCTTTACTCTAATTGTCAAATCCTAATAGCCAGAAGTTCTTCTCTTGTCAATCCATCTTCCCATGATAGCATACTCCAAGTAAGTACCTTTTCTTCAATCGGCATAATTGGTTTTCGACCTGTCATAAGTTCTATTGGCATATATCCTGTCACCGAACTATGTGTTGTTCGATCAGCCCATAATGCAAATGACAAAAGTCGTGGCCACTCTTTAACTTTCCCATTACAAGCTTTAACTAATGCTTTCACAATCGGTGGGTGATCACATTCGCTATTTGCATTCCCTTCTGGATTATAAGCAGTAGTTAGTGATAGTTTAACTCCACATCTTTCAAAGAACTTACGAGCTTCTTATACATTTAATTCTCCACGATCTGCAGTGATTTTTCCTACGCATCCGTAGCGGCAAATAACATCTTCAAGCAAAAACCTACAAATCCTCTCTGTAGATTTTGTCCTCAATGCTCTTCCTTCTACTTGATTTGATAAATTTTCACAAGCTAAAACCAAATATCTCATCTGCCATAACCCAACTGGCATAATAACCAAATCAACAACCCATTTAAAATGAATAGCCAGAGGATACGTAGGATGAAGACCATCTCGATGTCGGACATTAGAATACGATTGACAGATTTCACATGACTCTACAAATGAGAGCACATCTCGATACATATTTTTCCACCAATATCGTTCCTTGAGTTTAGCAAAAGTAGCCCAGATTCCTCTATGCCCTGCACATAAACTATCATGAAACTCCTTTAATAATTTTAGTCTTTCTTCCTGTTACCTATCACTCGTTGTGGCATCCCAATTCCTTTCTTCGGTCTCTTTCATAAGAATCCATCTCGAAGTAAAAATCCATATGTTTTTTTTCTTATTTGTTTGAATTTTTTTGTAGACCAATTCCCCTGCTTAGTCAAGGTATTCAAGTAATGACCAATATCCAATAATTCTCCTTCATAAGTTTCTTCAAGAAATAGCTTGTCTTCCCTGTTGAGATTTGATATTGAATAGAATTTCAATCCAACGTCATCAATGTCTTCAACCATTTCGTCCTCCCTCTCGTATCTTGCTCGAGATAGCATGTCTGCTACTAAATTGTCCTTCCCATTAACATGCTTAAATTCCGAATTTAGTGACTTAATATAAGCAATCCATCTTAACATTGCAATATCTGGCATTGAACAGTTAATAATCATTCCAAGCAATGTCAAGCAATCTGTTTCAATTACTACTACTGCCCCAATCAAATAGTCCTTTTCAGCTTTCATAGCCGAAACAACTCCCCAAAGTTCTCTTTTGACTTGCGAATATGCACGCTGATGAATACTTAAAACTTTAGCCCCAAATCGAACTGCAAATCTATTCCCATTTGAATCATCTTGATCCACAGTCCATCCAATGGCAATTGGACTAGCGTCCACAGTAAGAATCACTGGTCTATTGCACTTATAATCAACCTTCCTCAATATTGGAGGTGACATCAATAATTTCTTCAATCTTTGCATTACCTGAATATGCCTTTCTTTCCATTTAAATCGGTAACCCTTGCGTAACAGTTCATATAATGGATCCGCTATGTGAGCAAAATGAGGGACCCTGATTCGATAAAATATACATGCATCCAAAAACCTGCGAACCTCTGTTAAAGAATCACAATCCTCTTTCATCCTTCCAATTGCATCAACTTTAGTTGGATCTGGTTTTCTTCTATAAGATCCACATAAATGTCCAACAATTACAACCTCTCGCATTCCAAATACGGACTTCATACCCGATAATGTAAGATGAACTTCTCCAAGCCGAGTTAAAATCTTTTCATAATCTTGTACATGATCAACAACATATTTGCGACACCCCCTTGTATCTAAAGTTTTATCCTTGTCTCCTTCTCTGTACCCTTTTATAGGAACATCATCCAGAAAAGGCATAGTCTTTTCTGGAATAAAATCTCTCAATACCTTATTCATCCCATTCATCATATGTGCAACTGAGTTGGTCACGCCTTGAGGAAGAGTGAACATTCTAACCAATCCAAGTGGTGTCCTCATTGTTGTCATATCTCTACTTCCTTCGGCAAGTTGAAATTGATCATAACCTGAATACAAGTCACCCATTGAATAGATCGCCCTTCCAGCAAACGCCTCAGCAAATTCATCCACAATAGGTCCAATTCTTGCATTCTTGACAGTTACTGCATTCACCGGTTGCATATCTTGAATAAACCAAAGTGACCCATTCTTCTTAGGTACTGTAAACCATCGACTAGAATACGGCACAAACGAGGGTTCCAATATTTTCATCTTTATTTTTTCTTTTAATAGCTCAACCAATTTAGGTAAATGTGCCCTCGGTACTGAAATCGGTCTTAGATTCCAAGGTACATGTGGTACAGTGAAGATAACCATAGGTGTTACAATATTTGGATCCATACACCCAATTTCATGAGATTTGAAGGCAAACGATCTATCTTGTTTAGCCAACATCTTTTTGAAGCAAGTAATTTCCTCTGGTAATAAAGAACCATCAGAATCAATCTTCAATTCTTCAAAAGTCTCTTTAGTAAATTGATGTCCAATACTCATTGGATCTCTTAAACTTGCTTCTTTTGATGCTTCTCCCATTTGTTCTTTAGAATCTTTTGGTAATGGTCCGACAACAGGCTTTACATTCTTATCTGCCGTTTTATATCTCGTCTCTAAAGTGACTTCTGGTGCTTGAAAAGATTCAAGTATGGTATAAACCTCTCTTAAATGAATCTCAACAATCTTATCATTATCCCCTAACCCAATAGATGTAATCAATTCCAATGAATCTTCTAGTCCATTTTCTTCATAAACACCTAAAATCCTCTCATCATCTTGCAATGTACCTAACTTGCATAATTATCCTTCAATATCATATAATCTTTTTTTTTTTTTTTTTTAAAATCATCAACTTTCTTATACATAATATTTCCATTCTCCAATATACCAATATAACTCGCATCAAAGGCACCTTCATCTCGCGAGAGTACCTCCTCTTTTGTACCTCCATAATCTCGCTTTACAGTGGTACCTCTTCAAAATCCTTAAATCCTTCAACAATCTTTGGCAATGGTTTCTCCCTCAACCTATCTCGATTCCGTTCATGGTTAGGAGGTACTGTTAGAAATTGTACAGCTTTCCTCCCATCCTCGCTACGTACCCTCGCACAAGTAGAACCATCGTCAAGTACTTTTGTTTCTATCCATGTTGCCGTAATATAAGGTTGTCCTAAAATCAACAGATAAGACGTTGTATTTTGAATAAAGAAATGTTGCTCCGTCGCAACATCCCAATCTGAATTCTGACATCTGAACAAGCTCCATATAATTCGCCTCGTGTGTTATTAGCTGCTCGAATTGTCCATCCATGTTCCATATCAATTGGCCATTTTTGCTTCTTATAAAGATCTTTAGACATGAGATTTATTTCAGAACCATGGTCAACTAAAGCAACTATTGGTTCTTCTATATCTCCTACTTTCACCAATACCTTAGTAGTTGCCCTTGCCTAATGCTTTCGAGTATAATGGCTCAAAGTTTTCATTTCCTTGTCACAAGAATCTTCGAAATGTACTCATTGATTATACCTTTTCTTTTTATTTGTTGGTTGCTTGTAACCAATATCAACCTCTTCTTCATCTCTATATATTCTTGCATCAATAGCATGACTCATTCTAGTTTTGTCCATTAATTACCTCTTTCGCTTAATGCTGTCAATGATGACATCATGAAACTCCTTCTTTGCAATTCCTAAGACTTCTTTCAATGTGAATTCCACCTTAGCATTTAATATACGTTCTTCCAACACCCCCTTCAAATTTGTTGCCGCTTCAATGTGAGAAAGTAGCTTATAAGCAATTGATTTGCCTTTATCTTTTATCTCCTTTGTTTTTTCTCCCAATGATGCTGAGGTATCCTTTACAGGCAATTCTTGTGAAGTTGCCTCCCGAGCCTTGTCTCTTCGAGTTTGCCTCTTAGAAGAATTTCCTTCTCTAGTATCATCAAAATTTCCTCGTCTCTTTTCTTCCATCAAAGCTTCATGTTGGCTCTTAGCAATATATGCATGAATTGAAAGAGACTCAACAGGATCCTCCCAACCTGTTCTACCTCATATTGTAGCTGCAGTCCTCAATAACGCTTCTCGAGGTAATTTCCCTTCTTGCATTGTAGAAATGGCAGAAGCCCAAAACTCACTAGTTTCCGTACTTCTACCAATTTCATCATCTATTGTAGCACCATAACTTGCACTTCTTCGTGCTGTTGTTTCATACTCTTTTAGGTAATCTTGAACCAATGCTCTCATTCCTCCCTTGCCAAAATTGGTTTGAAGAAGATCCTCTCTATTTTTCAATGCTATCTTCCCATCTTTCCAGCAAATAATTCCTTGTCGTATCATATTATTAAATTCATTGCAATCTTTTCTAGTGTGTGAAGCATCATCACACCAAATGCATCTTTGTACATATCCTTGTTTTGAAACATTCTTCGAATTGTTTGTAGAAGTATTCTCTTCAAGTCTTGTCAATTTGATTTGAAGATCTCGCATTTCTCGTATAATTTCTTCCATTCCCATATCTGCTTTCTTTTATAAGGATGTCGAAGGTTGAACTGTAGGCATTGTTGGTGGTATTGTACGTATTGGAGCTTTGGGTGCTTGTACTGTTTTCAGAATATTGCTCCTATCCTTCCTCCTTTCTCTTTTTGTGAGCAACCCCACCGCATCTTCAACGTTCTTCTACTTCTTTGTCAATCCTTCATCTTCTTCTTTGTCTTCAAGAAGGAGTTCTAATTTCCCTTGCAATTCTCCATCAGCAGCATGAAGAAATAGATCAACTTTGTTCGGCTCCAATGTCAATTTTTCTACCTTCGACAATTGAGAGTACTGCCTCTCAAATTTCCTTAGTAGCTCTGTTGCTTGCAAATTCTTATTGGGCCGTTCAATCCATTCCAGAAACAGCTTCTTAGTAACGCGATCAGCATCTTCTAAGAAATATTCGTCTTTTAATGCATGTGAAAAAACCTCCCATGAATTCCTTTAACGATCCATATCGATGTAATATGGTCTCTTATCTCCGGTATCGTGGCCAGTCCAAATTATTCAACCATTTTCTTCTCAGAAACCCGATTTAATTCCATTTCACGAACATAATATCTTAAATATCTTGAAATATTCCTCCCATCACATTGATCAATTTTATTGACCACTGCTTGCAATGCTTTGGTTGCCAAAGCTTCCTTTCGATCATTGCTTTGTTGTTGCTGCATTGATAATGAGAAGACTTGAAACATACTAGCAATAGACGGATCCATGTGCATACCTTGTCCTTTAGAAGAATCCCTACCAGAAACTCCTCCCAAAAATCCTTCAAAATTTTTATTTTTGTTTTCCATAAACTAAAATAAAATCAACCGAATTCTAATATCTTCCACCTCAAGCTTTGACGTTGGGTTCACCACTTTTGTCGTATTATGTGCTTTCCTGCTCGAGAATGCGCTGGGCGTCTGGCTGTAGAAGGTAGTATAGAGATTCGCCAATAGTCAAGCACTCTATCAGTTTTTGACTGCTAGAATATAAACGACTGCAAGATTACATCGTAAATCTATACGGATGCCCTTTGACTGCTTGTCGAAGTCCTTTTTGCCCCAGTCGATAGGTCTCTAGACGTTACAGAGAACCCCGAACAACTCAAACTGTTAATCTTCGATACCGCTTTGTACTTACAATCTTGTATCCATTGATTATCTTGTTAGATTAATCCAATAAATTTTATTCACTTCGCATACTCAATCCTATAGACATCCTTTTAATTCTTCAATCTCAAACGTAACTCGATTTCACAAAATAGTCAAGAATAATCAAACCCACTTGATTAAAAATCTCGATTCACCATTACAACACTGACTTCAGCAACGATTGCCTCAGTCTTCTCAAAATCCTTTGAAGAAAAAAAAAAAAAAAACCCAATTCTCTGTCTTCTTTTTCCGCCCCAAAGCATGAAGCTAGCTCTCTCTCCAATCTTCAAAAACCTCCCAAAAACTTATTCTCCCCCTAACCTTATCCTTTGAATTTCTTCAATCTTCTGTCTTGGTTCCGGAATTGGATCAAATTGGTCCTTCACGTCATACTGGCTGAGGCCCGTAGTAAGACCTAGATTTTCCCGTAATTAGACTACATTGGGTTGCTCAACCAATGCAGGTCTCATATTGAGTAAGAAGACCCGGATTGGATTCTTGAAATTAGGTCCAATTGGCTCTTCGAACCAGGCTCACCTGTCGTGTGAATTGGTCCTTTCTCTTCCTATTGACTCCCGTTATTGGAATTGAACGGAGCATTTCAGTATGCCCCCGCTGACTGTAACGGGGTGACTGAACCTGGCTACTCTGTATTTGTACTGGAGTTGGTCATTGCTCCCAATATTCGAGGTAACTGAACATTAATAAAAGTCCCCTTTCTTTATATTTTCACGGTATACTCGTGTTACAACATGACAACGGTGCCTAAGAAAAATGGATTGTTATGTTTTATTCAAGATATGTAGCCAATGAATGCAGTAACTATAAGAAATGCAAGTATAGGACCTTTAGTAGATGAGTTTACAGAAGCGTTTGCAGGAAGGGAAATTTATTCAATAGATGATTTATATTCGGGTTATGATCAATTTTAACTTACCCATGGGAATAGAGATCTAACAACAATGAGAACGCCACTTAGATTACTTAAAATGTGTACTCTCTCCCAAGGTGCTACTAACTTAGTTGTACATATGATGAATGGGATGAACAAGGTATTAAGAGACTTCATTCCTGAAAAAACTATGCCCTTTTTAGATGATGCTCCTATCAAAGGATGTAAAGAAGGAGAAAAAGATGAAACTTTAGATGAGAGGGGGTGTCGCAAATATGTTTTTGATCATATAGAAGATTGTGAAAAGATTTTAACTCAACTTGAAGAAGTTCATCTTACACTTTCAGGAGCAAAATCTATATTTGGAGTACAAGAAGTTCTTATTATTGGGCATTTGTGTAGGTTTTATGGGAGAAAGCCAGACCTAAGCAAAGTTGATGCAATTAGAAGAATGAAAGATTAATGTGACTCTTTAATAGAAGTATATAAGTTTTTAGGGGCTTGTATATTTTATCATATATGGATTCCTCATTATGCTCATGTTGCAGATCCATTGTATGAATTATTATATAAGGATTATCGATTTAAATGAAAAAAAAAGCATATTGAAGCAATGCAGAAGCTAAAGGTGTTATTGGTGACACCTCCAATTTTAAGAAAAATTGATTATAACTGTAATAGACAAGTAATTAAGTAATTTTTAATGTGGATACCAGTCTTATTGCTATTAGATGGGTTGTGGGTCAAGATGATTCAAGTGGTAATAGATTTGTAGTTTGATTTGGAATTAAATTTTTAAGTACTCATCAACATGCATATTTGCAAATCAAAAGAGAACTTTGGAGAGTTGTTTCGGCTATGAAAGCTAAAAGGGATTATTTGATTGGTGTAGCAATAGTAATTGAAATGGATTACTTGCCATTACTTGGAATGATTACTAATTTTTCAATGCTGGACATTGCAATGTTAAGATGGATTGCTTATATTAAGTCATTAAATTCAGAATTTAAGCATGTTGCTAGAAAGGACAATTTAGTAGCAGACATGCTATCTCGAGCAAGATATGAAAGAGAAGACGAAATGGTTGAAGACATTAATGATGTTGGATCAAAATTCTATTCAGTATCAAATCTTAACAAAGAAGACAAGCTATTTCTTGAAGAAAATTATGAAGGAGAATTATTGGATATTGATTATTACTTGAATACCTTAACTAAGCAAGAAAATTGGTCTACAAAAAAATTTAAATAAATAAGAAAAAAAAAATATGGATTTTTGTTTTAAGAAGGATTCTTATAGAAGAGACCAAAAAAAAGAATTGGAATGCCACAAAGAGTGATAGGCAATAAGGAAGAGAAACAAAAATTATTAAAGGGATTTCATGATAGTTTATGGGTAGGACATAGAGGAATTTGGACTACTTTTGTTAAACTTAAGGAACGATATTGGTGGAAAAATATGTACTGAGATGTGCTCTTATTTGTAGAGTTATGTGAAATTTGTCAAGCATATTCTAATATACGACATCGAGATGGTCTTCATTCTACATATCCTCTAGCTATTCATTTTAAATAGATTGTTGATTTGATTATTATGCCAATCGGATTATGACAAATGAGATATTTGGTCTTAGCTCGTGAAGATTTATCAAATCAAGTAGAAGGAAGAGCATTGAGAACAAAAACTAGGGAAGGAATTTGTAGATTTTTGCTTGAAGATATTATTTGCCACTACGGATGTGTAAGAAAAGTCACTGTAGATAGTGGAGAATTAAATGCACAAGAAGCTTATGAATTCTTTGAAAGATGTGGAATTAAACTATTACTGACTACTGCTTATAATCTTGAAGAAAATATAAAAAGTGAACGTGGTCACCTACCGATTGTCAAAGCATTAGTTAAAGCTTGTAAGGAGAAGATTAGAGAATGGCCATGACTTTTGTCATTTGCATTATGGGCTGATCGAACAACTCATAGCTCAGTAATGTGATATATGCCTATTGAGCTTATGGTAGGTCAAAAACCAATTATGCCAATTGAAGAAAAAGTACCTACTTGGAGTGTGCTACCATAGAAAGATGGATTGACAAGAGAAGAACTTTTAGCTATTAGAATTCAATAATTAGAGCAAAGATCAGAAGATGTGTAAATAGCATTAGAATGGTTCAAAATAGTGAGGTTATAAAATAAGATATGATTTGATAAGTAGCATTTATTGAAGCCTAAAGCAATTGAAAAATTTGATTGGATTTTGGTCTATGATAGTAGCTTGGATAATCAACATAGTACTTTAAGGAAGTTTTTTAAGCATCAGTTTGGATCGTTGTTGTGTTGGGGTTCCGCTACTATATAAAAATAATGTTATCATATACTTAATATATAATTTATTAAGTAACATGGTGAGAGCCATATTAATAGATTTTAGTTGGTTGTAGAATATAATTTGATTATTACATTGAAAAGAGGTTGTTTAAAAAGATTACTATAGAATTTGTATAATTTTAATTTTCTTTTGATACTGGCTTTTAAGATTGGTTTTGGTTGATAGTAACTTTTAAATATTTAGAATCACCTTTATTACAAATTAGTGACCTTTAAAATCTTCTTTTAATTCTTTTATTGGTGTTTAGAGCATAAATTATATAAATCTTATAAGAAAAAAGATTGAAGAAGGATTTTGGTAGCAAAGGGAGTAATTAGGGCACCAATATAGATGAATGGAAATGAATAATAAAAATCTCCATTCCTATTGGTCAAAAATCATGACCAATTGGCTTTGAAGAGGCTGCCTGAGGCCATATTAAGGATTAGGGTTAGTTTCTCGACGCCATTCGAATTTTGAAGGCTAGGATTAGAAAATTTAGATTTTTGGCTATAATTTTGACATAAGTTTTGTATGGTTTGGAGTTTATATGAAGGAGATATAAGCACTCAAAGTTAAGGTATTGATTTGAGAGCTACTGTCACTCTTTTTGACATATCACATGCGTATAAACAGCAATTGAGGATCGGCAACTGCAACTGGAGAAAGTACTTTTGCGGCTATACTTTTTATATACTGCTTACTAGTGTCACGGACCAAAAATACAAACAAAAAATCTAAACAAGAAGTTCAAGAAGAAATGACAAGAACTAGATTATCAGATGAGTACAAGAGCAACGCCAAGAGAATTGAGCTAGAGCTTCAAGAGATGCGTTGTCGAGATTGAAGAACTCTTCAGCCTTGACTCCTATATATACTACTGGCCTATGGTTCTAAAGAAGCGCATCAAGAAGCTTCCCAAGAACTATGAAGCTTCTCGAGCAACTACCCAAGAGCTAGGAAGCTTCTCAAGTAACTTCCTAGAATCTACTAGAATATTCTAAAAATCTTCTAGAGCCTTCTAAGAGAATCTTTAGGGAATCTTCAAAGAATCTTTAGAGAATCTTTGAAGAATATTCCAAGAGAATATTCAAGGAATCTTTTGGAAGTTTCTAGAGACTTCTTTCTAGAAGGTTCTAGAAACTTGTCTCTAGAAAGGTCTAAGGACTATATCCCTAACATCACCTCCTCCTTTAGCCTCGAGGTCTCCGAGAAGCAATGTTATCGTCAGTCAATACCAACGCAAGAAAATGAAGATCTGTCGCATAACCTCTGCTATGAACTCCAATTGTTGTTCACGAGGCAAGTGATTCAATGGTCCTTGAAGCCAACGGTAGTGGCCCACGCATTCAACTTCTGACCAAGCATGAACCTCTGTGTCTTCATTGTGAAATTGTCCTGCAAACACTCCTTTTGGCTGACCATTGTAGGCAGGCTCGACCTCAAATACAATCACCAGCGATCTGTTGCTCGGAATCCTTCGACGTCGTCGTGGTGCAGGCGGTTCTTCATCTCGCGGTCGTCTTCGTGAGCTAGTTTCTTGAGATGACATAACAAGTGTAGTATCTTGGCTATCCATATTCAAAGGCTAAAACAATAAGAACAAACTTGGGCTACTAACAAAGTTCTACGCTATCTTGGAGAGAATGACTACATCAACTATGGATTTTGGTGGTGCTCTCTCCTCTTTTCTGTTTTCTGGATGAGCAAGCTTTAGTAAGAAGCTATCATCGAACCGGCTTGGGTTTCTCAGGATATCGTCGATGAAACTCCTGTACCTTTTGCGACGCATTCGCGAGATTTTTGGCCGGCTCCCATGTTCGTTCATTAATATCGTAACCGCTCCAATGCACAAAGTATTCTAATTTACCCCATCTTTGCCGTGAATCCAGGACCTTTTCCACCTCGTATTCTTCGTGGTTCTCTATTTCTATGCTAGGTGGTGGACATTGTACTCTTCCAAGGAAAGACGATTCTCGATAAGGCTCCAACAAAGAAACATGAAAGACAGGATGTACCTTCATAGTAGCTCGTAACTCCAGACGATACGCTACAGGATTGATCTGCTTCTGGATAACAAATGGTCTCAATCTCCGATAGTTCAATTTGTCACATGGCCGCTTGGTTTTAATATTTCGTCGAAGCAGCCAAACTTTATCTCCAATCGTGAATTTAGGTGCCTGATTCTGAAATTTGTCCGCGGATGCCTTATAAGATTTTTGGGCAGTTTGCAATTGAAGCTTCAATGTAGTTTGAAGCTGCGAAAGCTCCTTCACTAATCCTTCAGCTGCCGGATTATTAATCGTTGACGAATTCTATAAGTCAAGCTTCGGATGGTATCCATAATTGGAAAAGAATGGCGTTTGTTGAGTTGACGCATGAAGGGTGTTGTTATATGCAAACTCGGCTAGCGGTAGATATGCGGCCCAATCATCTTGTTGATAGTTGATGGTGCAACGTAAATATTGCTCTAAAACTTGATTCACCCGTTCTGTTTGGCCGTCCGTTTGAGGATGAAATGCCGAAGAAAGCTTGATATCCACCTTCAATATTTCAAAAAGAGATTTCCAAAACTTTGACACAAACTGGGTTCCTCGATCCGATACGATATCATCTGGTAGACCATGATATCGATACACATTATTAAGAAAGAGTCTTGCTGTGTCTTCGCTTGACGATGTCTTCTTGCAAGGGACAAAATGCGCCATCTTTGTAAGCCGGTCTACGACAACAAAAATACTGTCAAATGAATTCGATGGTGGTAGATCCGTAATAAAGTCCATGGAAACCGAAGACCATGGTCGGCGCGGAATAGGCAATGGCTGTAGAAGTCCATAAGGCCGATGTCGAGGGTTTTTCGATCTTGAACAAATGTCACAAGATACAACAAAATCTTTCACATCCTTCCACATTTGAGGCGACCAGAAATCGTGGGAAATAAGTTCCAAGGTCTTATTGAATCCAAAATATCCCGCAGTTGGAAAGTCATGACAAGATTGAAGAACTCGGAGTCGTGCTGGCCCTTTTGGGATATACAACCGCTCTTCGAAATATACTAGATCTCCTTCCATCTTGAATTTATCATCACTAGCATGTTGCTTGATATCAAGGGCTAGAGAATCTTCAATGGTTGCGGCCCGTACCTGATCGAGGAAGTCAGCATCAATTGGTATAATAGCTGCGTTGAGCCAAAATTTCTCTGGCTTCAACAATGCCGTGTACTGTTGATCAAATACTGCATCTCCAACCTTTGGCGCGAGATATGATCTCCTTGATAATGCATCGGACAACCCTTGTTGCTTCCCAAGCCGATAAGTAATAACAAAGTCAAACTTGGATAGCGACATACTCCACCGAGCTTGACGCCGATTCAAAACCCGAGCCGACATAAAATACTCCAAATTCTTGTGATCCGTATATACGGTCACTCGATGTACAGTTCCTTCGAGAAAGTGGCGCCACTCTTGGAAAGAATCTACTATAGCAAGGAGTTCTTTATCATGGATCTCATAGTTGATCTCAGCATTAGAGAATTTTCGAGAATAGAACGCAACTGGATGGAGCTTCTCATCTACGCCCATCTGTGAAAGTACAGCTTCCAAAGCAAAATCCGAAGCATCTGTCTCCAAATAAAAGGCCTTTGTAAAGTCCGGATGTACCAAGATTGGAGCTGTAGTAAATACCATCTTCAAATCTTGAAATGCTTTTTCTGCGATAGGTCCCCATTCGAGCTTGTCCTTACACGTTAACCGAGTGAGGGGGGCAGCAACTTGAGAATAATTCTTGATGAAGATCCGATAGTAGTTAGCAAATCCAAGAAAACATTGTACGTCCCTAACCGTCTCCGGAACTTTCCAAGACATGATTGCTTCCACCTTCTTTGGATCCATCTTCAAGCCTTCCGTAGTCGCGATGAATCCCAAAAACTCCATCTCAGTTTGGTGAAATAAGCACTTCTCCAATTTGGCATAGAGTCTTCGCTCCCGTAGTTTTTTGAGTACCAGACGAACGTGCTTCTCATGTTCTTCCTCGTTCTTAGAAAATATCAAAATATCATCTAGATAGATGACAACAAAATCATCTAGATGCTCTCGAAAGATGTCATTCATCATGTGTTGAAAGACCGCTGGAGCATTAGTAAGACCAAATGGCATGACATTGTATTCAAAATGGCCATACCTTGTTCGGAAAGCTATCTTCCATTCATCTCCTTCCTTGATTCGCACAAGGTTGTAAGCTCCCCTTAGGTCAATCTTTGTAAAGATCCTTGCACGCCCAAGTTGTTCTAGAAGACCAGAGATCAAAGGCAGTGGGTAGCGATTCTTTTTTGTCACCTTGTTGAGGCCTCGATAGTCCACGCACATCCGTAGTGAGCCATCCTTCTTCTTCACAAATAAGATTGGTGCCCCAGCTGGCGACTTCGAATGACAGATGAAGTTCTTGGCTAGATTCTCGTCAATGTACTTCCGCAACTCAGTCAACTCCGTCTGCGACAAATTGTAGATTGGTCCAAAAGGTGGTTGTGCTCCTTCTTGCAATTCAATGGCACAGTCATAGGGTCGATGCTCTGGCAGCATATCAGCATTCTTCTTTTCAAAGACATCTTTGAATTCTTCATACTGCTTTGGAATAACCAAAGTCGGAGTTGCATCTTCTCGAGTCGGAGTTGCGAAGATGACAAGAGGTGTATTTTGCTTGGCTTCCTTCATGAAAGCCCTTGCACCTATAAACAAGGATTTGTTTCTAGACATTGTCTTGACAGATTCCACCTTCAAGGAGTTTGTTGGAAATGTCACTTTTTGCAACTTCCAATCTATCAATGGATTATATCTATCAAGCCAAGATAGTCCCAAAATGATAGAACATGAAGGGGACTTGATAACATTAAACACAATATTGCTCTCATGGTTTTCAAGACGTACCTTCAATGGTTTAGTTTCATGGATAACATTGCCCGAAGACAATGGTCGTCCGTCTATGACTTCTACATGGACAGGCTTAAGTTTCTTTACAAGAGAAATATTGTGAAGCTTGGCAAACTCTTCATCTATAAAGCAAGCGGATGCACCCGAGTCTAATAAAGCATCGACTTGTAGTTCTTGAATACCCAGATGTAAAGGTAGCATAAAACAATCTGAAGGTTGAGTTGAGAGAAAGGGACCTTGATTAATTTTGGATGTTGACATGTCGAGCCGCACGGTCCCTATTGTGGCTGGGCGTCCTTGTTTTCCTGCATGCTTGTACTCCTGAGTCTTGTTGTTTGAGGCTTCTGTTTCTTCCGACAATCTACAGCTTTATGGCCCGCTTCTCCGCAATATAAACACAAGTTTTGTTCAAACCGTCGCTTCCTTTTCTCAGCTGTGAGGGGTTTGAAACGTACCGCATCAATTTGCATGGGTTCAGGATCTGTGGAGTGATTCTTTGGACCTTTTGAAAATGTAGCAAATGCTCGATCATTTCTCCAGCGTGATCGTCTTTCTTGTCGTAATTCAAAGAGGCAGTTGTCACATATAATTGCCTGAGATATAAGTTCTTCTAAAGTATCCGCTTTAGGCATGGTGATCAATAAGTTCTTGACATCATCTCTCAGTCCATATCGAAATCGTGTCATGAACGCCTTATCATTCCAATCAAGATCACATGTAAGCTGTTGAAATTCTACAGCATAGATTGCAGCAGAACGTGATCCTTGTCGCAGATTTTGTATCTTTCTTTCAGCCACTCTTTCTCGATCGCTATCTCCAAACGCAGCAGTAAGTCTCTCTATGAAAGCCTCTAGGTTGTATAATATTGGAGAATCCTTCTCCAATAGTGGAGCAAACCAAGAGCGAGCATTTCCTGATAGAAGAGTACCTATGAAAGTAACCTGGGTAAATCCATTCGGATAACGAGAAGGGTATAGGCGTAGGTAAAGCCGTACTTGTTGCACAAAACCTCGGAAGTTGGCTCTTGTTCCGTCAAACTTGTTTGACATACTCACTTTTGGTTCTTTCATATTAATCCTTGAAGTATCTATAGGGGTCGTATGTGACACATGTCTTGCTTCTCTCAGTCGAATAATCTCTTGTTGTAGGCTATGAATTTCGCGTCTAGCTTCTTCGGTCACTAGATCAATTTGAGGTTCTTTACTTGGATTACGAAGAAATGTAATCACCTTTCGTACACTATTCATAAGAGCTTGAAGATCTGCAAGAGTTGCCACTCTATTGTCTACTTGTGGAGATGCACTGTCTATGACTTGGTCTACTTCCATATTTAGAGAATAGATGGATTAAAAATTTTGAGAGAAGAAGAAATTGCTAAGTCTCTTGGAGAAAATTGTAGCACTACTTGTCACTAAAACCTACTCGGAGAAAAGGAAAAAAAAACACTAAATGATTTCAGTTTAGAGGAGGGTAATCCGCAACCTCTAAAAATGCCTCAATACTTTCGAGAAGAGGGGTAATCCGCACTCTATCAAGAAGGCAAAGCTTTGAAATTGATGTTAACAGTCCTTTCTACTAGCTATGCTAAAGAAAAAGAAGGAATTAATATCAGTCTAAGAGAGGGTAATCCGCAACCCTTAGAACGCTCAAGTATCTCTAAGGAAAGGGGTAGTCCACTCTCTGCCTCAAAGAACTAAGCTCTGATATTGTGATTGAGAAAATATCAGTTTAGAGGAAGGTAATCCGCAACCCCTAAAGCGCTAGAATACCTTCAAGAAGAGGGGTAATCCGCTCTCAAACAAGAAGGATTCAGCTTTGATATTAAGATAAACGTAGTCTCGATAAACTGTCACGGACCAAAAATACAAACAAGAAATCTAAACAAGAAGTTCAAGAAGAAATGACAAGAACTAGATTATCAGATGAGTACAAGAGCAGCACCAAGAGAATTGAGCTAGAGCTTCAAGAGATGCGTTGTCGAGACTGAAGAACTCTTCAGCCTCGACTCCTATATATATTACTGGCCTATGGTTCTAAAGAAGCGCATCAAGAAGCTTCCCAAGAACTATGAAGCTTCTCGAGCAACTACCCAAGAGCTAGGAAGCTTCTCAAGTAACTTCCTAGAATCTACTAGAATATTCTAAAAATCTTCTAGAGCCTTCTAAGAGAATCTTTAGAGAATCTTCAAAGAATCTTTAGAGAATCTTTGAAGAATATTCTAAGAGAATATTCAAGGAATCTTTTGGAAGTTTCTAGAGACTTCTTTCTAGAAGGTTCTAGAAACTTGTCTCTAGAAAGGTCTAAGGACTATGTCCCTAACAACTAGATTCCAAGTAGAAATAAAGGAATTATTGGATTTTGAACTCAGCGCATGCAATCTAAAGGTTTAAGCTATACTCTCTATAGTTAGATACCCAATGTATTCCCAAATAGCAAATCACACCATACGACAAATTTGGTGAATCCGACGTGAAAAATTCTGGAGTAGAAAGTTTTGAAGAAGTATTTTGGCTCTCTATTATGAATGGGAGGCAAGGAAGTAGTTGTAGGATTTACTTTGGAGAATCTCCATTGTAACTTAATCCTGCTACAATTCAAATTTTTCAAGCATTTATTCTTTTTATGCAATAACAGCAAGTAGTGGAATGCAAAGAGGCAATGGCTACTAAAGCCTTACAATTTGTTGTTGGTTTATTAGATCAATTTGATGGAAGAAATATTTTCAAGTATCTTAAGTATTATTCTCGAGAGATGGAGCTCAATAAAGTACCGGAGAAAGATATGATCATAACATTTAAGCTTGCAATTGTACCAAAGCTTTGTGAGCATATAAAGGGAATTATTAAAACTCATGGAGAGAAATGGGAGGATTTTATCCTTCAGCTAAAAGAAGAGTATTCTTTGGAAGATGCAGAAAGGGTGACAAGAAAATTGTTTATGGAATGGGTCAATAAATCCAACAAGGGGTTGGTTGCAATAGAGTTATTTTGAGAATTTGGAAGACAGTTTCTTCAATTGTCTCAAGTAGAAAAGCTTATACTTGAAAATGATAAGGTGGAGTTATTTCTTCAATCAGCTGGCAATGATTTACAAAGAGAGTTGGAATTATTATTGGAGGATAATATAGAGGAAAATGGACTTAATACTGATTGGAAGAAAGTCTCTAAAGCTATGGACATACTTGCTAAACAAGAATACCAGAGGAGAAAAGTGGTAGTAAGGTAAGAAACGAGACCTCTACCAATTACAATATCTTGTAGGCAACTCCCAGAATCTACTATACCAATAAGTATTATTCTAATTCTTATGTCTACAGTTGCACCACAGAAAGATGAAATTGATGAGTTGGTAAAATGAATGAAAGACTTACAAATCAAATTAAAAAAGCTAGAGGAGAAAGAAAGATTACTTGAGAGTAAATCTGTATCAAAGCGAGGATATATACAACGATATATTTGGTGTGATAGTATGGAGCATCCTCGAAGGGAGTGTAGAGATTTTGTTGATATTTTGCGACATGGAGTAATTTTATGGAAGGATGGAAAAATTTCATTGCGAGATACAGGTGAGATTCTCAAAACCAATTTTGGAAAGGGAGGGATGAAAAAGATTTTGAAAGAGCATTTATCTCAACAGGCTATGGCATCAAGAGAAGCTATTACTTATGGCATTCAGGCTGTAAGGAAGAAAGAGGATATTTTTAACAAGCATGTAAACACAAGAGATCTATGGAATTATGCTATTATCAGCATGAATAAAGAAAAAATAACAAGGTAAGAATTACTTAATACAGCGACAATAATTAGAAATGCTACAGGATGGGATGACCGTATAGATACTATATCTGTACATGCTTATTTGGCAAAGTCCCAATATGAATCTTTAATGGAGGTAAAAAGGAGAAAAAATGAAATAGAAGAAAATTTTGAAGAGCCAATCAACAAGAGGAGAGCTCAAAGGCATGCAAAAACAACACAAAATAAAGAAATACCTATACCACACGTTAATAGACCATCAAAGGCTGGGCCATTGACATCACACCCAGAAAAAGTACCACTGCCAAAAGAGAAATGGGAAGAAAGAATAGAAGTTGATAAAGACAAAGGGAAGAGTAAGCATGTTACTTATAAGCTTCAATCACATATTGAGACAGCCACAGATTTGAAAGGAGTGTTGGAAGAAAGAGTATTGAATGCCAAAATTATATTTACTCTACAAGAAATTTTAGGCATTGCAAAGAGAATTTTATGAAGTCATCATAGACACTATTAAACAAAAGAGGTAGTTGACAGGAGTATCTGCTGTATCTAATGCTTTGGATACAATCTTGACTGAAGAAGAGGAACATGAATTGACTGAATATTGTATCAATAAAAATGGACAATTTGATTTGGATGAATACAAGTATGATGACAAGGGCCTTAGACACTATACCAAGGGACATTAGGCAAGAGCCACGACAGAGACTTTAGTAAAAATGGAAGACTTGGTAGAACCAATAATTGCTCTCATTGACCATGGATCTGAAATTAATATTATATCAAAAGAAATCTATAAACGTGGAAGGTGGTCCATTGATATTAACCATGGATAGATGATTCGAGCAGCAAATAATACATGAGGAGATCTTTATGGTGCTTGCTCCAATGTGAAAGTAAAAGTTGGAGATGTGACCACAGAACAATTTTTTTTTGTTCAAGACACTACTTCATACCCAGTGATTCTTGATCAACCATATATTATAGTTGTGAGGATGGAGACCAAAGTTTTGGATGATGGATCAATATATGCTCGTATTAGAAATCAAGATGGAAAAAAGGTAATACAATTTCTAACAGTACCTACAAACTATGAACACAATCGAAATTATTTACAAAGTGATTTATTATCAAGAGTTAGTAAAGAGTTTACGGATTTTTACAGGGTACCAACATAGAATGGAAATATAGTGGTACATCAAAAAAGGTACTCTCGCATAAAAATAAAAGTATCTTTTGTATAGGTGTTGTAGAATTATCTAAGAATGGATTTGTTATCTATACACAACTTAATGATTTACCAAAGTGGCAGAAAAAAGTTGTGCAAAAATTTGAAAAAGACCTAAAAATAGTGGATATGCTTAATAGAGATGATAAGATAGTAGGTTGTGAGCTAAATTCCTCCACCCTTAATTGCGTTTAGTAGTCAAGTGGATTAACTTCATTCACACGTAATTTTTATAAACCCTAAGTTCATTCATAAACCCTAAGTTCATCCATAAATCCTAAGTTCATCCATAAATCCTAAGTTCATCCAGAAACCCTAAGTTCATCCAGAAACCCTAAGTTCATCTATAAACCCTAAGTTCATCCATAAACCCTAAGTTCATTCATCCTAAATTTCCCTTCATCAATCATCCATCCCTTAAATCTCATTCATCCTATAACATTCATTCATTCAAAGTTTTTTCATCCAATTTTCATCTAAAGATTCATTCATCCAACCATAAGTCAACTTATCATCCAACTGACAATTCGTGCAATTGACCTAATTCATCCAAGATTCATCCTAAAAATTAAAGAAAATTGGAAGTTGCCACCTTCCAAGTCATGGTAGTGACCCCCTTGCACGAATTCCACTACAATGGTTGCATCACTAACTTGTTTATAACAAGCTTTGCTATTTTAGAAAGTAGACTTACAAGCGCTTGTCCTCCAACAAAATTCAATGCAAAACAACAATTAAACTAAGAGAAATCTTGCCTCAAAGTTGCCTGACTTTCTCGGCCTAGTCAGAGCACCCCTGGCCACAAAAACCCTTGCCCTTGCTCCATTCCAGTTGTGCAACGCATATGCTTTAGCATTCCAGAAATTAGAATTGAAGCCGCATCACCTCCAACAATTTTTTCTTGAAAATCTTGAGTGAATTCCAAGATATGACCTTCCAAAGTAGCTTGAGTTGGCGGAGTGCTACATCTTCACCACGGCCGACTCCTCTTCACTCCAACCACCATAACTTCCTTGGCCTTTACTCAATCTAAGCGTGCAAATAGTCCTTGCAAAGCTGACAACAAGAACCATCCCCCACAAAAGTTTCAGCTCCAAATTCAATACTATCCGCCAACACTCGCCTTCCAAAGTCGGACCTCCAGATCTGGCCGGCAGCTGACCTCCTTGTCACTAAAACCACCACAACTTTCTTGTTTTCTCTCCAAACAAAGCGTGCCTACTGTCCCGAGGAAGCTAACGACAAGATCTAACTATTGGTAAAATTTGACGTTCTATTTCCAGATAACTAATACACTACAGCTACGCAATTGCAGCTCTATAGAAACAAGGGTACGTGGGGATGCAATTTGGCATGGCTTCGCCCCAAAAAAAAAAAAAAAAAAAGAGAGAGTGAGTGTGGCCACCCCCACCCTCTTATCCAAGTAGGAAGAGACCAAAGGGTGGCGGCCACATCTCCACCATCCGAAGCCACCAACCCTAATCAAGATCAAGGGCACACATTAACCCTAAGTCCTAAACCCGATTTTAGTGCTAGACATGCCCAAAATCTCCAATTCGAAGCATTTTTTGACAAAACTAACTCCACCAATGTGTTTAAAACATATTTAAATATCAAGTTTGACTATTCATACACCCAAATCTAAGTTCTAGATCATTAAGAACCAACAATTTGACAAACCCATCACAATAAATTTACTTCTAATTATTTTCTTCTCCTTTTTCTTCTTCTCCTTGTCCCTCTTCATCTTCTTCCTTCTTTCTTCTTGGCCTTTTTGTTTTTTTTTGTTTTTTTGTTTTTTTTTTTTTTTTCTTTTGGCTCTTTTTCTTATCTTTTCCACCACTCTCTTCTCCCTTGATTTTTCTTTCCACTACTAATCATCAATAAGCCACTAACATTAATGTCTATAACTAACTTATTATAACAAAACATACTCAAAATCCTCATTTTTTTTAGATTTTTTTAGTTTAATCAACAATGTGAACCATCTTTTGGGCTCACATAGGTGTATATATGGAGATTGATTTAGAAGATCTTATGAAAGAACTTTTAGAGATTGAACAAGGAAATAAAGATCAAGTGGTGCAAGTATATTGAAGAGAGTTCTACTCAGCTATACAAGCATTTCAAGATTATGAAGTCAAAGTTGAAACTAGGTATAAGATTGTGGAGAGAAAAATAAAACCTGTAGCTATACTATTACCTAGTGATTTCAATTATCAAGTTCAATAAGCTTTGAAGGAGAAGGGCCTATGAGATTTTAAACAAATTGGCCATAAGTTTACGAAGAACACATTCAATGAATTGAAAATAGGATCTACAAATTTTTTATTACCTGTTGAAGAAATGGAATTTAGAAATATGTTAAGTATGCATGGAAAGGCTTTTGTTTTTGAACCTTCAGAAATTGGATGTGTTGATCTAAGTATTGTGGCACCAATGATTATATTTATAGTTCCACATGTTCCTTGAGATTTAAGGCCAATTTTGGTGCCTAAAGCTTATCTACCTAAATTTATGGAGCTTTTAAAAGAAAAGATGCAAATGAAGATCCTAGAGCCATCATTTGTACCATATTCCAGTCGTAATTTACAGTACCAAAGAAAAATAGAATACTATGATTCATTCAAGATATGCAACCAGTGAATCAAGTAACATGTTGGAAAATTTGCTGAAGCATTTGTTGGTAGAGCTATTTACTCTATTGGAGATCTTTATTCTGGATATGATCAATTTCAACTAGCTGAAGGAAGCAAAGATATTACTACTATGAGGACACCTTTACGATTGGTTAAGATATGTACATTGTCACAAGGAGCAACAAACTCAATAGCTCACATGATGAATGGGATGAATAAGATTCATCATGATTTCATTCCAAAAAAAACTATGTCCTTTTTGAATGATATTCTAATAAAAGGATGTATGGAAGAAGAAAAAAATGAAACAATGGATGAAAAGCGGTGCCATAAATTTTTATCTAATCATATTTTAGACTGTGATAAAATTTATCTTGACTTGAGGAGGTTCACTTGACACTATCAGGAGCTAAATCGACCTTTGGAGTTTGAAAAGTTGTTATTGTGGAGTATTTGTGTGGATGATTTGGTCGCAAATCTCATCCTAATAAGGTGGATGTGATACAATGAATGAAAGATATTTGTAGCTCACAAATAGAAGTATAGAGGATTTTAGGAGCTTGCATATTTTATTGTGTATGGATTCCTAATTATGCACATATAGCTGATCTTCTTTATAGTTTGCTACAAAAAAGAAAGAGATTTAAATGGGAGAAGAAGCACACAAAAACAATTCAAAAGCTAAAGCAATTATTATCTTCTCCACTTGTATTATGAAGGATAAGTTATGAAGATGGCAAATCCGTGATACTTATAGTTGATACTAGTCCAATAGCTGTTGGTTGGGCTTTAGGACAAAATGATGAAGAGTGTAATAGATTAGCTATTAGATTTGGAGCTAAAGTATTAAGTGACCGACAAAAAAACTATCCACAGGTGAAACGGGAACTATGGAGAATAGTTACAACTATAAAAAATAAAAGAGATTATTTAATTGGAGCACCAGTGATAGTGGAAACAAATTGTTTTCCGCTATTGGGAATGATTACCAACTGTAATACCCCTGATACTGCTATGCTAAGATGGATTGCATATATTAAATCTTTGAATCCTGAATTTAGGCATATAATAGGCAAGGATAATCTTGTAGCAGGTATGCTATCCCAAGCTAGATATGAATAAGAAGAAGATTTGATTGAAGATACTGAAGATAAAGGTACTACCTTTTATTCTAGGGCACAACAAGGAGAAGATGAATATCCAAGTCCATTTATAGAAGAATTATATGAAGAAGAATGGATTGATATTAGGTGCTATTTAAGCACATTATCAAGGCAATCAAGATGGAGTGATATTCATTTCAAACAAATTAGATGAAAGGCTTACAACTACCTCTTACAAGGTGGTTAGCTATGAAAGTGATGCAAATGGGATAGTAGAATGCCACAAAGAGTAGTTTGCAAGAAAGAGATGCAAGAACAATTAATCCATGAATTTCATGATAGTTTGTGGGCTGGACATAGAGGTATTTATGCCACCTTTAACAAGCTCAAAGAAAAATATTTATGGCATTGTCAAATGGCATGATTTGCTATGTGGGAATATACTGGATATCTAGCTATAGAGAGTGTACCTTAAACCTTTATATGATTCTTTTCTTGGCTTCCAAAACTCCTTTATTTTTGTATAAAACTCCAAATATAACAAAAATCCCTTCAAAACATATTTTTCTCGCGAAGGGTTTTCTCGCCGCAAACTTTAGAAAATCATAACTATTGATCTAACTATTCAATTTGTTTCAAATTTATAAGATAGGTAGAATTTATCCTTAAATTTTACCACAAAAAAGATCAACTGCAAATTCACTTCCGATCTTTTGGAATCTAAGAAACCCTAGCAGACACTCTAAACCCTAATTTACAAGCATCTGAAAACCTATTTTCCTTATATCTCAAAAACCCGAACTCAAAATGTCATAAAAATTATGCACAAAGTTTACTAACATGAAATTACACATTCCTTGAAATTTTGAGCCAAAACCTTGTCAAATTGCTCAAGATATAGCTCAAGAGACAAACACTAGTAAATCGGTTTACTCACTACCCTTAGATTGCATGTGCTGACTTCAAAATCCAATAACTCTTTCATTCCAACTTAGAATCTAATAAGAAATATGCGAAAAGTATAGCCACAAAAGTGCTCTCTCTAGTCGCAGTCATTGATCCTCAATTGCCATCCGTATGCGTGCGTTATATCCAAAAGAGTGACAGTGGATCCAAAACTAACACCTTAACTTTGAGCGCCTATAACTTCTTCATAAAAACCCCAAATGACACAAAAATTGTACCAAAACCTTAACCAAAAACCTAAACCTTCTGACCCTAGCCTTCAATGTTCAAATACCTCGAAAAAGTAATCCTAATCCCTATCAGGATTACTATCAAAATCCATTGAAGGAATTTATAGATTTTTATTGGAAGATGTGATTTATAGATATGGATGTATTAGAAAAATTATGTATCGTCTCTATTTCTAATATCTGAACATACAAAGAAACTATAATCTCCTCCTTCACCTTATCGGTCTCTTCCTTACAGCAATTCAGTCATACCAATAACTACTATTTTCACCAATATATTCACCCTCATAATCTCCAATTGTAATACTACGCCCTCACAGCTTTCATCATACAATTATCCTCGTTCCAATCAATGAAATTCTTCACACAGAACTGCCATTTAGATTACAATGTTTCACACAAACACAGACTCATTCTCTTTACTGAACTACAAACAGATTTCAGCATTCAATCTTTCTTCTTCTCAAATAATACTAATCACATTTTTATTCCATAATTCACTTCACAATATTCAAAAACTCTCAATCCTCTTATTCAAAGAAAATAACAAACAAAAGAAAAGAAGTAGCACCAAGCTTACCCTGACTCACACTATCACAGTGATGGCACCTTAATTAACTTCTACAACTCCTATATACTTTCCCCTGATTTTCCAAATTCTAATCGTAATTCTGTAATTAACCACTTTTAATAACTAAATCACTCATCCATCCTCCTAAATTTCCTATTATATGGACTATTAATATATTTTACTAATATCTTTCAAAAATGAATTAATATCTATTCTACATAGCCCCACTCCTATCTATGTAGCATCCTCACAAACACTCAATTGATACCTATCTAAAAATTATCTAACAAAACTCTACAAAAATTGCGATCCCTGTGGCCTATCTAATTAATCAATTACCACAGTATCTGTTATTAGTTCCATCGATTCCGGTTTCAACTATAAATCTTCGTCCTCCTCCAATCCTTCCATCGGCTCCTACCTCAACTGAGCTGAAAGGTCTTCATTGTACTCGCCCAGTTCACGGACTTGAGCTTCTAATTTCAGGATCTGGGCATCTCTCAATTCCAACTGGTGCTGAAAGTGACTTTTCTCTTCTGGAACTTCAGGAACAGGCAACGTCGATACTTGTGCTTGACTAATATTGACTAAATCCTCTGCCAATCTTGTCACCTCGACGTTCAAGGCCTCAATTTCAGCCCTTAACCGCTCCGTTTCACATCTGTATTGGTTACTCAATACCAATTTCTCTTGCACCAATAACTCGGCCTTTTCTCGTTCCATTACCAACTGACCCTTTGTTTTTTGCAGTTCTAAAATTGAAAGACTGTGAACCTAAAATAGTTCTTACCTATGGGACTCCACCATGCATTCTCTTTCTTGTGACTAGCTCCTCACTGTTAACTTTTATTTGGAACTATTACTCTCGAAAATACAAAAAATACAAGAAAATGGCACTCCAGCCAATCCAAAACAATACCACAGAATGACTTTAACTGGTGCCCCACTCCTATTCTTTTACTACTTGATGATAATGACAACATGTTATCCATACTGTCCGTGAAAGGTAATGGAAAGTAATCTTTCTTGGTGGCCGCATTTAACTTTTGAAAATCTTGACATATGCTGATTTTTCCATTCTTCTTCGGTATCATCACGATTAGCGACATCCATGCACTATGCAGAACAAGATAAATAAAATCCATGTCGAGAAGTTTATCCAATTCCTCTTTCACTAAAAGGAAATATTTTGGGTTAAGCCGGTGTTGTCTTTGACGAACTGGCATAACACCCTCCTCCAGAATAATTTGGTACTCACACACGTCGACTGGAATCCTTTTCAAATCCACATATGACCACGCAAAGGCAGATTTGTGATGGACGAAAAACTGTTTCCAAGCATCCAATTCTGTATTGATAATACCGACATATATTTTAATTAGCTGTGGCATCTTGTTGGTGACCAAGTTAATGGATTGAAATGCATGGTCTTCAACAACCTCTGATTTAATTGTCTTCTCCTGATCTGAATATCTTGTATTATCTGACATATGGGAATCACCCAAATCTGGTTCTAATGTGCTGACTCTATTGACTGCGGAATTGTTCATCCGTTTGGCAATAGCATGATCCAAGTTAGTCGCATCCTCTTGATGTAGTAAATATTCACTGAGACTTCTACATTGGTAGACTCTTGCCTTTGCTGTTGAAGTGTTTTGTCCTACCCCAAATTGTGGTGAACCTATAGCATTGTCAACTGCCTCAATCAATTGACTCTCGTTGTTTGATGTAAATTTTGATTCTGGCAATTGAGATTCTCCATGATATTGTATCAGGTACATCTGTAGAACAATCTGATCCCGACCTTTTCCAATTGTCAATGTACCTCGGCCCCAATCATTCTTAGCTTTGGCTTGATAAAGCCAAGGTCTGTCTAATAAAATGGAATATGATAACGTAGAACTCTATAATCAGAATACAATATAATCAATTTTGTATATCAATCCTATAATTACAGTGGCAATATTGCGTAAGTTTCTCATTGACTTTACTCGACTATGATCTGCCATTCGCAAGACCAATGTTGTAGGTAGCAATTGCTTAAGATCCAAGTCCTCTATTGTATCCTTGTTCATTAAATTCACACTGGAGCTACCATCGACTTGTACCCCTAGAATTAAAATGCCATCAATTGATACATCGATTGTTGGTGCTCCCGGATCTGGGTTTAAGCTAACTTCATGAATTTCTTTAGTGCAAGAATTTTGTTGTATTAATGCTGAATTCAATGTAGATCAACATTCCGATGCTACAGTCAAAAGTTGCTTCATTGTAATTGAAGGTTGAATAACATCCAAATCTTTCAAAATGTCATAGGGTTCCATATTGAGAGTAATTTCCAATGCTCTTTTGCGTTTCAATGGTTTCGATTTTACTCCATGAGATAAGATATTCTTCCACTTTGGACTCGGAATTGGAACAGCAGCCAGGGCTTCCTTAGAATTCCCGCCCTCGAGAGGATCTTTCAACAGATAGGACGTTTCTCAAAACTATGTAGAGATTGGAACTGCTTGGAACGGAACTAAAGCCTCCGTAATTGAGACCTCATTGGGTTCTGCCACCGAGTCAGGTCTCATACTAGGTACAAAGCCCGTAACCGAGCCTAGATTGGATGGTCCCGACAAATTGGCACGTGGAACCAAATTGGGTTCCTCAGTCTGTTGAGGTCTCAATATTGGGATACGTTCCAATACTGATATTGGTTTGTTTAGCTCTATGGACGGTGTTACTTGCTCTCCTTTGATTGGTTCATTTAGGTCTTGAATTAGATTCTTGTCTTTTTGTTGGCCTCTGGTAAGCATTACGTTCACCACCTCGACATGATGTACTGGTGAGTCTCATTGAACAGGGCCTTTATCCTCCATCGGTTGGCTTGTTTGTATTTACTGGTCCCGATTATTATAATTAAAGGGCGCATTACACTGTTGACATGTGTGACCAGACTGCTTACAATTTCCACATATTGGAGCATAGTCATCACTGGCCCTTGGATTAGGACATTCACTCGCATAATGTCCAATTTGTCTGCAATGATAGCAACGAAGTGGTCTCCTGTCAATTCCTTCAAGGATATTGGATGTCTCTACGGGTATATAACGGCTAGGTCTATTCCATGTCAGATGAGTAAAGGATCCTGGTTGACCCATTGTTACTGTAGAATCTAGCATTGGCTTTGTCATGAGTGGATATTGATAGTATTTTGGTTGGTTCATCACCAATCCATGAGTATTGGATACACCTTTTTGATGAAATTCAGAGTTTAGGAAATTGGAATAATTCTTGTTTTTTTTATTCGCTCGATTTCCATTCCAGCCAATCCTATTTTCCATTTGTACTTGATTGACGTTCCACTGGGTTAGTTCAGTCATTATCTGATTATTGAGTTGTTGTTGCTTCCGTAAATTCCAACAATTGGTGGTAATATGCTTGCCCCCACAAAAGGTACATTATATAGTCATTTGGGGTAGTGAAGGATATTCTATTACTAAATGACTTTGCCCCTTATAATTACTGCACCAGACATTGGAATGCATATTGGTTGGTTTATGCCTTTTTTCTTTATCCTTGGCCAGATTCATAGCAAATTCATCTATTAAGGGATCCCTAGATACCAATGCATTTAGTAATTCCTTTGTAGGTATTGATTTTTGATATGTGGAATAAAGCGCATACGGATGTGATGATGATGGTGGTACAGCTTGCAATGGAACGGCATCCACTATTCCTTGTGGAATTGTACCATAATCATTCCTTTCCAGATAACTTTCCAATGCGTCATTCCAATTTATCATTTGATAACCTCCTTGAGATGGAATCATCATGGCTCCAACTGTTAAGTTTAGGTCATAGTGACATTCATCCCATACTTTTGCTTGCTCAAGAGATGGTGTAATGGTGGTTGATTGGGCCTCCTTTACAAACATCTTCAATTTTGGTGGGTGTAGTCCATTAACCAATATGAACAACACAAACAATTCTGGCATTTGGTTATTTGGCCATTTTCAAAGTATATCTGCTACACGACCATAATATGACTGTACCACTTCCTCTGGTACCATTCTGCTGGTCATTAATTTTTTTCTAAGACGTTCTTCAAAACCAATTGGTCAAAAATGGACTAAAAATATATTTTTTAATGCCTCCCAATTGATAAATTGTCCCAGAGGTTGGTGGTTATACCAATCAAATGTTGTGTCTTTCAATGTCGCTGGCAGACATCTTAACCAAATGTCTTCTGTTCTTCCATTATTAGCTACACATGCTGTAAGAAATTGAGATAAATATTGATCGAGATCCGCACCCAAAAATCCCCAAAAAGTAGGTAGTGGCGCGACACTAGTTGTACGATCACCTACTACACCCATTTGTACTGCAATCGGAATAGCTGGTCCTCGTGACACCATTGAATTTCTTATTTCACTAAACTCCATTTTAAAATAATCTCTGCTTTTTCTTATTCTAATTTTCGAGCTCTCAATGCTCCTCGATTTACTGTTATTTTCTACAATTAGTTTTATTGGTTGAATTATAGGTGAAAATGTCAGATTTTGAAATACAATATAGTTATCTTTATTGGTGACCAATTTAAGCCAATCTGAAGAGCCACTATTGCTCATTTCAATAGTACCCCCTACTGGAAAAATACCCAATGGAGTACCAAATTCTTCTACGCCTCCTTCTCTTTCAGTTAATGGCCTCAAGATTTCCACTGGAATGTTAACAAAATTTCCTGCGAGTGTTCTTGGCAGTTTTTCTAACAGTACATATGACTTCAGAATTAACAGTCTGTCCGGTTCTTGATATGTTTAGATGTACTGATAAGCTTGCAACCATGGTTTAATCCAATTTTGTCGATGCTTTCTTTTAAGATTACGTTCTTACTCCTCTCTAAGCAAATTCCTTCCTTGCGCTCTTCCATGTCTTTCTCTCAACTGATTTATTTTTCTCGATGCAATGCTCTCGTTCTTATTAACCATAATCTTGCTTCAAACACTACTGAAATCATCTTTCATTGCTAATTTTTTCATACATTTGATAATTAATTCCTAACACTCAAAGCTATTATCACTTCCCGGCAGCGGCGCCAAAATGTGATTGCTCGTTTTACTTATTCCGGAAGAAACCTCCTAGAATATATCCATATAGGGGGATTCGAACATGGAGAATGAGTAGTTGCTTAAGCGTTCACGTTAGGGTCACACAATCAATTACCTCCTCAATGTATCGTTTCTATTTCCAATATCTGAATACACAAGGAAACTATAATCTCCTCCTTCAACTTATTGGTCTCTTCCTTACAGCAATTCAGTCATATCAATAACTGCTATTCCCACCAATATATTCACCTTCATAATTTCCAACTGTAATACTATGCCCTTACAGCTTTCATCACACAATTATCCTCGTTCCAATCACTGGAATTCTTCACACAGAACTGCCATTCAGATTACAATGTTTCACACAAACACAGACTCATTCTCTCTGCTGAACTACAATCAGATTTCAGCATTCAATCTTTCTTCTTCTCAAATAATACCAATCACATTTCTATTCCATAATTCACTTCACAATATTCAAAAACTCTCAATCCTCTTATTCAAAGAAAATAACAAACAAAAGAAAAGAGGTAGCACCAAGCTTACCCTGACTCACACTATCACAGTGATGGCATCTTAATTAACTTCTACAACTCCTATATACTTTCCCCTGATTCTCCAAATTCTAATCGTAATTCTATAATTAACCACTTTTAATAACTAAATCACTCATCCATCCTCCTAAATTTCCTATTATATAGACTATTAATATATTTTACTAATATCTTTCAAAAACGAATTAATATCTATTCTACAGCTACATAAGCGTTAAGGGAATTAGATGGAATAAGACTCAAAATTCTAATTACAGGAAAACGTATAAATTTTTCAAACAACGGAGTCAAGAACTAGTCCTCGAAGATGTTGAAGAAGAATTTGATCTATCTAGGTATGAGGAAGAAGAATTGGATTTTGAAGAAGACATTACTAAAGAAGTAATATGATACCGACGACAACTTTAGTTCTTCTTGGTGCATACCAGAGGATGCACAAGTTTAGAGGGGGTGGATGTCGTGCTGTAGTTTGGCTACTATATGAAAATAATGTAATTATGTACTTAATACATAATTCATTAAGTAACATGGTGAGAGCCATATTAGTAGATTTTAATTGGTTGTAGAATATAATTTGATTATTACCTTAAAAAGAGGTTGTTTAAAAAGATTACTATAAAATTTGTATAATTTTAATTTCTTTTTGATAGTAGCTTTTAAGATCGGTTTTAGTTGATAGTAACTTCTAAATATTTAGAATCACCTTTATTAGACATTGGTGACCTTTAAAAACTTCTTTTGGTTCTTTTATTTAGTATTTAGAGCATAAATTATGTAAATCTTTTAAGAAAAAAGATTGAAGAAGGATTTTGGTAGCAAAGGGAGTAATTAGGGCACCAATATAGATGAATGGAGATGAATAATAAAAATCTCCATTCCTATTGGTCAAAAATCATGACCAATGGACTTTGAAGAGGCTGACTGAGGCCATATTAAAGATTAGGGTTAGTTTTTCGAGGCCATTCAAATTTTGAAGACTAGGGTTAGAAGGTTTAGATTTTTGGCTATGGTTTTGGTATAAGTTTTGTATGGTTTGGAGTTTATATGAAGGAAATACAAGCGCTCAAAGTTAATGTGTTGATTTGAGAGCTACTGTCAGTCTTTTTTGCATAACGCATGCGTATAGACAGCAATTGAGGATCGACGACCACAACTGGAGAAAGCACTTTTGCGGCTACACTTTTATACACTACTTACTGAATTCCAAGTTAAAATGAAGGAATTATTGGATTTTGAAGTCAGTGCATGTAATCTAAGGGTTTAAGCTACACTCTCTACAGTTAGATACCCAATGTATTCCCAGATAGCAAATCACACCATACGATACCATATGTGATAACAACTATTCATGATAATGCAACTTATTTATTGTGGGAGTTAGATGGAACAAGGTTAAAAATACCAATTGCCGAGAAGCGAGTAAAAATATTTAAACAAAGATATACAAAAATAAATATAGAAGATCTTGGTGAAGACATAGATATTCCTCAATACAAAGATAAATTTGAATTTGATAGAAAAAGTTATGAAGATGATTTGGACGAAGACTTGGAGAACATATTATAAATCAAACAACAACTAGGTTATTTGGTACATACGAGAGGATGCAAAGGTTCAGAGGGGGTGGATGTCGTGTTGTAATATGACAATATGGTGAAAATATAAATAAAAAAGATATTATTAATATTTAGTCATCTTGGATGTTAGAAACAATGGCCAATTCCAGTGCCAATATTCAGGGGCTAGTTAATGTCACCCCATTGTAAGTTGTACCACCGAATGTGACAATAGTATATGCTCCACCGACGTCATTGAATTAAGTACCCTTCTTACCAACGGGACGACCAGGATCATTTTCTAATCCTACATGGAACAAGTCTAGTAGGTATATACTGGTGGAAACACCTAATATGCTTGATGGGGGTATAAGAAGACCACTTCGTTGTTTTCGTTGTAGACAGATTGGTCATTATATTAATGAATGTCCCAATCCCAGAGCTAGTGATAATTACGTGCCAGTGTGTGGGAATAGCAAGCAGTCGGGGCATACTTATCAGTAATATAATGCTCCGTTCAATTTTAATAATTGGGATCAGTAGATTCAAAGCCAAAGAAAAATTGAAGAGATAAATTGAGGTCCTCAAGATTCTCTGATAAATCAGGTGGAATGTGTTCAAGCCATTCTTATCAAGAGTCAATAAAAGAGGAAAAGACCAATTCAACATTTGGGTGAGCCTGATGTGAAGGATCAATTTGATTCAATTACGGGGACATCCAATCTAGGTCATATTATAGGCCTCTTACCCAATATGAGACCTGACTCGATTGGGCAACCTAATGAGGTTCCGAATACGTAGGCTTCAGTTTCATTTCAAGCTATTCCGTTCTCTATGTCATTTCGGGAAAAATGTCCTTTCCATGGAAAGCTCTTCTTAGAGGCGGGAATTTCATAGAAGCGTGGTCTGCTATTCCAATTTCGAGTCTAGAGCGGAAGAATAGGGGATCTCACGGAGTTAAAGGAAAAGAAAGAAAAAAGAAAAAAATATTTGAGAGATCGGGATTTTTGGGATTGGAGAGCTAGGTTCAAGCTCCTTTGAAAAGTATAAGACTTAGTTTCATAGGATTTGGGAGGATTTTGCAATTGTTGCTCAAAGTCAGTATTTGTATTGGTGAATTGGATTTTTTTTGTAATAAAGTTAAGGCTAGTACTCTTGACTGTTTTGTGTAATTGAAGAAACATCTACAGTTGAAATTCTTGAAGTATCTAGATGGTTGAGTATGCCAAGTGTTTGCAAAAATTTGTGTTAATCTAATGGTATAGATAGAGGATATTTGATCATTAGTGTAAAGAGGAATGAGAAGTTGGCATATTGAGGTCGTTTAGGATTTTTGTAATATCTGGAGATCTATCAGCTAGAATAAGATGAATTTTGACGTAGTAAGTCAAGGACTTAAAGGCAGAGCTGCACACAAGGTTTGAATGAGAGTTAATGGTTGGAGAAGGAGTAATTATAAGTAAAGGTTCGTCATCAACTTTCTAGGTGGCAGTCAAAGAACATCAGTGTGAATTTACGATGTTTTCTTGCAATTTGTAAGTTAGATTGGATTGAAACTTCTTGAACATTTAGAAGACTTTCAAAGATACTAGCGGTAGAAGTTTTACAACAGTTGGATAGACAAATTGAGAATTACAGCTTGTCGAAGCTTATTGTTTAGGATTAGGATTTAAAAATTAAAATTTAAAAAAAAAATAAATAAATAAAATAAATGAATAAATAAAATAAATGAATAAATAAAATAAAAAAATAAAAAATATATATTTAAATAGTAATAATAATAATAAAAATAAAATAAAATAAAACCAACAAATAACTGAAAAATTTGTGCTTATAATATCTCAAAGTTATGAAAAATAGTGTTTCTAAGTACTTTGTATTAGGAATAAGCTTTTATATTGAAATCCGAAATAGTTTATATTCAGATGGTTGAAATCTACAAGACTACTTGGATACTTATAAAACACCATTTTATCTTCTACATTCAGACGTCCAATGCATTTTCAAGCAAGATAGCACGAAATACGACACCGCCATGTATTTGGATCCATCAAATCTTCCATATTTTGCAATTGAAGGAATTTCATATCAAGCCAAAGTGCTTTTTGAATCGAAACCAACGGCTATCGCCACTAGTTGTAGTTAATGATCAATAAGAATATGAAGTAGATTGTTCCATGAATTTGAAGTAGATTGCTCCAAAATGCTCCAAAATGGATTTACGACATTGCTCCATTTTTTGTGGTAATAGACATCCACAACTTTAATACAAAGTTTTTTGAAAAAGTTATTGCATACACGATACAAAATGGGAACCTATACAAAACATCATCCATTGCTATGAAACAATTTAGAGATACCATCAGAAACAAAACAATGACGTTTTGCATTAATAGAAGGGGATTAATTGTAACAAAGTATAGATAAGATATTTGTATAGGGATAGATAATTAGAACTATGGAACTTTTTAGAATTGAGATTAGATTAATAGACCACGTAGGATTCATTATAGAACATTCTAGAACAACTTTAGGATAATTATTTAGGTAGAGCCTATCATAGAACCTTCTAAAAAAAGCTTAGGATGATTATCTAAGTAAGGCCTACTATAAAACCTTCTAGAAAAGGAATTTAAGGTAGTTATCTAGGTAGGACCTACTATCTAGGAACATTCTAGAAAGTCCATGGTAGTAGAATAAGGTATAAATAGAACTGGCCAGGGCCTTTTGGATACCTGATGAGGTATAACTTTGGACCATTTTTCTTAGTAAAATTTGATTTTACATCTTTCTGTTGAGTTTTGTTCTATTTCATTTCTGTTTGTTCAATTTTGTCTTTCATGTCCTATTTTGTTTAACTTCTTTAAGTTTTGGTTTAGGTCTATTTTGTCTTATTTTGTAATAAGAGTTTATATTATTTTAGATTAGAAGGCTCTTGGTTTTTTGACATAGTCTAGTCCTATTTCACCAAGAGTGCTAGCCTTAATTATATTGTATAAGTTTAAAGTTACTAATATAAATCCTAACTTTGAATAAAAATTACAAAGTCATATCAAATCTTATGAAAACAAGCTTTATGCCTTTAGAATGAGTTTAAAGCTAGCTCTCCAATTTGAATTACTAATCTTCAAATACTTTCATACTTTGTCCTAGGTGGCCATTTTAATGGCTAGAGATTTGATTTTGACCTTATCCCACAAATGATCACTTCCCAGATATGAATCCAATCTATCCTAGAAATTTTTTAGCCTAATCCTACTTTCAATTTAATTTTAGTATCAAGCATAATAATTATTTACTTCTTCTATCCTAATTTTATTAATGGATGGTATTTTTAAGATAGTAAAATAGTTTCTATAATCTAAAAGGTAAAATTGTTAATTAATCTTTAATCTACTAGCTATTAAGATAAAAAAATAAACTGTCATAAAAGTCATCTTTAAATATCTTAAATTATTATTAAATCAAGATGATTAGATATTAATTAAAAATTTATTTTTGATTATATTTTTATTATATAAACTTGTTATAATACAACAATGTGATCTTTATTGTAGCAATAGAAGCTTGGTCTTTGCTACCATTTCTCAATTATTTTCTCTAAATGTAGCCATAAATACTTTCAAGAATAAATTCAAGTCATAGAATAGTTGTGAATCTTTTTCCATCAAAGGTACAAACCAAGAGAGAGTACCTCTTAATAGAAGTGCTCCTATGAATTCAACTTGAGTATATCCATTGAAATTTGGAGAAGATGCAATCTTAAATAGAGCTTAACTTGTTGCAAAAATCTTTGAAATTTTGATCTTATTCCATCAAAAATTTTAGGAATATTAATCCTTACCTCTCTTATACTTATAGAAGTGAGACTTCCTAAATTTGGTTGTAAAGCTGATCTACTTACTTCTTTTAACTACATAAACTTCCTAGCATAGATTTTAGACTTCTTTCATATGTATAGGAATAGTACTTCTATGATTTATATTATAAATACGTGAGATTTCTACTCTTAGAGTGTTGACAAGTTCATGAAGATTTATAATAGTTGCAAATCTATTCTCACTTCTGCTGAAAGTAGCATCCATAATCTTTCCTTCCATAGATAATTCAAACAAATTAAAAAAGTTAAATTAGAAGAAAATAATCTACAACTTCGAATATCAAATGAAGATTTTCACTAAGAGAGATATTCTACTTTCTTTATGGAAAAAATCTATGCTAGAAAACTAAACTATTTATATAAAAGTAGATAGTTTATAACCTTTAAAATGCAACAATAGAATTGAGATAATTCACTCATTTCTAAAACAAGAAAAGAATAATAATTTATTACTCTTATCACACTATCAAAGTTATGAATGTCAAAGAAAGAAATCTTGAGTACACTCTTGTGTCACTCAAAAAATCTAAAAAATCACTCAAAGATAGTAATATATTAAACTAAAATGGTGTCATAAATATATACATGTGAACCAATAATTATCTATATGATTAAATAAAAATAATTAAAAATAAATTAATTCTATATTATCTTCTATAAAAACTTCTTAGAAGCCTTATAGATGTTGTCGTATTACGTGCTGTCTTGCTTGAGAATGCATTGGGCGTCTAGTTGCAAAAAAAATCCAATTCACCAATACAAACACTGACTTTGAGGAACGATTGCAAAGTCCTTCCAAATTCTATGAAATCCAATTCTACACCTTTCGAAGGAGCTTGAAGCTAGCTCTCCAACCTCAAAAATCTCGATCTCTGAAAGCTCCTTTTCCTTATCCTCTCCTCTTTTTTAACTTTGTGTGGTTCACTTTTCTCCCATCCTAGACTCCGAATTGGAATAGCCAACGGCGCTTTCTCAAAATTCCTATTTCTAAGAGGATCTTTCTACGAAAAGAACATTTCTCCCAAAACGACATAAAGAACAAAATAGCTTGAAATGGAACTGAAGCCTCTGTATTCGGGACCTCATTGGGTTGCCCAACTAAGTCAGGTCTCATACTAGATAAGAGGCCCATACCAGGACTTCGATTGGATGTTCCCATAATTGGGTCAAATTGGCCCTTAACATCAGACTCACCCAAATATTGAATTGGACCTTTCTCCTTTTGCCGACTCCTGATAAGAACAGCTAAAACTCAGTCCACTCGATTTATTAGAGAATCTTCAGGACCTTGATTTATCTCCTCAATTTTTCCTTGGCTTTGGATCTGGTGATCTTGTTTATTGAAATTCGATGGAGTATTACATTGCTAATAAGTATACCTTGACTACTTGCAATTCCTTTACACTAGAGTATAATCATCATTGGCTTTGGGATTGAAACATTCATTGGCATAATGACCAAACTATCTGCAACGGAAACGACAAAGTGGTCTTCCTGCACTCCCATCATGCATATTCGGTATCTCCACCGGTATATATCTACTAGACTTGTTCCATGTAGGGTTGGAAATGATCTTGGTTGTCTCGTTGGTATGGAGGGTACTTAGTTCGATGACGCCGGTGGGATGACATTAACTGACCCTAAATATTGGCACTAAAATTGACCACTGTTTCTAACATCCAAAATACCTAAAAATTAATAATATCTTTTTCATTTATATTTTCACCATATAGTCGTGTTACAACATGACATCCATCCCCTCTGAACCTATGCATCCTCTAGTATGCACTAAATAATCTAGTTGTTGTTTGATTCATAATACGTTCTCCAAATCTTCGTCCAAATCTTTTTCATCATTTTTGCTATCTATGTCAAATTCATCTTTGTATTGAGGAATATCTATATCTTCACCAAAGTCTTCTATATTTATTTCTTTGTATCTTTGTTTAAATATTTTTACTCGCTTCCTTGCAATTCATATTTTTAACTTTCTTCCATCTAACTCCCGCAATGAGTAAGTTGCATTATCATGAATAGTTATTACCACATATGGTCCAAACCATCATTTAGAAAACTTCTTTAAAGCACTATGTTGATTGTCCAAACTACTATCACAGACCAAAATCCAATCACCTTCTTCAATTGCTTTAGGCCTTAATCGATGTTGCTTATCAAATCGTGTCTTATTTTATAACACCGCTCTTTTTAACCATTCTAATGCTATTTGCACATCTTCTGATCTTTGCTCTAATTATTAAATTTTAATAGCTAAAAGTTCTTCTCTTGTCAATCCATTTTTCTATAATAGCACACTCCAAGTAGGTATTTTTTCTTCAATTGGCATAATTGGTTTTTGACCTACCATAAGCTCAATATGCATATATACCATTATTGAGCTATGAGTTGTTTGATCAGCCCATAATGCAAATGACAAAAGTCATGGCCATTTTCTAACTTTCCCATTACAAGCATTAACTACTGCTTTCACAATCGGTGGGTGACCACGTTCACTTTTTGCATTTCCCTCAAGATTATAAGCAATAGTCAGTGATAGTTTAATTCCACATCTTTCAAAGAATTCACAAGCTTCTTGTGCATTTAATTCTCCACCATCTGCAGTGATTTTTCCTACACATCCGTAGTGGCAAATAACATCTTCAAGCAAAAATCTATAAATTCCTTCCCTAGTTTTTGTTCTCAATGCTCTTCCTTCTACTTGATTTGATAAATTTTCACGAGCTAAGATCAAATATCTCATTTGTCATAATCCGATTGGCATAATAACCAAATCAACAATCCATTTAAAATGAATAGCTAGAGAATATGTAGGATGAAGACCATCTCGATGTCGTATATTAGAATATGCTTGACAAATTTCACATAACTCTACAAATAAGAGCACATCTCAATATATATTTTTCCACCAATATCGTTCCTTAAGTTTAACAAAAGTAGTCCAAATTCCTCTATGTCCTACCCATAAACTATCATGAAATCCCTTTAATAATTTTTGTTTCTCTTCCTTATTGCCTATCACTCTTTGTGGCATTCCAATTCTTTTTTTTGGTCTCTTCCATAAGAATCCTTCTTGAAACAAAAATCCATATTTTTTTTTTCTTATTTATTTAAATTTTTTTGTAGACCAATTTTCTTGCTTAGTTAAGATATTCAAGTAATAATCAATATCCAATAATTCTCCTTCATAATTTTCTTCAAGAAATAGCTTGTCTTCTTTGTTAAGATTTGATACTGAATAGAATTTTGATCCAACATCATCAATGTCTTCAACCATTTCGTCTTCTCTTTCATATCTTGCTCGAGATAGCATGTCTGCTACTAAATTGTCCTTTCTAGCAACATGCTTAAATTCTGAATTTAATGACTTAATATAAGCAATCTATCTTAACATTGCAATGTCCAGCGTTAAAAAATTAGTAATCATTCCAAGCAATGGCAAGTAATCCATTTCAATTACTATTGCTACACTAATCAAATAATCCTTTTTAGCTTTCATAGCCGAAACAACTCTCCAAAGTTCTCTTTTGATTTGCAAATATGCATGTTGATGAGTACTTAAAAATTTAATTCCAAATCAAACTACAAATCTATTACCACTTGAATCATCTTGACCCACAACCCATCTAATAGCAATAAGACTGGTATCCACATTAAAAATTACTTAATTACTTGTCTATTACAGTTATAATCAATTTTTCTTAAAATTGGAGGTGTCACCAATAACACCTTTAGCTTCTGCATTGCTTCAATATGCTTTTTTTTTCATTTAAATCGATAATCCTTATATAATAATTCATACAATGGATCTGCAACATGAGCATAATGAGGAATCCATATATGATAAAATATACAAGCCCCTAAAAACTTATATACTTCTATTAAAGAGTCACATTAATCTTTCATTCTTCTAATTGCATCAACTTTGCTTAGGTCTGGCTTTCTCCCATAAAACCTACACAAATGCCCAATAATAAGAACTTCTTGTACTCCAAATATAGATTTTGCTCCTGAAAGTGTAAGATGAACCTCTTCAAGTTGAGTTAAAATCTTTTCACAATCTTCTATATGATCAAAAACATATTTGCGACACCCCCTCTCATCTAAAGTTTCATCTTTTTCTCCTTCTTTACATCCTTTGATAGGAACATCATCTAAAAAGGGCATAGTTTTTTCAGGAATGAAGTCTCTTAATACCTTGTTCATCCCATTCATCATATGTACAACTAAGTTAGTAGCACCTTGGGAGAGAGTACACATTGTAAGTAATCCAAGTAGCGTTCTCATTGTTGTTAGATCTCTATTCCCATGGGTAAGTTAAAATTGATCATAACCCGAATATAAATCATCTATTGAATAAATTTCCCTTCCTGCAAACGCTTTTGTAAACTCATCTACTAAAGGTCCTATACTTGCATTTCTTATAGTTACTGCATTCATTATCTACATATCTTGAATAAAACATAACAATCCATTTTTCTTAGGCACCGTAAATCAATGACTAGAATATAGAGCAAAAGAAGGCTCCAAAATTTTTATTTGCATCTTTTCTTTCAATAATTCTACAAATTTAGGTAAATGTGCCCTCTGTACGGAAATTAGCCTTAAGTTCTAAGACACATGAGGTACTGTAAAGACAACCATAGGAGCAACAACATTAGGATCTACACATCCTATTTCGCGAGACCCAAAGTCAAATGATTTATCTTGTTTCATAAGTATTTTTTTAAAATATTCAATTTTTTTTGGAAATAAAGAACCATCACATCCAATCTTCAATTCTTCAAAAGTCTCCTTTGTAAATTGATATCCAATCTTCTTTGGATCTCTTAAACTCTCTTCTTTTGATGCTTCTTCCATTTGTTCCTTAGAATCTTCTAGTAAAGGTCCAGCAATAGGTTTTACTTTTTTATCTACTATTTTATATTTTTTTTCTATAATAACTTTTGGTGCTTGAAAAGATTCAAGTATAGAATAAACCTCCCTTGAATGAATTTCTATAATCTTATTATTATCCTTTAATCCAATGGATGCAATTAATTCTAAAGAATCCTCCAATCCATTTTCTTCATAAATACCTAAAATCTTCTCATCATCTTCTAATGTCCCTAACTTGCGTAATTTCTTTTCAATACTATATAATCTTTTTCTTTCTTTTCTTTTAAAATCATCAACTTTCTTATACATAATATTTTCATTCTCAAAAATATCAATAAAACTCGCATCAAAGGCACCTTCATCTCGCGAAAGTACCTCCTCTTTTGTACCTCCATAATCCCGCTTTATAGTGGTACTTGTCCAAAATCCTTAAATCCTTCAATAACCTTGGTAACAGTTTCTCCCTCTACCTATCTCGATTCTGTTCATAATTAGGAGGTACTCTTAGAAATTGTACAACTTTCCTTCCATCTTTATTACATATCTTTGCATAAGCAGAACCATCGTCTAGTATTTTTGTTTCAATTTGTATTGCTATAATATAAGGTTGTCCTAAAATCATTGAATAAGACGTTGTATCTTGAACAAAGAAATATTTTTCTGTCGCAACATCTCTAATCCAAATTTTGACATCTGGACAAGCTCCATATAATTTGCCTCATCTGTTATTAGCTACTCGTATTGTCCATCTATGTTCCGTATCAATTGAGCATTTCTACTTCTTATAAAGATCCTTAGACATAAGATTTATTTCAGAACCATGGTCAAGTAAAGCAATAATTGGTTCTTCTATATCTCCTGCTTTCACCAATACTTCAATAGTTATCTTTGCTTAATGTTTTCGAGTATAATGGCTTGAAGCTTCCATTTTCTTATCACTATAAATTTTGAAACATACTCGTTGATTATATCCATTCTTTTCATTTGTTGATTGCTTATAACTATTATCAACCTCTTCTTCAACTTTATATAATTCTACTTCAATAGCATGACTCATTCCAGCTTCGTCCATTAATTGCCTCTTTTGCTTAATGCTTTCAATGATAAAACATGAAACTCCTACTTTTTACAATCTTATTATTATCCTTTAACCCATGGTTCTGAAATAAATCTTATGTCTAAGGATCTTTATAAGAAGTGAAAATGGCCAATTGATATAGAATATGGGTGGACAATACGAGCAGCTAATAACACGCGAGGCAAATAATATGGAGCTTCTCCAGATGTCAAAATTTGAATCGGAGATGTTGTGATAGAAAAATATTTCTTTGTTCAAGATACGTCTTATCCATTGATTTTAGAACAAGCTTATATTATGGTGTCATACTGTAAATGCTTATAATATGTAAAAATTTGTTAAAACATATTACATGTTAATAAATCTAGATGTGTGTTAGAGAAGCTAGTAGATTAAATTAAAAGGAGTTGGTATAAAAAACTTTACTTTATTTCATTACTTGTTTTGATTTTAACATTAAAAATATATATATATATATATAGGACCTAAATAATTAGTATGAAGTCTTTGGAGAAGGTGGAAGCCTAAGGATGAAAATCTAAACTAGTAGGAGGCTAATTGGGAGGGATGAAAGTAAAGCATGGTCGGATGAAGGCAAGGAATGAGAAACTTCATACTTGGTAGAGAAAAAAACCATTATCAAGGGTTGTTGAAGGATTTAAGGATTTTGGATAAGTACCACTATAAAGCGGGATTATAGAGGTACAAATGAGGAGGTACTTTCGCAAGATGAAGGTGCCTTTGATGTGAGTTTTATTGATATTTTTGAGAATGGAAATATTATGTTTAAGAAAATTGATGATTTTAAAAGAAAAGAAAGAAAAAGATTATATAGTATTGAAAAGAAATTATGCAAGTTAGGGACATTAGAAGATGATGAGAAGATTTTAGGTGTTTATGAAGAAAATGGATTGGAGGATTCTTTAGAATTAATTGCATCCATTGGATTAAAAGATAATAATAAGATTGTAGAAATTCCCATAATCTCTTTCAATGTTAATTCCACCTTATCATTTAATATACATTCTTCTAGCACCTCTTTTGAATTTATTGCTGCTTCAATATCAGAAAGGAGCTTATAAGTAATTGATTTATCCTTATCTTTTGTGTCCTTTGTTTTTTCTTCCAATGATGTTGAAATATCTTTTATAAGCAATTCTTGTAAAACTACCTCATGAGCCTCGTCTCCTCGAATTTGCCTCTTAGAAGAATTTCTTTTTCTTATATCATCAAAATTTTCTCATCTCTTTTCTTCCATCAAGGCTTCATGTTGGCTCTGAGCAATATATGCATGAACTGAAAGAGACTCAATAGGATCTTTCCAACCTGTTGTACCTCGTATTATAGCTACAGTCCCCAATAACGCTTACCTAGGCATTTTTCCTTTTTGCATTGTAGAAATGGCAGAAGCCCAAAATTTACTAGTTTCTATACTTCCACCAAAGTCATCATCTACTCTAGCACCATAACTTGCACTCTCTCGTGTTGCTATTCCATGTTCTATTAAATAATCTTGAATCAATGCTCTCATACCTCTTTTGTCAAAATTGGTTTGAAGGACATCTTCTGTATTCTTTAATGCAATCTTTCCATCTTTTTAGTAAATAACTCCTTGCTGTACCATATTATTAAATTCATTGCAATCCTTCCTAGTATGTGAAGCGTCATCACACCAGATACATCTTTTACATATCCTTGTTTTGAAACATTCTTCAAATTGTTTGTAGAAGTATTTTCTTGAAGTCTTACCAATTTGATTTGAAGATCTCGCATTCCACATATTATTTCTTTAATCTCCATATCTCCTTTCTTCGATAAAGATGTTGAAGGTTGAATAGTAGGCATTGTCGGTCGTGTTGTATATATTGAAATTTTAGGTGCTTGTACTGCTTTTGAAATATTACTCCTATCCTTCCTCCTTTCTCTTTTTGTAAACAAACCCACTGTATTTTTAATATTTTTTCCACTTTGTTGTCAATCCTTCATCTTCTTCTTTGTCTTCAAGAAGCAACTCCAATTTCCCTTGTAATTCTCTATCAGCAGCTTGAAGAAATAATTCAACCTTATTCGACTCTAATGTCAATTTTTTTACCTTCGATAATTGAGAATACTGATCTCAAATTCCCTTAGTGGCTTTGTTGCTTGCATATTCTTATTAGGCCACTCAATCCATTCTAGAAATGGTTTCTTAGTAACACGATCAATGTCTTCCAAGAAATATTTGTCTTTTAATGCATGTAAAAAAATCTCCCATGAATTTTCATAATGCTCTATAATTGAGATAATATGCTCTCTTATCTCCAGTATCATGGCTAGTCCAAATAATTCAACCATCTTCTTTTCAAAAACTCAATTTAATTCCATTTCCCAAATATAACATCTTAAGTACTTTCAAATATCCCTTCTATCAAATTGATCAATTTTATTGACCACTACTTGCAAAACTTTAGTTGCTAAAGCTTCTTTGCGATCATTGCTTTATTGTTGTTGTATAGATAATGATAAGACTTGAAACATATTAGCAATGAATGGATCCATGTACATACCTTGTCCTTTAGAAGAAACTCCACCAGAAGCTCCACTTGAAGCTCCTCCCAAAGTTCCTTCAAAATTTTTATTCTCGCTCTCTATAAAATAAAATGAAAATAAACAAAATCCAATACCTTTCACCTCAAGCTTTGAAGTCGCGTTCACTACTTATGTCGTATTACATGCTATCTTGTTTGAGAACGCACCGAACATCTGGCTAAAAAAGATAAAATAATATTTTACAAGTATCCAAGTAGGCTAGTGGGTTTCAACCATCTAAATTCAAACTATTTCGGATTTCAATGTAAAAGCTTAATCCCAATACAAAGTGCTTAAAAATACTATTTTAATAACTTCAAGATATTATAAGTACAAAATCTTTTGTTATTTGTTAATTTTTATTTTTTATTTTTTTATTTTATTTTATTTTTTTATTTTATTTTTTTATTATTTTATTTTATTTTATTTTATTTTTAATCCTAACTCTACACAATGAGCTTTAGCAAGCTGTAATTCTCAATTTGATCGTCCAATTGTTGTAAATTTCTACCGCTAGTATCTTCACAACCCTTCTAAATGCTCAAGAAGTTTCAATCCAATGTAACTTATAAGTTGCAAGAAAATGCCATTAATCCATACTAATGTATCTTGACTGCCACCTAGAAGTCTTTGACTTACCATGCCAAAATCACCTTATTCCAGCTGGTAGATCTCTAGATATTATAAAAAACCTAAACAACCCCAATCTGCTAACTTTTGATACTTCTTTACACTAATGGTCAAATATCCTCTATCTGTTCTATCAGATTAACACAAACTTTTGCATGCACTTGGCATACTCAATCCTCTAGATACTTCTAAATTTCAACTATAGAAGTTTCTCCAATTTCACAAAACAGTCAAGAGTACCAGCGGTTACTTTATTGCAAAAAATCCAATTCACCAATACAAACATTGACTTTGAGTAATAATTGCAAAGTCCTTCCAAATCCTATGAAACCTAATTCTATACCTTTTGTAGGAGCTTGAAGCTAGGTCACTGATATCAAAAATCTCGATCTCTGAATGCCTTTTTCCTTATCTTCTCCTCTTTTTTAACTTTGTGTGGTTCCCTTTTCACCCACCCTGGACCTTGAATTAGAACAATCGATGGTGCTTCTCCAAAATTACTATTTTTAAGAGGAGCTTTCCATAGAAAAGATGTTTCTCCCAAAATGACATAGAGAATGGAACAACTTGAAATGGAACCGAAGCCTCCATATTCAAGGCCTCATTGGATTGTCCAATCAAGTCAGGTCTCACACTGGATAAAAGGCTCATACAAGACTTGGATTGGATGTCTCTATAATTCGGTCAAATTGGTCCTTAATATCAGACTCACCCTTTCTCTTTTTGCCAACTCCCGATAAGAATGGCTCAAACTCAGTCCATCCAATTTACTAGAAAATCTTGAGGACCTTAATTTATCTCCACAATTTTTCCTTGGCTTTGGATCTGCTGATTCTGTTTATTGAAATTGAATAGAGTATTACATTGCTGATAAGTATGCCTCAACTGCTTGCAATTCCTTCACACTGCCGTGTAATCATCACTGGGTTTGAGATTGGAACATTTACTAGCATAATGACCAACCTATCTGCAATGAAAATGACGAAGTGGTCTTCCTACACCTCCATCATACATATTGAGTGTCTCCACTAGTATATACTTACTAGGCTTGTTCCATGTAGGATTGAAAAATGATCCTGGTTGTCCCGTTGGTACAGAGGGTACTTGGTTCCATGACACTGGTGGGGTGACATTAATTGACCCTGAATATTAGCACTGGAATTGGCCACTGTTTCTAATATCCAAGATGAATAAATATTAATAATATCTTTTTTATTTATATTTTTACCATATAGTCATGTTACAACACAAAAACATTGTTTTGACTTTATAAGTATCTATAATTGATTTTTCAAGTTAGAAATGTGGTCAACAAGTTAGTCATGTGCCATACATGTTGGTAGCTTGCAGAATAAGCTAACTATGTGGCACACACATAAAAAACTTACCTTGTAAGCTAAGGCATGTATCTTATAAATTCAACACATATTAGAGATCTTATAGAATATTACCACATAGCTCTTAATTAAATAATATATATAGAGGCAAAAGTAAAGCCCTCTTTACTCTTATCAACTCTTTTTTTTGCTTCAAGACTAGATTTAAGAGTCTCTAATTTCTTTGTCTTTTGACAATAGCCATTCTAATTTTTTTTTAATATACATATTTTTTATTTTTATTTTATTATACTTATTTATTTATTTTTATCAAGTTTTAATTCTTGATAAATTGACAAGAATATACTTATAATATCAAAGCCTTATCTTTTTTTGATTAAGAGTGGGTTATTCCTTTCTCTTGATAAGACATAAGCATATTAGAAGTTGCAGATTACCCTCTTTTAAACTAATAGTATTTTTAGTATCTTCTTTGATGTCTAGTCCTTGCTTCTACAAGACTTGAGCAAAATTAGATATTTTTTTTTAAAATAATATCATGGCAGAGCTTATCAAAATGAAGAATGCAATGGCACAAATGTAAGAGTAATTAAAAGAGTTAATACTTGCGATGCATCAACTCAATTTACCACTACAAGTAGCAACACGAATGGCAAGAAGTAAAGATATAGATATGATTAGAGATGCTTCAATATTTGTACCAAATCATATTCTTTCTCTTATAATAGAACATCCCTCTCGTACTAGAAAACCAAGAATTATCTTGCTTGAGAAGTTTCATGGCACAAGATTCAAATTTAGATGATTTATCAATCAAGTACAACTTGTGATTGAACTTCAATCCCAAAGCTATCCAATTTCAAGATTATAAATTAAATTCATTGATACACTCTTTTCAAGTTTAGCATTATCAGGGTTTTTATCTTTTCTAGAATAACAAGATTCAATACTGAATAATTTAGAGGCTTTTTTGGCACAATTTTGATCCATGTATGGAGAATATGCTGCAACTTATGTTACAACCAATAAGATCCATATTTTACGACAAGGCAATCGATTTATAATATTATATGCTTCAAAATTTTGACAATTTATAATTGATATTAAGTTGGATGATGTTGTACTTATTAGCCAATTTTTCTATGGATTATAATATAAAATCCTTTTCAAAATCTTTTTCTTGTTTTATATTAAATATTATTTTAGGACCTAAACATTATAAAGCATATGCCTTATTAGATTCAAGAACCTTAATGTATTTCTTAGATGAAGAATTTACTAAAAAATATATTATATTTTTAATAAGAAAAATTAAACATGTTCATGTAAAAGTCATAGATAGTTTTTCATTATCTTTTAGAGATGTTACTCACAAAATCCTTTCTATAGAAGTAATAATCAATGGTCATAATAGCTTTGTGGTATTTGATATCATTAAATCTCCCTCTAATTCAATCATTTCAAGCTTATCACGGTTAAAAAATACAATCCTTGAGTAGATTGGATTTCTTATATTCTTGATTTTTTTAAAAGTATAACTAAGAATATACTTAATTAAGTAGAAAATCATAAGTCTAATATAATTAAACTTTTATTTGTAGATGCAAGAGCTTTCTTGCATGCTGCAAAAGAATGATCATCTTATGTCATTTATGCCACATCCATTTCTAATGGTGCAAAGACTTTAAGTAGCATTCCAAGTCAATATCAAGAATTTCAAGATATATTTGAAAAGAAGAATGTGGATATTCTTTCAAAACATCATCTCTATGATTATTCAATTGATCTTCAAGAAGGAGTACAATTGCCATTTGGACCAATCTATAATTTATCACAAAATGAATTGGTTGAATTTAAAGAGTATATTGAAGAGAATCTAATCAAAAACTTTATACCTCATTTCAAATCTATAATAGGAGCCCCAATTCTATTTATGAAGAAGAAAGATGGATCATTATAAATGTATGTTGATTATTGAAGACTCAACAAGATCACCATCAAGAACAGGTATCCACTACTTTTAATATTTGAACTTCTTGATCAATTGAATTAAGCTGAGATCTATACAAAAATAGATCTATGAGTAGGATATAATCTGATATGCATCAAAAGATGAAATGAATAGAAGATTACATTTCAAATCAGGTATAGATATTTCAAATATAATTTCATACCTTTTGGACTTGTTAATATACTAGTAGCTTTTCAACATTTAATGAATGTTATTTTTTGAAAGTTTTTAGACGATTTTGTTGTCTATTATCTAGATGACATCTTAATTTATTCTAAGAATATAGAAGAATATGAATTTTGTATTTGTCATGTGTTACAAAAATTAAAAGATGCAAGATTCTATGCCAAGATAAAAAAAAATGTGTATTCCATACTAATCAAATTGACTTCTTAGGTTATGTAATTTCAAAAGATAGACTTATGATAGATCTTAAGAAAATTCAAACTATTATGGATTGAAAGATCTCAAAAATGGTATAAGATGCCAAATTTTTTTTGGGATTTGTCAATTATTATTGGATCTTCATCAAAAACTTCTCTCAAGTTGTAGTTCCATTTATACATTTGACTTGTAAAGATAAACTTCAGTAGAATCAAGAAGTAGAAGCAACATATGAAGCTTTAAAGATAATCTTTGTTTTTGCACCAATCTTGTATTGCATTGACTTCTCCAAGGCATTCTTTATAGAAACAAATACATTGGATTTTGCTTCGAATACCATATTATCATAAATAAGAATAGATGATTAACTTCATCCAATAGCTTTTTATTCTAAGAAATTTTTAATAGCCAAAATTAACTATAAGTTCGACAATAAAGTGCTTGTTGTAATTATAGATTTTTTTCAAGAATGGCATCATTATTTAGAAGGTGCTTCTAGTCCAATCACTATGTATACAGATCATAAGAATCTCAAATACTTCATGTCAACACAAGATTTGAATTATTGCAAAATCCGTTGGAATATGTCTTTGTCAAGATTCAAATTTAATATCACTTATTGAGCAGAAAAATAACATAATTTATTTGATGCTCTTTTTAAACATTCTTATCTGGCATCAAAAGAAAGATATGCATCTTTTGATCAACAAAGAATGATTTTCTTAAAGCCCAAGCATTTTTATCTTCAAATAATGAAATTAATATTGATTGTTGATTTAAACTTTGTCAAAAAAATTCAATTAAGTATATCTTTTAATCTTCTTATTTATGATATTAAAAATCTTTCTTCCAAGTCTCATGATGCTTCCAAATTCAAATTCAAAAATAAGCTAATTTAACTTGAAGGATGCCTAAATGTTCTAAAAAAAGAAGTACATTTGTATATTCTTCAAGCAAGTAATGATTTTCTAGTAATTGGATATTTAGGATACAAGAAGACTTTAAAGCTAGTATCTAAAGATTTTTAGTGGCTACAAATATAGAAGTCAATCAAAGATTTTATTCAATCATATGATATTTGCTCAAGATCAAAAACTCTCCACTATCAATCTTACGGACTTCTTCAACCACTATCTATTCCAAAACAACTATCATCTTATGTTTCTATGGATTTTATCACGGATTTTTGTAGTCTCAAGTTTGTATGATTTTATATTTGTAATAGTATATTGTTTTACAAAGATGTCACATTTTATACTATATACAAAATCAATTATAAGTAGAAAAATAGCCAACCTTTTTTTTAACAATATCTATCAATATTATGGATTGTTAAAGGATATTATATCAAATAAAGAGACTCAATTCATATCAAGATTTTAAAGAATCTTTTTTAAGATTTTAAAGATAGATATAAAACTATCTTTGGCTTTTTATTCTCAAATTGATCGACAGATATAGCATATAAATTAAGTTTTGCAGCAATATTTAAGATATATAATTAATTACTAATCAAACAATTAAAAAATCCTTTTGTGAGTGGCAGAGTTTGCTTATAATATATTATATTCTTATATGCAATAAATATCTTTCTTTGTCAATTATGGTTATCATCCATGACTTGATATTTTTAACTTTTCAAAAGTTGATAATTTTGTGACAAAAGATTTAAAAAAAATAATTATTAGAGCTATATGTAATAATAAAGGCATAATTAAAGGAAGCTCAAAGCAACAAAAGATCAATACAAATGTCTATTGGAAAGAACAATTGTAATTCAATATGGGTGACAAGGTATAGTTACTTCGTCATAATATCAAGACTACTTATAATTGTGACAAGTTGGACTATCATAAGCTTAAACCTTTTTCTATTTTTGAAGAAATCAATCTACTTGCATATCGATTATATCTACCAAAATCAATAAAGATTCACATGTCTCTTCTTGAACCATACAAAATAGTGAATATATTAAAAAGAAGACAAGTGCTACTTCCTCTTATAGAAGTAGACAATAATAAAGAATTTGAAGTGTAAGAAGTCTTAGATTCAAGGTAGCACAAAATAAGTTGGAATATCTTATTCATTGGCTTAGATATGATATTAGTAAATGCATATGAGAGCTAATAAAGAATCTTACAAATGTAATAAAGGAGGTGAAAGTTTTTTATCAATGACATCTATTAAAACCAAGATAAAGACATTCCATATAAAAGAAACAAGATCTACATAAGATAACATTCTATTTTCTATCCTTGTTGTAGCTTCTTTGTATTTTTGATACTAAGAAGATGGAGAATCAGCAACTAACAGATTTGAATCAAAAGTCTTTGTTTATTGATCTACCAGATGAAACATTATAATTGTTACATCCTTCAAGACGATGCAATCAAGATGAAGATTCTCAAGAATAATATGTTCTTCAAATAGACAGGAAGATACAATATGTTTGGTATCACAACCTAGAAGGGACTTCTAATGTTTGGTGATTTTACTAGAAGTAGGAACAACTCTTGACAATGTTCCAAATATTTTATTTGAAGGAAGTTATGAAGGCCTCAACAATGATCAAATAATTGGATGATCTTTCCATTGTGATATGGGATACTATTGATGGTTGAGAGGCCCAATCAACCATCTTCAAAGAAAACAAAGATTAGAATATTTGGTAAATATAATTTGCCACATCTTAGATTTTTTCAATATATGATGACTACTCCTCATAGAACTTGTTTTTAGAAAGGAAGATAATATCATAAACATATACATGTAAATCAATAATTACTTATATAATTAGATAAAAATAGATAAAAATAGATTAATTTTATAATATCTTCTATAAAAGCTTCCAAAGAGCTTCATAGATGCTATTTTGATTTTATAGATATCTATAATTGAATTTTTAGATTAGAAACATTGTCAACAAGTTAGCCATGTGCTACTCATATTGATAGCTTGAAGAACTAGCTAACTATATGGTGCACACATAAAAAACTTGCCTTATAAGCTAAGACATGTATCTTACAAAGTCAACACATATTAAAGATCCAATAGAACATTGACACGTAGCTCTTAATTAGATAGTATATATAGAGGTAAGAGTGAAGCCTTGTTCATTCTTATCAATTCCATTCTTACTTCTAGTTTAGATTCAAGAGTCTTTAGTTTTTTTTATCTTTTGGCAATAGCCATTCTAGTTTTTTTTTAGTATACATATTTTTTTTTTTATTTTGTTATACTTCTTTATTTACTTTCATCAAATTTTTTTTCCTCACAAATGACTATTGCTAAAGATAAAAAAATATAAAGTCTTAAAATAAGACTTAAGCTTAGAAAGGTATTAATAAGAATAAAAAAAGTTTTACTTTTGCCTTTATATATACTATCTAATTAAGAGCTATATGGCAATGTTCTATAAGACCTCTAAGATATGTTGATTTTATTAAATACATGTCTTAACTTGTAAGGCAAGTTTTTTATATGTGCACTAAATAGTTAGCTTGTCCCACAAGCTACTAACATGTGTGATACGTGATTATCTTATTGACAAAGTTTCTAATCTATCAAAAAACTACAATCATATGTAAAGTCAAAATTCCATCTATAAAGCTTCTAAGAAGCTTTTCCAAAAGATATTATCAAATCAATCAACATTTATCTATTTCTATCTAATCATATAGGTAATTATCGAAATAAATATATACATCTATAACAATCATTTTTAATGATAGCTTTATAATAGATCCGAAAAATATTTATTCTATTATAGATTAAAAAATTTCAAGAATAATAAAAGATATCTAATATTTTTAAAATTTTATTATTATTATTATTATTATTATTATTTCAAGTTGCAATTCTATTTATATATTTGATTTATAAAAAAAAACTTAAATAAAATAGTATTTAAAACTTTAAAGGCAATTTTTATTATAACACCAATTTTGTCTTATATTGATTTTTTAAGATATTTTTTATAAAAACAGATGCATCAAACATTACCTCAGGTGTATTATTATCAAAATTAGAAGAAAATGACAAATTTAACCTTATAGCTTTTTATAAAATTTTATTTTTAGAAATAAAGATTAATTATAAAATCTATGAAAAAGAATTTCATATAACTATAAATTCATCTCAAGAATGATTCCATTATTTAGATGGTGCTTTTAATTTAATAATTACTTATATAGATTAAAAAAATCTTAAGTATTTTATGTTAGCATCCATTTTAAATTACTTTCAAATCCATTAAAAAATATTCTTATCAATATTTATATTTAATATCATATATTGGCTAAAAAAAATTAAGATTTGTTAGATATCTTTTTAGACCTTATTATCTTGCATCAAAGAAAAGAGATCCAACTTAAGATTAATAACAAACTATTCTTTTGAAGTCAAAGCAATTTTATCTTTAAGTAAAAATATTTTTATTAATGATTGATTCAATATTTTTTAATTAAATTCAGTTAAATATATCATCAAACTCTCTTATATTTGATATTAAGAATAATTCTTTTAAATCTTATGATGCTTTTTAGTTTCAATTCAAGAAAAGTTCTCTCTATTTTCAAGGATACATATATATTTCAAAAAGTGAAGCGCATTTACATATTTTTTAAGCTCATCATGCTTTTTTAATTATAAAACATTTTTTATACAACCAAGAGTTTAAAATAGAAGAAATCTTAGACTTGAAGTAGCATCAAAATAGATTAAAATAGCTCGTATATTAGCAAAAATATAATATTAATAGATAAAACATAGAAGCCATTTAGAAATCTTACAATTGAAAAAGTAAATTTTTTTAATTAATAACATTCATTAAAATTAAAATAAAGAGTTAAGAAATTCTTTATTCCAAAAAAAATAAGTTCAATAAAGATTACACTTTTTCTTTTGTCTTTGTCTAAAGTTTTTTTATATTATTGTTTTTTATAGAACATATTATTAGAAAATAAGTTATGTCACTAACATATATATTCATATTAATTATTATCTAAATTAAAAGATTTAAGTAGAAAAAATAAAAATAAGTAAATTTGATATTACCTTGTTGGTATAGATTTGACTTTCAAAATTTTTGTAGGTAATTGATAGATTAAAAATTTAACCAACAAATTAGCCATATATTACATATGTTAACCACTTATTTTATAAGTTGGCCATATATTGCATATGTTGGTTATTATTGTACAAATTGGTCATATGGTGCTCATGTTAGAAACTTATCTTATAAGTTAGACATATATTTTTCAAATTGGACACAAATCGGACACAAATCGGATATCTTATAAAATATTATTTTTCTATTATTAATCCTTTTTTATATTTTTGTTTTTGATCAAGAATATCTAGTCTCTTTCTATTTGAAAGTAGCCATTTTAGTTTCTATTCTATATCTTTCTTTAATTTATTTACTTTCTTTAAATATCACAAGAATATTTTATATTTTAGAATTTTATTATAATTCATGTTTTTAACAACCTCTTCTATTTTATAATCAAAGATATTTTGACTCTTTATCTTAATTTTAATGGATGTAATTGATGAAAACTACCAACCTTCTTAGATGCATTTGAAAGATTTTTAGATGGCTTCCATATACATTTACTAATATTGTATCAACTCTAAGGTATAAAATATTCTAACATATTTTGAAAGTTTAAGACTTCTTCTATTTCAAACTCTTAATTATTGTCTACTTTTATAGAAGAAGGTAACAACTATCTTATTCTCAACATATCTACTATCTTATATGGCTTATGAGTCATTGAAATTGCTCACTTGTAAATTTAGAACAAAAAATGCTCTTATATTGCTAAAAAAAATATATTTTTACATAAATCAATATAAAGGAATTTTTAGATAAGCGGCATGTTGATTTAATGATCACCTTCTCGGACAGGCAAAGAAGCCTTTAACAACACATACTTCCATTTTGAAGGTGTTATGCAGGAGTCTAGTGCATCTTTAAGTTACTAGCACATATGAAGTCAATCATTTGAGTAAGGTTTTGGAGGGTGCGATGTCTTGGCAATATGACAGTCGGACAAGGATCTTCTCTCCGGAGGGTAGTCTGTACGAGGTGGAGTATGCCATTGAGGCAATCCGCAACGCCTATGCCGTGATCGGGGTATAGGACAAAGATGGAGTGGTTCTTGCAGCTGAGAAGCGCTTCACATTTAAGCGCTTGGCGACGTTGAATTCCACGGAGAAGATGTATAAGATTGATGACCATGTTGTATGTGCTGTTGCGGGTATCATGGCGGACGCTAACATTCGGATTAACTGTGCGCGGCTTTCTGCGCAGAGGTATACTCTAGCTTACCAGGAGCCCATGCAAGTTAAGCAGCTGGGTCAGTCGCTGTGCGACACGAAACAAGGCTACACGCGGTTTGGAGGGCTTTGGACTTTTGGAATGTTGTTCCTGTTCGCAGGGTACGATAAGAATTTCGGATTCCAGCTGCATTTGTCAAATCCAAATGGTAACTACGGCGATTAGACGGCTGGTGCCATCGGAGCGAACAACCAAGCGACTCAATCGATGCTGAAGCAGATGACAGCTTGGAGGCAGTATCCACCACATTGTCTGGAAGGAGAAACTCCATAATATGGGTCTTGTTCCACCTGCATGAAGTATCTTGCTTTGGAGATTGAGGGTTCGCGTTTAATTCAATCAGGCTGTTTTTTTGGCGGCCGTCAATTGTGGCACTGAGCCAAGGACATTTCTTCCGACTCTCTCGCTTCCAGGATGAAGTGCCGTTGAAGTGTTTGTCGATTTTTATTGCGTCGGTTTTTTTCTTTTTCTTTTTATTTTTTTAAATTAAATTTATAGCTATTGATCTTCATACTTCTACTAATCTTATTGTTCTTCTATTGATATTGTCGTTGTTTTTCTGATCTTCATCATCGCCGTGATCTCTCATTGTTCTGCCGTTGTTGTTTTCATGTCAACTCCATGTTCTTTTCTCGTTTTCTGATTTTCATCATCGCCGTGATCTCTCGTTGTTCTGCCGGTGTTGTTTTCGTATCGGCTCCCTATACTTTTCTCGTTTTCTGATCATCATTGCCGTGATCTCTCATTGTTCCGTTGGTGTTGTTGAGTGAGTCAAGGTGCTGTTGGTGCTGCTGATATTCTACATCGTCGTCGGCTCTACTTCGAGCCAAGGCATTGAGCTGGCTGTTAGTTTTGCGACGAAGGAACGCTGTGTTAGACGGCGGAATGAAAGGTTGGCACTTGTGGGCTGCCAAAGGACTTTGCTTGCGCTCTCGCAGGCTTCCTGGATTTAGTTTGATGTTGTAGATTGTGGAGTTGCTGTCGTGGCTTCCGAGACGCATGTGTTGTTGGGGTCGTGCTGTGTTTTTTGCGTTGGTGCATCGTTGAGTAGGTAGAAGACAACAGTGATCCGTTGTGTGGCCAAATCGCCAAGCTTCTGTCGACAAATGTAGATATCCAGCGGTATCCATTGCAATGAAGTGTTTCTCTCACCATCGTGAACTTACCATATTGCACAACAAGCATCAAAACTACGGATGTTGGATTGCACGTGCAAAAGGTTTTGACCGATTATGCTCTCACTAGTCTCGCGTTGTCTGGACTTTACACAGCTTGTCACGATGGATTATATTCTGGGCTTACTTCACTCACAAGGCGCGTGTGTTGTTTCTTTCTCGTGGATGTGAACCATCGCGCTTAGTTTGACCTCAATTCGGAATACTGTGAGATAGTGCGGTGCGGATGGTGCTGCAATGGATTTTGAGGAGCTGGGGATGTTGTTGAGGATCGATTGCTGGCTTTGATAATTCCGTTTTTCTAAGTTACAATTAGAGCGTTCGCGGTGAGTTCCAGTTGACCTAACAGGCGGTGATCCAAACCGACTTGCCCGTGGCTTTCGGCGGTTCTGCGGGCTGGTTGAAATTTTGACGAAGACAATAAGGAACTGCCCATATTGTGGCAAGGTGCAAGGAGTTGAACGTGGTTGGAGCTTGCATTAGACTCAAAACTGGTTCTGCTCAACAAAGAGATTCCAATTTAAAAAGTATGAGGATTAGCATCAAGTAGTTGTTGTTATGATTTATCAATTCTCACGAGGCAAGCAATTCCAAGGCAATTGATTTACTGCAAGTCTTTTTAAGCCCATTCTGAATTTCTCATGCATGTGTCATGTTTATGAGTTCATGGTGATGGAGTCTTGAGGTTAGGAGATAACAAATTCATACTTAATAGATTCCCTTAATCTATGCACTCATTGCATTCTTAGTACTTTACAACATAATGTGAATAGGTTGTTTTTTGTTCAAGCCATTAGATACTTTTATACTTTTAAAAATTTAAAAATTAAAATTTATATAAACTATAAATTAATTACTACTTAAAGTTGAGTAAATAATAAAATAAAATAAAATAAAAAATAATTATATAAATTAAATTAAAACTATTATAATAAATTATTAAATCAATTAGATCATTTAGGCTAAGAAATTAGGATTTATAATTAGAATAAATAAGATTTATTATTGATATTTCTTTAATCAAGAAAAAAATTAAGACCATCAATTAACCAATAAATAAAATAAATAACTTATTAACATTAATAGATTAGTAATAAGGATTAATACATGTTTTTAATTATAAAAAAAAATCTAACAGTTAAGATTATTAAAAAAAAATTATTTAAAAATAGTCCAATTACTTATGACTTATGTTATTTAAATCTAAAAGTATTAAAATATAATCTTCTATCTTAAAGCTATTTTTGGCTTATATGGCTTAAAAAAAGATATAAAAAATGACATGGAACTTCATAAATTTTAATAGATATAATTGATATGCAATTAAATTTCTTTATTCATAAATAAGAAATTTTCTAATTTTATAATAATTTAACTTATTACAAGAGCAAATAGTCTTGATATTACAACAAAGTAACTATATTATGTTGCTAATATAGAATTGATGTTATTTCTTACAAAAGACATTTGTATTGATTTTTTTTTGTTCTTGAGCTTTCTTAAATTATATCTTTATTGTTGTAAGTAGTTCTTATATTTAATTCTCCTTAAAATAGAATATATTGTCCTTGAATTTAAACTTAGAAATATCATAAAATTTAAAAAGATTATTCTTAATATTATACACAAGAAGATTTGAAGACATATTTGAATAAATTGATTAAAAAATATTAAATTAACAATCAATGTTAATATTTATGTTCAAAGATGAAATTTCTTTAGTTTCAAAAGAATTATTTGACATTGATTGTAAATTATATATCCTTCTTTTGGTATAAGATAAAAATACACCAATAAGGCATCTAAAAAAACTTATTTTTTTAGCCAATAAGTAATATTGAGTACAAAACTTAACAAGAGCATACTATATTATGCTTGTCAACAATTCAAAATATATACTAATATAAAATACTTAAAGAACTTATAATTTATATAAACAATTATTTGACTAGAAGCATCTTTTGGATAAAAGCACTATTCTTAAAATCAATCTATGATCATAAGAAGTTTTTTTATTGTAGATCTCATATTTGATCTTCACTATTAAAATGTCAAGAACATGAACTAAAAGATGATACATAAACTAATAAAATCTATGTCAAAGAAAGAGTGACAAAATAGAAATAAGGAAGTACGTATATTAAAAGAAACTCAAAAGGCTTATTGTTAAAAGATAAGAAAACTTAAGACTCTTGAAACTAGAATAGAAGCAAGAAAGGAGTTGACAAGAGTAAAGAGGGCTTCATTTTTATCTCTATATATACTATTTAATAAGGGGCTATGTAGCAATGTTCTGTAGGACCTCCAATATGACATATACCTTGACTTATAAGGCAAGTTTTTTTATATGTGGGCCTCATAGTTAGCTTAGTTTTCAAGCTAACAACATGTGTGGCACATGGCCAACTTGTTGACCACATTTCTAATCCAAAAAGTCAATTAAAGACACCTATAAAGTCAATTAAAGACACGTATAAAGTCAAAGCAACGTCTATAAAGCTTTTAGGAAGCTTCTATAGAAGATATTATAGAATTAACTTACTTTTACTTATTTCTACTTATTTCTACCTATTTATACAGATAATTATTGGCTTACATATGTATGTCCGTGATATTATCTCCCCTTCTAGAGACGAGTTCCACGAGGAGTGGTCATCATATATTAAAAAAATCTATCATATAATAAATTGTATTCGCCACATACTCAGATCTTTATCCTCTTCAAAGATGGTTGATAGGGCCTCTCAACTATTGATAGCGTCCTATACCAGAGCAAGAAGACCACTTTATTATTTGATCATTGTTCATGCCTTTATAACTTCCTTCAAATAAAATATTTGAAATACCATGAAGAATTGTTCCTATGTCTAATAAAATTACCAAACATCGAGAGTATCTTCCAAGGTCGTGATATCTAACGTATTGTATCTTACCATCTATTCAAAGAAAAGCATATCATTCATGAAGATCTTCATCTCGATTGCATCATCTTAAAGGTTGTGACAATCGCAATGTCTCATCCAGTAGGTCAACAAACAAAGGCTCTTTAGTCAAATCCACTGGTTGTTGATTTTCCATCTCCTCAACATCACAACTACAAAGAAGCTACAAACAAGAATTAAAAGTAAAATGTTATCTTGCCTAAATCTTGTTTCTTTTATAAGGAAGGTTTTCATCTTGATTTTGATGGATGTTATTGATGGAAAGCATCCATTACTTTTGTTGCATTTCCAAGATTCTTTACTGGCTTCCATGTGCATTCACTAATATCATATCTGTACTAATTGACAAGATATTCTAATTTATTTTGGCGCCATCTTGAATCTAGGACTTCTTCCACTTTGAACTCTTTATTATTATCCATTTATATAGGAGGAGGTAGAGCTTGTCTTCTTCTTTGTATGTCTATTGTCTTGTATGGTTCAAGAAGAGATAGGTGGAATATTGGATGGATTTTTATTGACTTTGGTATGTCTAAATAATATGCAACTGGATTGATTTATATAGAAATAGAAAATGGTCCAAGATTTCAATAGTCCAACTTATCACAAGGACGAGAAGACTTCATATTGCGATGAAGTAACCATATGTTGTCACCTATGTAGAATGGTGGTTGTTCCTTTTGATAGACATTCTCATTGATCTTTTGTTATTCTTGAGCTTTTTTTAACTGCACCTTCATTGTTGCATGTAGCTGGGACAATTGATTTGTCAAATCTTTTGCAGCAAAACTATCAGCTTTTGAAAAATCAAAAGTATCGAGTGGTGGATGATAACCATAATTAGCAAAGAAAGGTGTTTATTTTATAGAATAATGTACTATATTATTATAAGTAAACTTTGCCAATAGCAAAAGAGTTGTTCAATCATCTTGTTGATAATTGATGGTACATCTTAAATACTACTCCAAAACTTGATTAATCCACTCTATTTATCCATTAGTTCTAGGATGGAATACCAAAGATAGTTGTATATCTATTTTTAGAATCTTAAAAAGAATCTACCAAAATCTTGATACAAACTGAGTTTTTTTATCTCATATAATATCCTTGGATAATCCATGATAGTAATAGATATTGTCAAAAAAAAACTCAGTTGTTTCTTCACCTATATATCATCTTGATCAAACAATCTATTATCATGAATATATATTCATAAAAACCTAAGATTGAAAGATTCCTAATGAAATCCATAGAAACAGAAGACCATGATTGTTCTCGAATAGGTAGTGGTTGAAGAAGTCTGTAAGATTGATGACAAGGAGTTTTTAATCTTAAACAAATGTTGCATGACTAAACAAAGTCTTTCACATCCTTCTACATTTGTGGCCACCAAAAATTTCAAGATATAAATTTCAAAGTCTTGTTGTATCCAAAATGTCCTACTGCTCAAAAGTTGTGACGTACTTGAAGAACACGTAATCATGCTTATCTTTTTAGAACATATAATTGACCTTTGAAATAGAGTAGGTTGTTTTTGAAATCAAAATTAGAAGTATCTTGAAGCTTAGAAGAAGGATTCTTGATATTATGAACAAAAGGATCAGAAGACATACTTGATTGGATTTGTTTCACAAGGGTTGATTCAGCACTCAATGTTGATTCTATTACTTGAAGATGAAAATGCTCTAGCTTCAAGAGAATTGTTCTTTGTTGATCAAAAGATGCATCTCTTTCTTTTGATACAAGATAAGAATGTCTAGAAAGGGCGTCTGACAAACCTTGATGTTTTTCGGGTCGATATGTGATCTTGAAATCAAATCTTCATAAGGACATGCTCTAATGGACTTGGCGATGTTTCAAAACACGTGCTATCATGAAATACTCAAGATTCTTGTCATCCATATATACAGTGATTGAATTAGAAGCATCTTTTATATGGTGATGCCATTCTTGAAATGAATCCATGATTGCAAGAAGCTCTTTGTCGTAGATTTCATAATTAATCTCGGCTCCTCAAAATTTTTTGGAATGAAAAGCTACTAGGTGAAGGTTATCATTTGCTTCCATTTGTGATAATACAATACCCAAAGTAAAGTTTGATGCATCTGTTTTCATAAAAAATGCCTTAAAAAAATTGATGTGATATAAGATTGGTGCAAAAATAAAGGTTGACTTCAAAGTTTCAAAAGATGCTTCAGCTTCTTTGCTCCACTCAAGTTTATCTTTGTAAGTCAAACACATAAGTGGAGCTACAACTTAAGAGAAGACTTTGATGAAGATCCAATAATAGTTGACAAAGTTCAAAAAGCATTAGACATCTCTTACCGTTTTTGAAATCTTTCAATCCGTAATTGTTTGAACTTTCTTAAGATCCATCATAAATCCATTATTTAAAATAATATATCTTAAGAAGTCGACTTGAGTAGTGTGGAATATATACTTTTTTATCTTGGCAATGAATCCCGTATCTTTTAATTTTTGTAACACTCAAAGAACATGAAGTTCATATTCATCTGTGTTCTTAGAATAGATCAAGATGTCATCCAGATAACAGACAACAAAATCGTCTAAAACTCTCAAAAAATATCATTCATTAGATGTTGAAAAGCTATTGGTACATTTGTAAGTCCAAAAGGCATGACGTTATATTCAAAATATCCATACCTAGTTCAAAACGTAGTCTTCCATTCATTTCTTTCTTTAATATGTACTAGATTATATGCTCCTTGTAGATCTATTTTTGTATAGATCTTAGCTTGATTCAATTGATCAAAAAATCCAGATATCAAAAATAGAGGATATCTATTCTTGATGGTGATTTTATTGAATCCTCGATAATCAATACACATCTACAATGACCCATCTTTCTTCTTCACAAATAAGATTGGAACTCCTGATGGAGATTTGGAATGGCATATGAAATTCTTGGCCAGATTTTCTTCAATATATTCCTTGAGTTCAGCCAATTCATTTTGTAATAAACTATAAATTAGTCTAAATGGTGGTTGTGCTCCTTCTTGAAGGTCAATTGAATAATTGTAGGGATGATATTTTCAAAGAGTATTTATATTCTTCTTCTCAAATACATCTTGAAATTCTTAATATTGGTTGAAAATGCCACTTGAAGTCTTTGCATCATTAGAAACAGGTGTGGCATAAATGACACAAGGTGACCATTTTTTTGCAGCATATAAGAAAGCTCTTATACCTATAAATATAGGTTTAATTGCATTAGACTTATGACTTTCTCCTAGATTAATTTCACTCTTAATTATGCTTTTAAAAAAATTAACGATACGAGAAATCTAATCTATACAAGGATTATACTTTTTTAACCATGATAAAACTAAAATGATTGGATTAGAAGAAAATCTAATTATATTAAAGATTACGCAACTACTATGACCATTTATTTCTATATCTATAGAAAGTATTTTATGAGTAACATCTCTAAAAGACAACGGACGACCATCTATGACTTCTACATGAAGAGGTTTGATTTTTTGTACTAATGGTATTTTATGACTTTTAACAAATTCTAAGTCTAAGAAACAAACTAAGGCTCTTGAATCTATCAAGGCAGAGGCTTTATAATTATTAGGTCTTAAATGTACATCTGTTATAAAACAAGGAGAAGATTCTAAGGAGAAGATAGGACCTTCATTAGAAATTATATAAGATTCTAGCTCCATAATCCCTATTATAACTGGACAAATTTGTTTTTCAACACATTGTCTTCTTTGATAAATGTGCTCTTCATTTTGTAATTTTGTTGCTTCTTTGGATAATGTTGAATAGTGTATTTAGGTTCTCCATAATATAAGTACAATCCTTCTTGACAACAATGAATCTATTTTTACTCAGTAAGAGATTTAAAATATACTATATCAATTTTCATATCCTCTACTTCTGAATGTATGTGTTGAAGAGATGTTGGTATTGCCATCGAATTATAGTCATGTTGAGGCCCATTTTTGCAACTCTCAGATCGAAATTCAAAACGTTGATTGTCCTATTTCACAGCAAAATTAATTCCTTGACTCAATGTTTGAAGATTAGGTAAGTTGAGCATCAATTTCTTTACCTCATATTGTAATCCATAGAAAAATTGGCTAATCACTGCAACATCATCCCACTTGATATCAGTTACAAGTTGTCAAAATTGTGAAGTATATAATGTTATAAATCAATTGCCTTGTCACAAAATATAGATCTTATTGGTTGCAACATGACTTGTATCATATTTTCCTTATATAGACCAGAATTCTTCCAAAAATACCTCTAGATTATCCAATATTAGATCTCATTGTTTAAAAAAAGATAAAAACCACGATAGTGCTAAACCTAAAAGAAGTGTACTGTAGAATAAGTAGTTATTTGTTGAATTGTAGATACTTAGTTCATAGTGTAAACAGGGATAGATGACTGTTGAAAAGGTAGTTCAGTAGGTAAAATGGATGAATAGTTAGGAAAAGCAGTTTTCATTAGAGATGTAGCAGTTGGTATCTCGTGGTAGCATAAGGAGGATGGGAGAGAGGAAGTAGGGGCCATTACTGTGATAGTGTGAGCCGGGGTAAGCTTGGTGCTACCTCTTTTCTTTTGTTGTTATGTTCTTTGAAATAAGAGTATTGAGAGTTTCTGAATATTGTGAAGTGAATCATGGAATGAAAGTGTGAATGGAATTATATGTTATTGAATGAGAAGAAGAGAGATTGAATGCTGAAATCTGAATGTAGTTCAGCAGAGAGAATGAGTCTGTGTTTGTGTGAAACACTGTAATGTGAAGGCAGTTAATGGTGAAGAACTCCAGAATTTGGATTATAGTATGATTATGTCCTGTCATTTAAGATAGTGCGGGATTACATGTTGTTTGTTATCAGTGATGGTGGAGTATTATTAGGAAGTGGAAAGCATTGTAGTGTTTCCTGGATGTTTTAAGTAGTGCGGAATACAGTTAATTGTGTGACCCTAACGTGTAAGCTCATGCGGTATTCTTTCCCTGTGTTCGAATTCCCCTATACAGGTTTACTCTGATTAGATAAGTTAGAGTAAGTAAAACGACAATCACATTTTGGCGCCGCTGCCGGGGAAATTGATAATAGCATGGAGTGTTAGGTTTTAACTACCAGTTGAAGTAGATGGGAAATAGGTAGCAGTCGCAGAAGAATATAATGAAAGAGTATGGTTATTAAGAATGAGAACTTAACAGTAAAGAAAATACGGCAGTCAAGAGAAAGAATAGAGAGATCGCAAGCAAGAAATTTGTTGCGAAACGAGCAACAAAGAAAGTTAAAAAGGAATCATAGACAAAGCTGGATTAAGCCATGGTTGCATGCCTGTCGTCATATTCGAGCATACCCAGAAGCTAATCGACATCTAATATTTCAGAAGTATATACCGTTAGAGAAATTGCCAAGAGCACTTGCTGAAAATTTGATCAATAGGCCAGGGTTTCTTCTGAGACCGTTAACTGAGAGTGGGGGAATCACAGAAGAGTTGGGTACTCCATTGGGTACGTTTCCAATAGCGGAAACTGCCGATTCCGTCAAAACTGGTTCCATAGAGTGGCATAAATTATTGGTCAATAAGGGCCAATTCAGTGTGTTTCAAAATCCGTCATTCTCACCTCCTATTCAACCAATAAACTTGTTCAAGGATAATAATAGCAAATTGAGCAGGGTGGAAAGTTCGGAAAATATATTTAGGAGAGACGCAGACTATATTAACAAACGATTAAGTGTCACATTGTCAAATTCAATGACGACGGGAGGTCCAGCGGTTCCCATAGCAGTACAAATGGGTACTGTGAGTGATCGCACAACTAGCGTGGCTCCATTACCTACCTTTAGGGGTTTTCCGGGTGCGGATCCAGATCAACATTTGTCGCAGTTTTTGATAGCATGTGTCGCCAATAATGGGAGAACCGAGGATATTTGGTTACGATGGTTGCCAGCAACCTTAAAGGATACGGCGTTTGAATGGTATAACCGTCAACCAGTTGGTCAATTTTCGAACTGGGAAGCATTGAAGAATGCATTTTTGACCCGTTTTCGACCAATTGGTTTTGAAGACCGTCTTCGAGGAAGGTTAATGAACAGCAAAATGATCCTAGGAGAGGCGGTGGAATCGTTCTATGGCCGAGTGGCTGATATACTTAGTAAGTGGCCGAACCACCAAATGCCGGAGGCATTTATATTATCTATATTAATAAATGGTTTGCACCCACCAGAGCTAAAAATATTTGTAAAAGAAGCTCAACCAGTTACGATATCTGCATCCCTTGATAGAGCCAAGGTTTGGGAGGAATGCCATTATGATCAGTTTTTAACTGCGTGTGCCACGATGATACCAGTTCAAAGCAATTATCAATATCCGGCTTTGAACGGATCAGTGGGTAGTTATCCACAGATGATCGAAACAGTTGTCCAGTCAAGTGCCAATACTCAGGGGCCAGTTAATGTTACCCCATTGCAAGCTTTACCACCGCAAGTAACAACAGCGTATGCCCCATATTTTCCATATCAAACACACGAGTCAACTTTGGCGGAAAAACAAATAATATCAGCTTCAAAAGATTCCAATGAAGCCTTGTTATTGAACTTGACGAAGAAAATGGAAGAAATGGCCGTTAATATGGCCAAAGATAAGGAGAAGAGGCAAAAGCCAACCAATACTAGGACCAATGTATGGTGCAGTAATTGTCAGGGCCACGGTCATTTGGTAACGGAATGCCCGTCACCTTCACAAGTGTTGGGTAAATGTACATTTTGTGGAGGCAAGCACTTAACCGCTAATTGTTGGAATTTGCAAAGACAACAACAATTCAGTAATCCGACCATGATTCCACCAACTCCATGGGATGTCAATCAAGTTCAAACAGGAAATACGTTTGGATGGCATGGAAATCGATCTAACCGACAAAATCGAGCAGTCAATCATTTTCAAAATTCCACTTATAGTGAGGGGTTTGTATCAAATCCTCGGAACTATGGTAAGGAGCAGCATGGGTATCAGCCATATGCTCCATCGATGCCATTGAACCAAGTACAACCGGGACAACCAGGATCGTTTTCTCAACCTACATGGAACAAACCTAGTAGGTATATACCGGTGGAGACACCTAATATGCCTGATGGGGGTGCAAAAAGGCCATTACGTTGTTTCCGTTGTAGACAGATTGGTCATTATGCCAATGAATGTCCCAATCCAAGAGCCAATGACGATTATGCCCCAGTTTGTGGGAATTGCAAGCAGTCAGGGCATACGTATCAGCAATGTAATGCTCCATTCAATTTCAATAATTGGGATCAGCAGATCTAGAGTCTAGGAAAAATGGAGGGAATAAATCGAGGACCTCAAGACTCTCCAGTAAATCGGGTGGAATGTGTCCATACCGTTCTTACTAGGAGCCAGCAAAAAGGGAAAGGCCCAATTAAACATTTGGAAGATCCTAAAGCGAAGGGCCAATCACACCCAATTACGGACCAATCCCATTCAGGCCTGAAAACTGGGAAAGTCTTGAGCCCTGATTTGGTTGCAAAGCCCAATGAGGTCCCAATTACGGAGTCTTCAGTTCCGTCTCGAACCGGTCTGTTCCCACCGCAGTTCCAAGAAGCATCATACCCGTTGAAAGATCCCCTTGGGAAAGGAAGTCCCAAGGAAGCTCAATCTGCTATTCCAATTCCAAGTCCAGGGCGGCAGAATAATTTACCTCACGGAGTTAAGCTCAAACCCATGAAACGGAAGAGGGCATTGGGAATTACCCTAAATATGGAACCCTACGACATTTTAAAGGATTTGGACGCTATTCGGCCTTCAATCTCTATGAAGCAACTTCTAGCAGTCGCACCAGAGTGTCGTTCCACCTTGAATTCATCCCTAACAAGACATCGGCATCGTAATATGGAAGTTTGTGAAGTTAGTTTGAACCCTGATCCAGGTGCACCAACCATTGATGTTTCGATTGATGGTGTTCGGATCTCTGGCGTCCAGGTAGATGGAGGTTCCAGCGTCAATTTAATGAACGCTGATACAATGGATGCTTTAGGTCTGGAACAATTAGTCCCCACGACATTGGTATTACGGATGGCAGATCATAGCCGAGTTAAGCCAATGGGTATTTTACGGAGTGTTCAAACTATAATTGCAGGTATTGCCTATGAAATTGACTACATTGTCTTTCGCTTACAACGTTCGACTTTATCGTACCCTATTTTATTGGGACGACCCTGGCTGTATCAAGCGAAGGCCAAGAACGATTGGGGTCGAGGTACTTTGACAATTGGTAAGGGCGTAGATAAAATGGTGTTACAAATGTACCCAGTACGCTATCACGGGGAGTCTCAGTTGCCAGTATCTGAATTGACGTCGGACGAAGGGCTTAGCTCCGATGATGACACAGAAGTACCGAGTACGGAGGCCAATGTGGAGGCAGCACAGCACCCTGAGGTGGTGTACCAATGTGGAGGTCCGGGGGAGTACTTGATATACCCAAAGGATTCGGAAAACTCTGCTTATGTAAGTATTGACTGGAAACCTGGGTACGATGTGCACCATGTTAGTGTCCTCGAGACGGGATTCGTTACTTCGCATATGTCGGACATACCGAGTAACTTTAAATCACTGCGGGAATTGAAATAGAATATTGTTGCTGACCCTGTATGTCAAACTATTAACTTAGCGACCACGGCCGAACCTCGGCTAATTAAGGTCTACGAAGGTATTAAGGAACAAGAGTTGACCTGTTGGACAGACTTTTTCTTACATCATAAATCCGCTTTTGCTTGGACTTATAATGATCTACAAGGTATCCCCGCTGATGTCTGTGAACATCGTATCATATTGGAAGAAAATGCTAAACCGGTACGCCAGAGGCAACATCGCCTTAATCCTAAATATTCCCTTATGGTGAAGGAAGAATTGGACAAGCTTCTTGCGGTGGGTTTCATTTACCCGGTACCGAATAGTGAGTGGGTTTCTCCAATTGTGATGGTGCCGAAAAAGAACGGAAAAATCCGAATTTGTCAAGATTTCCGAAAACTTAATGCAGCCACCAAGAAAGATTACTTTCCGTTACCATTCACGGATAGTATATTGGACGCCGTCGCCGGTCACGAATGCTATTCGTTTCTCGATGGTTTCTCCGGGTATAATCAAGTTCAAATTGCAAAAGAAGACCAGCTCAAGACAACCTTTACTACGGATTGGGGCACATTTGCTTATCGCGTGATGCCTTTCGGGTTATGTAACGCCCCAGCCACGTTCCAACGCGTGATGACTCAGGCTTTTCAAGATTATCTCCGACTATTTATGGAGATCTTTTTAGATGACTTTTGTACATTCAGTACCAAACAAGATCATCTTCATTGTTTAGGCAAATGTTTGGCTCAGTGTGCCAAATTTGGAATATCGTTGAATTCGGAGAAGTGCCAATTTGGTGTTCCGTCCGGAAAATTATTGGGCCATATTGTTTCCAGTCGTGGTATTGCTACAGATCCTGACAAAGTGCAGCATATCATGAACTTGCCCAGACCGGAGACAGTCTCCGGTGTTCGAGGATTCGTTGGTCATGTCAGTTATTATCGACGATTTATAAGTTCGTTTGCGGTTATTTGTCAACCTTTAACGAACTTACTGAAGAAACCTCCGTCCGATGGTACTAGTCTTCTCTGGACCAAGGAGTGTACCGTAGCCTTCGAGGTCTTAAAGTCAAAATTGGTCTCTGCACCAATATTGGTGGCTCCTTGTTGGACAAAGCCATTTCATGTGTATGTTGATGCATCCAATGCTGCTATTGGCTCGGTGTTAAGCCAGAAGGATGATAAGGGATTCGATCATCCAATATATTATGCCAGTCGACAATTGGTGGCTGCCGAACGCAACTATACTACTACTGAACGAGAGGCGTTGGGTATGATATACTCGGTTAAAAAATTTCGGCACTATTTGCTTGGGTATCCGTTTGTATTTTATGTGGATCATGATGCCCTCAAATATCTGATTAATAAGCCTCAATTGAGTGGGCGCATTGCTCGCTGGGTCTTACTCCTCCAGGAGTTCAATTTTACGGTGGTTGTCAGACTTGGGAAGCAACATGCGAACGCAGATCATTTATCCCGGTTGTCTAATATTCTCGGCAACGAGCCTGTTCCCGATGATCTTCCCGACGCCGCATTATTTGTGGTGGATGTGATATCCCCCGAGTACAGCGAAATTATTCAGTTTCTGACCTTCCATACTTTTCCGCCGACTTTCACGGACAAGCTTAAGAAGCGCCTTATTCTGAAGAGTGCCCCATACACGATGATTCGTGATGCTTTGTATAAACAAGGACGCGATGGTCTTTTACGGCGCTGTATCTTTCCCAGTGAAGTACAGTCGATACTTACAGGTTGTCATTTGGATAGTTGTGGTGGTCATTTCGCGGGAGACAGCACTGCCCGCAAGGCTTTAATGGCCGGATATTGGTGGCCCACAATGTTTTCTGATGCCCACCAGTTCGTTCGCCGTTGTGATCCTTGTCAACGAATTGGTCGACCTACGGGTACTTCCGCCATGCCGTTAGTCCCAATCTTGGCCCAAGTTCCGTTTGAAAAATGGGGTATTGATTTTGTTGGTCCCATTGCACCAGCGTCAAAACCTGGTCAAAAGCGGTATATCTTAGTCGCCACCGATTATGTCACCAAATGGGCAGAGGCGATTGCTACCCGCACCGATAATGCCAGTACGGTGGCAACTTTTCTGTATGAGAATATTATCACTCACTTTGGGTGTCCCAAGGAATTGGTCAGCGATCGAGGCACCCATTTCATCAATGCTACCATCGCCGCCTTGACGACCACATATGAGATCAAGCATCGTAAGACCACTCCCTACCATCCTCGTGCCAATGGGCAAACGGAAAAGACCAACGGCATTTTGTGCAAAGTCTTGACTAAGACAATTTCAGGGGCCGGTACTGATTGGGAGACCAAACTCTTTGCAGCTTTGTGGGCTTATCGTACCGCCTATAAGGTAACTACCCACTCTACTCCGTTCCAATTAGTTTACGGTCAAGAGGCAATTTTACCTATCGAATTGGAGGTTCCCAGTTTACGAATTGCCTTAGACGAACGCCTCAGTGACACTGAGTCATTACACTCTCGGTTGATGAAATTGGAGGAATTGGATGAAATACGGGCTGTCGCTCTATTCCACATGGAAGCCACTCAAAAACGGAGGAAGAGTTACTATGATAGTAAACTGCAGCCGAAGTGTTTTATGCCCAATGATTTGGTATTGCTGTATGACAGCCGATTCAACCATTTTCCGGGAAAATTTCAAGTTCGCTGGCATGGGCCATATCGCGTAATTGAAGGATTTTCCAATGGGTCTGTTCAATTGGAGGATTTCACGGGCCATCGTTTCAGTACCCGCATTAATAGAAATCGTTTACGGTTATATAATACCTAAAACCCGAGACGGGTTTTATTTCATTTGAGGGGAGGGGACTTCAAATGGACTCAGGAGGGACCTAATTATGGTATAAGACGTAGAGGCGGCTGCAAGGATATGTAGTAATCACTATTGTGTCAGATGCGAAGGAAGTGAGAAATGGACAGTATGGGTACCATGTTGTCGCTCTCATCACTAGGTAATAGAATAGGAGTGGGGCTCCTACTAAGGGTTATTCTGTGGTGTTATATTATGTTGTTGCTTATTTGTGTCTCATTTTAGTGTTTCGGGCAGACTGGAGAGTGGCATTGACGGTTAGGACCTGTAAGCGTTTGAGTCATGGCGATTGAAAGTACCAAGAGAGCTGTAGACAGAGATGAAAGTGGCCGGAATGTGAGAGCTAAACGCATAGCAAAACCACCGGCTGTGATAATCGTTACCAATATGGAGCCGATGAAGTTAGAAATCTGTTGGACGCAGAGAAAAATAAGGGATTTTCGGACTGCGAAGCTGTTCCAGTTTTTGCACCATTCAGAGCGTTTACCATCAATCAATGTGTCATTAGTGGAGGAATACATTGAGAATTACGACCCCGAGGATGGATCGAGTGTCGTTCAAGGGCGAATTATTGGGATTGATGAAACAATCCTGGAAAAGGTGTTGTTTCTTCCCATTGGAGAGATGGCAGTTGGGACTGATGAGTCAGGCGATTTCAGCCCAGGTAGATATTTCAAGGGAGGAATGTCATCCTTTGAAAGGAGCCAAGGATGGCGGACTCAGGAGGCGATTACACCAGAATATGTGGAATGGTTGCGGTTCGTGCTGAGGCGGTTAGGATTGTACCGACACCCCACATATGTGTCAAAACGATTATTGTATGCAGCAGTAGGGGCGTTTGAGGGGATGGTGTTCAACTGGGCGGCTTACGTAGCTACTCGTATTCATGCGGAGATAGGAGCCAAGTTCAAATTGGGGAAGTTCACATCCTTGCTTTGTTCAAATTATGTGTATGCTGTCATCGCGCACACATTGCGTCAACCACCGTCAGAAGAGGAAAACCCTATACCAGTGTCAGCACCTTTGCAGAGAGAACGAAATTTGTTGGCACAGAATCACAATGTAGCGGATGTAATACACGAAATTGGAGAATCAAGTCGTACAGTGGTTCAAGGGGTAGCTCCGGTTATCGAAGCGAGACGGGTTCCAAGTGGTCTTGCGGTGGAAGAGGAGAATCAAGTCCCATTATTGATAGATATCAACCAGTTGGCGTTTCCAGAGGGTCGATTCCCTGAAGGAGTATCTCTTAAAAATGCCGTATTGAAGCACATTTTGCAAATACATTGTATGGTACGAGCATTGGATGTCGAAGACAGAAGTAAACGGGATTGGGAGGACAGTAAAAAAAGGATATCGGATCAAAATCAAAAAATCAGGGAGCAAGAACTGAGGATTCAAGAAATTGAAGAAGTCAAGTTGGTCCTGGAGCGGAAATTGGTTCTCCAATATGAGGCTTGGACAAAAGAAAAAGAACAGATTTCACGGATTGTAGAAGGACAACGGGACGAATTGATTCAGAATAGGAAGTCATGGGATTTGGAACGGGAGAAGTTCAAATGCCAGTTGCAAGCGGAAGTGGACAAGACAGAGTTATTGGCGGCAGAGAAAGCGTTATTGTGTGACCAATTGAGATGTGAAACGGGGAAAATGAGGTCTGAAATTGAAGTTTTACAAAATGAGGTGTCAAAACTGACGGAAGAGTTAACTGTGAGGAGCCAATCTCAAGTGTCGATTAAAGATGTCCCAGAAGGGATGAGTTCGCAGCAACTTCAGTTGGAACTTCGAGATGCCCAGATCCTGAAACTGGAAGCTCAGATCCGTGAATTGGGAGAATACAATGAAGATCTTTCAGCCCAGTTGAGAAAGGAGTCGCTTGAAATATTGGAAGAGGATGAAGACGTACCACTAGAGCCAGAATCGGTGGAACCAATAATGGATAATGTAGTAATTGATCAATTGGATATATCAAATAAATAGAAATTTTGGAGAAGTTTTTTTTTTTTAGTTATGTATCGGTTCTATGTTTGCGAGGACGCTGCACAGATGGGAGTGGGTCTATGTAGAATAAGTAGTTATTTGTTGAATTGTAGATACTTAGTTCATAGTGTAAACAGGGATAGATGACTGTTGAAAAGGTAGTTCAGTAGGTAAAATGGATGAATAGTTAGGAAAAGCAGTTTTCATTAGAGATGTAGCAGTTGGTATCTCGTGGTAGCATAAGGAGGATGGGAGAGAGGAAGTAGGGGCCATTACTGTGATAGTGTGAGCCGGGGTAAGCTTGGTGCTACCTCTTTTCTTTTGTTGTTATGTTCTTTGAAATAAGAGTATTGAGAGTTTCTGAATATTGTGAAGTGAATCATGGAATGAAAGTGTGAATGGAATTATATGTTATTGAATGAGAAGAAGAGAGATTGAATGCTGAAATCTGAATGTAGTTCAGCAGAGAGAATGAGTCTGTGTTTGTGTGAAACACTGTAATGTGAAGGCAGTTAATGGTGAAGAACTCCAGAATTTGGATTATAGTATGATTATGTCCTGTCATTTAAGATAGTGCGGGATTACATGTTGTTTGTTATCAGTGATGGTGGAGTATTATTAGGAAGTGGAAAGCATTGTAGTGTTTCCTGGATGTTTTAAGTAGTGCGGAATACAGTTAATTGTGTGACCCTAACGTGTAAGCTCATGCGGTATTCTTTCCCTGTGTTCGAATTCCCCTATACAGGTTTACTCTGATTAGATAAGTTAGAGTAAGTAAAACGACAATCACATGTATTAATGAATATAACTTGTGATCCTAGAATTGGATAGCTTTAAGGTTGAAGTTCAATCACAAGTTGTACTTCATTGATAAATCCTCAAAATTAAGATCTTATACCATGAAACTACTCGAATAAAGTAATTCTTAGTTCTCTAATACTTGAAGGATGTTTCACAGTGGGTGGAAGGATATGATTTGGTGCAAATGTTGAAGCAGCTCTAATCATCTCTATATCCTCACATCCTACCATTCTTGTTGATCTTTGTGGTGGTAAGCTAATTTGATGCATCACAAGCATCAATCCCCTCAATTACTCTTGCAATTGTACCATTGTACTCTTCATTTCAATAAGCTCTACTATAATAAGACTCAAAAAAATATCTAATACCACTCAAGATAAGTAAAAGAAAGGACTTGAGGACAAAGAGAATACTAAGAATAATATCAGTTTAGAAGAGGATAATCCACAACTTCTAATATGCTCATGTCTTATCATGAAAAAGGAATAATCCACTCTTAGTCAAGACAAGACAAAGCTCTGATATTGTAAGTGTATTCTTGTCAATCTGTCAACGATATGAATTAAAAGATGATGCATAAACCAATGAAATCAGTATCAAGAAAGAGTGACAAAATAGAAATAAGGAAGTACATATATTAAAAGAAATTCGAAAGGCTTAATGCCAAAAGACAAGTAAACTTGAGACTCTTGAAACTAGACTAGAAGTAAGAAAGGAGTTGACAAGAGTGAAGAAGGCTTCATTCTTGTCTCTATATATACTATCTAATTAAGGGCTATGTGACAATGTTCTATAGGACCTCCAATATATGTTGACTTTTTAGGACACATGTCTTGACTTATAAGGCAAGTTTTTCTACGTGTATGCCACATAGTTAGCTTGGTCTTTAAACTAACAATATATGTAGCACATGGCCAACTTGTTGACCATGTTTCTAATCCAAAAAGTCAATTAAAGACACCCATAAAGTCAAAGCAGCGTCTATAAAGCTTTTAGGAAGCTTCTATAGAAGATATTGTAGAATTAACTTACTTTTACCTATTTCTACTTACTTCTATTTATTTATACATGTAATTACTAGATTACATGCATATGTCTGTTATATAAAAATAAATTTAAATAAAAAAAGCTCTAGATGTAATATTACATCCAAAGCAAAGATTGATGCATATATTTTTACAAATAATGGCTTGAAAAATTTTAATTAATATAAAATTGGTGTTAAAATAAAAATTATCTCCAAAGCTTTAATTACTATTTTAACTTCTTTATTCTACTTAATTTTGTCTTTACAAGTTAAATGTATAAGTGTAATAATAACTTTAAAAAAAAATTGACAAAAATCTAATAGTAATTGAATTATTTTTAAAATATTCGAAATTTTTTATTATTCTTAGAATTCTTCAATCTAATATAATTTGAACTTCTTAAGATCTATAACAAGACTATCATAAAAAAATATATATGCTAAGAAATTCAATTTAAATTATGTAAAATATATTTTTATCTTAACATATAGTCTTGCACCTCTAAAGTTTTGCAATACACAACCAAAATTATGTTGATATTCTTTTATATTCTCAAAATTAATTAAAATATTTTTTAAATAATAAATAATAAAATCATCTAAAAATATTTCGAAAAAATAATTCATTAGATGTTAAAAAGAAACTAGAGCATTTATAAGTCTAAAAGAGATAATATTACATTCAAAATACTCATATCTAATTTAAAACACAAAATTTTATCTTTTTCTTTTTTTTAAAGCATATTTGGCTATATATTTATTATAGATCTATTTTAATATTGATTTTAATTTAAATCAATTGATTAAAAAGTCTTAATATCAAAGATAGAGGTATTTATTTTTAATAGTAAATTTATTAAGTCATTAATAATCTATACATATTTTTAGAAATTCATCTTTTTTTTTTATAAATAAGATAACTTTAAAGATTTGGAATGGTATATGAAATTATTGGCAAATTTTTCATCAATGTATTCTTTGACTAAAGCTAATTCATTTTATAATAAATTATATATTGATCTATATGGTATTGAAAAAACACAATAAGCAAGACACAAGTAAGTAGAAATCAGCAAGGTTAGACACAAGAGAAGTATAGAATGAGATACCTCTCACTTCTAGCACCCTTTACTTATAGGTAGAGGTTACATCCATTTTGGCTAGTATTCATCTTACTTTCATCTAACTAAACCCTAGATTCCTCTTAACCTAGCCGCCACTTTAAACCCTAGCCGCCACTTTAAACCCTAGCCGTCAACTATAACTCTAGCCGCCACCTAGGTAACTTTCCTTCATCCTTTTGCTGCCCTTTGACCATTAGCAACTTATCTAAGATAATATCTTTTACCTTCTAACTTATCCTCCATTTACTTTAACACTCCCACTTTGCTATTGGTCAAAGGCTAATAAACCTAATCTCTTTGTCAATTTGTAATGTCTATCCTTCATCAATGCTTTTGTGAGTAAATCAGCAAGCATGTCTTCCATTGCATAATATTTCATGTCAATTATTATCATCTCAATCTTCTGCCATATAAAGTGATATTGAATGTCAATGTGCTTTGTCCTTGAATGATGCTTTGGATTCTTTACAAAACCAAGGCATCTTTGATTGTCACATTTCATTGGAGTTGCTTCCAATTGCAGAAGTCCAATGTCTTCTAAAACTTGTCTTAGCCATATTGCCTCCATTGCACCATGACTTGCTGCCATATATTCCGCCTCTATTATAGACCTTGCAATTGTTGGTTGTCTCTTACAATTCCATGAAATTACTCCCACTCCAACAAAGAATACATATCCCATTGTTGATCTTCTATCATTTGCATCTCCAGTCCAATCCGCATCATAATATCCATGCAATGTAATACTATCACCTTCAAGATACAACTTGAAGTTCTAAGTGCCTTTTAATTACCTCAAGATCCTCTTAATGGTTGCGCAATGAATTGGTCCAGCCTTTGACATGTGTTGACTCACAATATTCACCGCATATACAAGATCCACCCTTGTATCAACCATTGCATACATAAGTGAGCCTACTACTGCCTTGTATGGAACATCTTTCATTTCTTCTTCAACTTCAGCAAATTCCTCATCCGTGAGCTTCATCAACTTCAAATTTGCCTCCAAAGGTGTTCCAATGGACTTGCACTCTTCCATGTTGAACCGTTTCAATACTTCTTCAATGTACTTCTTTTGGCTCAATGTAATGATCTTTTTAGCTCGATCTCTCACAAATTCCACTCCTAAGCAATAGTTGAGCTCTTCCAAATCACTCATTTCAAATTCTTTTGCTAACTTTACATTCAATCAATCCATCTTTTTCAAAGTATTGGTCAAAATAATCAAATCTTTAACATAAGGAATAACAATCAGCAAGAAGGCTTTTGATTGCATCATATACATGGAATGATCAGCCTCACTCTTCACATATCCTTCATTCACAAAGAAGGTGTCGATACGTTGGTACCATGCCCTTGATGATTGCTTAAGCCCATATAAGGATTTCTTCAACTTACATAGAAGGTGTTGTTTACCTTCTTCAAAAAATCCTTGAGGTTGATTCATGTAGATGTTTTCTTCTAATTCTCCATTCAAGAAAGTTGTCTTGACATCCATTTGATGCATCTCCAAGTCCATTGCTGCCCCAATTGCCACAATGATTCTAATGGTGGTGAATTTGGCCACGGGAGTAAATGTCTCATTGAAATCAACACCAGTAACTTGTGAGTAGCCTTTGGCAACCAATCTTACTTTATACCTCATAATATTACCCATTGTATCTCTTTTGGTTCTAAACATCCACTTACAACCAATTGAAGCTCGATTTGGTGGAAGTTGAGTTAATTCCCATGTTCCATTGTCCATGAGTAATTTGTACTCTTCTTCTATAGCGATCTCTCACTTCATAGCATCCGTGGACTTCATTGCATCACATAAATTAAATGGATTGGCAAGAAATGCAACATTGGTATATTCTTTACTCACTTGAGGAAAAATATGGTCCTTCCACCATTCACCACATTGTTTTCTATATCTCAAAGGATATCTCCTTTCATTTGAAGAAGACTCAACTTGTTGCACTCCATGGTCACCTCCAACCTTCTTTTCTTTTGAAGATAGTCTTTTCTCACTCAAAGGTTCATAACCCTCATCACCATCATCATCAACATCTTCATGCTCTTCATTGCTGGTCTTAGCAATTGTAGAGGCCTTCTTTTCCACCTTCTTTGCCTCTTCATCTTCATTTCCACCTTTACAACCATCATTGTCTTTGTCTTCTTCCTTCTTTATTGAATTTGAAGATGTCTCTATAAACACACCATTACTCCCACTTAGATACATCTTGAAGTGCTCACAAGCACTCTTGTGCTCCAAAAACTCAACATCACGACTTTCGATGATCTTTTGTCTCCAAACACATGAGCCTATAAGCCTTTGTACCTTCACAATAGCCAAAAAATACACATTTTGTACCTTTTGCATCAAATTTTGATCTCATACAATCTGGTATCTTTGCATATGCTATGCATCCAAAGATCCATGTGAGAAACACAAGGTTTTCTCCCACTCCAAGCTTCTTCTGGCATCATTGATGTAAGTGCACTTGTATGACACCTATTTCTTGTGTATACTGCATTCACCATTGCTTCTGCCCAAAACTCATGTCCAAGGTGTTGTGCATGAAGCATACTTCTTGCCATCTCCACAATGGTCCAATTTATTCTTTCAGCAACTCAATTTTATTGTGGAGTGTAAGGAGTGGAGGTTTGTCTTGCAATACCATACAACTTTAAGAAATCATTGAATTACTTTGACATATACTCACTTCCATTGTCTGTACGCAATTCCTTGATTTTATATTCACATTGCTTCTCCACAAGTGCCTTAAACTCCTTAAACCTTGTGAAACACTCACTCTTTGTTTTGAGGATGAAAATCCATACTTTCTTTGAAAAGTTATCAATGAATGTGACAAAATACCTTGTACCTCCTATTGATGGCATCCTCATACGTCCACAAATATCAAAATAGATAATCTCCAATAACTTGGTTGCACTTGTTGCAACTCCACTTAGAAATGAGGCCTTTTGTTGTTTGTCTTGAATACAACCTTCACAAGCAAGTGTCATAGCATTGTGGCTTATATGACCAAGATCTAAGCCACTTACTATGGATTGGAGCTCCTTCATGCTCTTGGCATTCAAATGATGAAGGCGTCAATGCCAAATGCCAAACTTATCTTGATCTTGAGGAAATTCAGCAAATGCCGCCACTTCAACTCCATTCACCTTCTTATACTTGATGAAGTAGAGGTTTCCATCTCTAAAGCCCTTTGCAATATGATCTCCTTTCAACGTCTTCACAAAACATCTATTCTTATCAAATTACACTTTATAACCATATGAAACAAGTTTACTCACCAAGAGGAGGTTTTTCTTCATTTTTGGCACATGTAAGACGTCCTTCAATCTGATCCTCTTGGTTTGGCCTTTCACAACAATCTCTATAACAATGGAGCCCATTCTAATAGCTTGTACTATATCATTGTCTCCCATGAGGATATTTGCTATTGAAATCTCTTCATAAGTGTCAAATGAAGACTTATATGGAGTCATGTACTTGGTGGCACCAGAATCAATGATCCACTTAGACATGGCAACCATGGAAGTACCTTCACTTGCCATGAATATATAATCATCACCTCCATGTTCATCACGAGCATTGTTTTCACTTTCTCTATCTCTTTTCTTAGCCTTGTAGCAATTTCGAGCAAAGTGACTTGGTTTTCCATAAATAAAGCAAGTTCTCACATTGCCACATTGGTTAGGATGAATCCCCTTGCCTTGCCTTGAAAAGAGAGCCGAATCCTCACTTTGGGGCTCTTTTTCTTTTCTCTTGGTCACTTTATGGACAAGTCTTGCCGTCACATAATCGATTGTGAGTTCTTTTAGTTTGATGGATTCCAATGCCACAATGAGGTAGTTGTAAGACTCGAGAAGGCTCATAAGCAAGGTCATGACAATATCACTCTCTTCTAAAGGCTTGTCAACAATAGCAAGTTGTTGAGCAAGGGCCTTTACCTTGTTGACATGAGCCATGAGGACTTCACCTTCTTCTATCTTGCAAGTGAAGAATTTCCTCATTGTGAAGATGATATTAGACAAGTTCTTGCTCTCATATATGTTGCAAAGAGTCTTACATGCTTCTGCTGGTCCTTTGTAAGAGATGATGTGAGAAAAGTTGGCTTTATCCAAATTAGTGGCAATCATGCCAAATGCCCTCTTTTCACATCTTGTGAAGTCCTTTCTCTCTTTAGCATCAGCATGCATGCTTGGAGGCTCTTCACTTTCATTTACAATGTCCCAAAGATCCAAAGATGCCAACAAAAGCTCTATTTTGACCTTCCAATGGTAGAAATTGTCACCTCTAAACTTCTCAATCATTCTCAAATCTTTACCCTCACTTGAAGCCATGTCTTAGAAGAGATCTATCAAAAAATATCAAGAAAAAGAGTCTTTATGTGCTTAAAATGTCTAAAATAATATTGTACTAGCAGAATCTCAGAATGCCCTCTTGTGAACAAATGAATGTTTCTTCATTCCAAACACTCCCAAATCAACTTTTGAAGCTTCTTACAAGTATGTGAACTCCAATCAATCTCACCATCAAGTTCTTCCACTCATAAAACTCACTTTCTCACCACAAAAACAAAGATACTATCAAGATCTTTGTAAAAGGTCTTAATCACTCAATTCTAGGAGTTAAGAACCTTCAAACTAATGTAAGAGATCTATAAGGCTCAAATCAGAACCTCCACAAGTCAAAACACAAGATTAGATCATACAATCTCTAATATCAACAAACACCATAAGATCTATTCCACACAAGAGCAACAACCAGCAAATGACTTCAACTTACTTGAATAGTACAATAAAGTGTGTGTGGGTCCATAATCTATTGAAGAAACACAATAAGCCAAATACAAGTAAGTAGAAATCAGCAAGGTTAGATACAAGAGAAGATTGGAATGAGATACCTCTTACTTCTAGCACCCTTTACTTATAGGTAGAGGTTGCATCCATTTTGGCTAGTATTTATTTTACTTTCATCCAACTAAACCCTAGATTCCTCTTAATGTAGCCGCCAATTTAAACCCTAGCTGCCACCTATAATTCTAGCTGCCACCTAGGTAACTTTCCTTCATCCTTTTGCTGCCTTTTGACCATTAGCAACTTATCTAAGATAATATCTTTTACCTTTTAACTTATCCTCCATTTACTTTAACATATGGCAGTTGAGTTTCTTCTTGAACATTGATTGAGCAATCATAATAACAATATTCTAAAAATATATATATATATCTTTTTGAATATATCTTAATAATCCTTATATTAAATTAAAATATTACTTGAAGTCTTTCTATCATTATAAATAGATGTAGCATATATAAAAAATAAAGATTTTTTTTTTTTTGCAACATGTGTAAAATTTTGTGCTCCTACTAATAAATTTTTTGTTGTAATTAACTTATGATCTACCTCTTAATCAGCCAAAATTTTAATTATATTATAAAAAATTAAAATTACAAAAAATCTAGTTGAATCAAAGATTGTACTTTTTTAATAATAATATTTTAAAATAACTAAATTAAAAGAATATTTAATAATATTAAATATTATAAAATTATTTTGACCATTTTTTGTTATATCTATAAGAATATTTTATAGGTAATATCTCCAAAAGATAAAGAAAAACCATCTATGACTTCTACATATATAAGCTTTATTTTTTATTTTAAAGATATAATTTATATTTTAATAAAACATTCATCTAAAAAATTAGCAAAGACTCTTAAATCTAATGTGACAAAGGCTTTAAAAATTTTAGGTCCAAAAAAATCTAATATAAAACAAGGAGAGGATTTTGAGAAGAGAACATGACATTCACTAGATGTTGGATAAGATTCTAGCTCTTTAATTACTATTTTAGCTTAAAAAAATTAATTATTGACATATTATCTTTTTTAGCAATCATATTCCTCATTATATAATTACATTGCTTCTTTGGATAATGTTGAGCAATATTTTTAGGTTCTTTACAATACAAGTATAATTATTTCTGGCAAAATTAAGATTTTTCTTGCTTAGTGAGAAGTTTGAAAAATACCACATTTATTTGCATATAATTTATTTTCAAATGTATGTTTTGAGAAGATTTTGGTATTATCATTGAATTGTAAAGATAATGAGACTTACTTGTATAACTTTCATATTAAAATTTAAAAATCCAATTTAGAAATGGATGATTCACTATAATAAATAGACATATTTATTTGTATATTTACTTAAATAAATAAAATTAGGTTGAAGTAAGTATAAGTTAAATTATTGATATTTTCTTGAAATCTTCTTAGAAGCTCTATAGAATTAATATTTTTTTTATAAGTGATTTATAAATTGACAACTTGGCCATATGTTGTTCATTTGGCCACTTGTATTATATGTTGGACATTTGGCATATATGTTGAAAACTTACCTTGCATATTAAATTCTACATCTATCTTTTAGATGTCTACTTTCTCTCTTTTGGTGATATAAGAATATATTATTATTATATATAATTTTTTGTGATTTATATTATTTATATCTGCAACTTTTAATATATATGTATAAAAATAAAAATAACATGTATTTAAGTCTTAATTGAGAATGAAAAGCTTTAATATTGTAAATATATTCCTGTCAATCTATTAAGTACAAGAACTTAAATTAAGGTAAATTAAATTAAATTAAATTATTTATTCTACAAGAAATAAAAATGGTTATTAATAAAGATAAGAAAATTAGAGACTCTTAAAATTAAATTAAAAATAAGAAAGGCATTGACCACAATGACGAAGGTCTCATTCTTGCATCTGTATTATTTAATCAAAGAGCTACATTACAATGTTTTATAGGTCATTTGACATATGTCCAACTTGTGGGACTTATATCTAACTTGCAATATAAGTTTCTAACATGTGCACCATGTTGCCAATTTGTATTACAAATAGAAATTTTTTTAGCTTAACTTTCAACCTACAAATCAATTACAAATCTATATCTATATAGCTTCTAAGAAGCGTTTCACTAAGATATCATAAAATTAAAAAAATTTTATGTACTTATTGCTAACTCTTCTTACCTTCTTAATTACTAATTTTAATATTAATAATTGTAATACCTTACTTGGACTTTACAATCTAGTTATTTGTTTTTGCTCTAGTTTAACTTATCTAATCATATATAAGTACCTATCTTTATTAATTTAAAATAATTAAAGAAAATCAATTAAGTATTAGAAATTTAAAATTATTAATTATGAATCAAAGAATAGATTTGGTTTCTAGGATATTAGTTTTTATAGAACTATTTATTAATTTTTAAACATATACAGTGACAAACAAAACCGAGTACAAAATCTGAACACTCATAGTTCATTGATCCTTCCAACTGATACATAAGTCAATTGATAGAATTACTTTTTTATTGTGTGTATTCATCTAGTCCTCTACATGGATGAAAAATCTCATTATTATTTGAGGTAGGGTTTATGAGAAAAGTGTTGTAGAAGCACACAGACGTGCGTACTCAGTTTTGGTTGCTTCTTCTTGCTGAATTTCGAAATTTCAATGTACACTCCTTGTTGCAAGATTTCAATGTACACTCCTTCTTGCAAGGTTGAATTTTGCTCATAAATACAAAAATTGGACCGTTGATGATTGGAGACGGATTATTTTCAGTGATGAGACAAAGATTAACCTAATCAACTCAGATGATAGGTCTTGGTGTTGGTTGAGAGAAGGAGAACGACCTGGACCTAAACATGTTAGTCAAACTGTCAAACATGGTGGTCGTTCAATTATGATTTGGGGTTGTATGACTGCTTTTGGGCCGAGTGCTTGGTATTAAATTGAAGGTAGAATGGAGCAACACTTGTACAAAAAAAATTTAGAAACCTACTTGCAAAGTACCACACAGAATTACAACTTAGATCCTACTAAGGTGGTTTTTCAACATGATAATGATCCCAAACATACGGCAAAAAGTGTTCAGTTTTGGCTCTCTTCACAGCCATTTCAGCTCCTTCGATGGCCAGCTCAATCTCCAGATTTGATTCTAATGGAACATTTTTGGGCCCTTCTCAAACAGTGTTTAAGCCAAGTCATTCCAAGGCCAAGAGGTGTTCAAGAATTATGGGAGAATGTTTGTAGTATTTATCCTAGTTTTGATGCAAAAGATTGTGAGAAACTATACAAAAGTATGCCAAGAAGGATTTCAGCTGTTTTGGAAGCAAAAGGTTATTAGACTAAATATTGAAGTTTGAAGATTTTCTTTGAACAATATTGAGTACAAGACATAGTTGTTGATTTGATTTTGTAGAAGGATGTTTAGTTATCAATTTGATGTGCAACTTTGTACATGTATACAAGACTGTGTGTATTATTCCATGTAACTTTCAGATTTATAAAGCAATCATTGAAATTTCTGTAATTGCTCTTGAAAGTTGGCACTTCAGATTTTGTACTCGGTTTTGTTTGTCACTGTATATATATATATATATATAAATTAATTTTTTTTAAGACTATGCTAAAAATAATCTTTAATACTACCACATAAGAAATTTTATTGAAATATAAATATTTTTATTTTAATGGAATTTAGTACATTTTATAAATAAACAATTATATTAAAAAAATCTATATACTTAATACATATAAAGATTTGTTATCATCTTTGGTAGGATTTTGACATTAAATTTTTCTCTTTCTCTAATTTTACTTACAATAAAATTATATAACTTTCAAATCTTTGTTTAAGAATTGTTTTAAATACCAAATATTCTTCAATTTATTTTAAAAGTTTCTTTCAATTATAAAAAAGCAAAGAATATTTAAAAATAATATTTAAAATATATAGTATTTAATGGAATAAAAAATAGAAAATATTTTTAAAAACCTTTATTTTTTTTTTCTTCTTTATATGTTTAAAAAAATTAAAATTATTTTGACAATATTTTGATTAAAAGGAAAAAATAATTAATACAAAAAATAAATTAAAAATAATATTTTAGATCCTACAAATTTTATATGTATAAAAAAATCTAATATCTAATTTATTTTAAAAATAAAGAAATAAAATAATATTCTTATATTTATACAAAGAAAAGATAATCAAAATAATAATAATAATAATAATAATAATAATAATAATAATAATAATAATAATAATAATAATAATAATAATAATGATATATTTTAAATTTATTTAGATGAATTTTTTTGGCTATAAATATTTTTAAAAAATTTAAAATTTAAATAGTTTTTTTTATAAAAAAATAAAATAAGAAGCAATATCTAGAGAATAAAGAAAAAAGAAAAAAAATCTAATATGATATTTGAAATTTTTAAGTAATAACTAAGAAATGTAGTAATATTTTTAAAGTTTTAATAAAAATAAAGTACAATGTTTATTCAACTTTTTTATATTACTATACAAATATATATGAATCACAAGGCGATAACATGAATTTTGGAATTAAAATGAGTATAATTTAAATAAAGAATTATAAAATAAAATTTTTAATTTTTTTTAAATATTTGAAAATATTTATATTTTTAATAAAATATATATATATATAGTCTATTTTATTCTTTATAATCATTATGGTAAAGAAAAAAATCTTAATTTGCATATTAAAATTTCTAACATTTATTTGTAAGATAACTTTTGCAACAAAAAATCAACTTTTTGAAGATTAAAAAATAAAAAATAAAAATTATTAAAAAAAATTATAATATTTTTTTGATTTTAAATTTATTTTTTAAACTTTAAAGTAAAAATATTTGTACAAATTTCCAAAAATTCAAGCTATATGATTTTATTTAAGGAATTTTTAAAAATATATTCCTGATAATTCCACAAATTTTAAATAAATTCTTCTTATATATTATAGGGATGTTTCTTATTGTGTTTTCTTACTTATTCTTGCCTCTTATCAATTGCAAGCCTCATTCTGCAATCCCTACAACTATTTATTGTTGTGTACAACTCAATTTCTAAAACAAATATGCCTATATTGTTGTATAGTAATACAACCATTGCATGAAAGAAGAGAGAAATTATATTATAGACGAGTTTAAATGAAAATATTTTTACAAATTGTCATAGAAATATAGATAATAGACAAGGAAGTAGTAAAAATTAATAAGTGCTAATATTGCCTTCTCATAGAAGAGACTTCTATGTATTTTATAGGAGTTTAAATGAACCAAATCAAAGTTAAATGATATAAATAATTAATATAAGCATCTTTAGGAAGGAATTAAGAATAGATTTCAGAAAAAATTAACTCAAATTACCAAGAATTAACATCCAAAAAGAACCAATTGTGGACCAGAGTTGAAATCAAATCCCAAGGCACAAGATTATGCACCTATGGCAACACCAAAGTTCTTTAATTGATTAGAAAATAAGATTTGAAAGTAGAATTGTTTAAAGCTTTTTGAAAGTTGATTTTTTGTGATTTGAGGACATATTGAGATTTTGAGGGCTTTTCAAAGTAAGAGATGTATTTAATAGATTTGGATTTTGAAAAATAAAAAGGAATTTATAAATATGAGAATTTAAAAATATTATAGCATATTTATGAGTAAAATTTTGTAAATTTATCATTATATTTGTCTTAAATATGTGTAAAATTTTTGAAGTTAATTGAGTATTTAGATTGAAAATTATGATAATTTTTATGGATTATGGTCTTAAATATTTAAAATTTAGGATCAGTGAGGATTTTTGCAATTGTCTATTATCTTCCAATTCTAATGAAGGAAAAATTCATGATAATTATTTGGACTTAGAATTCTATATACCAGCCAATTTTTTAAAATGTTGAATGGTTCAACAAACAAAAATCATTATTGGAATGTGAACATCTAGATAGTAGAAAGAATGCAGCCAATATTCAAAAGGTATAGGAATTCTTTTTTCAAATTGGGGAATTGATTTTCTTCAAATTTTTGTATTTTTATAGATTACTTGTAAAATGAAATGTAAATGAGATGTAAATGAGATGTAAAAAGATCAATGGCTTGATTAATATTTATTGAGGTTTTAAAACAACTATAGTAATTAATTTAGATTTATTTAGGATTTTATTAGGATTTTGTTAGGATTTAGGATTTAATTACGATTTGGTATCATAGATATATTATCACGGATATACATACTTATCCTAGTAATTATTTATATGATTAGATAGAAGTAAATAAAAGTAAATAAAAATAGATTAATTTTATAATATCTTCTAGATAATCTTTTTAAAAACTTCATAGACATGGTTTTGATTTTACTTGTATTTATAGTTGACTTTTAGATTAGTAACTTCGTCAACAAGTTACTTATATGTTACACATATGAGTAGCTTATGCAATAAGCTAATTACATGGTACACTTATAAAAAACTTACCTTACAAGTTAAGACATGTGGCTTATAAAGTCTACACATGTTAAAGGTCCTATAGAACGTTGCCATATAGTTGTTAGATCGATAATATATATAGAAGCAAGATTAAAGCTTTCTTTATTTTTATCAACTCTTTTTTTATTTTAGTCTAGATTCAAGAGTCTTTATTTTTCTTATCTTTTGGCAATAGCTATTCTAATTTTCTTTATATATATATATATATATATATATATATATATATATATATATTTCTTTCCTTCTATTGTATCATATTTCTTTAAAAAAAGTCTCACTTAATTATTTTCTTTCATTGGATTCTTGTCCTTGATAGATTAACAAGAATATACTTACAATATCAGAGCTTTGTCTTTTCTTGATTAAGAGTAGATTACTCCTTTCTCTTCATAAGACATAAGTATATTAGAAGTTGCAGATTACTCTCTTCTAAATTGATATTGTCTTTAGTATTTTTTTGTTCTCAAGTCCTTTCTTGAGCGATATTAGATATTTTTTTTTTAAGTAGTATCATAACAGAGCTTCTTAAAATGAAGAGTGATATAGCACAAATACAAGAGAAATTGAGAGAGTTAATGATTTCAATGTATCAACTCAATTTACTACCACAAAGAACAACAAGAATGGCAGAGAACAAAGATACAGAGATGATTGGATCTACTTCAACATCTATACCAAATCATGTCTCTTTTTTTATAGTAGAATATCTTTCTAATATTAGAAAATAAAAGATTATATTTTCTAAGAATTTTGATGGTACAAGATCTAAGTTTTGAAGATTTATCAATTCAATACAACTTGTGATTGAACTTCAATTCCAAAGCTATTTAATTTTAGGATTGAAAATTAGATTCATTGGTACACTTCTTTCAAGTTCAACATTATCATGATTTTTAACTTTTTTTGAAAAACAAGATCCAATATTGGATAATCTAGAGGTTTTTTTGACAAAGTTTCAATCTATGTATGAAAAATATGATAAATTCTTATTACAACCAACAAGATCCATATTTTACAATAAGGCAATCAATCAATAAAGTTATATGCTTCATAATTTTGACGACTTATAATTGATATCAAGTGAGATGATATTGTACTTGTTAGCCAATATTTTTACAAATTATAATATGAGGTAAAACAATTGATGCTCAACTTGATCTTCAAACATTAAGTCAAGCAAATGACTTTGTTGTGAAGTGTAACAATCAACTTTTTGAATTTTGATCTGAGAATTATACAAAAACACCTCAACATTACTATAATTCAATAGCAACACTAATAATTCTTCAATTCATACATTCAAAAATAGAAAATATACAAATTGATGCAATACATTTCAAACCTCTTACTAAGCAAAAAAAAAACTCATTGTTGTTAGAAAGGATTGTGCTTGTATTGTGGAGAACCTAAGCACACTGCTCAACATTATCCAAAGAAGTAACAAATTCATAATAAATCTTTGATTCATAAAAAATATTATTTTAGGATCTAAATATTACAAAGCCTTTGTCTTATTAGATTTAGAAGCCTCAATATGTTTTTTAGATGAAGTATTTGGTAAAAGATATAGCATATCTTTAGTGAAGAAAACTAAATCTGTTCACGTAGAAGTCATAGGTGGTCATCTATTATCTTAAAAGGATGTTACTCATGAAATCTTTTCTATAAAAGTAACAAATAATGGTCATAATAGCTTTGTAATATTTAACATCATTATATCTTCTTCTAATCTAATCATTTTAGGTTTATCATGTCTAAAAAAATATAATCCTAAAATAGATTGGATTTTTTGTAGTCTTGATTTTTTTAAAAGTATAACTAAGAGTTTAATTAATCAAAGAGAAAGTCACAAGTCTAATGCAACTAAACCTATATTTATAGATATGAAAGCTTTCTTATATACTGTAAAAAAATGATACCTTGTATCATTTATGCTGCACTTTTTTCTAATAGTAATAAGACTTCAAGTGGCATTTGAAGCCAATATTAAGATTTTAAAGATATATTTGAAAAAAATAATGTGCATACTCTTCTAAAAAATTGTTCCTATGATTGCTCTATTGACTTTTTAGAATGAACTTAATCACCATTTGGACCAATTTATAATTTATCACAAAATGAATTAGCTAAACTCAAGGAATATAATGAAGAGAATCTTGTCAAGAACTTCATACACCATTTCAAATCTCTAGCAAGAGCTCTAATTTTATTTGTGAAGAAAAAAGATGGATCATTGCGGATGTGTATCAATTATTGAGGACTCAACAAAATCACCATCAACAATAAGTACCCGTTACTTTTGATATGTGAACTTCTTAATCAGTTGAATCAAGCTAAGATCTATACAAAAATAGATCTATGAGGAATATACAATATGATATGCATCAAAGAAGGAGATGAATAGAAGACTATGTTTTGAATTAGATATGGATATTTTAAATATAACGTCATGTTTTTTTGACTTATAAATATACTAGTAGCTTTCTAATGTATAATGAATGATATCTTTTGAGAATTTTTAGATGACTTTGTTGTTTGTTACATAGACAACATCTTAATCTATTCTAAGAACATGAAAAGACATGAACTTCATATTTGTTATGTGTTAAAAAAACTAAGAGATGGAAGACTCTATGCCAAGATAGAAAAGTATATATTTTACACTACTTAAGTTGACTTCTTAGGATACAACATTTCAAATGATGGACTTATGATGGATCTCTAGGAAGTTCAAACTATTATAGATTGAAAGATTCTAAAAACAATATAAGATATTCAATATTTTTTAGAATTTATCAACTACTATTGGATCTCTATTAAGAACTTCTCTCAAGTTACAACTCTACTTACATCTTTGATTTGTAAAGATAAACTTCAATAGAATTAAGAAACAAAAGTAATATTTAAAGCTTTAAAGATAATTCTTATTTCTACATCAATTTTATATTGTATTAACTTTTTTAAGCCATTCTTTATGGAATTAAATGTATTGGACTTTGCTTTGGATGTTGTATTATCACAAATGAAAAAAAATGATAAACTTCACTTAATGGCTTTTCATTTAAGAAAATTTTTAATATCCAAGTTTAACTATGAGATTCACAATAAAGAATTTCATGCAATTGTGGATTTGTTTCAAAAATGGTGCCACTATGTACAAGGCACTTCTAAATTAGTCATTATTTATATAAACCACAAGAATCTTGAGTATATTATGTTAGCATGTATTTTAAATTATTGCTAAGCTTAGTAGAATATGTCTTTGTTGAGATTTGATTTTAAGTTCACTTATTAATCTAAAAAATAACAAGTTTGTCAAATGTCATTTTTAGATATTTTTATCTTCTACAAAAAAAAAAAAAAAAAAAAAAAAAAAAAAAAGATGCATCTTTTGATCAACAAAGAATGATTTTTTTGAAGTCAAAGCATTTTCATCTTCAAGTAATAAAATCAACATTGAATTAATAGTCAATGTTCATTTTATTACTTAATATGTTTAAGTTTAAATTCAATTAAGTATATTCTTTGATCTTTTTGTTTATCATATCAAGAATCCTTCTTTTAAAACTTATGATGCTTTTAAGTTTGAATTAAAAAATAACTTACTTTATTTTAAAAGACACCTATATATTCCAAAAAGAGAAGCATATTTACATGTTCATTAAGTATATTATGACTTTCTAATAGTTAGATATTTTAGATACAACAAGACTTTGAAGCTTGTATTCAAAGATTTTTGGTGGTTGCAAATGTGAAAGGCAGTAAAAGACTTTGTTTAATCATGTGATGTTTCTTCAAGGTCAAAAATTCCTTGTCATTGATCCTATGGACTTCTCCAACCATTACCCATACTCAAACAACTATTGTCTTCTATTTCTATAGATTTTATCATGGATCTTTTAATTTTAAATTTATATAATTCTATATTTGTGATATTAAATTATTTTATCAAGATAGAATATTTTGTATCATATACAAAATCTGTTACATGTAAAAAAAAATAGTGAAGCTTTTTCTTAAAAACATCTATCGCTATCATGGATTATCCAAGGATATGTCACAAGCATTTACATTTATCTAAATAGTTACTTATATGATTAGATAAAAATAGGTAAATATAGATTCATTTCATGAAGTCTTCTAGAAAAGCTTCCTAAAAGCTTCATTGATGCGGTTTTGACTTTAAATGTGTTTGTAGGTCAAAAACTTGGCCAACAAGTTAATCACATGTTCATAGCTTGTGGAACAAGTTAACTCCACATAATAGCTTGTGGAACAAGTTAACTCCATATAATAGCTTGTGGAACAAGTTAACTCCACATAATAGCTTGTAGAACAAGTTAATCATGTGGCGCATACATAGATAACTTACCTTGCAAATTAAGATATGTGACTAGCAAACTCAACATGTTTTGGAGGTCTTATAGGACATTTCCACATAGCTCCTAGTTAAGAATATATATAGAGGCAAGAATAAAGCCTTCTTTATTCTTGTCAATATTATTCTAGTCTTTAGTCTTTTTATTTTTTGGCAATAGCCATTCTAGTTAATATTATATTATCTTTTGAGTGACTTTCTAGTTCTCTTCACTAACACAAGACTGAATCAAAGATTCTCTTTCTTTGAGATTCATGTCCTTAATAGTTTGACAATAGTACTGATATATTATTTTTGTATTATTTTAGAAGTGAGTGGATTATCCCACTTCTACTATTATATTTGAAGGTTGAAGACTATCCACCTTTTAAATAATTTTTTTAATTTATTAACACTAATCTTTCCTTAAAGAAAGTGGATTATCTCTCTTTGTAGAAATTTTTGTTAGAAGTTGTGGATTATCTTCCTTTAATTTAAATTTTTAAATTTTTTTGAATTGCCTACAGAAGGAAAGATTATAGATGCTACACCTAGCAAAAGTGAAAATAGATTTGTAACTATTGCAGATCTTCATGAGCTTGTTAATACCCTTAGAGTGAAAATTTTACATATTTCTAACATGAATCATAGAGGTACTATGCCTACACCTATGGAAGAAGTTCAGAGTTTATGGCAAGAAGTTGTGCAATTGAAGAAGGGCATGTAGATCGACCTCACAACCAAATCTAGAGAGTTTTGCTTCTACAAGTATGATGGAAACAAGGATTAGTATGCTTGAGAAGTTTGATGGAAAGAGAACAAAATTTTTGAGGATTTTTGCAACAAGTCAAGTTCTATCTAAGATTGCACCCTTTTCAATATCTTGATGGATTTATTCAAGTTGAATTCATATGCACACTTCTATCAGGAAGTACTCTCTCTTTGTTTGTATCTTTAACGGAAAAAGATTCACAACTCTTTTATGATTTGAATTCATTCCTAGAAGTGTTTACAATGACATTCAGAGAAAATGAACAAGAATGAGTAGCAGAGACCAAACTCTTATCTTTACAACAAGGATCATGATCAGCCACCACATATGCTACTGAATTCTAAAACCTTACTTGTGATGTGGACTGGAATGATAAAACATTCATCAATAAATTTTGATATGAATTAAAGGATAGTATCAAAGATTTGTTATTAATAATACTAAATATAGAATCTTTGAAATAATTTATTACTCAAGCCATTGCATACAATAATCAATTATTTGAAAGGCATCAAGAACAAAGACTTGGATAAAGAGGAATAAGTCAAGTAATGGTAGCAGCTTTCAAGTTTTTTGAAACATATTCATTAAGGCCAGAACCAATGCAAATTGATAAGTTACATTTTAAAACTCTCACAGAGCAAGAAAAGACTCAATGTCGCCAAGAGGATTTGTGTTTGTACTATGGAGAAGCTAAGCATACTGCTCAACATTGTCCAAAGAAGCAACACAATTACAAAATGAAGAGTGCAATTACCAAAAAAGATAATGTATTAGAAAATGAGTTTTTCTAGCTACAATAGAGACTGTACAGTTGGAATCATGTGCAACACCTAGTAAAGGTCATATTCTCTCCTCAAACCTTTCATCTTATTTTACAATAGGTATGTGTTTAGGACCTAAAAATCACAAAGTCCTTGCCTTATTAGATTTAAGAGCCTCGGCCTGTTTTATAGACAAAGTTTTTGTCAATAATCAAAAAATACCTCTAATCAAAAAAATTAAATTTGTACATGTAGAAGTCATAGATGGTCATTCGTTGTCTTCTGGAAATATTACCTATGAAATTATTCCTTTAAATAGAACAATTAAAGATTATAAAAGTATAGTAATATTTAATGTAATAAGATCTCCTTCCAATCTGATTATTTTAGGATTATCATAGCTAAAAAAATATAACCCTCAAATAGATTAGATTTCTTATAACCTTAATTTTTTTGGTAGTATAATACAAGATTGAGTTAGTGAAGTAGAAGTACAAAAGTCTAGTACTTCAAAACCTTTACTAGTAGGTGTGAGAGCTTTCATGTATGTTACAAAAAAAAGATCATCTTTTGCTATATATGCTATGCCCATTTCTAATGGTGAAAAAATATCAAGTGGTATTTCTAGGTAATATGAAGAATTCTAAGATATTTTTGAAAAGAAGAATGCAAATTTTCTTCCAGAGCATTGACCTTATGATTGTTCAATTGATTTGTAAGAAGGAACTCAACCACTATTCGGACCAATTTATAGCTTATCGTAGAATGAGTTGGCTACATTAAAAGAGTACATTGATGAGAATTTTGCAAAGAACTTCATACGCCATTCTAAATTCCTAGTTGGAGCTCCTATCTTATTTGTGAAGAAGAAAGATGGATCTCTATGGATATATGTAGATTATCAAAGATTCAATAAGATCACCATCAAGAATAGGTATCCTTTGCCTTTGATTTTAGGACTTCTTGACCAATTCAATCAAACAAAGATCTATATCAAAATAAATCTATGATGATCATTCAACTTATTTTGTATTAAAAAAAGAAATAATTGAAATATTACTTTTCAAATTAGGTATAGATATTTTGAATATAATATCATGCTTTTTGGACTCACAAATACACTGGCCACTTTTCAATATCTTATGAATGATATTTTTTGTGAATTTCTAGATAATTTTGTCATTTGATATTTAGGCAATATTCTAATCTTTTCTAAGAACATAGAAGAATATGAATTTCATATTTGTCATGTTTTACAAAAATTTAGAGATGCCGGATTATATGTCAAGTTTGAAAAGTGTATATTCTTCACTACTCAAGTTGACTTTTTAGGATACATCATTTCTAACAAAGGTCTTATGATGGATCCCAAGAAGGTCCAAATTATCATAGATTAGAAGATTCTAAGAACAGTACGAGATGTGAAATACTTTTTAGGCTTTTTTAATTACTACTGAATCTTCATTAAGAACTTTTTTCAAGTCACACCTCTACTTATACGTTTGACTTGTAAAGACAAACTTAAGTGGAATAAAGAAGCAGAAGCATCACTTGATGCTTTAAAGAAGGAATTTACTTTTGCATCAAACTTACATCGCATCAATTTTTTTAAGGCATCTTTTATGGAAATAGACTCATCAAACTTTGCTATAGGTGCCATATTGTCACAAATAGAAACATATGATAATTCTATCCAATAGCTTTTTATTCTAGAAATTTTTTAATACTTAAAATTAATAATGAGATTAATAAAGAGTTCCTTGCAATTGTGGATTCATGTCAAAAATGATGTCATTATTTAGAAGGAGCTTCAAGTCTAGTTATGGTATATACAGATCATAAGAACCTTGAGTACTTCATGTGAATATGTGTTTTGAATTATTATCAAGTCCATTAGAGCATGTCTTTATCCAGATTCAATTTCAAGATCACTTATTGACCCGAAAAACAACAAGGTCTATTAGATGCCCTTTCTAGATATTCTTATCTTACACCAAAAGAAAGAAATGCATCTTTTGATCAATAAAGAATGATTCTCTTAAAGCCCGAGCATTTTCATCTTCAAGCAATAAAGACAACATTGACTATTGATTCAACCTTTATTAAGCAAATCCAATTAAGTAGGTCCTTTGATTGTCTTATTCATGATATCAAGAATCTTTCTTCTAAGTCTCATGATATTTCAAAGTTTGAGTTCAAGAACAACCTTCTCTATTTCGAAGGATGCCTATATGTTCCAGAAAGAGAAGTACGTCTACATGTTCTTCAAGCACGTCATAACTTTCTAGCGGCAGGATATTTTAGATACAATAAGACTTTAGAACTTATATTTAGAAATTTTTGGTGGCCACAAATGTGAAAAGTAATAAAAGACTTTGTACAATTATGTGATACTTGTTCAAGATCCAAAATTCATTGCCATCGACCTTACGGACTTCTTCAACTATTACTAATTCTAGAACAACTATGGTCTTTTGTTTCTATGAATTTTATCATAGAACTTTCAATCTCAAATTTATATGAATCCATATTTTTAATTTTAGATTGCTTCACCAAAATGGCATATTTTATACCATGTACAAAATATATTTCAGGTGAAGAAATAGCTAAGCTTTTTATTGATAATATCTATCGCTATCATGGATTGCCAAATGATATTATATCAATTAGAGGGACTCAATTTGTATTAAGATTCTAGAGAACTCTATTCAAGATTCTAAAGGTAGATATAAAGCTTTTTTAGGCTTTTCATCCTCAAATTGATGAGCAAACGGAACAAGTAATTTAAGTTTTGGAATAGTATTTGAGGTGTACCATCAACTATCATCAAGATGATTGGACAATTCTTTTGCCATTAGTAGAGTTTGCATATAATAATTTGGTACATTTTTCTATTCAAAAAACACCTTTTTTTGTCAATTATGGTTATCATCCACGATTTGATATTCTTGACTTTTCAAAAGTTGATAATCCTGCGGTGGAAGATTTAGCAAATCAATTGTCAGAGCTACATGCAACAATGAAGATATAATTAAAAGAAGCTCAAGAATGGTAAAAGACCAACACAGATGCCTATCACAAGGAACAATCACAATTCAATGTAGTTGACAAGGTATAATTACTTTGTCAAAATATCAAGACTACTCGCCTTTGTGATAAGTTAGACTATCATAGGCTAGGACCTTTTTCTATTTGTGAAAAAATCAATCTTGTTGCTTATTAATTACATCTAACAGAGTCTATGAAGATCCAACTTGTATTTCATGTATCTCTTCTCAAGCCATATAAGATAGTGAATATCTTGGAAAGAAGACAAATACTACCTTCTCCTATAGAAGTGGATAATAATCAAGAGTTTGAGGTGGAAGAAGTCTTAGATTCAAGGCAGCAGCAAAATAGGTTGGAATATCTTGTTCATTGGCATGGATATTATTTTAGTAAATATACATGGGAGCTAGCAAAGAATCTTGCAAATACAACAAAGAAGATTGGGGCCTTTCACTGATGACATCCATCAAAACTAAGATAAAGAATTATAAAGATTCATGAAAGATAATAACCGCTCTTTGTGGAACTTGTCCCTAGAAGAGGAGGTAATATCATGGACATAAACATTTACCTCAATAATTACTTATATGATTAGGTAGAAATATGTAAATATAGATTAATTTCATAAAGCCTTCTAAAGAAGCTTCTTAGAAGTTTCATAGATGTAGTTTTGACTTTAAATATGTTTGTAGATCAAAAACTTGGCCAATAAGTTAATCACATGTGGTTAGCAAAGTCAAAATGTTTTGGAGGTCCTATAAGACATTGCCACATAGCTTCTAATTATAAGTATATAAAGAGACAAGAATGAAGCCTTCTTCATTCTTGTCAATGCCGTTCTAGTCTTTAGTCTTCTTTTAAGACTTTCTAATCTTCTTATTTTTGGCAATAGCCATTCTAGTTAATATTATATTATCTTTTGAGTGACTTTCTAGTTCTCTTTAGTGACACAAGAGCATATCAAGGATTCTCTTTCTTTGAGATTCATGTCCCTCACAAAATATTATATTAGATAGAAGGACTTAATATATATCAAGATTTTAAAAAATCCTTTTCAAGATTCTTAAGGTAGATGTAAAATTATTTTCAATCTTTTTCTTCAAATTGATGGACAAATGGAGCATGTAAATCAAGTTTTGGAATACTATTTTAGATATACCATCAATTACCAACAAGATGATTGAATAACTTTTTTGCCATTGATAGGGTTTGCATATAATAATATGATACATTGTTCTACTCATTAAATACTTTTCTTTACTAATTATGATTATCATCCATGATTTGATGTTTTTGACTTTTTAAGAGCTGATAATCTTGCAACAAAAGATTTGAAAAATTATTTGTCAAAATTATATGCAATAATGAAGGTACAATTAAAAGATGCTCAAAAATAACAAAAGATAAACATATATGCCTATTGCAAGGAACAATTACAATTCAACATAGATAACAAGGTATGGTTACTTCATTGTAAAATCAAGACTATTTGTCTTTATGACAAGTTGGACTATTGTAGGCTTGGACCTCTTCTTATTTGAGAACAAATTAATCTAGTTACTTATCAATTTCACCTACTATAATCAATGAAGATCCATCTCATATTCCACATATCTCTTCTTGAATCATATAAGATAATGAACATATCAAGAAGAAAATAGGTGCCACTTTATCTTATAGAAGTGGAAAATAATGAAGAATTTGAGGTGGAAGAAGTCTTTTTAATGACACATTGCAATTGACTCAACCTTCAAGATAATGTAACCAAAATAAAGATTTTCAAGAATAACATATTCTTCTTCAAATAGAGAGCAAGATATAATGTATTTGATATCATGACCTTGGAAGAGACTTCCAATGTTTGGAGATTTTATTAGAGATAGAAATAATTCCTAATAATGTTCCAAATGTTTTATTTGAAGGAAGTTATAAAGGCCTCAACAATGATCAAATAACAAGGTGGTCTTCTTGTCCTAGTATGATACATTATCAATGGCTAAGAGGACCTATCAACCAACTTCAAAGAAAACAAAAATTAGAATATGTGACAAATATAATTTGTTGCATTTAAAATTCTTCTTAACATATGATGATTGTGCTTTGTGGAACTTGTTTCTAGAAAAGAAAGTAATATTATAAATATATATATTTATTTTAGTATTTATCTATATGATTAGGTAGAAGTAGGTAAAAATAGATAAAAATAGATTTATTTCATAATTATTTTTAGAAAAGCTTTCTAAAAGTTTTATAGATATAATTTTGAGTTTAAAAATATTTATAATTGATTTTTAGATTAGAAACTTGGTCAATAAATTAGCTACATATTACATGTGTAGGTAGCTTGTAGAAAAAGTTAACTATGTAGTATATATATATTAAAAACTTACTTTATAAGTTGACATGTGGCTTGCAAAGTCAACACATGTTGAAGATCCTATAGAATTTTGCCACATAGCTCTTAAATAAATAAAGTATATAGAGGCAAGAGTAAAGCTTTCTTCACTGTTATCAACTTCGTTCTTACTTTAGTCTAGATTTGAGAGTCTTTAATTTTCTTGTCTTTTGATTATAGTTATTTTAATTTTCTTTTAATATACATATTTCTTTACTTCTATTTATCATACTTCTTTGAAAAAAGTCTCACTTAATTATTTTCTTTCATTTGGTTCTTATCTTTGACATTTGATTACGATTTCATTAGGATTTTATTAGGATTTAATTTAAGATTTAGAATTTATTTATGATTTATTAATATTAAGATTAATTTAGGATTTTATTATGATTTAATTATGATTATTTAGGATTTTATTAAGATTTTGTTAGGATTTAAGAATTTTTAGGATTTATTTAGGATTTATTAGAATTTGGTTAGAATTTGATTTAGGATTTGTTTAGGATTTGATTAAAGTTTGTTGAAGGTTACATTAGGATTTTATTAGGATTTATTTAAGATTTCTTTCTATAATATTTTAAAAGATTTTTTTGATATTTTTTAAGGATTTTTTATTATATTTATTTTTTAATGGTTAATTTATGATTTCTTTATATTTCTTTTGTAATTTCTTTGAGACTTCTTTTGTGATTTTTTTGAGATTTGATTAAAGATTGATTATTATTATTAAAATTTAATTAGAATTTATTTATAATTCTATTAAAATTATTAGATTCTTATTGTTGTAAATTTCATTTTACCTTTTATAGTGAAGTGCTTAGTGCATTCTTAAGCAAACTTCACAAAATATGACACCATTATCATTGGCTGTATAGATTTTGAAATTGGTGCCAACTTCTCTACCTTAAGTACTTCAACTAATTCACTTATTCAAAGAAAAAAACTTACATCACCATATTCAATTGATATTTGAATAAAGTTGGAGAATGTATTGAAATTAGATGTGTACTTGTGAAGTTTCACCTCCAGACATCTTAGATAATTTAGATTATAAGATTACCTCATAATTAACTTACTAATTTACTTGCAAGATACAACAATGATGTATTTGGACAAACAATCTAGACATAAATTGTACTCCATGTAATCACCTATAGCTCAAGGGCTTACAACAATGATGTATTTGGACAAACAACTTAGATATAAATTGTACTCCTTGTAATCACCTACAGCTCAATGGCTTGCCCTCTCTTTATTCAAATTTGACTATTGTTGATTTCCATTGATCCAATGGTCTTTCTTTGATTCACAAGTAACTAATACCACATAATAAAAAAAAAGTTGTGGTTGTTGAATGCAATCCACTTTTCCATCTACATCAACAAATTCATGAAATGAAAGCTGCATTTATGTAGTAAAAAAAGCTAGTGAGGCCCCAAGGCTTTGCAACTAAGTTTAGCATAAACTCATTCATGCTAGTATGTTTTTTTTTGTCATTTCATCTATTTAGTCATAGTAGCTAAGTATTGTGGAGGATAGAAATCATTGTAACACTGTTGCGAGATATGTGCTTGTTATGCTAATCAAGCTAGGCACAAACCATTCTTTGTTAACAAACCATTCTTTGTTAGAGTAGAATCGGGTATCTAAATGCTCGGCTGATGTATCTCTTCATCACCAACGTGACTTAGAAATTGCCGATAAGCATTTTTTTGCTTTTCAAGAAGCCATAAGCATGTAATTGCTGGTAGTGAGTCGAGGTTACAGTTCGTACTTCAAATTAATTGTGTTCTCTTTCATTACCACATTAACATTTATCAGTTGCGACGAATAGTTGCGATGCACAAATGATTGTGTTTGAACTGCTCACCACAGCAATTCAACAAACACTGTACAATACCCTCAGATATATGTATAGAACATTCATAATCAAAACTGAGTAGCTCCATCGTCGTAGGATACATGTCTTCCCAAACGACAATGAGCAGCGTCGTCATCGTACACCCCACAGCATGTCCACCTTTGTTACCAATTTTTTCTTCCCGTATTTGGTCGTTCATTCTTGGTGTTCCACTTACAGACAATAAGTCCACTTGAATCACTCCACTCTCCGTCTTATCCTTGATGTGGAGGCGGGTAGGGATACAAACCTGGATCTCCTGATGCCCAGCACAAGAAAACGACAGAGTGATCACAATGCACTGCAAAATGTTTTGGAAGCCGCAGCAGAAAGCCGATCCACTCTTCTACAGTCAACATCAATTAGGCATGTCCATTTTTGAAACTGAGTTGCACAACGACAGATGGTGGTGGGGATCGCGGGATGAGGCTCGTGATCGGTAAGGGGCGGGAGCAGACGAGGGAGCGCAACGAGAAACACCCCTGTAATATATGACGGATATATTTACAATTAAAAATTTGACAGGGGTATATTTTAGAATTTCCCTTTATTTAAAGTATGAGGTGTATGGCGGTTACCCACTTACAAGTAGCCACGTGTTAAGAGGCCATAAGAAAGTGCCACACACCAATCAATTCTAAGCATCCATTGTCGACGTGGACTGTCCACGTGGCTATCGGCTTAGACTAGGGCTGTCCTACGTGGCCATCCTCTTCGTGAACTCAACTAGGAGCTGTTGTCGTTGGCTATGGCGCCCTGTTGCGGGATTGAGCTCCGATCACACGGCCCGGTGGATGCAGGTTTTGTTTTATCTTTTCCAGATGTTGGATGTGGCGAAGGGTTTCGATTTTTCTGCTGAAGTAGAGGTTTCGCCAATCGAATTTGGTATCGATCCTCGTGTAGGGTCGCAATATCGCTTCTCCAGAAAGAGGCCGTCGATTGAATGTAGCTTCAATTTCAATCTGTTCGCATGCGGTGTAGTTTTGGCAATCATTTGGATTGTCGCGTTGAATCGTGGCTGTTAGACAGAGGATTTTCTGTGAACTGAAATTATGTACAGAGACGTAACATGTATCAGGGTTTATTTGTTACTGCTTTTTCGGGGGAGTATATAGATGATCGCTACCCTCGAAATTATTGCTAGAGTTAGTTTGAAGGTAAATTCACAGGATGGACTCGAAGGCTGACGTAGTTGGATTCTGTTCTCTTACCAGGACGCTTTTGAGGAGTTGAAGGAGAAGATTCCATCTGTACATATTGTTTTGGTAACAGGAAGGGACTGACCTAAGGTCTTGCCCTTGCTCAAGCTGAGCATCATGGTTCACAATGCATTTGATTTGGTTCAAATTCTGAAAGACTGTCCTGTGAAGATCGACAGTGTGGGACTATGGGGGTCCAGGATTCTTGTTGGATGCATGGATGGTTCATTGCGAATGTACGTGCCTGAGTTTATGGATAATCCTACCTCATTCAAGGAGCCTGATCTATCGTCTGGCTCTTATATTCTCAAAGATACCCGAATTGGTTTTGCAAAGAAAGCAGTGACGTCCATGGATGTCTTGCAATCTCGTAATCTACTGATTACACTCTCGGATACGGTTGCGGTTCATTCCTTGCCAGAATTTGACCTTGTTGCATATCTAACGAAGACAAAGGGTGCAAACTTATATGCGTGGGATGAGCGGCGGGGGATGCTGGCAGTTGCAAAGGCCAAGAGACTCTTTCTGTACAAATATGATGGTATGACGGTCCCATAAAGATTTGCATTCCATCCGCTCGGTACTGCAATCAAAATGATGAATGCTGTTATTTGAGTGGAAACTTTGTGTACCATATGATGTTCACTAGATCAACTATCATTTCTCATTTTTCATCCAAACTCTGGATTTGTTGCAGGGAACAAAGATTTCGGAGAGGTGAAAGAGCTAGCAGCTCCTGATGTGGTCAAGTGCATGGCCTGGGTTGGAGATTCCCTATGCCTAGGGATCAAGCGCGAATACGTCATTCTTAATATCTCCACCGGCGTTAGTTTTGATGTCTTTCCTTGTGGTAGACATGCAAACCCGCTTGCAGTACCGCTTCCAAATGGTGACCTATTGCTTGGCAAGGTATATGAGTCTCACTTAAAATATTCGTGTAAATACTCATGGATGCCATGGAGTTCCAATTCTTGCATTATGTCCTTATGGACAATGAGTTGATTTACAAAAATATTTCTTCGTAAAATGATTTTGAATCTTGCTTACCTCTGAGGTTTCCTGATTAATATGTACTTCCAGCATTAATTTGAATCTTACTTATATGTAGTGGTTGTAAAGGTCTTGCTAAGTTTGCTTGTTCTACAGGACAACATTGGTGTGGTAGTGGATCACAATGGCAAGTTGTCGCATTCTGGTGAGGGCAACTTAAGCTGGTCAGAATCACCTACCAGTGTTGTCATTCAGCCACCATATGCCCTGGCCCGGTTGTCTCGTTTCATCGAGGTTTCTTCCTCCTTCAGCTCATTGTTTTTAATTCGACGTAATTATATGTACCATATATTGTTCTATCTTTTATGAGTTGCTAGTTCTTGTTGTTTTTTGGTGCCTTTTGAATGTTAGTCTTTGTGCATTCCCATACTTTCTTGATCTTGTTTCATTGTCGATCTGATCATCTGACTTTGAACATTATCTACAGGTAAGGTCGTTGAGAGCGCCCTTTGGGTTGGTCCAGACACTACCACTTCGTGATTCACATGTGATATTTGCTACTGAGGCTGGGATTATTGCTGCATCTGACTACTCAATATATCGCCTCCTGCCAGTTCCTATTGGAGTACAGGTTAGCATGTAGTATATCAATGTGTACAAGCCATCCTTGATTGACGTCAATCAATGCACAGGTTCACAAGTATAATTATCACTAGCAAATGTTTTTCGCAACATTATGACTGTATTTGTATGAAGGTGTTAGACATCCAGCATACATATGATGACTGTTTTTAGTCACACTGGTACGTTAGGGGCACGGTAGCTCATCCTTATGTTTAAATACTGACAGGCTTCAAACTAAAGTCACTGAAGCAATTAACACGCTGCATTTCTTATAACTGTGTGTCGGCATCAGATACTAAAGAGGTGCTCAGATAGGTGTTCCATAGAGAGTAATAAAGGCCGAGATGGTTAATGCGTAAATGTTCGACAGCCATATTTGCGGTTTCCGGTGGTTGATTTTTAGCTTTTAACGGCATGTTGTATTTTTTACCTGCACTCGTGTCTAATTTATTTATTTATTTATTTTTTTCCCTGCTTTGCAGGTGGTCCAATTGGCGGCTTCTGGAAACTTTGAGGATGCTCTTGCTCTGTGTAAGTTGTTACCACCAGAGGATGCTGCATTACGGGTCTCTAAAGAGGACGCCATACACATTCGGTAGCGCTTCTCTTGTCTCTTTCAATCTTTGTTGAGAGCGGGTTCAGACAGCTTGCTTCTGTTGCAGTAGACATGCTAGTTTTTTATGTCTTTAGCGATTTCAAAGTTTCTTAGTCATGCTCCTATTCGTCCTTTCGTGGCAGCTTTTCATTATTCCTTTTTTCTAAGTACTTTTCACTCAATTGACTATGTTTGTTTGTAAAAGTCTCTCGTAAAATTCTTGTGCGTCATCCTTCGTGTAGGTTCTTTTTAAATTAGGCAAGTTGAAGCCAGTTACGTGGATAGTGCTTTCATCAGAATTTGGATTAACTGGATCTACTAAACACAAAGTAGCTTAGAATTGATGCCTTGGTTGCTTAACAAGATCTGGAATGTATGCAACAGCATGTTTGTATTGTACCATAGGTCTGGGGAGAATACGGTTTATCTTTCTATGCAAATGGATGCTTTAGGTGTCCTCTTTAATTTGGAATTTGCAGTTTATAACGCTGATTAACTTCTTATCAATGAGAGTGCAGGTATGGTCAGTACCTGTTTGAACAGCAGAAGTACACTGAAGCAATGGAGCACTTCGCTGCATCATCCCTCGATTTACCTACGATTCTATCTTTATTTCCTATGATCAAGCTCCCAAATGTCGGTGTGGCAAAGGACCTTCCAAACGTTAAAGAAAGCGAGTCTGGTGCTACTACTCCAAGAGGGTCACTAACGCCTTCCACGTCAGAGACTCTAGAGGGTAAAGACATTCTAGCAACACTTTCAGACTTTCTGATGACGGCCATGAGTGACAGGAGCTGTAATAATTTTTGAAAAGAGTGTATACTTCAGATGTGCACTCTGATTCATTCTCCTATTGTCAGCTTATAACTGCGTGAACATAGAGAATGAACTCTCGAGTGCACAGGAATGTCATGTGCGTGCACTCCCAAAGTTGACGATGCTTTCTTGCGAATGCAGATACTGCAGTTGCATTGCAAAGTCTTGCATTAAACCAAGGGCTTGATTCAAGACACAGAAAAATTGCATTGGGGGCTCTTGCAACTTTGTTGTTGAAGAAAAGGGGCTCTGTGATTGCGCAAGCAGAGGCAGAAGAGACTGAAGCAGCAGTTGCTGCCATGGTTGAGGTCGCTGGAGCTACCCACCGGCGAGTCAGAAGTGTTGACAAGGTAGGTGAATTAAGAATTGTACTCTAATTGATTATCAGATTTGGCATCTCATAAATTTGCTGGCTCCTATAAATATACAGGGACATTCCATGCGATTCCTCATTTTCTGCTTCATCCAATTTGTTACAGCAATAGAGGTAGTCTAATGTAGAGTTCATGTGGTCTATATCAATGTTTGAATGAGGATGTTGCTCCCTGACAGCATGCAGAGGTTGGAGAGGAGAGAAGCGCACGGAACTCGGGTGCCCGAGAAGTTGCAATGATTTTAGACACGGCCTTGGTGCAAGCTCTACTCTCTACTGATAACTTATCAATGGCTTTGCAAGTGCTAAGTGGCCCAAATTATGCAGATGTTGATGCTTGTGAAGACGTCATGCTTGAAGGTAACACAATAATCTTGGTATACACGGATGGACTTGTTTACTTGGTGACATGTCCTGTAAATGTATATTGTGCATCTCGATCGTTCTTTTAATGCACAGAATGTCTTCGAAGACATCAACCTCTAGAGTATTTGTCATTCTCTGTGACCAGACTGTGGAACCAATGAGTCCATACCATTTTGATTCCATTTTCGTTTGTCTTAATAATGATCTCAGGTGTGGAAAAGTTGAGTTTCTTAATTGCCATTACCTATTATCTACACTGGCAGGTGGACATTATGCTGAGCTCGTCCAGCTCTACAAGAGTAATCATAAGCACCGGGAAGCTCTTCTTTTCTTGAACCGTTTGGCTGAACACCCCGAGTCTTTTGCTATGCCACCAAAGAATCCCGAGCAGTTCGGCCCCAAGGCCATTGTTCAGTACCTTCAGGTTTGTTTGACACCTCAAATCGTTGTGCAAGTCATGTTTACTTAAACACTGAGTATTAACAAACCCTTTATTACTGCTTCAGGTGTGCTGCTCGTTTTGTAAAGTGCATTTCTTACACTCTACCATTTCTCTTGTTATCGACGCTAATTTGTTGATGACGATCGTACACGTCGTACTTTAATGGACTTTCCTCTACATGATTATTATGATGACCTTTAAATTATGTACTTTGTAAAAGTTTAAGTCTCTGAATATTGCCCGAAACGCGTATGTGTGTCGACAGGCACTAGACAGTGTAGATCATGACCTCGTAATAGACTGCTCCCAGTGGCTTCTCAAAAGCCATCCAGAGGATGCACTAAATCTATTTGTTACTTATGACCCACCTCTACCACCCTCATTGGTGCTCTCAAATCTTAAAAGCAATGCACCAAACCTACAAATTCCATATTTGGAGCAAATCATGGAGCGAAGACCAGAGACAAGATCGCTGGAACTTGAGAATGAACTGGTATGGTCAGACATTCTTGTGTCCTTCAATGTGCGTCTGCATTGATGTGTGCTTTTCCCTTTTACCAGGTTTATGTGCTTCCTCGGTGACGGAGTCAGTTATGTCCAACACGATGTTTTTCTTTCGTTTCACATATGAAGGCTTTGATGTTCTGTGACATGGGTTTTTATTGCTTGAAAGTATACAGAATTATTAAGGTCACAATGAGTATTTGTTCGTCCTCAGGTACAACTTTACTTGACTAAGGTGCTGGACGAGCGTGCTGAGCACATGTCTCAAGACAAATGGGATGAGAAAAGTCATAGTGAGGCTCGCCAGAAGCTCTTAGCTGCCTTAGATTCGTCACGATTTAATGCTGAGAGGGTTCTACAGCGGTTGCCCGTCGATGGTCTGTATGAAGAGAGGGCCTTCTTGCTGGGTCGTATGCGACAGCATCGCCTTGCGCTTACACTTTATGCTCACAAGGTATGTGGTGTAGTCGCCTGCCTAATGTCCTGAAATAATTTCTAATATCCTGACCACAAAATTCAGAGTATTTATAATACTGTGGGGTTTTGGAATACCCAATGCTCTTATCATCATCAATGCAGTGGGTTCTTTTATCCTTCTAACTAGAGGTGTCCTATTCGCAGCTCCATGAAGCCGACTTAGCTCTAGCTTACTGTGATCGTGTATTTACTCCCACTGCTTCTGCCTTGCAACGAAACACAGCCTCGCTCGCATCTTTGGCTTTGAGACCGCAACCGAAGGACCCAGCAGCTGCTAATATCTACCTTATACTACTGGAAGTCTATCTTAAGCCTAAAGCAGCAATACAAGAATTCGATCGTTCTATTGCTAGTCTTGCTCCCGTGAGAAATACAATTAATCAACGAACCACCGCAGCGCCACGTGCCAAAGGCATCAAGAAGATTGCACAAATTGAGGATGGTAAGAGATCTGCATTGTTTGTCTATTTGCTAGTGATTTTCTTCCTTATTGTGCGCTGAATTAGATTGTTGAATGTGGCATGCTTTCTTATGTATGCCAGTGTCTGCTGCTTTTAGGGCATAGGATTGTGGATTCATGTTCAGGATAATACTTTTGAGATTTGCTCTGGAATTTGTAGTTACGGGGTAAGACTTGAAAGATGGTTTTTCGCATTTACTGTTAAGCTACGAACAGCTCTGACATAGGATATGGCCTTCTTGGATTTTTTTGTTCCTATGTTAGATGTTTACTTTGGGGGCCCTAGTACAGACAGTACACCAGAGAATGGTCGAAGTGAAAGCGAATCAGAGCCACTTGAGCACCAGAGTACTATAGCAGATGAAGGCATAATGCTTGAGGAAGCACTGACCCTTCTCAGCAAACGGTGGGAGCGTATGGATTGTGCCCAAGCTTTGCGCATGCTGCCTTCTGATACAACTCTTCAGGTATTTTTGTTCACAACCACAACAATGGTGGTTGATGTTCTCAGTGTTCATGCTTTAGTGTGTGGACGCTGCTAAATAGTAACCTTTCTCAATAATTATCGGACTTCAAAAGATATTAAACCTTAATCGTAGGCATCTTCATATAAGTGTGTCAAATTTTGTTTAATCTCACTGACAAATTTCTATTTTTCGTACTTTGCAGAAATTAATAACGTTTTTGGAGCCCTTACTGTGCAAATCGAGCGAAGCGCATCGCAATGGGTCGGTGATCAAAAACTTGCGTAGAAGTGAAAGCCTCCAGGTATACATATCTCTATCTGAATTCGAGGTGCATTTTTCTTACTTCCTAGATTTTCAGTCGGTGCAGAATTCGACTGTTTTGATATTTTGGTTGTTTGACCTTCCCAGGTTCGAGAGGAATTGACGGAGTGTCGGAAGCGGATGGTGCGAGTTACTACTGATAGGACATGCTCCATTTGCCAGAAACGTATTGGCAATACTGTTTTTGCTGTGTATCCAAATGGAAGTTTAGCTCACTTCGTTTGCTTTCGCGATCGCCAAAGCCCAAAACCAGGCGCCGGCTCATAGAGCATTATAAAATCTTCCTTTAATTGTTTTGAACAAATTCCATCATACTTTTATATAGTAGATTTGACGTTGTATATTCTTTCTGCGTATTTTTCTTGTTTTTTTTCGTGAGAAGAATGACGTTAATCGTCTGAATGTTCTAATGTATGAAAAAAATAAATAACATAAAAAATAAAAAATAAAAAAATCAGCGTACTTTTTACCAATTAGTTTCAGAGTAGTTGTAGAGGTTTGGGATTTTTCAGGTCTAAATTAAAACAAGACGACGAGTTTTAGATAGATGAAAACTACATAGAAGTTAATCTAGGAACATTAAATAATCAGCTCATTGTCCATCGTATAGATACGAGGACCTGTATACGAGCCCCTCTTTACATACAAACCAACATTCACAGTTCTCAATAGGTCCCACTCCCATCACCCGTTGCCAGTGTTCAGGCTAATCATCAGGCCAGTGAATGAGGTTTAATGTGATCCCACGTACTAAATGATCAATGATCAATCTAAATGTTTTTTAGGCCCACTCAATTTGTGGCCGATTGCAATAGCAGCTGGTCGATCAAGCCACGCTAAGCACATGGCCGCCGTCCATGAAAACTGCTTACCCCCGCATCCATCTCCCGTCATAGGGTCGAAGTACTCCCTCAGTCCAGCCTTGCTAGTTAAATCAATCGAGTCTTGCTTGATACGATTTGCAAGTTCCTCATACCTACGCAAACAATCGATATGTGAATACATGCAGACATAAATGGACCCTCTCATTCGAAACAAGAATTGAGCACAACGTATGTCGATTCAAAAGCGAACGTGATCAGAAGGTTGGGTGGGGGAGAAACCCGTAGTGTCGAAGCCCGTTCGAGATCATCCAGTTGATGATGAGCCACACTGGGCCCCGCCAGTAGCGAAGTTGGTCGAAGCGGGGATCTTCTGGATCCAAGCTCGGCACTCCATACTTCACCTTGCTCAACCACCGCTCTAGATTGGCAACCAGCTTCGCAGCTTGCTCCTTGGATGCCACGCCTGTGTGATTCGAAGAGGCCGAATTAGTTACACTGTTCTGCAGTTTTCCAGTGTGCTTTGTGCGAATTTGGCCATATTCGTGATGGATTCAGCTACAAGAGTAGCAAAGCAAGAACGACTAATAATTGTTTCTTCACATATAGCAAGTGCGAGTTTAGGACAATATATGAAGATCGTGTCGAACAAGCAGTACTCTGAAATAATTGCATGAATGAAACGAGAGCCGCACCGTGACCACGATTACCTGCAAATAAAGGGAGGAACGCTGCTGAAGTTGCAGCGTTGGCAAGCTTCCCTGTGATGTGATCCTGGCATTTATACACTCCTGTTTGATCGTCCCAGAGCATGTTAAACCCCTTGAAGCCATCGTCCAACCATCTCTCTATCTCCATCGCTTCCTCCTGCTTACCAAGTTGCAGCGCAATCCACCGCAGATCCCGATTGGCACGAAACAAAATGCTGTTGACACATAGATCAGTTACATGGAAGGGGGAGATCCAGTAAAGCTGGTCTGGGTCGTAGAAATGAGTCTTCTTAAACCTGCAATTACGTTGCCGTGCATAAATGGTGAATCAATCAAACCGCTGTTTGTGAATAAACTAGGAGTGAACATTGCAATGAATGTGAAATGAAAGGGTTTAATAAATTACCTGTACAAAAGAGTAAGATAATGATCGTAAGTGTCTTTCGTTGGCCGCATGCTTGCATCGACGTGAGTCAGGTCGCGGCGAACATATGGAGGAAGGTCGATGTCGATGCGGAATTTCATGGGTTCGTCCCACGCAGGGCTGTTGTCCATACCAGACTCCCAAGGATGTAAGATAGCCACCACGCCTCTATTTTCAGGGTCGCGAGCCTGCACATCCACATCCAAGAAAACCCAATTTTCAATCCTCGTACATCTTTCTTCAAGCATCTTCAAACAGAGAATTCACTGCTTGTGTTAGTTTTTGTTAAGATAAATTAAGTACCTTATACCACCACCGATGCCATGCAAGCATCTTCGGAAACAAGACCTCGATCTTTTCTTTCGCCAGGTCTTGCATCTCGGCGTGCTCGTACAGGAATCTCGCAGCCATCGCAGCAACAGGTGGTTGCGAAATGCCAGAAGTTTTGCTGGGCTTCTCTGGCGTGCCCCAAATCTCAGGACCCGGGAAGTACGTCTCAGAGAACTTGTGGAAGTTGATGGAGGCGACCATTCCGTCAGCCCACTGGTCCGAGAACAGAGTCTCTAACTCTTCCCACGATCGCTCTTCGTCGAAGACAGCCCATCCAGCTGAAACGATCGCCGAGTCCCAATTCCACTGCATAGTGCAACCCCAAAGGCAGTTTGAGATGACCGATACACCCTCCTCGACAGATCCTTCACATTCTGTAACAAGAACCTCGACATTCGAGCATTGCAACAGCAAGAAGAAGAAGAATATATGTATATATATATATATATATGTATAAAGTGATTGCGTTACCTGAAATGGGTAGAGGCCTTCCGCAGGCACAGTGTAGCCACCGCGATCATTCATGCGGAGAACATGTATAGAGTTGCGCACAATATGAGATCGCACATCTTCCTCCAATCGCTCCTCGTACTCCCTGCTTGCGAACGATTCAATGCACTGAATTGACACAGTGCGTGGTGAAAGACGAAATCATGTGGAGGATTATGGAACCAGGGCACGACACTTCCCAAGTTCTGAACGAAATAGCAAGGTGACTTACAAGTGACCAACGGAGAAGAGGCGATGCAAGCTCCGAGACCTCCAATTCTCATGATCCAAACCTGTCCGGAGGGCCACTTCTGTGGCTTGTTGGCCCCGATCATTGGAAGGAGAATGACGACCTTTCTTAGCTTTCGTTACCGGATATCGAGGTTCCGAGGGAGTTGCAATCAAGTCTGTCATAGTAGAAATCAGCTCCTCTTTCTGGGATGCCATGAAATCCTGCGGTGGTGCCATACCTGCTTTGGTTCTCTGAGCCGTGCCTTCAATCTCCAAACAGGCGCTCCAGATCAATCACCCTTCATGCCAATACAGAGAAAAAAACAAACCGATGTTCTTTGTCGACCACCACTATGATCATCTTCACGGCCAAATTGAAGCAATCAAACGTTCGCAGTCCTTTAACGCAACAAGGCTTGGCAGCATGTCCAGAGGAACTAAACCCACATTCGACTTGGATCTCAACTACGCACGCTCATCTCCCACAAACGTTCACATCCAGCAACCCTACGACCAAAGACACTTCTCCCCAACGTACGCTGCCGAACAAACTTAGGCCCTCTGTGTAGCACCCCACGAGCAAAAAGCAGGAAGCTTGCAAGCCGGAATGTCATAGGAAAACAATACTATTACGTCACGCATAAATCTTCGGAGAGATATTATAGCTACGTAATTGTCAAGACCACAAATTATGCTGACGGGCGTGAGAAAGAAAAGGTGACGATGTTTCAGAGAATGCGCGCACGTCGTTTCCTGTTCTCTCGAATCGAATCAGATGCAGAGACCGTCAAACCAATCAGTGCCTTATAAGTGAGTGGCTCCCTACTTTTATTACCATTGCAGGTTAAGTGAACGCTAACATCCCATTTTTCACCATTGGACTACAAAACGGTGGATAATGAATGAACGTACGTCTGCATTCATCACTGCACAAATGGTGGTAGAAGACAAATCTTGACAAAAAAAAAAATCTTCTTTATGTCCTGTTACATACTTCAAGTGACGTATCTTCGTTACAGAAACCACAGTACCGAATGTTACAGTTCTCGGCCACATCATGTATTTGCTACATATCTCAACCTTGAAATGACAATTTAGTTCAGTTAAGACCAAGCGAAAAGTCGACACATTGTCCAGTTTCTTGAGCTGAAACAAACTTAGAAGTTGCGTTTGATGTTCTGCAACTGAAAACCAGCGAACTCTCTCTGGCCGAGCTCACAATTCTGGAAGCTGGAAATGGTGAGAGAAAGGGCGGGTGGTGGCAACTCGCAGGTTACAACGAAATGTGGAGAATCGAGATTCAGGGAATCCTGAAGCTTTTCGCTGAATACTTCCAACGGGGCTCCTTTTGGCTCCATTCTCCTGATGGGATTTGGAGCCCGTTGTGGCCACCCCTCAGAGTGACAAGTGTGAAGCAATCTTTACGCTTTACATCCGCAAGTTGACTTGGTAGTTTTCATTTAATGCGTGGAAGCCTTTATTTCGGCGTCATAATCGAGGAACATACTTGTCAAGATGGACGTCCTCCGGCAACAAGCTAACTCCTCTTGTGGGTGAGTAGCTTCTCAATTACTGAATTTAACCCCGAAAAACACGCATACCAATTTGCACGACAGTGATTGTTGAGATCAGCAGCGAAACCATAATCTCGCTCATTGTGTAGTGGGAATTACTGCATCAAGCTTGGCAGGAGTATTCACAAGGCGAGATATACACTGCGAAGGAGAGATCCTCGAGATAATATATGTAAATATATGTATGTATATTTCCAGCTGCTGTCAAGAGCCATCCAAGCTACAGAACATTCTCAATTTTAGTATATCCGGAGAGATTTTCAAAGAGTGTCCACGTTATGAAGTGGAGAATACTGATATGACCACTTGGCGCATTGCAGTTCCCAATCGAGAACATTCTTCCTCGTCTCTCGTTCGAAGGACTTCGATTGACAAGACCAGCTCAAGCACCCCACCTACCCCGCAATGCCGCATCGATGTTCCTCGAATCCTCGTCAAGTTTGAAGTTTATGTTGGATGGGCCTGAAATAAGAACTCGAATGCCACAGCGACTAGGAACGCAACAGCTCATTAGTGAAAAGCTACCTCCAAAAAAAGAAACAATCCAGTAAACATCAATCCAGTAAACAAACTAGTGTTGCAACAATTCTGTGGAATAATGCAAGGTCCAGCGTTGCTTCTAGCAATCATTTTGTTAAAGCAGTAAACAAATATTGTGTGTGTGTGTGGATGTCACTTCAAGTGCATGGCAAAAACATAACCTACTAATAGTACAAAAACACAGGGATAAAGTAGAAGAATGTTTTGGAGAAAAATAAATAGGGAATTGAGAAGCAAATGAGAGAGAGCCACTTTGTAATATGTTCGAGAGATTGGAGCATAATTGTTTTTGGAGAATATCAATTAAATATGGGTTTGAAAGTCATAGACTCTATCTATTTTTGCTTTCTAATTTAACATTTTTACTGTGATAAGAAATAAATTAGAGTTAGAAATCACCAAAGTAAAAGTTAGTAATTGGTGTGCAAGTTTTGAACTAGTAAAGACGAGCAATTGGTGTGCAAGTTTTGAATTTTATGGTTTTATAATAATAAATTTTTTTTTTAAATTAAAGAACAATAATTATTATGTAAGTTTGAATATTTTTAGTAATCACAATTTTTATTGGTTATTGGTTGTTTCGTAGTAAAGAATTTGTATTAAAAAATGTATTTATTAGATGTGTTTTGGACTTCTAAGTATTATAATTGTTGCTTTTTGTTTTCTTTATAGCCACTAAGTTTATTTATTATGAATGACTTGAAATATCAACGACATAAACCATGATAGAATCTTAAAAAGATAATATATTCATAAAAGATGTATTATACTTATAGTTGTCTACTACTTATTTATTTGACTACAATTATGTAATACTAGATGAGTCCATGTCGTTGTCATGAAAAGTGACTCAAATAAAGCTATTTCTATGAGCCAAAGAATATTTTTAAAATTCAAATATAATACAATACAAATAGAAAGAAATAAAATACATAATAGATCTTTTAGATATGAAGTAGGATAAGTAAATCCATACTATTATTATGGATAATATACAAAAAAAGTACTTAATTTAATTCAAGGAACTACTTGTGAAAATATATAAATAAATAAATAAATAAATTATATTAAAAAATATATTTAGAAATTCAAAGATATACTAAAGTTAATAAGTTAATTAATTAAAATACAATATATAAAAAATAAATCACTAAATTGTGCTTATATTCTAGAAAATCTAAGCACACTGCTTGACATTGCCTAAAGAAGCGACACAATCATAAAATGAAGAGTACATCTATCAAAGAAGATAGTATGTCAAAAAACAAGTTTGTCCAACTATAATAGAGACCGTGCGACTAGAACCTTGTACAACACTTAGTGAAGGTCCTATTCTCCCCTCAAAACCCTCTCCTTATTTTATGATAAATATTATTTTAGGACCTAAATAACACAAAGCCTCTACTTTGTTAGATTCAAGAGCCTCAGCATGTTTCTTAGATGAAGAATTTGCTAAAAGACATAGCATACTTTTAGTGAAGAAAACTAAACCCGTTCATGTAGAAGTCATAGATGGTCGTCCATTGTCTTCAGGAGATGTTACTCATGAAATCTTTCTTATAGAAGTAGCAACTAATGGTCATAGTAGCTTTATAATATTTAATATCATTAGATCTCCTTCTAATCTAGTCATTTTAGGTTTATTATGGCTAAAAAAATATAATCCTAAAATAGATTGGACTTCTCATAGTCTTGACTTTTTTAAAATTATAACTAAGAGCATAGCTAATCAAATAAGAATTCATAAATTTAATATAATTAAACCTATATTTGTAGGTGCAAGAGCTTTTTTGTATGCTGCAAAAGAAGAATCACCTTGTATCATTTATGTCGCATATGTTTCTATTGGTAGAAAGACTTTAAGTGGTATTTCAACCCAATATTAAGATTTTCAAGATATATTTGAGAAAAAAAATGCAGATACTCTTCCAGAACATTGTCCCTGTGATTGCTCAATTGACCTTCAAGAAGGAGCACAATCGCCATTTGGATCAATCTATAGTTTATCACAAAATGAATTGGCTCAATTCAAGGAGTATATTGAAGAGAATCTAGCTAAGAATTTCATACGCCATTCCAAATCTCCAATAAGAGCTCTAATTTTATTTGTAAAGAAAATAGATGGATTATTGTAGATGTGTGTCAATTATCGAGGACTCAACAAAATCACCATCAAGAACAGGTACCCACTACCTTTGATACTTAGACTCCTTGATTAGTTGAATCAAGCTAAGATCTATACAAAAATAGATCTATGAGGAGCATACAATCTGGTATGCATCAAAGAAGGAGATGAATAGAAGACTGCATTTCAAACAAGTTATGGACATTTCAAATACAATGTCATGCCTTTTAGACTAACAAATGCATCAGCATCATTTCAACATCTATTGAATGATGTCTTTTGGGAATTTTTAGATGATTTTATTATTTGTTATCTAGACAACATCTTACTCTATTCTAAGAACACAAAAGAACATGAACTTCATGTGTGTCATGTATTACAAAACTAAAAGATGAGGGATTCTATACCAAGATAGAAAAGTATGTATTTCACACTACTCAAGTAAACTTCTTAGGATACATCATTTCAAATAATGGACTTATGATGGATCCTAAGAAAGTTCAAGCTATTATGGATTGGAAGATTTCAAAAACGGTAAGAGATGTCTAATGCTTTTTGGACTTTGCCAACTACTATCAGATCTTCATTAAAGACTTCTCTCAAGTTGCAGCTCCACTTACACATTTGACTAGTAAAGACAAACTTCAATAGAATCAAGGAACAAAAGAAGCATTTGAAGCTTTGAAGACAACCTTTGATTCTGCACTAATGTTGTATCGCGTCGATTTTTTTAAGCTATTTTTTATGGAAACAAATGCATTAGAATTTTCTTTGAGTGTTGTATGGTCACAAATGGAAACAGATAATAAACTTCACCTAGTAGCTTTTCATTCCAGAAAATTTTCAATAGCAAAGATCAACTACAAGATCCATGATAAAAAACTTCTTGCAATTGTGGATTTGTTTCAAGAATGGCACTATCATCTAGAAGGTGCTCTTAGTCTAGTCATCGTTGTCGTGATGTAACATGACTAATAGGTGAAAGAGTGTCAAGATTATTATAATGTATGAGATCTTAGTTCAAAGTATTAAAGCAAATTATCTTAGAAATATAGTTAATAGTCAAAAGGATAGTAAAACTAAAAGGTATCAATATTGCCTTTTAGAAAGGTGACTTATATTTACTTTGTAGGACCATAAATAAAGTAGATACTTTATTTATACTATTACAAAACAAAGTAGATTAGAAAAATAAATATTATAGGTATCTTAAGAAGAGGAGTTAAGAGTAAATTCTAGCAAAATTTACTTAAAAAAACTAGATATTAATACCCGGAGAGGGCTGGTTAGCAACCTAGGTCGAAATCAGACCTTAAGGCACAAAACCGAGTCTTGACGACAACTTCGGGATTCTTTTATAAATCAAAGAGTAGGATTTGATAGCAGATTAAATAAGATTTCTATAAGCATTGATCTTGGGTGATTTGGAGTTGTTATGACTTCGTAAGAGCTTTATAAAGTCAAGATCATTTTTGGATGTCTTAGGTTTTGTGAAATAAAATAGGATTGATGTTTCTAGTAATTTCAAGAGTTTTGTAATAGATCTACATGTAAAATTTTGTGAGTTAATGATCATAGTTGTGCTTAATAAGTATTGTGAATCTTAGCTCAATCTAATGGTTGAATTGAGGGTTATTGAGGTTTAAATGAATCAAGGTCTCAGAAAGTAGAGTTTTAGGTCCAGTGAGGATTTTTAAGATTTCTTGCAATCTACTTATTGGATTCGAGTGAAATTTATGTGAGAGGATTTTAGACTTATTTTTCTATATATTTAAGAATTTTGAGATCAATCAAATGGTGAAAAAGAAAGATATTGGCCCTAGGAAATTAGTATCAAGGTTGGAGAAGGAGGCCAGGCAATATCCCAGCACGTTTTTGAAGTTATCGTCTATTTGGTAATTCTGATCCTTTTCAAAAAAAGTTGTGCTTGTTTTTAACTTAGTTTTTAAGAAGTTTGCAAAATTTGAGTTAAGATCAACGGTTCATTCATTAGTTATTGAGGTTTAATTTTGTTGTAGAAATTACTAGAGTTTGGTTAGGATTTGATTTAGGGTTAGGATTTGGTTAGGATTTGATTTAGGATTAGGATTTGGTTAGGATTTGGTTGTGGATTTAAGATTAGGGTTAGAATTTGGTTATGATTTGATTTAGAATTAAAGCTTTTTTAGGATTTGGTTAGGATTTGATTTAGGATTAGGGTTTGGTTTAGAGTTTAGGATTTGGTTAGGATTTGATTTAGGATTAGAGTTTGGTTTAGGATTTAGGATTTGGTTAGGATTTGATTTAGGATTTAGGATTTGATTTAAGGGTGGTTAGGATTTGATTTAGGGTTAAGATTTGATTAGGATTTGATTTAGGATTAGGATTTGGTTTAGAGTTTAGGATTTGGTTAGGATTTGATTTAGGATTAGAGTTTGGTTTAGGATTTAGGATTTGGTTAGGATTTGATTTAGGATTTAGGATTTGATTTAAAGGTGGTTAGGATTTGATTTAGGGTTAAGATTTTATTAGGATTTGGTTAGGATTTGATGTAAGATTAGGGTTTGATTTAGGATTTAGGATTTGATTAGGATTTTATTTAAGATTAGAATTTGATTTAGGATTTAGGATTTGGTTAGAATTTGATTTAGGATTTAGGATTTGGTTAGAATTTGATTTAGGATTAGGATTTGATTTAGGATTTAGGGATTGATTAGGGTTTGATTTAGGATTTAGGATTTGATTAGGATTTGATTTAAGATTAGAATTTGATTTAGGATTTAGAATTTGGTTAGAGTTTGATTTAGGATTAGGATTTGATTTAAGATTAGAATTTGATTTAGGATTTAGAATTTGGTTAGAGTTTGATTTAGGATTAGGATTTGATTTAGGATTTAGGGATTGATTAGGGTTTGATTTAGGGTTTAGGATTTGATTTAGGGTTTAGGATTTGATTTAGGATTTGATTTAGGATTTGATCAGGATTTGATTTAGGATTTAGGATTTTATTTGAGATTTTTTAGGATTTAGGATTTAGTTAGTTTTTGGCCTAAAGTTTGAATGAAGCAAGATTTCAACTAGGATTAACTTAAGATTGAATTGAGATGTATTTGAGATATGTTTGTAATCATTCTAATATTTCTTTAAGATTTCTTATTATTTCTTTGGAATTCCTTTGAGGTTTTTCTCAGTTTGATTAAAGCTTGTTTAGCATTATTAGTGTTCTATTAGAATTAGAATTTTATTATTGCAATTTCCATTCTACCTTCCACAGCTAGGTGCCTAGAGCATTCTCAAGCAAGACTTTATGTATTATGACACCATGTATACAGATCATAAGAACCTTGAATATTTTATGTTAGCACATGTTTTGAATTGTCGCCAAGTCCATTGGAATATATCTTTGTCAAGATTCGAATTCAAGATCACTTATCAACTCAAAAAACAACAAGGTTTGTCAGATGGACTCTCTATACAATCTTACCTTGCACCAAAAGAAGGAGATGTTGCTTTTCATTAACAACAGATAATTCTCTTGAAGCCAAAGCATCTTCAATTTCGAACAATAAAATCAATATTAACTATTGATTCAACTTTCATTAAGCAAGGTCAGTCAAGTATGTCTTCTAATCCTCTAATTCATGATATTTAGAGAAATCCTTCAAAGTCTCATGATACTTCCAAGTTTGAATTCAAGAACAATCTATTATTTTTTAATGGACGCCTTTATGTTCCAAAAGATGAAGCTTGATTACGTGTTCTTCAAGCTTGTCATGACTTTCCAGCAGTGGAACATTTTTAGTAAAATAAAACTTAGGAACTAATATTTAAAAATTTTTGGTGGTCTCAAATGTGGAAGGCAGTCAAAGGTTTTGTACAATCTTGTGATGTTTGCTCAAGATCAAAAACTCCTCGTCATCGACCTTACAAACTTCTTCAGCCATTATCCATTCTAGAACAACCATGGTCTTCTATTTCTATGGATTTCATCATGGATCTTCCAATCTCAGATTCTTTTGACTCTATATTTGTGATAATAGATCATTTTATCAAGATAGTACATTTTGTATCATGTACAAAATCTATCACATGTAAAGAAATAACTAAGCTCTTTCTTGATAATATCTATCAATATCATGGATTATCCAAGGATATTATATCAGATAGGGGAACTCAATTTGTATCAAGTTTTTGGCGAACTCTTTTCAAGATTCTAAAAGTGGATATAAAACTATCTTCGATATTCTATCCTCAAACTGATCAACAAACGGAGCGTGTTAATCAAGTTTTAGAGTAATATTTAAGATGTACCATCAATTACCAATAAGATGATTGGACAACTCTTTTGCCATTGGCAGAGTTTGCTTATAATAACATGATACATTCTTCTACAAAATAAATACTTTTCTTTACCAATTATGGTTATCATCCATGACTTGATACTTTTGACTTTTCAAAAGCTGATAATCCTGCGATAAAAGATTTCACAAATCAGTTGTCAGAGCTACATGCAACAATGAAGGCGTAGTTAAAAGAAGCTGAAGAACAAAAAAAGATCACTGTGGATGTCTATCGAAAGGAATAACCACCATTCCACATGGGTGACAAGGTATGGTTACTTTGTTACAATATCAAGATCACTTGTCTTTGTGACAAATTGGACTATTGAAAGCTTGGACCATTTTCTATTTCCGCACAAATCAATCTAATTGCATATTGATTGCTTCCATTAGAATCAATGAAAATCCATCCAATATTCCATGTATCTCTTCTTGAACCATACAAGATAGTCGACATACCAAGAAGAAGACAAGCTCCACATCCTCCTATAGAAGTGGACAATAATAAAGAGTTCAAAGTGGAAGAAGTCTTAGATTCAAGGCAGCACCAAAATATATTAGAATATCTTGTCAATTGGCATGGATATCATGTTAGTAAATGCACATGGAAGCTAGTAAAGAATCTTCCAAATGCAACAAAGGTGGTGGAGGCTTTTTATCAACGACATCCATGAAAATTAAGATGAAAACCTTTCTTATAAAAGAAACAAAATTTAAGCAAGATAACATTCTACTTTCAATCCTTGTTTGTAGCTTCTTTGTGATTGTGACGCTAAGGAGATGGAGAACCAAAAAACATTGGATTTGACTCAAGAGCCTTCATTTGCTGACCTATCGAATGAGACATTACAATTTTCACAACTTTTAAGATGACGCAATTGAAATGAAGATCCTTAAGAACAACATGTTCTTCCTTGAATAGATGGTGAGATACAATACGTTTGGTATAACGACCTTCAAAGGGACTCTTGATGTTTGGTGATTTTACTAGAGGTAAGAATAATTCCAGACGTTGTTCCAAATATTTTATTTGAAAGAAGTTATGAAGGCCTCAACAACGATCAAATAAATGGGTGGTCTTCTTGCCTTAGTATGGGACTTTATCGATAGTTGAGAGGTCCTATCAATCATCTTTGAAGAGAATAAAGATCAAAATATGTGGCAAATATAATGTCATGGACATATATTTATTGTAATTATTATCTAGATGATATGAATAGGTAGAAGTAGGTAAAAGTAGATTAATTTCATAATATCTTCTAGAAAAGCTTCCTAGAAGCTTCATAGATGCTGCTTTGACTTTACATGTGTTTGTATTTGATTGGTAGGTTAGAAACTTGGTCAATAAGTTAATTACTTGTCACTCATGTTGGTAGCTTGCGAAATAAGCTAACTATGTGGTGCCTACATAAAAAACTTGTCTTGCAAATTGAGATACATGTTGTGCAAAGTCAACACGCTTTTGGAGGTTCTATAGAACATCGCCATGTAGCTCCTAGGTAGATAGTGTATATAGAAGCAAGAGTGAAGCCTTCTTCACTCTTGTCAACTCCTTTCTTGCTTCTAGTCTAGTTTCAAGGGTCTCTAATTTTCTTGTCTTTTGGTAATAGCCACTCTAGTTTCTTTCTTAATATACATATTTAGTCATTTCTATTTTGTCATCTTTCTTTGAAAAAAGTCTTACTTTTTTATTTATTTTTATCAAGTTCTTGTCCTTAACAAGATACTTAATAGTATGAATAGATGCACATAACTCAACATTAATAGTTTTGAACAAAATAGAACAACATTCCTATTGTCAACAATCTTTTTTTGAATGTCAAATATTCTTCTATCATTTCTTTATTGATATTGAGGATATTCATTGGCATTTATTGTTATTTCCTTCACAAACACCTTTAAATACCTCTTTGTATGACAACCCTCTTCCATGCAAGGTGCTTGAAGATTTTACATTCTACATGAATCATATACCATGTATTATAGAATAACTTTAAATAGCTCTTGATCATTGTTTTTATCTAGAAACTCTATAAAAACCATACAATTCACATCTCCAACTGATCTAATCTTGCTTTCTCTATCCAAAAAAATCAAGATATACATATGAGATAGACCTCTCTTTTAAAACTCAATGGTTTAAATATGTGCAACAACATGACCAAAGACAACTCCTTTCTTTATATCTTCCATAATTATATGTGTCTTAAATTCAAATATACAAGTAATCAAATTTAGTTGGTTACTTTCTTATTGTCCTTGAAAAAATTTATTTTAAATTTTGGACCATCTTGGATTGACTGTCATTGTCATAAAATATCAAGATGCTGATAAAACCTTATTATTGCTATAGAATCTTGAAATATTTCTATCATATATCTTGTTCTTCTAATATGTGATGATGGAAGTAAGATCCTACATCCTAAATTATTTAATTCATATTGTCCTTCTTCAGGTCCAACATTATGATGAGTTATAATAACATTTACCAATCCTTGGTATAAATTAGTATATCGATTTCTTTGATTGTAATATAGATATTACAAACATGATTACTCAAATACTACGTATTTATCAATCATAAATTCTTATAATAGCTTTTGTTTATGAAAAATTGTGGAATATTTAATAGGCCTTAAAAAAAAGTGAATAAGCAAAATAATCCATTTGTGTAAGGATATTGTTTCTCCAATCTTCTTTTCTAGTAGCTTCTCTTTCTTCAATAATATCTATTACTACATTTTGTGCTCTTAGGTAAGGATGCCATTCAAAGGTTCCATATAGAAAAAAAGAGAACATAGTAAAGGGACAAATAAGTAGGATGAGCTTTATGAATCTTTTTTAATATCCTATTATTACATAGATATAACAAAGTGCATTATGCTCTGATCTATGTCTAAACAATATAATAGGAATTTCTTCAAAAGTAGTAGGAAGATTATATCAGCATCTATCGCTCTCATTTATGAAGTAAAAAATAACAAGTTCTACTTCCACTATTCCTTCATTCTTTACTAAAGATAGTATTTCATGTGCCTATCTATTTAATCTAATAAATAGATTATTCTCCTTCAAAACTTTTTTTAATTTTTCACATAGTTTGGCTCAATAATCCATGATTACAACTCATTCTTATATCTTATGCAAATGATATATCATGGATATAGAATTGTGTATAAGTTGGATCAATATCTTCTTCTGATAACAATGCTCTTAATTAAGGGTGCAACTTTTTATTTATTCTAAAACTGTATGGAATATTTCTTTGAAACACAAATCAATCAATATGTGTACCTAAGGATATAAACGCATGTGCAATATTATACTAATGGATATTTTCTTAGAACTTCCTTGCTCTTATATCTTAGTCGTCAAATAAGCATCTCAAAAGCAACGAGAGAGAAGGTAGAGATGATAGAAAAACTTTTCCTTGACAACAACATTGTCCAAATAATAGTAACTCTCTTGGCGACTAGCCTAAATATTCATCAAACTAATCCAATGCATTACAATGATGATACAAAATATTCATCCCCCCTAAATTATGTATGGCTTAAATACTTATAACTATTTTAGCTTTTCTTTATACTCTCTTATATTCCCTATGCTATTGTTGAGCAATTATTCTTTAATTCATTGTTAAAACTAAATTGTTTATAATTACAAGGATTCCATCAAATAATTGGAATAAGCTCATAAGTGTCAAAATTATACCTTCATAAAATTTCAATAAAACCTTGTTACTCAAGTATTTTAGCAAAATTTTATAGTACTTGTAAAATGAAAATGAGCACGTATAGTTTAATTAGTCAAATTGTAATGCCACAATGCTTTATTAAAACTATTCTATATCTATATATCCCTAGAAATTAAAATTATATATATATATATATATAATAACTTTCTATAATAAAAATCTCAATTTTTTAATATTTTATATTTTATAAATCAAAATAAAATAATAAAATAATAACTATTTAATTATTTATTAAAAAACATATTACTATTTATTTTATTTATACATACATACAAATATATATATATATATATATATAAAATCATATAAGAGCAAGAAATGAAATTCTTACAATTTTATTTTTTGTACAGCAATTCTTGTTGTAGTTGACAATATTCATATAATTCCAATAAAACTTTGTTGTTCATGAATTTTATTTACAATGAAGATATAATATGAAATTTAATATAATAAATATAATATAAAAAATATGAAAATCATAAAAACTAAAAATATAACTATGAAGATAAAAACTATAAAAAAATGTAAAGATAAAAAATATTAATATAAAATGAAAAAATGATTTTGAAATTCCTTTATAAACCTATGTTTAACAATGATATCCTAGCTTCTGTTATAGAAGAGAGAAAGATGATAGCCAAAAGATGTGAAATGTGTGTATTGCTAAATCAAAAAAGTCAAATATAAAATTCTTTTATTTGTAGTGGCTTCTAAAAAGTTGTCATTTTTCCTTTTTATTCTTCATGCCTATACTTTAGAGTACTAAAAAATAATAATTGCTCAAATTTTGCTTACTTTGGAACAAGATGGCCCAAAATATCCAATCCACAATGAAACTTGACATCAATTGTAATAAAGACAGAGCCCAAATTTGAGTGTTTGATCCTACAATCAACAAATCAAAGGCAGTGTAAAAGTGGCTTTGAACACAGCAACAGTTTTGGATGTATGCCAAATCCTATGAACTATGCAAGTATCATTTGGGCTGACTAACTCTCATTTCTAATTTTTGAAAAATTCTTTAAAATAAATAAATAAATAAATAAATAACTAAACTAAACTAAACTAAAAAATTTAAAACTAAAAATGGTAACTAATAAAATTTTAAAAATAATAAAATAGTAAAATAAAATATTATCGTAAAAATAAATATTATATTAAAATTATAAATAATAAAATTTAAAAATCCAGTTTTTTACACACAACTTCAGTCCAACTCACATTTCACCACTCCAACAACATATCCAAACATCAAACCACAAAAAAAGAAAAAACAAAGAACAAATAAAGTTAAAAAGCTAAACAGAAACACAAAAACAAAGCACTATATCATAAAAACAATTGATTCAATGCAACATTAGTGTGAAAAGCTTTATAAAAAATAAAAAAATTACATTCTGCATTCATGCAACATCTAAAATAAAATCCTACATACAATCTAATTTCACACACACACATACAACCTAACAGTATTTTTTTTGAAAATAAAAAAATCTAAAAATCCAATTTTACGCACCCAATTTTAGTCCAACCCACATTTCACCAGTCCAACAATAAATCCAAATATCAAAAAAACAAAAAAAAACAAAAAAAAACAAAACAAAACAAAACAAAAAACAAACAACAAAGATAATCCAGTTTCTCTCACACACACACATACAACTCAATAGTATACAGATAGATTATGTTAATATAGAATATGTCATAGAAGCATGGAATCTTTTTACAAATGTGGCTTGAGCACCATGCTTTCTCAATTGGATTTGATTGTTTGCTTCAATAAAGCTTAGGAAATGGGCTAAAATCACTAAAATACATATCAATTTCACCTGTTATTATACACAATGTGCTTACAAAAACCAGATCTAGGTTTTTTGCTACTCACCATAGCATTTTAGTAATATCTCAGCAATATATTTCAGCAATATATTTAAGTAATATTTTCACCACATCATAAAATATTCTTGAGATGGGTTCCAAGGATATCATAAAATCTCACACTTAATACAACACTCTTTCAGTCCATCACGAATCCAAGCATCAATATTATAAAATATTCGTTGGTTTACTTACAAAAACCAGGTCTAGGTTTTTTGCTACTTACTGCAGCAATTCAACAATATCTCAACAATATATTTCACCGCAATTCTCATCACAATATTTTAGCAATATTTTCACCATATCATAAAATATTCTTAAGATGGGTTCCAAAGATATCATAAAACCTCATACTTAATACAATGCTCTTTCAATCCATCACAAATCCAAGCATTAAATATTCGTTGGTTTGTTGGATAGAATTAGAACTTCAGCCTCCTCAAAGAAATATGTGTGCATCTTAAAGTTGATTATAGTTCCTAATCCCCAATATTTTTGAGCAACAAGATGGTAAGCCCATGTTGTTGCTTCTTCCTCATTGTAAGTCCCTGGTAGGATAACAAAGAAACTTAAGTCCACAATCACAACCTCCCAAAAGTATTTCAAACTAATCCACAATGAAATTCTTTTGAAATTCTGAATGTAAAGCACAATGATAATTTGTAATTCATAAATTCAACAAAACACCAATGTTTGAAGGAAAGAAAAGAAAAAGAAAATTTGACAAACTTTAGTGTTGTCCAAAAAATTGTAATTTGTATATAGTATAAATTCAAACAACTTGCTGAGCCTTCGTTGATGTATTGTATTTGCGCAAGCTAGATGTGGATTGAAAATTATCAAGATATACACAAAACACACTGTTCTTATCCAAAACACACAACTTAAATATATGCTAAGCCTTACCCGATGTATTTGCCTTTCCAGTGTCTATATGATTACAGTATGAAGTGCATAAATTTGAGGAGGAAAAAATTAGTGTGAAATGCCATGAAAATCACCCTATAGAACTCCTTGATCGACTGTAAAATGGGTTTTGAAATCCACAAAACATGAACCTTTTTGATGAAAACAAAAGCCCATCCATACAGTGAAGGAGAGCCACCACTTGTCTCCTTGAGCAATCTTAATATATAGATTTACATAAATAAATAAATAAATGTATATATATATATATATATATATATATATGTGTGTAATTTTATAGCAAAATAAATATTTCTTTTTTCTATTAAAATTGTAATAATTACTTAATTTTTTAAAATAAAATAATAAAAATAAATAATATATAATTTATAAAATAGAAACTAATATATATTATCATAGTATTATACTATCAAGTGTTTAATAAATTAAATTTTTTTAATTAAAAATATTATTTAAAAATAAATATATATATATATATATATAATCATCATCATCATCTTTATTATAAATATTATATTTATTGCTTTTGGTAATAAATGTATAATTTATTATTTCAAAATTTATTACATAAATCATAAATTTATTGTATAAAACGTAATAAATATTTATCTTATATATATAGGATGATTTTTTTATATTTATATCATTAGACATATATACCTTATAAATTTTAGATATTTTTTGTTATTTAAATAAAATATTTAATATTTACTTAGATAGATGTATAAAAAATGTTACAACAATTGTATCTTTTACTTGTAAAGATTGTAGTTGGTTATATGTACTAATAATATTTAAGAGTAATATTTTTTAAAAAATATACAATCAAGTATTGTTAATTATTATTTATTATTTAATGTTCATAAATATCTTACTATCATGAGTTAATTTTAAAAAACCACATATATGTATGTATTATTTTTCCACTGTAATTACATATAATAATATTATTGATAACATAAATTATTTTATTTAACTTTAAAACTTTAAGTTTTTTGGATCTATACATTAATATATTATACATACCTTTAAAATGACAAAAAATCAATTATTAGGATTATAATAGTCCAAATTTGAGTTTTTCCAGCTCTGTAATAAAAGATCATGGCAATCTTCTAATCAAATAAAAGCCCCTCATTGAAATCATCAAGTCTTTTAGACTTACAATAAGAAAATAGATATTTTTTATACTTATATTATCACATTAATATTAAGAATTTTTTTTTAAATAATTATGAAAAATGAAAAAAGTGAATATACATGCCTTTTAGAATATTCACACATGCAATTATTTGAAGTTTTGCTCTTTATAATATGTTAAAAGATTGTCACAAAAAGCAACCATGATTGTGTGAGATTTAGAAATATCAATTCTATCATGGCCAAACTTTCAAATCTCTACATTGTACAACAAATAATTGTACTAAATTAATGTATTTGGTAATATTATATAGCTTCTTATTGGCTATATCTAATGTAAATTTGATAATATGCAGCAATCAAAAATCTAATAAAGAAATATATATATATATATATATATGTTTTTTTAAATCCACTTTACAATAAAATATAAAAAAATCTTATGGCTTTAAATTAAAACTATTTTAAATTTGTTTTATTAAAAAATTAAAATCTTACAACATTTTTTTATGTTAATAAAGTTTAAAAGATCCTTAGTATTCTTTGTATTAAAATTTCTAAAAATATTTTTTTATTACATTTTTTTTTTATTGATATTTCTTATTTATAATTTCCTTGTAGAAATTTCATGTTGAAAAAAAACAAACAAACAAACAAACTAGTAAACCTACATAGGAATAGTGATTGTGGATAAACTAACAAAATGTGAGAAAAATGTGCACAAAGGTGAAAGTAGACCACTAACATAATCAAATTATAAGGTCATATCATTGAATATTAAAAAATATTAATAACTTAGTGAAACTTTATTAATAAATTTTTCTATACTAACCATACTACTTTTAATTTTCTTGATGCAATATGGTTAAATATAAAAAATAAAAAGTTAAAAAGTCTTAATTTATTTTTAAAAAGCAGCTATTCCTTGATCTCACCAATTCATTCTTTTGTACAGTCTTAGGATTATACACATATCTTTTTTTTACAAAAATCATTAATTTTTAAGGTCATTATAAAAATATTTATTAAAATTTCATCATACTATTATGGACATATATTTCTTGATACAACTCCAAATAACATATTTAAATATTCTGTTGTGTTATATTTATATATATACAAAAAAAATCTTCACTTTGCATATTGTCATTGGATATTAAAAAATTATAAAAAAATTAGTTAAAAGAAATTTTACATATATGTGTATATATATATATATATATATATATATATATTTAAAAAAAAAAATTTCTTATTTTCTTATGCTAGGAAAATGAAAGGGTGTAAGTGATGAGATATAAACTCCACCTACTTCCAAGAGTTGACATAAGCCAATGCCCCCCCCCCCAATGAGCATTCATTGAGAGAATGAGCTCATGAAATGGATGATACCACTCACCATTCATCCACGAGAGAGGAGGCTTATTACGAACGAATACTTCGGATGAATGAACAAGCGACGAATAACGATGAACGAAAAGCATGTTCCCTCGACATGTGCCCACGAAACGAGGAACGTGGCCGTGGGTGGGGACGGAGGGACCAAGGGGGAGGGAATATTCTCGGAAAATGCCCCCCTCCCGAGTAGGAGCCGCCCTCTACATCCTCTCTCACTCACTGCAAGCAATTGTGTGCAGCAATTGTGAGGAGGATTGTTGCTTTGCATTGCATTGCAGACCAGGTTTAGGGTGTAGGTCACTTGATTCTCTCTCGCTCTCACTCTCTCTGCCAGACCCAGTTCAATCACCTTTCGTGTTCCTCATTTATCACAATTCCTGTTTCGATGCCTTTTTGGCTTCGTTCTCCAGACACAGTACAATCTCGGGTTTGATGCTTGTGATTAGGGTTTGTGAATGCGATGGTAGTTTCAGAACTGGGATTTTGCGAATCGGAGATGGAAGTTTTGTAGCAGAGGCTCCGTGTCTGGTTGTGCGGTTGAGGGGTACAAGCTACAATACGGTTTTTTGAGTTTTCTGATTTCTGTTTTCTTTTTTCTTTTCTTTTTTTCTTTTTTTTTTTTTTTTTTTGAGGGAATTGGATTTCCAAGTAAAAGGGGGTGGTGGGGAGGAGAGCCATGGCGATGCAGGCGAGCCTTGGAGCCACTAGGTTTGTGATTCTGGTTGGAGCGGGTCTTGCGGGATCGGTGCTGATTAAGAACAACAAGCTCGGTGACTTTCTCGGAGACCTTTCTAGGGTATAGCCACTGAGAATCTTCACCTGTTTTGTTTTAGACGTGAGTTATCTGAATCGTAGTTGGTTTCCTTCACCCCTTTTTATGTGAGACTCTGTAATTAGGGTTTTGTAGACCCAACCTTCACTCCAGTAGCAATTTAGTCGCATTACTCTGGAAGGCTCTAGGCTTCGCTATTTCTGTGATTGTAACAATATTGAATAGGTGTTAAGCAATCTTCAAATTGGTGTTGTGTTTGATTGACACAACATGTGGGGTCTTATGATTTCTCCCTTTGCAAGGATTTCTGAGCTTGAAAACTTTGTTTGTGTCAGTCTGCGCGAGGTGTTCAATCTACTTGCATTCACCTATTATCTGTTGATTATACGTGTTTTTTTGTTGAGTTCTATACATCTTGTAATCGTTCTCAATCACGGCAATGTGCCCTTGTCAGGTTTTGTCGAAGCATTTTAAAGAGGGAGAGAATGGAGATGGGAGAGCAAGCGATGCGGCCCTTCATCTGCAGGTCCGGAAACTTACACAAGAATTGCGTAATCTAGCGTCTTCCTCTGGGACTGTGACCGTCGTGCAAACCGGTTCTGGCTCAGGAATTTCGATCACGTCATTCATCTTGCCAGCTGCCATGGTTGGGGCTGCAAGTTATGGTTACATATGGTGGAAAGGCTTCTCGTTTAGTGACATAATGTATGTGACGAGGAAGAGCATGAACAATGCTGTGGCAGGAGTAGGCAAACAACTAGAACATGTCTCTGCCGCGCTTTCGTCAACTAGGAAGCATATGAACCAAAGGCTGGACGATGTGAGCAACAAGCTCAACGATAGTGTAGTCATTACAGGGTTAATCAAGGATCAGGTGGAAGAGGTGAAAGGCACGGTTGAGAGAAGTATTTACGAAATCGAGAACGTCAACCGTAAAATGGAGGGGCTAGGGTTGAAGATTGACGAGGTTCAGGAGAGCCAGAATTTTGCCAATCAAGGTATTTACTTGTTGATTGAGTGGGTGCATCGTCTTAACCTCGTCGGTCCCGCGCAGCATCCAGAGCTTGCGCAGAGCTTCCAATCATGGTACTTGAAAGCCAATAGCTTGGAAAGATCCTCATCATCTCCTGCTGCCATTACTCCCCCGGGTCTGAAGCAGTTTTTCTCACAGACCCTGGAACCCCTGCCCGTGCCGCCGTCGAATGGTAACTTTGGTGAGGTGACACCCTTGAGGAACACTGGCGAGTCTAGACCAGCTGGCTTGAATATGCCCAGCCCTGGCTTGGGATTGTCCAGCAATTCGACTCCGAGCACTGGCAATTCAAGGACGTTGTCTGCATCCGTTGTATCATGGTCGTCTCTCCGGCGGAACTCTGGTCTTTCCGGCTTTTATGGTTAGCCCAGCATCAATTTTAAATCATAATTTGTTTCGAGAGGGTGTATATCTTGAGCTTTAGTTTACAGCAATTTTTCTCCGTCTTGATTTTGCAGGATAGTTACACATCTCTTCCCATTTCTTCTTTTAGTTTCTCACAGGAAGTAAAAATATCAAAAAATATTATCTCAATTAAGCAGCGGGTGGAGAATTTCTCTTCTTTACGGACCTTAATTCTCTTTTTCTGGGTTTTAGTTTCAGAAGAATTTGAATGTACCAGTCTTGTATTAGACGTAGATTTCTCCCTTGTCCCCAAGTGCTGGATTGAATTTTTCTAAGTGGCATTGGTCTAGAAGAATGTGACTTCCATTAAAGGTCAGCAGAATTTTCAGGAGGTTCTGTCTGTGGACATAGTTCTCCTATGATTAAGGTATGTACAATGACACACATTGCGAGAAGGATATGTTGCAGTTTGTGCAACTGATCAACCGTGAATCTTACCAATGCTCACAGATCTGGTGTAAATTTATACTAGTGCTTGTACATTGGCATGCTTGCTTCTCATCAATGCTAAGGAAGCACCATCTTTCGTCACAGCTGAGCTTAGTTAAATTTTTAATTTATGGGTCCAATTTGAAACTTTAAGCTTAACTTCAAGAAGACTTGAAAGCAATTATGCAGCTAGAATAAAAAAAACATCAGTTGATTATAACTATGTAGATCTTAATCGTTTCTTCTGTAGTTTCTCTTGGTTTCTCATTGTTTCTCATGTCAGTTCAAATCTAGAGTCGCGTATTGTATTCAGTGGCACAAATTTGTAAGGCATTACACGCACGCACGCACACGCACACATCTTAATTTTGTGCATTATATGGTGTGGTACATATTATTTGAATTCTATGTAAAACACTTCTTTTTTATCTCAAAATTTCATGTATTTCAATAATTAACAATAATTTTAATTATGTTATTTTATTGAGAGACAAGAATTTATTTCTTTCAAATTATTTTTTCATATTAAACTAGAATGGAAATTTTCGAGAATTATAAAAACACTTTAGAATAGAAATTTTATTCCACATTGGTAATAATAAATCCTAATTGTTTTATCTTACAGACTGTGAATTTAGTTCTTAAATATAATTTCTTAATATACTATTTGTGATTTTTCTTTTTCTTTTTTTCTTTTTTCTTGTTGTATTGGTGCATATATAAACTAAAAAAAAGTAATTTAAATTTTAAACTGAAAATAGAATACGGATTAATTTACTTTTTTTGATGTAGCTTTAATATAAAAAATTTAAAAGATTTATATGGAGTCTCAAAATTCTAAACTTGAACTTTATTTGATGCATTAACCACATCAATAGTCACAAAAATTGCCATATTACATGCGTTTTTAATATAAAGTAGGACCACTTGACATCAAATACATCCTAGATATGAACAAATTTAGTATGGACATTTTCAAGAAGATGGTCAAACATTGGTTATATTGTTGTAAGTTAGAAGAGTTGAAAATTGAAATATCATGTTTCAATGAATTTTTCAAGATTATAATTTAAATTAGATTATAAAACTATATTTATGGAATCATTAGTCTTTGAACTTGTCAAAGTCTCAATGGCAACCATAACTTTATTTTGATTTTAATTAGAATTAAAAAAAAAAAAAAAAAAAATCTAAAACTTGCATAGATTTTTTTTTTTTAATATGATTTGTATAATATTAAAGAATATTATTATACATGATTAAAGTCAATTGAGTTTAAACATGACTATTCAAACATTATGCAATCAAAGTTTTAATATACCTTATTTATGTTTTACAAGAAAGAAATAATTTTATACAAAATTTACAATTATTCTTAGGTAAGAAGAATCTAGAACCATTTCACAAATGTTCTATACAAATTGGCTTCAAATACAAAAACGTGGAGATCTTAGAAGGCTATTTTGTGATTAAAAAAAAAAAAAAAAAAAAAAAAAAAATCTTATTGATATCTTGTCTAAATTTATATATTTTATTATTTCATTGTTATTATTTTTGAAATGATGTCTACAGACTATTTGAATCCTAATTCTAAATAACTATTAGTCTAAAGTCTATACACTATTATAATATATAGTGTATAGTCTATGGTGTTTAGTATACATAGTATTGTAATATTATAGTGTATAGTGTATATAATGTGTATAATGTCTATTCACATCAGTACACATCAGTCTATACACTATTTTACTACAGACTAATAGTGTATAGACTATAGATTCAAATAGATTCAAGTAGTCTATACACGTTACAAAGCGTGCCAACTATTCCATTCAAATAAGCCAAACAACGAGATGTTTCAGGCTCCATTTTGTGTAAATTCTGTTATATCTTGTTGTAGAGGATGATCTCAACCAAATCGTCAATGCGAGGTTAGAATTTCAAAGCTCGTCCAGGAGTGTGAGACTATATATATATATATATATATATACATATATATATAATTTTATAGCAATATGTGTGTAGGTGTGATCCATCAATGTGGGAATCTGTGGGTGTACGAAGCACTGCATGGATGTGAGCTTCGTCACAGGATTCACAAAGTGTCCCAGTCTGCGATGGTGTGTCGTAATGCCGAAGACTAGCTACAGAACCACAAACTGTGTGCTACTTTATTGCCACTGGGGACGAATTGATCACGCTAATCGGTGCTCACCCAACGAGTTTGGAAGAGTGTCCCCAGTCGTGCCGCGTTCGACAGGAGATTCGACTCGACGACCTTCGAGGGGGCGCGACCACTGGAAACTATCTGCTTTGCTGGCGATGCTGGATTCGCAGAGAGCACCAGCGAGCATCCACGGAGGCAAATCTGAACACTTGCCGTGAAGAAATCGTACGAAACACGAATTTGTGGGTGATCCTTTTCAGTGGATCTTAGCTGTAAATGATTCTCCAGCGTTCATACCATACAGGCTACCATCATGCCAGTAGGGGAAGCCTATCGATGTGATTACATCGTATTTAAGTTTAACTCAGGCATCCAGACACTTAGAAAACAAGCGCGAACACCATTGCTGTGGCCAATTTCTGCTTGGGAGTGGTCAGCATCAAAGTCCAGTGCACTGCAGCAGATTCAGAGCGAGCGTACATGCATTCGACGTTGACATCGATGGGTAAACACGTAGCCGCTGTCTCGTCGCTTGCCCAGTGTAAATTACTGGTGTTCGCAGTGTACTTCTGCATGATGCAAACGTTGCATGTTGCACCGTTCATGTCGCAGGTCGCACCGTCTGAGGTGCCCATTTTATCCGGTGAGAGCTCCACACCAATGACCTCATTCGGAAGCTCTGGACCAAAACAGATTGTTCTGTTGGAATGCTTTGGATTGAAGTGCCGGTTGTTGAAATAGCCGGTGTGTTAGATTGAATTGCTGCTTCGAGATGGTGGCCGCACTGGTATCAACAGCTGGATCGCTGATGTTTGCTCCCAATCGTGTTCTATTGTTTGCAGTTTTGGCAATTGAACATATCAAGTCAACCATGAATTTGCTTGAGTGGAGTGGAGATCCGTGTGTTCCACATTCTTGGCTATCATGCACTACCTAAACAACGCAGCCACCTCCAGTGGAACTCCTGTAACTAAACTCTCAACTGTACACTATTGAACCTGCAACATTCATAGTGAAGATTGGTCACTGGCCAGCACATTACACTGTTAACATCTGTGGATTATGAGACCAAAAGATGTGGCATTGGTGGGGTGGGTTGTGCAAGAATCTGACAGGATATAATTTGCAAGGGTCTGTTCCCCTCGCCTTGAATGAACTGAACATCATCAGTTTGTAAGTTGAATTGATAGATTGAATGCAAACGATGATCCAATGCTTCTGAACAATTTGGATTACGAGATTGCCATTTGCACTGATAAACTATTGTTTGTGGGAGAATATGTGACGATTGAAAATGGAGGTGCAGATTCCTGAACAACAACTCTTTGAATGGATCATTACCGGACTTGAGCAAGTTAAAGAGATTAGAAAAGTTGTAAGTGCAAATTACATCATAGTGCGCTTTAGTCCATTGATTCTACCTGAATTAGAAGATCAGAAAACAGTGCTTGTGATGACATAGTTTATTAGTACATTGAGTTTTATTGTTATTGTAATTTTTTTTTTTTTTGTATGTTGGATCTCATTTTGACGTATGGAAACAAATGTTTTGAATGAGTAGAAAGTGCATATTGTGTTGTTTGGTTTGCTTTGCATAGGCATTTGCACTACAACCAATTAAGTGAACCACTTCCAAATTGGCTCGAGTCTTTGACAAATTTTATTTCTTTAATGCTCCAGGCTTTCAATTCTTATTTTAAACCTTAGTAATGAAATTTCAAAAACTACAAGTTTGATTTACAATCTAATTAAAAGTGGTGATGATTTGTGTATGTTTATTCAAAACAACAACTTCAGTGGTGTGATTCCAAAAAATCTTATTAATAGATCTTTGATATTCTATGTAATTTTTAATCATTTATATGTTCTTCATATTATATATATATATATATATATATATATATGCACTTATTTTTCAATTGGAATTTATACCTTTGTTAACATAAATATATATATATATATATATATATATATATATATATATACATATATTTGTTTATTTATTTTAAATTTTAATTCAAAATAAAATATTTTTTATTATTATTATTTTATTAAACTTTGTTATATTTGTGAATTCTAATAGAAAGTAAAAACCTTATTGTCTATGGCAGGTATCAAGCAGGAAATGATTTGTTGGTAATAGAAAATTCTACAGATAAAAATAAAAATATATGCACAAAGTCAATCAACCAAATTTCTTACATCTTTGTTCTTATTATTTTTTTGAAAATTTATAGCATATAAATAAATATTTTTTTTTAAAATATATTATTATGGTTCCAAAAATATTATATTGAGAATATAAAGTTTACAAAGCTATGACTGAATTTTGTTTGCAAGATGATCTTTGCATTTAAGAAGATAAGAATGGATTCTATTGAGGCTCTTAGCCTCAAATGGCTTGGTCTTAATAGAAGAGAAAATCAAAAGTATTCTCTATATAATTTGATCACACTAACATAAGAGGGCTTTCTTAATGTGATTCCACTAGAGTATTGTTAACATTTATCATTTCTTCAAGTTTATTACTACCTTTTATTTATAGCAGCTATCTACCAATATTGTATAATTTGAAGACCATTACAAAGTAATTTTACAATTATTTTAATTTGTACAACTATTCTAACTACAACTAGCAAAACTAAAACTAAAACTATAAGGATTAACTAACTAAAATTTTATATATATATATATATATATATATATATATATTTTAAAATCAAATATTTTTGTTTACCTTTAGTTCCTCCAATATAAACAAGAACCAAATCAAATTGAAGAAAGATATGTCTTGTATTAAGCTATTATTTCTTTAATTTGATTTGATGTTGAGTCACAAAAAGAGAAATTCTTTTGAAGTCATCATAAGTCTAAGAAAAAAAAAATGTTCTTAAATTCATAAATAAAAGCCACCAAAGTTTAGTTCAAATTTTAGATTCATTTTTAAGAACTTGGAGTTGTTTTTAATCTTAATATTGATCTTTTGAACTTGCTTAGATTTTGAAAGAACTATAAAATAATTAAAAATATATATATATATATATATATATATATATATCTTATAAAAAGTATAAATTCAATTGATATGGATGTTAACAACAAATAGTCTTTATCCAAAGGCAATAGAAAAAATTATTGTAGAAAAGAAATTAAAACTTCAATAATTTGATACACATTTTAATTTTTTAGAAATTTTTAGACTTATTGAACCTTGAGCAAAATCAACATCTAAGTTTTTGGCTAAAGAGACAAGGATTTACGAACATTGGCTTCAACCATCTAAAAAAAGAAAAAATAAAACGTTAGGTAAAGATTATGTAGTTAAATAGTTAATTGTGCAGACCATTATTTATTACAAAGTTAATAAAGATGCTTGATTGTACATAATTTAACAAAGTATTATATCAAAATCTAAAAGTGGTTGTCTTTAAAATAAAAAAATTACTTTAAAAATCATTAACTTTAATTAAAATATCACTTAAATAATAAATAAAAAATATAATATAATATATATATATATATATATATCATTTAAATAAGGTAGTTTTTAAAAAGTATATGAACTTAGAAGAAATATTTATATTTTTTAAACCAAAAAGATATAAAAAAAGAAATATATTACTAAATATCTAAATCAATTGTAGTAAATACAATAAGAAACAAATATAAAAATAAGAATCTTTACAAAATAGAAAACCACACAACAAGTAGAGGCTTGAAGCTACATATAGAAAAAACTTGGCCACGAGAATTAAAATAAAGCTGAAAATATATATATATATATATATTGTTTAAGAATCTCTTAAATATAGGAAAAACACCAATACATGCTCCATATGATACAATACTATAAAAAAATCAATACTTCAAAACAATTTTTGTATAATAGCTATTAATGTCTACATCTTTTTTTAGACTTATTTTAACTAATGTTAAGGATAAATTATAGAAACTAAACTTCAATTTTTCTTTATGTGAATCATTTGACAAAAGACATGTATTATGTATTGCCTTTGATAAAGTTGTTTTTATTTGCTAGAGAAATTCTTGATCACTCCATTTTTTTTAATTATGTCCATTTTGAGAAAAATAATTCAAAGTTTGAACTTGAAATACACACTGAGAGTGAAAACAATATACAACTTGACGTTTGATATAAACAAGTATAACCATTTTATATCTTGTAACAAACATTTGATTCAAAATCTTTTTTATAATTTTGCATAACAACTATCTTTCAATACCAACATTGTATAGGTGCTTGTTTATACAACTCCAAAACTAATTGTGGCTATATGTGACAATGTAATTCATCATTTATCTTAATTACAAGGAGAATTCAATAAATTTTGAATAATATTCTATTAAAACTAAAAAGTGGGCAAGGCCATAAACTTTGTGCACTACATAATTTAAATCATAAAAAAATAAATTAATAAGTTTCCACTAAAATTATAGCTAATCAAAACCTTAATATTAATATAAAAGAAGTATATAAAAGTTTTTATTGAAATCTAACCACATTAATATATGTACACTCTTTCAATCTAGGTTGAATGAAGTAGTTTTAACTACCATATTATTAAAATGTTACAATTTCTAAAAGAAGTTGTAATACAATATCCTTATAACTACCTACTATAAGCACCAAGGTTACATAATTAAAAAATCATAACAAAACACCACTACATTTTCTCAACTTGTACAACTATCCTATAAGCAAACAAATTATCTGAACATCTTAATACCTTGTATTAGAACTTTCAAGGTTATTTGAATAGATAGACATCAAATCAAAATATTAATGTTTTTTCTTGGAATGGCCATCCTGCACAAAAACACGAGAAGTTTGAAGTCAAAATCAGAACTATTACAACTCTTGTGAAGCAATCATTGCAACTCTTGGCAAGTAATCATTAACCTAAACAGTTACAAAAAATATGTTAAACATTTAGACAAGCATGATTGTTTTAAACCATAGATTAACAAAGCGCCACTCAAGAGTAACCAACAATTAGACAAACAAGAGTGCTACGAATACAAGCAATACAAGCATGAAAAAAGGTGCTACGAAAACAGACATTAGCATTTTTGAATGGTTAAAATACACTTCGACAACACACACGATGATGCACAAAAAAGCTTAGAAACTTTGCTCACTCAAATGCGTTACACTCTAACAGCACCAAAATTGTCTCACATCCCACATAAAAATTCAAAAAATTCTTAGGAAACTAACCATAAAGATGAACCATCATTAAAAGTCACAATCTTGATCCCAAGGCTGTTGTTCATCGTACCACCATGTCTTCACAGTGCCATCATGCGAGCAGCTGCATACCCACAAGAAATGTCCAAATTTCAAGTTTGAAACATCATTTGCAATCCCCTTATCAAGAGCTCAATGGAAAACCCATATTGTCTTGAATTAGCAACACTCCAATTAGAGCAATATTGAAGGGCATTACCTCACAAGAAGACTTTGATGAGCATTCCAGACAGCTCGGTAAGCAATATCAGTATGACTTTCGGGGCTGTGGCTACCTAACCTGTGAAGTATCTCTCCTGTTGCTGTATCCCAAATGTAAACAAAACCATCCTATTGCATATAATGCAGTACATACGCTGATTTAGAACTTAACAAATTCAAAAAATTTCAAAGTTCCGTAACAGCATTAGATATGAAAATTATCGCCATTATGATACAGATTATGTGATACTAGATACCAGGAGATGAGATTGAAAATAATTGTAAAGCAGGACTCATGCATTCTGGATTGACCAAGAATAAACATCCACTACAAGCACTACCAGAACCACAACTGTGCGAAAAGTACCTCAGAACCACCTACAACAAGAGACTCATCAGGTCCAAAACTTGCTCGCACGAAATTTTTACTTGTATTTTGGTGACCCTTAAACCTTCTAATAGGTCGTGCCTGGCATCATCGCAACACAATCAAAAAAATACGGTAGCAAGCCCAGCTTCAATTGCATAGAATAGCATTGATTCAATTTTCACAACAGAGGTAATAATAGAAGGTTTTCAGTCACTGCAAGATGGCAGCTCATCCTGCAGGAGCAAGACGAACTGAATTCATTCCGCACATGAGCGCATGTAAAATGGTAGAAAAAGAAAAACAGACAAATACATGCTAACAGGGAACTTACCAGTCGCACATCCCAGAGCCGGTTGGAGTTATCCTTGGACGCGCTCAAGAGAAAACTTCCAGCCTTGTTCATCTCAACTGATGTTACCTCTGAAACCAGAAAGAAACGAGAATTTTAGTTAGAATGACTTTAATCACAGCCCCACATCGATGATACGAATGCGTCACTCCATGTCAAGGAAAATAATGTCAGAAACAAAATACCTCCCAAATGAGAGCTGTACGTCTTTATACAGACTCCACTCACTAGATCCCAAAACTTAATCGTGCTGTCCTTCGAGCTGTCATCGTGAAGAATCAAGACTTAGTAAAAATTTCTACGTTTTCTCCTAAAAATGATAAGACATTTTCGGCTCCAAGATTACTACTTTGGAAGAATTCGTCATTTATGTAGGTCAATGTCACTCACCCACTAATGACAAGATTCCCCAACGGATTAAATATAACACGAGAAACAGATGATTTGTGGCCACTGAATGTGCGCAACAATGAACCAGTCCGAGCATCCCAAAGCTTCACAGTCTTATCATATCCACCTGTCACCACGTAATTCTGTGTCGACCATACATCAATTCTTGAGTATCTTCACATAAATACTACCTGTAATCAAGAATTGAAATTGGTGGAAAGGTTTCCTAGCCACAGAATGAAAAATCGCACATTGGATTGGTGGTATTTGACACTGTACACATCACCCTCATGGCCAGTCAGAGTTGCTGAGCATGGGGATTTGCTTGAGCCTCGCAAGTTCCAAAACTGCAGCCAAATGTTCCGAAGTCAGCACGCAATCTTCTCATAAACCAAAGGGAAAACCGTAGTGCCTCAGTTCCTAGTTAGAGAAATGAAATCGAGGTTTGTACCTTAACAGTGGAGTCCCCAGAAGCACTTGCAATAAAATCACCGCTACTACTAGAAGATACATCCCAAATTCGAGATGTATGACCACCTCCACTGCCAATCTCTCCATCACCCAAAACCCGTACACATCGTCCGCCTTCAACATCCCATACTCTCAACGTGTTGTCACTGCATTTCCAGTTATAAAAAGTCATAACCATGTGACAACCTACTACAAGTAGGTGACATACCAAATCCACTTGTAAATTTGTTGTAGTATGTGATGAATTCATAATGCATAAATCTACAGTCGTGTCATTGAAATGCAGATGAATGCACCTTGAGCCTGAAACAATTTGCGTGCCTTCTTCTCCAACAAATTCCACACATCTGCCCCACCAATCAGATGAAAGAGAATAAATTACTATCCAAACAGTCAAGTGTTAAAATACTACCAAGGCAAACAATTTGAAGTGCAAAATGGAAAGGATGAAACAGAGTTCACAAAATGACATACTTGACATTGCAGCGATGGCCACGAAACGTAGTCTTATGCGCATTGGGAAGAACAAAACACGAGTAATCCTCCAACAATCTGCCAGAACCAGTGCACCCTTAGGAATGCTGTCGCCCACAATCCCCTGCCTCTGCTCACCATCAGACCTCATTCTTTTCCTTCAACATCTCCAGGGGAGGGCCAGTGCACATAATTAAAGTCAAGTTTGTATTTTAATTCCTTTTCCATGCGATTTGTGATAGAAAGTATCACAGTTCCCGGGTTCTTTCTTTTGACCGAGTTCTCCGTAACCATCGTCCACCAGTCACATTACTATGACCTTCAGTATACAACATACCACTTGCCATATACAGAACACTACACTGGAACTGAAAACCCCGGTTCAAACATTTGGCAAAGGGAAGGTTAAAAAACCGACAGCTCGTGTACGCATGCCTCATTACAAAGAGAATGAGAAAGATGAACTAGATTAAACAAAACAAACAAAATTAAGGGAGTTGTTCATAGAGAGAGGGGTTCTTACGTGGGAACACTAGGAACAACTTTGGGATGATATCTACTAAACTCGATCTGGTACCGCACTGCCTGTTTCAGCAAATGGAGCAGCCTCTGTGGTTGCACCTCATGCCTTACAACTATTACACAACATCAAAAGCCCGTTGCATACAAAAGGTCAAAAGTTTCTTTCATGAGCTACCATAAAATTCTAAGGCGAATGCTGTGAACGGGTCCACTTTTAAAGTATCAGAAAGCAGGTCCATACTCCGTACAAAAAAAGAGGGTAATAAGCTACACAAAAAAATAACAATTCCTTAGGGTATATATAAAGCTCTACTCGAAAGTCACACCTGCGAAGTCATTATTTTCAATCTCCAGCATAGAAGAAAACTGTTCCACTAGTTTTTCTCTGCAAAAGACGCAGATTCAGATACATTTACACAAATATGGACTATAATCGTAAACTCCACACCTCACTTAGAATCAAATACAGAAGGTTCAATCTCTTCATGTTCTTAGCAGCCTTCCACTTAACTGACCTCCGCACACTCTTCTGCATCAAAGATCTAGTGTGATTTACTCCACTTTTCGAGAACTCAGAATTCCAGATAATTCCTAACGTAGCACATCTATCATTTGTACCACTTACAAAAAAGGAATTGAAAGGTCTCCAACAGGTTAGTGAACAAATAAGAAGTACCGGGAACTTGCGACACCTTCCCAAGTCTTGAAAAAGGGTGCATCCTGAATGGATTTGCAAGTCAGGAGGTAGCACAGGTCCTTAAACTCGTTGTGCAAGCTCCCCATTTGCTCCAAAGGTTTCAACCTTTTGGTTAATAATGCAAAAGCCTGAATTAAATTTGAGAATAAAAATTATGAGAGTGTGATTCTAGAGAAAACCATCCCACCTCATTCCGACTTTCTCCATTTTTCCACGCCATCAAGGGACCCAAAATAGAAAGAAAACAAAATGAACTGTACTAATCCAAGTGCTTCTCTCAGTCAAGTTATAGAATCCGAGGGCCAGGGGCTGCAAGTGAGTACCTTCTGATACTCCAGCTGCTCAATCAGCTCAAGGTACTGCTGCTTGTAAACGGTGTAAAGAAAATGCTTATGATCTTTCAATGGAGTCTTCTGCACCAACTTCTCCATCTCAACCCATTCGCCATCTACGCAAAATAGTTGAATCAAACATTATAGAATAGGTCTTCATCTTCCTCATGAAGTCAAGACAACCTGAACTTTAATTCCACATGCGAGAAGGGAAAGCATACCTAAGATAGCCGCCTTGATGCGTTTGAAATGTGATCGGTTGCGTAAATTTTCGGTGAATCGCACACTCGCTTCGTCCTGTATGGTCATTATGGACGCAACATAACCCTCGTCCTGGAGATACTGAACTATCATTCGAATTATATCCTGCCATAACACGGACTTGTCATAATTCGTAACAATAGCATACATGGTTGCGCAGATCATATGGCAAGAACAAAGTTGCTAAACAACCTCCTTTATTCTGGGGTCATCATGGTCGAAAATTGCATCATCATTCCCAATAGTCCGACGCGGTGGCCCTGCGTAGACTGCAGCTCGTGCCCTCTCCGTGAGATCCACATTGTCATCCCCATTCGCGTCCTGCCTGTGACCAGACGCAAAAATGATAAGTGATCATTTAAGCAAGTGGTCCAGAAGATATAAAGACCACCCAAAAGTACGTTAAAACAATTTTGAAAAAAAAAAAAAAAAAAAAAAAAAAAAACACCAAACACCAAACATAAATAAAATAAAAAAGTTCAATTTTTCAAAAAAAAATTCAAGAATATCAATTGAAGTACAAGAATTCCCTAGATTTCTTTCAAGGTAGAAAACCTACCAATGGGACAATTCAATACTTCCAATCAACAAAGACCAGAGGAGCTGATGATAGGGTCAGTGAAGGCGGCTGGCGCAGAATTCAAAATGCATCCGAAATGAAATGCCACATTGTGCGAAATACAGACCACACCCCAGCATCCGAAATCCCTATAGGGGAGGGAGAGAGAGAGAGAGAGAGAGAGAGAGAGTAGATTAGAATGTGGAGGGTGCACCTAGACGTGGAGGCCGAGGACGACAACGCGGATGGGCCTAATGACAGACGCAGAATCTCCGAAGCCAGGGTCGAATCTGCCATGCTTCTCACCCTTCTGCAGTTAACTCCAGAACCAATCTTATAAAACCATGCTTCTCCCCCGATGTCGAACCTCGTTACAGTCTCCACGCAATTCAATCGCCACCCTCTTCACACACCCCCCCCCCCCCCCCCCCCCACTACCTGAAAACTCTCACACACACACACCCTCAAATCGCAGCACCGTAAGTGGTCGATCGTCCTCAAGCCGCAACCAAAACCAAGCTCCGTCGCATCCACACCTCGAATTTCTTCTTCACACACAGAAATCAAACGCGCATATCGTTACAGAGGAATTCACGAAGCAGCAGCAGCAGGCTTCGATCTCCGATGAGCTCCCCCACCAGAACCCACCATGCACACTATTTTTCTTTTACGCAACTTTTCTTTTGCGCTTCCTTCCATGTTGTTGTTTGCGTTGCTTCGTACCTTTCCTGAGTGACTGCAGAACTCTTTCTTTCTAGGCTCTGCAAAAGATTCATTTTCCTATTCTTGCGTTTCTGTTGTTCTGGGAAGGCACACTTGGAATGATGCCATGACCACTTTTCTCTATTTTACCTCCTTTTTAGAGTAATTACAATGTGAATTTTTCTAATTTGTAGGCAAACTTGTTCTTGGCTTCCCAGAATTAGGATTGCAACTCAATTGGAGTACTGGAGCCAAATTTGTATGTAATACTTGTTGAAATGGTAATAATATTATTAATATAAATAATTTAAGCATTTCAATGATGTTAAAAATAAAATATTTAAAATTTAGAAAATTCCATACATATATATATAAAAGAAGAAAAATAATAAATCAATTTGTATTTCATATCACTTCCATACACAAAAATTTGTATACATACAATGGTACCTCACATAATTTATATCTCTTAACTAATGTTCTTTGCTTAGTTGATAATATTTGATGAAACAAAGATTGTTCCTAGGTTGTAAATTTATAATCTTGTTTGTTTCATAATTATATATATATATATATATATATATATATATATAAATCAAAGTAATAATTTAAGTGTTAATTTTATCAGCAAAAAATAAATAAACATGGATTCAACTAAAATAAAGATCATTGATTTATGTATTTAGAATCTAAAATGGATAAATAAGGGTTTAATGAGAGAGGAGATCATTTGTTTGTACAATTAAGATTTAAGATTTATTGTTTTCATGCTACTCCAAATGTTGCACTCACTTTTTCTTGTCTTTGCATTCTTAAATTTGTTGCCCTTAGTTAAGTTGCTAGCTTCCTTGCATCTGACAACTTTAGTCCCCACAATACCAGAGTAGAAGTGTAAATGGGAATGATTATAGGTGCATGATTAGAAAATTGATGAAGTAGTAAATTGTGTAATGTGAAAGACTTCTACGTCACAAAGATTATTTTCTCCATACATAATTATATATAACATGGTTTACTACACCATGATGGCATTATTGTTGGATACTTTGTTGGACAATTTCTTGTATATACAATTAAATTTGCAATCAAATCACATTTATGTTTTATTCTGTGGTATATTAATTTTTGGTTCAATATAATAATCAAATCAACTAGGAAAAATTTAGAGATATTCAAGATATCTATCATCCTCACTATAATAAACTTCTTTAACTTTGTTTAAATCATATCTTTTAGACACCTTTAATTTTCATACAAGAATACTAGAAATAACATCTATGACATTGTCTTGTACAAGTTTCTTTTTCTATTAGAGCCATGCCTCGAGACTTTTCTAGGAAACATTAGGTAAGTGTTATATATATTTTACAATTTAGTGTAGTTATTGTTTATAATATGAGAGCTCTTGTTTCTTTGCTAAGCTAAATTGTAATCATAAAGTACCAATTATGATGTAATTAAAACCAAAAATATGTCTAATATTAAAAAAAATATATAATACTTGTTTTTATTTGAATTATAATTGGAAATATAGTATCAAACATGTATCTTATTTAATCCACTTAACACTTATTAAATTAGATTTGAAAACAACTGAGGTGTTCATATGTCAATCAATTGTATAGTAGAGTCTTTCTAGTTACATTGTTGGTCACAAGATTTACCTAACAAAAAATGAACATTCTTGTATCAATAGGCTATGTCTACCCTATCAAATATTTAATATCAAAAAATAATATAAAGTAAGTCATTATATTAGAAGGAGAATACTTAGTAAAAATATTTAGAAAGTAAAAAATAGGTAACAAATCCATTACAAATTTGGCACAATAGACTTCCTTGATCATCCTTCTAATTTATTTTAGTGAAATTTATCAAAAGCAAAACCAATTAAGTAAGTTCATTTACTCTTGTGATAGAATAGCAAGTCTTAAAAGCATTGTACTTTTGATCTAATTCACAACCACTTTATAAAATTTTGGAATGTCATCTAAGCGTGTTGTATTTCCAAGAGCATTTGCAAGATTAACAAATGCTTCATATAGTTGGCAAAGGTACAAAGAGTGTTCTTTATGCATAGACAAGAAGATTATATAATAAAGAATTGATGATGGCCTTCACAAGTTGGATCTATTATCACATCTCAAAATAAATTATAATAAAATAATACAATTTAAAATTTTAAAATTTTGCACTTGTGTTTGTTAATGTGTTTAAACAAACTTGTAAAATAAGATTCATTATATTACAATATTTTGCAAACACATTATTTTATAGATGAAGAGGAAGGAATGGACAAAGATTTACTTCATTGTTTAGGACTTTGTTGTGCCTAAAGTCTCATGTGGGTTACAAAGACAAAGTTATTGCATTAGTCACGTGATTATTTTATAAAAAAACATGAGATTTTTTTTATTATATCATTATATCTTATATATTTGTATAAATATTTTATAAAAAAAATAGGAATTTAGAGTTTGTAATAGATATGTATTTTTTTTTACTATTTAGGTGAAAACCAAAAATATTCTGTTTTTGAATTAATTTAATTTTTGAATCAACATACACTTACAAAAATTTAATAAATAAATTTTTTTGATATATGTATATTTTAATATTTATCATATAAAAAATTAATATAATATAATCAATTATAATATTTTTATATTTAATTTAATGATGTTTTTGTATATATATATATATATATATATACACATCCATTAGTATATTTATAAATTATAGATGCTATGGTTTTTTAGACATAAAATAATTACAAAAAGTTCTAAAGGACTATGCAAGTATTATATTTATAATTAAAATTATTTTATGACTTTTTGATATTTAAAAACAGTTTTTTATTTTAAATATCATTAATGTAATTTAAATTAATTTCATAATCATTTCAACTTATTTTTTCTTTTAATTTTTCTAAACCTAAAAAGATAAGATTTTTAAATTTTGATCATATTTTTTTAGTTTTTTAAATATAATTTCTGATTATAAAAAAATTAAAAATATATATTTAGAATTTTAAAAATCAACTTGTTTTCTTAAAATTATTTTTAATAAGTTGAATATATTAAGATTGATATATTTCTTTTACTTTTATTCTAAATTTATCTAATTTATGAATTTATACATTTTGTACAAAGTATCATTGTAATATCTCTAATGAAGAATTTTTCTTTCTTGATTATGAGTCTAATAATATATTATTTTCATTTAAAATCTTAAAATTTAAATGCATTGAAGATTTTATTTTATAAGGTTATCTTTAATAAATGTAAAATATATTCAAATAATTTTAAATAAATTATAAAGTATAGATTTACAACTAAAGGCAATAAATTTTTGCCATAACTCCATCATAATTTATACAAAGCATTACACAAATACTTTAATATTATGAGTTGTATTTATTACTAATAACCTAATCAAAATTTAGCAATTATTGCATATTATTACTTCTACACTTATTGTGACTATGTAATTTTATTCATTAATTAAAATTTCTATTATATTAATTGCACCAATCATTTTGTAACAAGAGTTCTTCCAATACTATTAATTACTTTGATCAAGGTTGAACAATTGTTTTTTGTTTATGTCCAAAGTCATGGAAGTGCCACTATCTTAGTCTATGATTTAGTTATATTTAGTGATGGCACAATCCCATAATTCCAAATAATTTTAGAAATTAATGCAATTGAAGAAGAACTTTGAAGTTTGAATTTTTTTTACAAAGAGTAGTTCTTCCTTTAAGCCACAAACTTAATTTAATTTAAGTACAAAAATCAAAAATTAAAACAAAAAACTTTGGAAAATCACTGTGGTCTCAACAACCTCCTACATCTTTTGAAGGTAACAGAATATTCATTGTGGCATTAAATTACACATTTGATCGCACTATTCACAAAAATTTGAATTTTAAACTCCAGTAAAATACTTTAGAGCCAAAAAATATCAAATGATGGTAAATGTATTTTCCACTAAAGATTCAGTATAAATCTCCAAGTCACCCCACGAAAAGTGCATGCTTCCTCGACAAAACCAGGAATTCATACATGAAAACGTGCACCAACAGGATCGCCAGAAGACAGTTCAGATGCATCATAGATGTGCATTTTAAACATCACGAAGAAATTAAGTCATCCCTCCAATGATAGAAATACCGACACACGATGTCGGTATTGGTGTCGGTGCCGGCCCGAGGCAAAGCTGGATTCCTTTCGATTCCTGTTCAAGAATAGGATTGGGGGGGGGGGGGGGGCATTTGAGCCGCTGCTCAATGTGCACCACCACTCGCAAAAATCTCAAGGAGCTCCATGAATCGAAGAGGGCAGTCCCGCACTGTAGTTGCTGGATCGCCTAGTCTCAAGTTCTAGGTAGCTGTGAGTGTCACGTCTGTGCCAGTGTATGGTTTCAGTCAGTGGCAAGCGGATGGTAGCCATGGGTATTAGTACGAATCTATTTAAGAGCATGGTGGTCCATAGTCTGATCATTGAGATCCAGCTCATGGTGTTCTTCTGCCAAGTGCTGCTCCGCCATAGTCCTGGTCGTTTTTCCCGTATTTTGTAGATAAAAAAGCTGCAGTGGCTGTTGGGAGAGCATCAGGAATTGTCATGCTGGAGTGTGAGTACTACTTGACTTATTGGGCTGCTTCTGTTGCAACACACTGCCGTCGTGTTTTGAACAAGCTGTCAAGACTAACACTCCTTGTACTATTATCTTTTAAAACCTCATCAATTCGGTCCTACGATTTGTCTGTTTAACCTTGGTAAAATCTAGGTGGTTGAGGAGATATGAGGTAAGAAAAGAGAATCCAATACAAGAGATCACTCTTCATGACGGATCCACTTTCTTTATTTTGGATAGCTTCAACGCGAACTACGAACTGATGTCTGGTGGCAACGGCAGTGTTGCGCTTGTCCATTTAGCTACTTCGGTCACTCTTGCTCAGCTTTGTTGTGAGAGCTGGAGACAAGTAAAGCTCATTAACAGACAGTTCTTTCCGGTTTCACGAACTTATTACTTGTTTAGGCAATTTGCAAATAACAGCAAGAGGCTACAGCAGAACGCACCACCCGAGCTCTTAAGAAGCCATTATCTATTATCCAGAAAACGATTTGTTTCCCCCACTGCTTAATGGTCTGGCTGAACCATAATTGAAGGCGTTGTGCATGGTTGAAAACTCGATACATGTCTCCACACCAAAAAGCAAGCAGTCACAACTGAATCACATCCTCTCGAGTTGTATTTTCAATAAAAAAAATTCGGTAATAGCAATCAATTATGCCGATCAAAATGAACACACAAGATGAAACTGGGACAGTGATTTGAGAGCCATTACTTAATACCAACCTTGACAGGGGATAATATCAGAAAAACGAGTATTACCTAACATGCTAGCGCTTCCTGAAACAAGTGCTATTCTCTATGATTCATACTCTACAGACATCATGAACTTACTCAAAATAATGACGTGATATCCTTTCCAACAGGGCATGATATTTCACTCTTTACAACGATTGCAAAAATTGCCTCTAGAGTTGGCTCTTATTGTCCTGTTTTGCAGGAAAGTAAATAAGCATCTCAAAAGACAGCAAATGCACATCGTAGTCCACCAGAAGCGGAGGCAAGCATCCTAAAAATTCGGACACATGGATTGCTCGATGGGGATTAATGGTTTCTGTTCTAGCACTGAGGTGGGAAAATTTAGCAGAAAAACTGGAGCGCACACAGTGTAACTACTAACGAAAGTGTCAAAATGATGAAAATCGCATGCGACATTCAAGTCGAGTCAAACTCGAAAACTGTAGAACCTACTACGGGACCTTCCCTGTGATTGGGAAAGAGTCTTCAAGCGTGTTGATGGTAGAAGTGATGGCACTGGTTCATCACCCCCTTCATCAGAGCGCCAGCGACTGCCTCCATTCTCGTCAGCCTCTGCATTCCTGATCCCACAAATGACAATATGCTCAGCAACAAGAGACTGTGGAAGCCGAAAAGAACAAAATTATCACACAAAGTGACTTGTTTACAGTCGTCAGAACTAGCATACCGGAGTTACGTGCCAGAATTTGAGGAACAAAAATATTATTCACTCCCAACCTGTAAAAAGGTGAGTACCAACCTTCTGGATGATTCTCGGGGTAATGTGCCAATGTCAGATAAGGGTCCGCTTCCCTCGTCTATGGGTTTAAGTGTGAAATCCTTTAATGATTCCTTCTCTCCATCACTCTGCAACCACGACCGGTCTGATGGGTGTCGCTTCCCATTAGATGACCAACCATTATTTCCCTCAATGTCCATTTCCACCGTGTGGCTATTGTCAGTATGCAAACCATCTGTCCTAAGACCATTCTCTATGGTTAAAAGAGACCCATTGCCTGAATAACCAGTCTCATTCCTTTTCACCGTTATATGCTTCTCCACTCCACTTGCCCAAGAGCCTGGTCCTGCTGTATCCAATCCATCCCCACTTCGCACATTTCCGAAGTCAATGGTAGGAAAAGGCGACTCCCTAGGCTGTTCAGCCTCATAACGAAGACGCCGCCCTTGCACAGGGCTTTCTCCCATGGTAGCAAACTCGTGAGATACAGTAAGCCCATTTGTTTCAGGAAAATTCGTGTTTGAGAGAATGGGAGAGGGAGGTGCAGGTGATCGTGGCCCCAAGCGTTCTTGTGTAAATGACGGATGACTGTAACCAGCCCAAGCAGAGCTGGATGGAAAATTGTTTTCTTCAAGAGCCATGGGTTCCCTGATCAAGTTCCCACCAGGATAACCAAAGAGAGGGGATGCCAAAGGATTGAGTCTATGTTCGTCCACGGCCTGTACTAATGGTTGAAGTGACTCCAAGTCAGGTTGAGGTGAATCGATTATGGCACTGCGAGCCTGCCGCCGCTGGAGCTCTGGTAGAAGCTCCATGCACTTTTCCTGTTAACCAACCAGTGCTCAATATCATTCAGGGAGAGAATGTGGGTGGAAGAATAAACTGAGTAGCAAAAATTTTCCATGAACTACCAAGACATAAAAGGACAAAGAGCGCACTCATCTACTAAGCTTTAGGTGCTGTTTGTTGCCAAACATAAATAAACATTCCCCCAGTGTGTACGAGCATTTATGCCTGGACCAACTATGATCATACTAGGGCAGTTCCAATCTAAGGAATGTGAGCAACAAGTACTTACAACAATTCGGTTCCTCTGTTCACTTGCCATGCGAACTCGGGAGATCTTCGCTTCATCAGTGCACTTATCTCCCCACAACTCCTCAAGTTCCCTCAACTTTTTGTGAACTAAATGTGCATCGATATACCGACATCGCTGTCAACGATAAACACCAAAAAACAAATTAGTCGGATGCTGAAGCGACAGAAGCTTCGCATAAATCCACAGCAATACAACCCGTGAATCCAGAAATCTGTAACCGAACTTTTACAATACCAAAAATGGCGGAAAAAATAATATTTAAAAGAAAGAATACAACTTACGATAATGGAACACTCCAGACTAGATACGCCTACAATCATTTAATAATAGCAGTACCAGATCAAGTTCTATTTTATATGCGCAAAATATATTAATCTTTCACAAAGCTTTCTCTTAGTTCTAAATGTGCTTGTAATTTTGTACAATAACAGAATTAAACCATGACTAGTGTTCTGCACTGAACCACATAAAGCCCCAGCTCCAGCTCATTGCATTCCCGCTCACTTATTGGAACAACATGAAGAAGGTTAGTAAAGCAGTTAAACCAGTACAGCACCTGTACATAGAAGACAACCAGGAGATTCCCTGATGTAGACGAGGAGTCTTCTCCAGCATGATCAAGTAAAGACTTTCTCACATACTTTTCTTCCTCTATCCTCCATGGCAAACTTAGCATTTTGTTCACTAAGCTCATGCCCATACACAACCTGCAGATTTCGCTCACCAACACCTCCGTACTAGTTAACCAATCACCCCCTTCCCGCTTAACGCAATCGACGTAGGATCTCTGATATAAATAGCTTTGAGTAAGAAGACCACACTGGAGCCAAACCCTAACGGTTGTGAGAGCATCTGAAAGAGGAACAAGCCCTACTCCCTGGCTATCACGTCCAGTTGCACGAAGAACAGCGAGTGCTGCCTCGGGCTTCTGACGCTCAAGCAAGACAGTGACCACCTTTGGATGTGTATTGTGGCTAGCAATTTCCGGCAGTAACTGACACGCATCCTGACAGTCATAAAGCCACAATTGTCATTACAAATCTACTTTTTTACAGTAAAATCAACATCCGCATTCAGATTGGCACAGCTCAAAATGAGAATCCAATAGACTCGTGTGGACGAATATAGAGGAGTAAATCTAAAAAGCAGTAGGGAGTTGGTCACTAGAAATTAACCTCCAGGGCATGATCACTACTGTCATCGAGAAGGTAAAATACAAGGGACTCCAGCATGAAATGTCTTGAGATGCTGAAAACGCTCACGTAGTCATCTACCACTCCTCGCCAATTCTCATCAGGAGATGCCCAATGACGATCAAATAAAAAGTACAGAAACTGCAGTGAAATTAAGGAATACCATACAGCATAAATGACACTCCTGCTAGACCGGATACACACAAAAAAAATCAAAAATCAAAAGGTAACCAAAACTTCGGCCAGAGAGTCGGTAACATTCGCTCTATTCAATTGAGCCTTTAAATCGTATGACACATTAGATTTGTACTGTACCATTCAGCCAGCGATGCCATATCCTATCATCCTTGACAATAGATCCACACCTTTCTCTCACAAAGTGACGAGAGAAGTAACAGAAAATTCTGAAAAGTCAATAAATCGACATTAAACCTCTGCTAACATGATCATGCTATTAAGTAATGAGAATATGAAGGATACAATTGCCTTCTTGGCGAGTATAAGATCACAGGTTCCCTTCAAAAATAACAGATCCACAGCAGCACGGACGCTTTCAGGGGGGTAAGGCGACCTTGATTGCGTCGGCTCTAAATCACGTCTGAACCTAAGAGAACCTGGAGTTTGGGCTGTAGGTCCTTGCCGAAGCCAGTTCAGCTCAGGAAGGTCTCCAAACCCCACTTCATTTTCATCGTCGCCTTCAAGAAGGCCAAGGTTAACCAATGCATCCTCGATAAATAGAGTCGCTGGTTGTAGAACCTCTAACTTACAATTATTATGAGTTTCTGGCCATGCCCTATCTTGAGCCACTGACGTTCGTTCTTTCACAGATGCATGCCACTGGCTGATGCTTGTATAGCTTGATCGAATAGTTTCCAGAAACTGATGTCGTGCACACCACGTCATCACTTCTAAATGCTGCAGAAAACATCTCAGGATGTAAGTCACAGCAATCAAATAATAAGGTGACATACAAATCCCATCGTCAAAGGCTCTTGCAACCACAACCATATTGAAGAAAACATCAGAATTCTAGGTTCGCTCATAGTTTGTACAAATACATGACAACAAAACTTTAACTAACTTTATTCAAATTAAGCATCGAGCATGATAACCTCTCTATACTTGCAACATCCACGCTCAATGATGCGTTTGCAGTCTTCTAAAGAACGTGTGTTCACGATCTTAAGATATGCTAACATCACCCACCAGAAGACCTATGTTTCTAAAAGGTAGCTTGTATGGTACATTTGCATTAATATCGTGGGAAAGGACTAATCCCTGTAGACATGCTTACCTGGATTACTTTGCGAATAGATTCCAGAAGCTGACGAAGCTCAATCAGAGCTGGAGAAAGCGGTTGATCCACTAGTGGTGCCTCAAGAGCTTCTAAAATATAGACAACTCCCTCTAACCTTCTCCCGTTCCAGTCAATAACATCTGTTTTCGCGATCATCTGTTTTGGGCTGAGATTGTCTATGTAAAACATGTCAAGGCTGTCACGCTACCCCCTCCGACTATCAGTGAATATAAAGTACATTCAGTTGCAGAATTAATAACTGCTAAAAATATTGTCGTTAGAGTAATAGCTAGATGACGAACTCACACCCCTTACCAAGATGAAGCCGAGATAAAATTGAACATACAAAAAGTGAGGGATGGATACAAATATCTCGCAGTCCAAGAGCGACGCTGTGAAAGGTCCGCCTGCACCAATCTTTCACCACGACACCATCCAATAATATAGACACCAATGCATTGCTGGAAACAGCTCCTTCATCCATGCACACCTCAGCAACATCTGATCTCCCTGAATTAAGGTAAAGCTTCTCTTGTGTAATACATACAGCTATTTAGAGTTGAGCTGTTAAAATGATGCACATACAACCTATTGAATACCAATTTTTCTTTAAAAGAAATACAACATCATAGTAATGAGAATAGAGCAGGCAACTTCATTGCTCTATATTACACGTTTAATAAGATCACAGTAAAGAAGTAAGAGAGCTGACAGAACAGACAGCAGCTGCTAACAAAACAGTCAAAGTCTGCGCTTCATGGAACAGTTAAGCATCTAAAATAGAAACATACCACCAGAAAGAAAATCCAACCGTCTAGTTCCATGTAACGTACTATTCACAAAAAAATAGGAAGCATACTCTTACGCCTGACAAAAATCAATGAGGTGCAAAATTCCATGTGATGGAGAGGATACAGTGGCAGATCAAGGACACAAGATTATTGTTTAGTGCCACGTCAAAGAAAGAGTAAAGACGGCCAACATCCACACTTTCTGCTGCTAACTCTGCGCCTTTTTGTATAAGTCCTGCATCAACAAGTTCCTCAAAAAGTCGTAGCTTGTCTTGACCGAAACTGCCTGTTGGAGTCCTACAAATAGGACAGCTGACACTCCGTTGAAGGCATTCAAGGCAGAGACATGCATGGCCACATGCAGATAGGACGTGACGAACAGCTCGCCCGCAGCTACGTAAATCACGGGTTGCCCTGCAGGTTTCGGTCTTCGCTTCAGCGCTTAATTCGCAAGGCTCCAGTAATGCCAAACGTTCCAGCGCAGCCTGCTTTGTCACAACTTCAAATTAGTAGCTACCACAATTCCTCTGTCCATATCCTAAATTCATATGTCACGCAAGAAAGCCGCAACTGTCTACAAACACTGGATGAAGAAGTTCACAAATTTGGTAGAAAACGAAAAATCGGTGTTGAAACCAGTGCTTGGCACTACAATCACTAGTCCTTGCTTCAAAAAATCATTTTAAACATTCCTGATTCAGCTTACTTCGAAACTCCATCAAACTCTCGAACAAACATTGCGCTACACATGTCGAACTTTAGAATTCAATCCACAACAACATCACCTCCTCACATACACACGGCTTCACTGTCCTACAATTACACTGCGACCCTGCACCACACGGTGCGAACGTCCAAATCGCCCCCACAACACAAACCACAAATTTCACACTACCACCACCGCTCCGACGTCCGTATCCCAAGACCGCATGCTAATACATATCCACATCCTTCCCAATAAAAACCACACTATCATCCCCACCCTAATATTTCGCCTCCTCACCACCCTCTTCTCTCCAACGCCCTCATCCCTTACTATCCGCCTTCCAAATTGTCCACCATCTCTATCCATGCAAATTCCTCTCCTTGCGCACACACCAGGCCCAATACCATTATTCCTCTGCATCACTTGCCTTCCATATCACAACTACCCACACGCATACTCATCCTCACCCCGCTCATCACCATCCTGCCCTCATTCCAACGCGCGCCAAAACCACTGCGCCATCTCAACATGCTTCCCTACACAACCCTGTCGCATGTTTCACAGGGAACGCCTCTACACTCTACCACCGTATGCTGCTCTCCACATTAACACCCCAAACAACTCACCTACCTCCCGTTTCTGTCCCACTGCAAACGATTCACCGTGCACTCACACTCCTCTCCGCATTCACTCACAATCCATGCCACCAATTCTCGAAATCCACACCACCAAGTGCTATACGACCGATCATATTCATAACCTCGTCAATCTCAGGTCCATGCGAATCGCGGTGATTCCCGCACAGCCTGATCCCTACTACAACCCATTCCGTAATCCACAATAGCACCACTTTCCCAACTAAACCCTCATCATGCTGCTGCCCACAACCCCAACACAATCCCCACGAAGTCTTCACTACAGATACTTGCCTGTCTCTACTCTGGGAAAGGACCATAACGACAGAAATCACTAAGCAAACTTCACAAGTGATGCACTTCAATGTGCAGACAGTCACACACCATTCATGACAATGACGTTGTGCGACCCAACAAGGAACGTTCAGAATGTTGATCCAGCTTTGCAGACCGCCCATGATTCAAGAACTTGAATGATAGCAAGTTCTAGTGGAAAGACGAGGATGAATGCTGCAGGGAGCCCATGCTGTTAGGGGGCTCATCACCCTAGATACAGAACGAAAGCCAACAGGCTTGTGCTGTGGAGGTTAAAGGACGATCGCAGCGAAGATCAGCCAGTAGGAAGAGAGAATTAGCTCGATTCGTGCTGCCTCTCCCAACAGACTACGATCATTACGACCAAAATATTCAATTTCGTCTCTCCTTCACTATATCTCACCCAACCAACCCCAGATCTCCCTTATTTCTCCCGAGGTCGTAAAAATGCCAAGAGCTTCACATCGAATATGAAACGCACCTGCTGTCTCGAAATGTCCGCCATGAGACTCACCGCTGCTCCGCAACCTCGTGCAAGAAGAACACGAACACCAATCCTTTCTGCTGAAGTGGATAATTGGTCGTCCACGTAACCTCTAACAAACTAAACCAAAAATAATTTATAAAAAATAGTTGGTCATTTCTCCACCACGTCAAACCCTATGAATCACACCACAACCTTCATGAACCTCTGTTCTTCACCGTAAAGACGGCAGGAGAGCTCCCAACACATGATGAAAGAGGTTGTCGCTCACTCGTGGCTCCCACTACGGAGGGCGGAGTTAGAGAAGTAAAGAAATTGCAACAAACTTTTGACGCAGGTTAGTGACAAGCAGAGCTCAAGCGCGCCATCTCAAAAATACAGACAAGAAAAAATTCCACCGCCAGAAATCACTCAGTCCAATGTTCACATTCTTCCTGCTCACTGAGCTCCAAAACAACACTCCTCCACTTCCTCCACTCCCTCCACAAATGAAACGGGTATCCTCCCGAGCTCAAGCATCCACACCGATAACCAGACTCCCCCTTCCATCCCCTTGCAACTACACACTTCCCCGCGCCTTCGCCAACAGCAGAACTCACGACAGACGTCGAAATCAGACCTCGCGACACTGTCTACGAGAGATGACTCTCCATCTGGGTCCACGACGAGGAGCAGGAAGAGCCAGCGGTCTTGCCGCATCTCATTCAAAAGAGCTCGGAAGCGGGAGAGCCATGAAGGCGATGCATGAAAGACGAGGGCAGTGAAGGGAAACTCGGGAATGACAGTGACACGGTCTCAAGGCGAAGACCCTAATGTGTGCCACGAGTGCCTGCCACCTCGGCGCCGGAGGGTTATTTGAGCTGCCACCTAGGCGGAAAGTGCCCATGGCAGTGTCCACGTCGGCGGGTGGAGGGAACAGCTGCGAGAGGCCGATATTGGCGGTATGACTGTTCATTGGGTGGTTTGAGCCTTGAAGCCGTTCAAACACACTTCCATTCCTTCATTGAACAAATATATTTGAATGATTTGAATGATATCATCATGTATATTCTAATTTTAAAAGATTACAATTTTAAAAAATATATAATTGTAGAAGGATACATCCTGCAGCTCCAAAACTACGGGACATTTGATGTTTTAAAATACGATATTATTCACAATATTATCTTGATGCTATTTTTATTTGTGTATTTAGATGTGAATGTGTGCAAGAAAGTGTATATATATAATATTTAAAAATGTTACACCCACTTGCATTATTTTTAATATTCTTAGCTTTATTTCAACACCCATGCGACTGTAACTAAGATGATCTTAATGGTAAAAGAATATATATATATATATATATATATATACATACATACTTACTTACTGAACAAAGAGATTAATATGCTCCATTTTTGCCAAGTTTTATTTTTAAATATATGTGAGGTATGTTTAAAAGATCTTAAAGATAACCAAGAGCTGATGCTTTAGTGTTAGAAAATGAAAACAATTCATAGGTTATAGTGAAGGTTATAGAATTACCGTTAGGAACCATACTCATGTTTAAATTTTAACATCAAAGTTGATAATTATGTGTGTATTCCAAATACATTTTTAGAGCTTACATGGAATATATTTTCTTCATTTTATTTTAATTTATTAAAATTAAATAAATTTTTGAGTTTTAAAATTAGATTCTCAAATAAAATCTTTTTTAAACCAAGTGAGTAGTCTAAAATTATTTTTTAAGGAAGGGAAGTTAAAATAAATATTTTGTGGATGGTTTGAAGACCTCAAGCCCTTGCTTGATTTAACATAACTACTTTTGTAAATATTGACCTTGTATGTTGCAAACTATATGTAAGAAAATATACTACAATGCAAAACAATATAAAAAAAGAAATTATATACTTAATGATCAAAGATTAATATAACTAGAAAATAGTTAGTAAGAGACTTATAAGTACCTAATAATCAAGTGAATAAATCTAACATTATTATGTTATAATATGACTATTAGATGAAAAAGGTGCATAAGAACAAAAATAAAATAAGGATTCAATCAAAATATTTATAGATTTTATTTTTAAAATTTATAGCTAATAGATTGGTGATTTTTTGAGCTTTAATATTTTATATTTACTATTTTACAAAGATGGTATCCACTTACTTTTCACAACCATTAATAAGACAATATTAAATAGAATATATATTAAATCAATATAATTAACTTTAAATTAAAGTTAATAGCACTTTTTTACAAAAATGTTTATAAAGAAAGTTTAAATTGATACTTAGAAAGAATTGTTTGTTAGACAAGGTTGAAATCAAATTATAAGACACAAAAACAAACATCCTATGGAAAATAGAGGGTTTTTTGAAGATCAAAGTATAAGATAAGAGAAAAGGTTTTGAGAGTTTTTTGAGAGTGTAAAAAATGACCATGTCTAAAGCTCATTTACAAGTTTTTAGCATTAGAATTTACTAAGACTAGAACTAGAATTGCTTACTACTAATTCAAATTGGAATTTTAATCGATGTTTGTTTACAATATGATTAAGATTAGATTTTTATTTGGATTAATTTAGAATTATTTGATGAAAGCGTTTTAAAGGTTTTAGAAAATTAGAATATATATAGTTTTGTTGAAATTTTGATTTATTAGAGTTTATGTTTTTATGTAATTAATTATTAATTGGAAGGACTTGTATTAATTCAACTTTAGGCTACAATAGACTAAATAGAATGTTAAATACAAGAGTACATAAAAAATTAAAGATTGATAGGCATGCAATTAATAGATTGACAAAAATTACTTGGCTCATATTGATTATACATTAAAATATAGTAAGAATTAAGATTTTAAGACATAATTTAATTTAAATATTTTGTTATTAATAATTACATAATATCAAGCATGATAATTTTTTAAAAATATATCATAAGTTATAATATTGGTTTTATTTTTTTTAAATCAAAATTATCTAATGTTGTATAAATATATAGTCATTAATTTAATTTAACAAGGAAAGTTTTAGCAATACACCATCCATTACATCATGACAGATGAGTGTCTCAAAAGACATTGATCTTCACAAAGAAAGTATATGATATAAGATGTTTTTTATATTTTGTATCTATTGTACATTTAATTATTTTTGAAATAGATGCGATGTATAAATTTTTACTATGGAAATGTAAATAACGTGATATTTTATCTCAATAAATAACAATATCAAGAAAAAATATTTTTACAATGGAATGTAAAATATAACAAACGTCACCTAAATTTGGTCCCACGTCGCTTGACTCACACTGGCAGTTCCGAGCTCCGATCTTGCGGCGCCCAGTTACCAGAACGAGGAGTCTGAATCCGATGGTGCTCTGAGACCGCTGGATTCACAAGTTCAGAACATCGCGGCCGCGACGGAACGAACAACGCGCAGCCGTCGATCGGAAGTCACGTCGGAGGCGCGGCGTGGTTTGGTGTCGGAGCAAATGGTGGAATGCGGTACAATGAAATGGAGGAGCGAGTCGCAGTGAGGGAGGGAGTGAGCGAGCGAGCGAGGGAGAGGGGGGAGGAGAGGGACACCATCACTGCCAACCTCGGCGGTGCTGATTTCGCATCTGGTGTGGAGTCATCAGTCTCCTTTGACTAGTTCTCTATCTAACTCTCTTTCTCTCTTGCGCATTCTTTCGATATTGCATTTTTTCTGTCTGACGTTCTTTCGTGTTTGTTCTCGTCCGAGCTTTTACGCTTGGAGGTTTGAAAGGGGGTTTGGAGTTTTTGAGACCTCTGTGGTGTTGTTGATTAGTTGTTTTGTTTTGTTTCGTTGTGTTTTTATTTAGTATTGCATTTGTGCTTTGCATTTTTTTGTTTTTTTGTTTTTTTTGTTTTCCTCCCCCATGGTTGTACATCGCCTGCGGGTAACTGTGAGCGTGTTTCTCACGGCTTTTAGTGTTGAGGGTCGTAGCGACGGAGATTTGTGTTGTTGTGAGACTTAGGTAATGCGGGAAGTAGTTGTCGAATAGTGCATGTCTTCAGCGGAGATAGCGTAGGGTGTCGAGAATGCGCAACTGAGGAGCGTTGTGTGTGTGTGTGTGTGTGTGTTGTCTTGTTTTTTACTTTTTACTTTTTTTCTCTTCTTGTGTCGGCTTGATCCCGTTTGAGGGGTTTTTCGGTGTTGTTGTAGGGTCACAGCATTGCCATGGCCTCGCCAGCTGCCGCGGCGAAGCTACGAGAGTTGCAATCGCAGGCTGGGAACAAGGTATGCGTGGATTGTCCTCAGCGGAATCCACAATGGGCGTCGGTATCTTACGGCATCTTTATGTGCTTGGAATGTTCCGGGAAGCACCGGGGGCTTGGCGTGCACATCAGCTTCGTCCGATCTGTTTCCATGGACTCATGGTCGGAGATGCAGCTGAAGAAAATGCAGGCAGGAGGGAACGCGGCGTTAAATGGTTTTTTTGTGGAGTACGGGATCCCGAAGGGCACGGACATTGTGGCAAAGTATAATTCGAGAGCTGCAAGTATTTATCGAGAGAAGATTCAGGCGTTAGTGGAAAATCGATCGTGGAACGCTCCGCCTGTATCAAAGGAAAGCTCTATATTTTCTACCACTAAAATCCGGAATACTCAGGGGCCTGTTAGAACGAATTCCGAATGGGACGATTGGGATACCTCTGATGCAGGGGGCAATACACAAGGGCTACCACGGCGAGGGTCAGATGGCTCCATATCTGCTGGAGGTTGTAACGGACCTCCTAGTTCTCACAGTGCGGGGAATATTTACTCGAAATCGCAGCTCGAGGCGTCAGCGGCTGGGAAAGAGCACTTTTTTGCTAGGAAGCAGATGGAGAATGCTTCTCGTCCGGATAATATTCCACCATCGCAGGGTGGCAAGTACGTTGGATTTGGGTCTGGGGGTGGGCGGCCTCCTCCAACCAGGGGTCCAGCTGCTGGAGGTGACATGTTGAACGATACAGTTTCTGTATTGACTCAGGTGTGTCTGAATTTTGCGATTGGTGATGTTCACAAGTGACTCTATGATTGAATCATTTTGCATATTCCTCTTCTGGTGGTTTAAATATAGGTCATCCTGGTGCCAGGAAAAAGTTTAGGGTCGATAGCACTTGCAGTCCTAGTCCAAGTTAAGATAATATTCTCTCTTGGGGCGCAATTTTGTGATTTTTGTCGCATAGTTCCCATCATCTCTAACAGCTGTTGCATGCTGATTGTAAACTCACTACTTTCCAAATAAAATAGCGAGAATAACTAGGTACACTACTGTTTTTCATGATTTGTTGAGTTTTCAGATGTAGTCAGGGCTAATAATAGATCTTGTGCAGGGTTTTGGGCATTTGTCAGCTGTGGCAGCAGTAGCTGCGCAGAATGCAGCTTCTGCACTACAAGCAGGCTCCGGTGACATCCAAGCGAAGGTGAGGATTGTTTCTTCTATCCTTGTCTCGTTTGTGCGATTCTCCCTTATAGATCGACAGTACTTCGAATCATCTCTCATTGCCAAGACTTTCGTCTTAATTGATTGTCAGATGCCGACAATTTTGACGGTTACTGTAACAATGACTCGCAGGTACGAGAAGGAGGATATGACCAAAAATTAAATGAGACTGTTGCCGTCGTGGCAGCTAAGGGCACTAAAGTGGGACAAATGGCTTGGGGTTTCATGCGTGGAGTTATGGCCATGGCTTCACAACAAGTAGAGACATACACTAAAGATGAAATGAGTGGTTCCTCATCACAGTACGGTACAGATCATGGTTCCTCCCAACAATATAATTCTGTTAATTCTAGTGGTACTGGTTACCAGGAAATGAACGGCAGCCACGCATGGGATGCTCCCATCAAGTCCAACGACGATTGGAAGGATTGGGATACTGTGTCGAACAAACCGTCAAGAATGGGATTCGACGAAAAAGATGGGGATACCAAGAAGACGCTGGAGCAGCCAAAAACTAATAATGTATGGTCTGGATGGGATGATCAAGATCAAGAAGTCCACGTCAATGGATCTAAACCTAGTCAAAAGGCAGACGATGGATGGGGTGATGATTCTTGGGATGCTGGTTTTAAGTAAGATGTTTCTGGATATCATTGTAACACATGCTGATTCGAATTCCGTTAAGTCTCCAGGTGACGTGCACTTTGGGTATCTACCTGAGATACGATTTTGTCCATACTAGACTAAAGGTCAAGTTATAGGTTTTCGTAGTTATTGTTATGCAGCTGCACATCATTTCTGGAACATGTTTGCAGATTCAAGGATTTATTTGCATGATAGTAGTCAGGGGGGTATTACTCCCGCAGTATCTAAGCCTCAATTTATTTTGCCGCTCGCATATCTACGGTAATGCTCGGGTCTTGTTTCATACAGCTACTGCCAGAAGAAACCGGTCCAAATTTAATTGTGTCTGTACACGTACTCCAATTCTAGACAGTGTGTTAATTACATAGTAAACATATATTCATAGACCCGTTACAAACTATTTTTTAAAAAATTATGAATCTTAAGGAGAAGATCAGTTCATTGACATGGCGACAAGGTTGTGGAAATGTATTCGTGTGGTACAAATGATGCATGAATATACTCGTATCTTTCAGAACATTTTATTAACATGTCGCTGCATTTTGAATGGGAACGAATAGTGACTAATTTTCATTAAAATGTTCTGCCCACACACGTAAAAGTGTAGGTTGTCTGTACTGTGCAGGTAGCCAGCTAAATTAAACAGAAGACAGCCCTACTTCAACCAATGAGGACACAGATGAGATGTAAGTGCAGTTGTGGTTATACTAAGGCACACTCGCCCAAACCGGCACCAGTGCCTTCACCAAAAATCTCTCTGCCCAGAGGAATCACAAGTAGAATACGGCTGCCTCAAGGGACTCAAATCTCTACACTTGTCCCACCCTTAAACTAGCAGAGAGTTTGATACTCTCATCTCTGGAGTCCACAAAAGCGCATCAGCTACAGTTGATGTGTATGGTCTTCTCTAGATCAGTGGTATTTTCAACCTGGCCAGGATTATCCTCCACCTCTTAAAATGCCACCATGCATTAATTGATTCCTGAGATCACGAAAGCCAACCGTGCCAACCTACAGCAGTCAAAACGTTCTGAACAGTTTCACGGCTAAACAAAAATTAAAGCAGTTGAAGCTGACACATGCTCCATCACTGTTTCACGAGGCATAGTTGAACTGAAACTTGAATAAAAAGTCTCGAGGTCATCAAAGTATGCGCCTAAGTATCAATCATTTCATCTTGGATTTCAATTGGAGCTATAAGTCCAGGAATGCTGAGCATTCGCCTCCTTTCTGCTTCTCTTTGTACAGCAGCTTCTTCGGCATACAGATCCTTATTGTCCTGCACATCCTCTCCGCCGTGAGTGATGTTCATCCGGAAAAAAATACTATTTTGCTATGAATACCATTACTTGAAAGAAAATAGATACCGTGCAACATGCTATTTGGCATTGTACATCTTAGGAAGTTAGAATTCTCAAGCGATTGTACCTGGGCCGAGAACTCCTTGGATTGAATCAAAAAGTCACGGAGTTGGTTTTTGAAAGCTCCCAAATCACTTCGGGTTTCAAAAAGTCCGTTCACGAATGTCGTTACCTGCACACATTCAAAGCACCAAATAGGTAAGTTCAACTTAATGCAAACACCTTTACAAAGCGTAATATTCAAATGCACAGAATCTTCAAATCTCTTGTAACCAATCCTGAAAAGGGTGATCGTTTGGTTATGCAAAGCAACATATGGTACGAGAAATTTAAAACTATTACCCAGCTGGATGGCTTAAGATCACTTAAAGCTGAATGCATGACTACACACATCTGTATATACATGTATATTTCGATACAAATGACTTACCTCGACAAGAGTCATGTTGGGAAATGACGTTCCCAAAAGCTTGATAGTGTAATCCCGAACGAATTCCGTATTACTGGGAAAAGCTGCTGGACCTAATGTTGCTGCGTCCCAGAGCGGTTGTGTGAGAGTCGATGAGTCAACCTGAATAAACCAGAGGGACTTAGAAGTACAAAGAGACATGAAAAAAGGGACAGGAAATCACGATAACAGAATATGCAAATATACAAGGTGTAGAAAAGGATCGTAAGAAAAGGCGATACCAGGCAAAATAAGTGTTGTAGAATCAAGACATGTAGTTTGAATCCAGGCTTGTGGAAGGTGTCGGTCAAGACTGCAAATACTTCTTGCTCAATAGTGAGAAAATAGGTCTGATGGAACTGGTTGCAGAACTCTGACGCCTGCACCACCAATCAAAACGTAAAGAAAGCATTAACAAAGTTGGTTTCACACATACTTAGCGGCAATGAAGGTACTATTAACAAACCCGAGACCATAAAGAAAATACAAAACTACAACAAATACGTAAACTAAATGCATATGTTCTCTGGCATGCAGACTGCTATGTGTAAAGTTGAAGATTACTTGGAAATTCGTAAGCATTTCAAGGAGAAGGTTAAGGCCAGTTTCTGCAACATTACGCTCCGTGTGACGGAATGCCCAGATGATCGAATCCATTACTAGTTTCAGTTGCTGGCAAAGGGAGACAAGAATCAAATACACATCCAAAACTTCAACAAACTTAGAAAGATCGTCTTTACTAATCGTTATCAGATGATGGAGACTAAAGCAATTCAAATAAGCAATCAAGGACACTTTGTTTAATAAAACGGGCAGAAGACAAATCTCAAAACATGATGGCACGGATTAGCCATGGGATAACAACTTACTTGACTCGATAAAGTGAAAAGCGCACGGAAACAGTGGCTTGCAATTGCCCGTAACAAGGAGAAGAACTTCAGACGATGCTCTGGGTAGTCCTCAAAGTTTTTAGTTATCATCTATACAACCAGAGTAAAATGTTAGGTTCGCAGCTCAAACTGATAGATCCTTAACCAAAAATCTACAAAAATCAGAAATGATTCGATACACAGAAACTCCTTGAAAAGAAAGCGCACCTCAAGAGTGCATGCAAAAACAGCTTCGAAGATTCGCGGTACATCATCCATCATGACGCTTTTCAATCTGCAAAACAGCTCAAAATATATTACAATACACTGCTTCCATGTACCATGTTACATCTTGGCAGCTTAAGAGGGGAGCACATACGTACCCATATCTTGTCATACATGATACAAAGTCAGTACACATAGTCATGCTAGAAACAATTTCATCACGTTCAATAATGAGATCAAAACCAAAGATATCCCTAAATAGGTGAAAAGCAAAATAAGATGAAGCTGTACTACGTACTTGTTAATAATAGTGGCGAACAGAGAGAGAACTTCAGATTCACGTGCGTCAGACACATTACGAGCATAATCACCCAGGATGGGATCCATCATGGCTGGCACAAAGTTCTTTGCAATCAGTTCGGCATCTTCTGCTTTATCCACAAAGGTTTCGATCAATTTCAAGGTTTCCCGCTTCACAGACCTGCAAAATAATACACGTGTTCAACTACACAGCTGTTGGGATTGACTTTGTTTTAAGTACACACATGGTGATGCAGTCGACTCAGAAGACATGCGCAGGCAACTGACGTTGAAAGGATTGAACAGAAACAACGTATCTCTTCACCTGAGAAGCTTGACAAATGAGGTCCTGGATGCATAAGGTCCTCCCTCAGCAATGCTACTTGATATGAGCTCACTATACATTCTGCATGCGTGACGACAGTTGCTTTAATGTCCAGTACTTTAATACAGAAGTATCTTCAACTAGACCTAGATGCAGCAGCAATAATTTTCCAATTACAGACAAACATCGAAGACACAAAGGTTCTGTAAGATAAAGCCACTTCACCTATAGACATTCAGCATATCCAAGTAGATCAACGATATCTGAGCTAGGAAGGACTGACCAAGGGCGCTAGCAACACTGGTGTTTAACTGCGCACAAATGAAATCCGCGTCGAGGTTAGATTAGTAACCATCACCCAGAAGATGTAGCAGCTTAATGGAAAGGTAGTAGAGTTACGTAAATTGTGGAGGAGGGCTTCTTTATAACAAGAAACTCATGGTTACACCAGACATAGAGACGTAAAAATCTTACCTGAAGAATATTAAGTACAGCTCGTACAACTTCTGTTGATTTTAAATACTCGACACTTTGACGGGCTTGATTGATGATCTCTACCCATCTCTGCATCGAGCAAAAACATCAGACAATTTGTGAAAAACAGATTATAACCAAATGATCCACAAGCATTGAAATCAAATCTTCAGAATAGAACAAAGTCAAAAACAATACTGACAGGAAAACACTACCAGTAGATTAATGCTATTAAAACTTTGTTTTGCGTTATGTAGCCGAAAGATGTGTACAAAACTTAACCTGGTTCGGAAGTTCCATAAGCTTTTGCAAGTACTCATCCCGTCTTTGAGGGTCCGATTCAGCTTGTATCATGAATCCAACCTGGGATTAGAAGACACGCCTAGGTCAAAAGCTTGTAATAAACTCTCATCCCATATGATTGAAAAGGTACAGTGAAAACTGCCAATTGTCTGTCCACATAAATCAAAGACAACCCACAATGGGCACAGGAAAAATCGCCGACGACGATAGAACATACAGCTAAAGAACTCGTAAATGCTGCGACTGAAGTAAAAAATCTAACAGGACTATGCACATACAGCTTCATAAAAAGTGTGAATTTGATGGGCTTCCAGATCCAAAATGGTAGTAGGCAAACCCTTCAGAAGCTCACACACAAAAGGCTCTGTCTCCCCAACCTACAAATGCACAGGAGATGAATTTAAGAAGGATTAGCATCACCTTGAAACGGTAGAAAATAAAGGCATTGAGTATGTCTAGGTGTAGAAGTGAACACATGAATAAGCCACTTATGGCCATTTTGCACAAAAAATGATTGTTCTAATCACGATACTGCATTTCCTAAACACCAGTGATAATACAAAACCCACATGAAAAAGGACAATACAGCGTTAAATGCTAATCAAACCAAGTAGTCATCCATGTTGTGTGGTATTGACCTGAAGAATGACAAATTTCCTTCTACATTTTTGAACTATCTTCAAAAATGTATCACAAGCCATATCCTGAACAGTCCAACAAAATAAGTGAAAAGGGTGTTCAATTTCTAAACAAACTTCTTCAATGTCTAATTTCTAGACAACTCATATAATCTAGAAGTTCGAAACATAAGCTCTCACGATGTACACGAACAGGCTCACTTTTTTTGATCCAGACAGGCTATTAGTAAAACTGCCAACACTAGAAGAGTTCTTGAAATGATTAGTTTCCATAAAGAGACAACAGATACCAAATCTTGGAACTGAAAGGCTAGATCAGAAACCTGTACACCAGGATGGGTTTCATGCATGAACTCGAAGAGCTTATTGACCACAGTCTTCAGAAACTTCCAATGGGCCCTCAAAAACCGAGGATACTGGCCCACAACATACCTGACCAAGTAGAGGCAACATAATTATTGTTCGAGATAAGATTGAATTACGAAGGAAATCAATCAATATTGAATGTAAAGTGCCGTAATCACACTCTCACAAAGGCTGCAATAATATCTTACATAGCAGGAATCCATAACACACGCCCATGTGTTCCTTCGACAAAAAAATTGGAATGTTTTAATGTTTAGACAGCAAAAAGTAACGGATTAGACCAAAAAGCCATGAGTGTAGGTGCATACATGATATTGCTAGCAATCACCGCCTTGTTGTCCTTGCCCTTCGTGATCTCACATAGATTAAGGAGGTCTCGAATCACGGTGACGAGAAAACGATTTTCCTGGTCCACCGAATTGCCATTAAATCCAGATTATGTTGGAGGATGGAAAGATAAATAAATGGATAAAACCCGAAACAAAACCAATCCATAAACCCTGATCAAAACTTGGGACCTCAGATAAAATTTAACATATCACTGCATCATACAAGGAACTGACCAAGTCACAACTAGCGGCATTACACCTTTCTACAACCTAACATTAGAAGGTACGCTGTACAATCGACTGCAAAAAAGTACCTGGTCTTCAACCATGGAGCCTGATATGGAACCAATAGCCCAGCAGAGTGTGTTCAAATTATTCCAAGCCCACTCCTCACCATTCAATTGCTTGTTCAGCTTCTTAAGCATCTGCACAAATCACAATATTGTCAGACAGTACGGTAAAGATTAACCAGAAACCACAAACGACAACTGATAGTGCAAAATATAGTCTACCACCACGTAAACGGCTGTAAATATCTACTAGAAAGTAAAAACTAAGATTACCTGCTGCTCTGTATCTTCGTGGTCCAAATGAGACAAATAAATCAAAGTCTCCCTCATAATCTGGTTGATCATAGCACAAAGAGTTAGTCACAACGTATATCATTTACAAGTTCAGATGCAAAGCCAGACACTGGCGACCAAGACAAAAGGCACCAAAACAAAAACATAAATACGAGTACATAAGAAACATGGAATTCTGAAAATGATTATGTGATATGCATTCTTGTAAGAACATATGAAGCAGGTGATGAACGCGACCAAGTAAAGAGATAGGAAAGAGGGAACACCTTATACTGTACAAGGACATCGTTGTCTTTCATAGTCTCGCGGACGATATTGCCATTTTCATCTTCTACTATCAAAACTTCCTCGGGCTTGGCCATGCGACTGATCATAAGCAATCTCAACTTCGACAAAGGTCCCGAGTACAACTGCTTACGACGAGAAAGCTGCGCCCCCATCCCATTCAACTGGGACATAGAAACGTGACAACCAGGGCATATGTCAACTACAGAGTTCATAATATGACATCAATTTTGTAAATTCAATGGTCATAGAGAACATCTGGGCTGAAACACAACTAACAGAAAATGAGAATGAATTCTAAGAGCTACACGTCCCAACACAATGGAATTCCGCAGCTTCTATTATCAACACTTCTCACGGCTGACAACAGAGAACAAACATTGTCAACAAACGTGTAAACCCTTTGTACCTGAAGGCCAAGTGGACTAGACGAGGCAGGAGTTTCCATATTGCATTCTGACTGGAAAAGGTCACATACGAGGGAATTCCAGTAGTCCAGGCAAACCTGAGAAGGTCCAACCCACACTTAACTGTCAACAGTAATCCGTCACCATCAGGAAAACAAAATATTCAAACAAATCAACCACCACTACTTCAAGCTAAGTAGGTGAGTACGACAAAGAAGCCACAAGAACAGTATGATTGAGTACCCAACGGAACTTCTTTTTCTTGGGCAATAAAAAGTTTCAGAATTAGGATGCAATGCTTTTTCACAAACACTCTTCGAATTAGACGCAGGTATATGTGATTGTCTCAAGCACCTTAGAGTTCCAATAGCACCGCATTCTTTATCTTTTGCAACAAGTAAAAAGGTCAAAACTAAAATGCCGACAGAATTATATTTTGTGCAATTTTTTTATTTCCTATATCTAACATAGAAAGGCAAGCATACCTTAAAGACCTCTGTATCATCAACATATGAAATTCCGATCAAGTACTCCAATCCCATCAACAAAGCAGTTTGATTCTCTTGATTGGACTCCAACACCCCAATGTGCGACTGAAACAGCAAGCATCGGAAGATTAGAGCATACTGAGCACGTAGCAAGTGTCCAAATCGTAGATCCAAATTCCTTCTTGAAATAAAAGACGCATAAACAGGCAAACACTGGTTTCAGAAAGAAAACCTTGAAAAATGCGGTGAAAAACATTGCCAGATTCTGTATAAAGGCCTGTAATGAGAGCAAAGTACATAAAAAACAAATAAGGAACATTACACCAAAAGATAATGCACAAACAACAGCAAAATATTGTAAATAGCCCATTCAAGCTCAGTTAACTATTAATTTTCAGTGATAAATCATACCGACAAGCCAGCTTTCTCAAGTGTATTAGAAGCGCTGCAGAAAATATTTGGAATATGAAAATTTGACCATAATTTGAAAGAAAGAAAAACAAGACAGGTGTTGATTAAATAAAAAATCACAATAGTACCCATATAATCTCTAAACTACAGATTCATGAATAGTTGATGAAAAAAACCTGGTCCTCATCCGTGCCGTTCCCATACGACTCTGGGACATTGGTACCTGGTGGAAGAATCATCTGCAAAACATGCTCTTTATAAGCTCATGCATCGGTCCAGACACGTGAACACATTCAACGTCAAAGTCGAAGAGAAAACTGAAGCAACAGGACGCCAGACTTGAACAATGCAAAAACACATGTCGCAAAAACAATCTGTTCTGAAATACTTCTCCGACCAACACTATTGTTAGTGGAAATATGCATAATTTCAGATAATAAAAGAGAAAGGCGCTGTACCTGGAGCTGCGCCGTAAAAATGGTGTAAAGTTTCACGAATTGCGCGTCGTAGAAATCTCCAAAACTGAGGACAGCAACCTGCACAGTTACTACTAATTCAGTTCACGACCAACCAGCACATGAGAGAAAACAAGAGTCCCTTATTTCTAATAAAAACGGAAAAATAAGAAACCACATTTAGAGACAAATGAAACAAAGTGAAAAGTGACACTAATTACCTCAGTCAGACATTGCAAAGCCAAATTGCGATAACCAGCGACAGGAAAGAGCTTCAATAAAGTCTCCAGCTGCAAGTGCAGAATACGACCATGAAAGGTTACAAGTGAATAGACGCTGCTTAGTCCACCGAACACGACGCTAGTTAAGATACTGACTTGCAAGTCGAACATGGCGAATACTACTAGTTACATAATTAGGATCGTGAAGCATAAACAAAAATAAAGAACACTCACCAACGCTGATTCAAATATGTAACCAAGTGGAATCCAGGATAGAAAAGCATGTAGAGTAGCCAGTGTTGCTCGGATAAGTTCAGGGCGTTGAGACATTGACAAAACGTATTGACACAATTCATGAATGAGCTGAAATTCACTGTCGATCCATGCAATGTTCCCAAAATTAGTAAAATTTCAACTCCAGCCAACGACTTGTGATGGGCACGTAAACACAACTAACTCACACTTAGTTTAAGCAACAAGGACGGTGGTCCAAATCTTCGGACAATTCAAAACAGATATCAATGTCAGATACAAGTGTCATGTTAGGCACTTAATTCAATCACAAGCAACCCAACAAGTTTATGCTCCAGCCTGTAGAGCAAACACCTTCAGCCGTAAACAAAACGTAACATACCTGTTTAAAGAATTCTTTAATTCTTTGATCTTACTTTGAGTCAACTCTCCTCGTGAAAAATCGAATACCTCTTCGCTGAGGAGCTGCAATTCAATAGTTAAGTGTGTCAGTCTTTTACAGACTCATGCAGAATCAGTTCAAACCAAAACAGGTCGAATACGCATACTTAATGCGAGCGGAAGCATCGAGTACAGAACCGAGATTAAAATATAATAATGATAATAATAATAATTCAGACCTTCAATATAACCATGCAATTTTCACAAAGAGTCTCGCTGCTTTTAGCAGCCGACACGAGATCCGGAATAAATCCTGGCCATCGCGCAGGCCACTCATGCTTCAAGACCTGTGCAAAAGCCATATCAATCCGAGTGACCACCGTATCAGCTGCCAGTAAATACTCGCTTCAGTGTACACACAAATGGGCAGTGCACACGGGAGGGCACTGCAGGTGAAAGTATATCATCAGTTCATCAAAGTACGAACGCCACATCACAGAACTTAAAAACCACTAAGAACTAGTGCCATTACGTACTGATAATACATAGAATGACATCGCATAACTTGATTTTAGATTAAAGCAAGTAGAAACGCACCTGAACAAGAATAATATTCAATTTGTTCACGTACAACCGCTCTGTCCGAAACGACGCTTCGTTGCTTGAGAGCTGGAATCAAATGTTATACGATTCACAGAATGAGATGGTGGAAATCTTTACGTAAATTCCAAGCTTTGAAAGATAGAGGATATGGACAAAGTTACTGAAAATAAATATTAATTAATAGAGAAAACCGTACTAAATAGCCAACTGAGATATACGGACAGTGAAAAAGGAAGAGCAATCTAAAATATACCTGCACAATAAGGTCCGATATGTAGTTTTTAATGCCATCCCGTTGCTCTACAGGTAGGGCGTTCCATCGATATTTAATAACTCCCTCTAGAACCTTCGCAACAGAAATAAACGACAACAACAATGAAAGCTTAATAATCTTCTATATATAATAAGATACATAATACACCTGTGAATTAGAAATAAAAACATCAAATAAGATATAGTAAAATGTCAACAAAATATGAGAATTAACACCTCTGAAGTTCCTGCTAAACCACACGGACATACGCGTACCTGAAGAGCATAGAACTTGGAATTTGGAATGGAAGAGTTCTGAAGTATTGTTACAACTCGGGTCCACGTATCCGGATGCTCTTGTAGCTGCCTCAATACCCTCTCGGCAGCAGCTCTCTGCGAGGAAATGATCAACGTGGGCACAATACAGTTCAGTTTCCAGTGACGCTGAATGTACTCTGCTGACATTCTCAGCAACATGTACTCAGCAAAACTGCTCAGGTTTCGAAGAACCAGGACATTTTCAAGATTATGAATCCAATCCATAACAACATCGCCTCTTCACAAGCACACGACTTCACTGTCCTACCATTACACTGCGACCCTGTTCCACACGGTATGAACGTACAAATCGCCCCCATAACACAAACCACAAACCTCACACTACCACTCCAACGTCCGTTCTCAAGACCGCATCCCAATCCATATCCACATCCTTCCCAATCAAAGCCACGCCATCATCACCACCCTAGTATTTTGCCTCCTCATCATCTCTCCAACGACTCCCCCCCCCCCTTTCCATCTGCCTCCCAAATTGTCCACTATCTCTATCCATGCACATTCCTCTCCGTGTGCACACACCAGGCCCAAAACCATTGTTCCTCTGCATCACGCACTTGGCTTCCACGACCACCTCACACGCATGCTCACCCTCATCCCGCTCATCCCCACCCTGCCCTCATTCTAACGTGCGCCAGGCCCACTGCGCCATCTCAAAATGCTTCCCTACACAACCCTGTCGCATGCTTCCCAGGGAATGCCTCTATGCTCTAACACCGTATGCTGCTCCCACTCGACCTGCTCTCCGCAATAACACCCCAAACAATTGACCTCCCTCCCGTTTTTACCCCATGTCAAACGATTCACCAAGCACTCGCACCCCCCCCCCTCCGCATTCACTCAGAGTCCATGTAGACTACACCACCAAGTGCTACACGACCAATCATATTCGCAACCTCGTCACTTTCAGGTCCATGCGAATCGCAGTAATTCTCTCAAAACTTGATCCCTACTACGAACCATTCCGTAATCCTCGATCACACCACTTTCCCAACTTACCCCTCATCACCCTCATCTCCACAACCCAACCCAATCCCCAAAGAGTTTTACTACAGATACTTATCTGCCTATGCTCCGGGAAAGGGCCCATAATGACACACATCACTGCACAAGCCTCACGAAAGATGCAACTCAAAATGCAGACTATCACACACCATTCATGACATCAATGTTGTGCGACCCAACCATGAACATTTTGAATGTTGATTCAGCTTTGGAGACCGCCCATGATTCAAGAACCTAAATGCACGGGCAGCAAGTTCTGGTAGAAATACGACGATGAATGCTGAAAGGGACCCACACTATTAGGGCGCACACCCTAGATACAGAACGAAGATCAACAGGCTTGCGTCGAGGGGGTTGAAGGACGATCGCAGCAAAGATCAGCCAGAAGGACAAGAAAATTAGCTCGATTCATACATCTCCTCCTAAGGGACTACAATCCTCACGACCAAAGTATTCAATGGTATCCCTGCTTCGCTCAATCTCCCCTCCACCCCGAGGTCATGTAAATGTGAAGAAATCCACATCAAAAACGAAACATACCTCTTCTTTCGAACCTGTTCCATAAAACGCTGCGACGGTAGCATCGAGAAGACCGACGTCAAAGGGCTGGGTGAAATCCAGGAGCTTCTCTGCCATAGTGCACACCGTTCCTCCGCTCCCCCGCGCAAGGAGGGAGACCAACGACTAACCCTGCTCCCCCTTCTGTCGTAGTTACTTGATAGAGCACCAAACCACTAGGAAACTCACTGAAATGGAAGAATAAAAAAAGTAAAAATTAAAAAAAGAGACAAGCGCCGTTCCAGCACTTATCCACCACTGCTAACCCTACAAAACCACACCACAGCTTTCAAGATCCTCTGCTCCCGCACCGTAATGCCACACACAAAACCTCCGACAACCGACCTGATAGATCCTCACTCTCTCTTGTCCCTCTCACGACGAGAGATACAGCCCGCGCACAGCAGCCAAGAAATTGAAGGTTTTGGCAGGAGAACAGTGGCACGAGACTCAAACGGTCAGATGGCGATGAACTCCTGACTGCGCAAAGGCTAGTACATATTTGATTGGGTGATGGAGGACTTGAGATCCCGAGGGAGAAGGGGGGGAAGCTTAAACCCTAAGGCGGGGCGTCGCTGAACACAAACGACGAGCGATCGTTAAATGATGATAAGTTAGTTCATGACAAACTTCGGTAGCCCGCGCTCCCGATCCCAGCACCCTCCGACTCCCGTGAAAGCTTCTAGAAGAAGAAGAAGAAGAACCAGAACCAGGACGGGCATCCAGGCAGCACTGGCTCCCATCCCCCCCCCCCTTTTCTCCCCACTGCAACAATGTAGAATGATTCATGTCAAAAAACAGAAACAAACACGTAGATTACTTTCTGCGTTCTAAACAATAGAACAACTATCATTAAGTAAGCTAATTTGTTTTGTCAGTTATGACATGTTAACCCACGTTATATTTGGTATTTTGAATCATTAGATCAACTTGAATGTTTATATGTCATGACAACACATACTGTTGTATTGTAATTAATACTAACATTTGTATATATAGTGTTGAAAACTTTAGCTGGATCAAGCAAAATATGATCATTGAAGCATTTTTAGTTATTCCTACACATTTCTATTGAATGGACAAAATCATTCAAATACATACTTAGATATTGATTTATTAATGAATTATTTTTTATGTATTTAAATTACACACACACACACACATATATATATATATATATATATATATAAAAGCGTGTATGTGTGTGTTTTGATTGCATCCCGAATTTAAGGAAAACAACGCAATATTTTTTCAATACAGGATTCGCCATCCAAGTCTCAAACCCAACACTATGTTAAGATAGTCGTGTATGGAATAAACTTGCAAAAACAATGCTGACAATTGCTGCACAATAAGATCTTATTGTTATTTTTTTATTTTGTCAAAATTTTCGACTTATTAGTGAAAATAATAAATTAAATACATGGATTCCAAAGGCTCTGACGTGGAATGATAAAATGAAAGTGAGGAATTTGTGACCCGTTGAATTGTAAACTCCTCCCAATTTCCCCCTTCTATGGCTCGAAGGCATGCTTGATAAAGGATTTTAATAGATAGGTAGATAAAGATAAAGATAAATATGAGTGACGTAATGATTTATTTCCGTTCTCAGCATTCGGTATGCGGAGTTCTCGCATCGCGATAAAAGATAGGGAGAGTATTGGAGAGCCAATGATGAGCTTGTTGAGAAAGAAATTTCGTACATCTAGCTCCAGGGGGTGGGGGGTAAATCTAATCGGGAACGAGGATCAACGGCGCCGGCAATGCTTTCAAGGTCGCGGACTTCCTACGCGACTAGAGACCGACGGTGTTCACGAGCTCCCCATGTTTTCAAATTTGTTCCCATCAAGTTCCCAGTTGCTGGGGGTTGCTGAGTTGGATTTCGCGCCACGACTTCTGACACAAGCTGGATTTTCCCGCCATGGCTTTTTCTAGAATTGTGTCTGACCCTACGAATAGTGATGTTTTCGGAGGACGATGGATATGGCTGAATGCGAGACGAGTTATGAGAGGAGTTGCCGGTTGGAGAGAGTCAGTAGTCGTTGCGCAGTGCGCGTCCCATTGAAGCTCCACCTCCAATCCTCATTTTCCCTCTGTCATGAATAGGCCCGAGTGAGAATTTATACCGTTTCGCTCGATCGAATGAGCTGGATTGTGTTGAAACTTTTCTCTGTTGCTGAAATTTCCAACGATGTCATACTCTAACCGTTGCTTTGATTCCATTTGAGTTCGTTGGTTTGGTGATGTTAACACGAGGTCGTACGCCAAGCAGACCTGAAGTATTCTATCTTCCGAGCGGGAATGGATCGCGATGCTGGAGTCTACTTACCTGCACGTTCGTGTATTGAGTTGCTGTTTGCAAAAGCAGAAATGTGATCGAAAGGTTCTTAGCAATGGTTGAATCAATTAATTCTTTACATATACCATCCAAAATGAATATATATATATATATATATATATATATATAAAAGTATATTTATATTTTCCAACTTGTTGAGAAACTTTAAAAATTTTCTACCGCTAAGGTGCTTCGCAACGGCGGGCAATTAAAGTCGTGGATGATCCAGTGGTGTGCCTCCAGAGGTCTTTGCTCGGGTCGTGGCTCCGTTAGAGCTCTAGAACTGTAAGGATTAATTTGTACGTCGGCTGGAAACTTAATTCGCAAGGGAAGATCTGAAAGTATACGATTCGCTGTCGGGACGGATTGTAACCCTGTTCTCGTCAAGAGAAATGAGTTGGCGCAGGCTTTTGAAGTTGCTGAGGATGGGTTAGACTATGATGGTATTGGGGAGGGCGAAGACTAGACTGTGGACGTGTCTAGTGTAGTGGATGAAGGAAGCACACGTACAATTGAGACATTGGAGCTCATATATTTGTGCTGCCGCTTTCAAATACTATTGCAAACTCTACTTTTACGTTTGTAGTGAATCAACTTTGCAGGGAGATCACGTGTAAGATTCCGCTGAATACATTGCGTCATCCAATCCGAAGCACATGCTTTGCACTGATAAGAGGTAAAGAAACATTCACCACACAGGAAGGCAGCTGCAATGTCAGCTGCCACAACCTTGGTACGAAAACTACTTGCCAAACTACTTTGTATTAGTACGCGATAGTCAAGTCTACGGATTTGGTGTTCCTGGCCGGAGTGCATTAACGCCAACTATTATTGTAGAGGTTGAACAGTTAGATCAGCCAGGCGACTATACTACTTATTAAGCTAAGCTTCAAGTATAAATCATTCTTCCCTGAATGTGTGTGCAAATGTGATTTGGATTCATTATATACTCGACGAGTATGTGGTTTCATGAAGCAGTTCCAGTCTGTGGTTACAATCTTTCTGGTCTATCAAATCCGTACCAGTTGCTTTATACTACCGAGAAAGGTATCACTAGGGATATGCAATGATGCTGACAGTGTAGTTTAGTTGATTGGCCACTTGCAGTGACAGATGTCTGTCGAACCTGTTGATGTTTAAATTGCATCAACTCGATGCGGATGGACCTGTGGGCTAGCATATCTCGGTTTGACCTTGATATTTTTCTCCATCGCTTGCAGGTAACTAAGCTTATTGCCCTGTCTATTGAGCAGGTCAATCATTCGTGAGTCAGCTCATTAGAATTATTAGTGGAATCAATTACAGAATGGTGTCTGACTCTTGATTGTTAGGCGTTTAATCTGTCAGAAGCATAATGGCCAGCAACATGTTGTCGAAGATTGGAAGAGTACAATGCTCCGTGATGCTATACCTCATTGGGAGAGTACCAACCTTTGGCTTCAGTGCAAGTTCAGGAGCTACGACTTTCATTGCTGGCTGTCTCCTTTGTGATACGTACTTGTTCTCTCGCGAGTTGCTGAAAGAGGTTACCTACTATCCTTGTGTTCATCATGTGGTACTTGGCTTATCTGTAAATGATTTCTTTTTGTTGGCGGGGACTGCTGGATGGGTTGCTAATGATGTGATGAGCTATCAAACATTACAAAAGCCCCACGCTGCGATGTAAGATTGATGAGAGATTGAGTAGGTTTATCCCATATCGCTCCAAGCTTTAATATTCTTTCTTGTACTGTGTTGATGGCTTTTGTGATGACACAAAGATACAAATTCATGTGAATTTGAGCAGAATGTTGCTTGGTCTTTTTGATAATGACTTTGTCATGAATGTACGAGTAAGCTAGTCTTTGGCTTAGCTAGCGAAAAGCCAACATCCATAGAGGTAGTAGTTAATTCCTTCACGAATTCCTTTAATCACTGTTTGCGTCTGCTGAACACTGCTGTATTGTGAAGTATTTGAAGCCCAACCCAGAACCATGACGGTGATCCGTGTCAGTCTCTGAATTGGACATTGTCATCATTCCATTTGAAGTTTATTCCATGTGTGCAGTCTAGCGAGGCACATAATTCCTAACAGCTGATTCCATTTAACCACTTAGTGGATGCCTTGTGTGTAACAAGGTAAAATCATTTTCTCACTTCCACAATGCTCTCATAAGTCCGTGTGTAGATCAGAAGCGTGGAGGTATGATATTTTCCAGGTTATTGTCTACATCGTAGTGAGTAGTGTGCATTTTCTTCATGTGGAAAATGTGAGTTTTGCCCATCATGTCGGGGAACAAGTTTTGTTACTAACAGAAAGACATCCGACCTTGTTCTCTTTCCTCATGTTGTAAGATGAAGTGTTCCATGAATGTGTGTAAAGTATCAGCGCCTACGTGGAACTTGCGTTCACTCTACTGGAGCATGTTAGGTCCTTTTGTATTGCAAAACTCCCATAAACAGCAGAAAATCAACATGTGTTGAGAAATTGCCTTTCAATAGGTGTATGCCTCCTGCGGATGCTGTAAACTGCATATACAATTCAAATGCATGTGATAAAAGCGTAGCAAGCACCTTTAAATTACTCCTGCAGCTGAACGAAGGAGAATAGAAATTGTACCAGGATTTTATGCTTTTATTGACTGTCTAATCAGTGACAGGAAGAATATCTCTGTAATACGATTATTTAACTGAATTTTCTCATTATTAAGCAAGAAATTTGCACGACCCCATAGTTGGCATGTAATTCAGCGGCTGACATTTTCGTCTGTGCTTTAGTATGAACAAGTTTTCCTGACAGCTGAATACCAGAACTAACCAATTGCAAGCCAATTAGGTAAGATAGATGGATAGTATTGCCATAACCGCATGAAAAACTGCTTGGGGAAGTATTGTATGGTCAGTAGAAATGTAACAAAAACATTTATTTCACAGAATGCGTATCCCTCTTGATGCTGCAAACTTATCCTAGTCGCACAGCGCACGCCATCTTCGACGTTCTTAAGTAACAAGAGTGAGAATTAGGACTTCTACAAAACTTAAGCACTTTAAAGCCTCTAATTCATCTTCAATAAGTAATACCAGCTTCCGTCTCCTGACTGGCACTAACGTAGTTCCCCCTCTACCGCAAATATATCCATTAAAGTTTCTTTATCATTGACCTTAATCCGGTTTCAATTCCTGCTAATTTTTCAATGAAAGCTGCATCCAGCATAACCTGCACACCCGACGACACTCACATGAGAACAATCTTCGGAAACGGATTCAATCCGACAAAAGCCAGATGAACGTGTGATTGGAATTCGAGATGCAGACATACGTCACATATCATTGCCATGATTAATGTAATAACTTCTCAGCCAACTATATCGACTTCTTCACATGGAAACTGACGGAAGGTGCGGATTTTGAGCGACGTACTTGGATCCGTGATGGTGATCACACCCGTTCCTCCAAAGTAACAATTCCAGTAATTTCTGCCCATTTTCTGATAATAAACGTTGAACGCGAACGAAGCGTGCGACAGTAAAGTGTTGGGGTTGTAACATGGTCCTCCAGGCTGAATGGTTCCACAGTCTGCTCCACCTTCACCACAAGCGAAATTCAGCGCATTCGCGACGTCCCTCTCAGACGAACCCGGCTTCGCCACGCACCATGTCTTACCCGGATTGCCGCCCTGCGCCGGGGCGGTATATGGAGCAGGATGCACTGGGGTTACGACTGGCGAAACAGGCGGTGAGTAAACCGGCGGTGGAATCGATGGTAACGGAGGCGGGAAGACTGGTGTCGGAGGAGGTGGGTAAAGGACAGGGGTTGGGGAGATAGGGGAAACGTAAGGCGGAGTTGCAGTCGCCGGTGGATACGTGTTTGTCACAATGCCGAGATTGTAGACTAGTGATTTGTCGGCGTTAAAGAGGCCGAAGAACCGCTCAGATCCAGGTCCGGGCTTCATATTCTCATTGAACAGCGCGAAGATGTACGCGTCGACAGACGAGGAAGGTCTCAGTGGGGTCCCTTTGTTGGATGCGATGTACTTCAACAGATTCTGATTGTAAATCTGAGCGTTGGTGGCGCTGGCGGCAATCTCAGTAGGATCGCCACTGGAGGGCCAGCCAGTCTCCGAGATCAACACCGGGATGTTGTGGTAGCCGAACCGCTCCATGGCGGAATACACCGCATCCAGCTGTGCGTCGAGCATGTTGTCGTAATGCAGGCCTGTGTTGACGTCCGTGACACCCGTATCGGGCTGAAATAAGGCATAGTTGAGAGACACGTTCTTGGGATCGTCGCGATATGCGAAGTAGGGGTAGAAATTGATCATGATGGGGTTGTTAGTAGTCGATAGGAATGCGAGCAGGGACTTCAATTCATTGGAAATGTTCGCCCGAAAGGTGCCGGATGATGGAGGGAAGGACTTCTGCAGAACCTGAAGGTTGTGGGGAGTGCCCACCTTGATGGTGTCCAGCTTCAGGTTTACCAGAGCGGTGTGAATGTTCATCATAGCGGGGACGAGCTGAGAAGACATTTGGGGAGAGGTGGTGAAGACTTCGTTACCGACCGCTAGGGCGGTCACTTGAGTTGCCGGCATATGTGCGGCGATGTTGGATTGCACCCAGGACTGCGCGGCGGCGGGACTGCTAGCGAGAAGGGGGATGGATTCGGTCCCTATTCCAACAACAAGCCTGATATTCGTATTCGCGAAGGCCTCCATTATGGCTTTGTCGGCGTTGTAAATCTTGACATTCCGAAGGGAAGTGGAGAGGAGCAGCTGGGCGACTTGGCTTGGGGTCGGCAAGTTATTGCCGAGGGTGCCATAATTGACGCCCACGGAGCCGCCAGTACAGTCTGTGAGCGGCAAAGTAGTGATAAAGTAAAACTCAGATGCAGTAAATGAAGGAGTGACGGATCGAGTCGAGGAACTGCTCATGGCTAAGTACAGCTTGATACCCACGTAGAATCGAGTTCTAGAGGTATATCATAACATCTTTGCGTGACAGATTTGGCATGGACGAAGTTTGAGGCAATGGTCACATCGAAAGTGAACTTCAAGTAATCACGAGAAGACTAGACTTAAAGGGATGCGGGTACTTTGGAATACCACTCCATGAAATCAAAGCTTGTAATGCATCAGTAGCGTTACTATAGATACATGGCTAGCAATGACCTTGAAAAGAACCACATAGAAATGGGTACATCTACATTGAGCTAGAATCACATTTACGATTAGTTGCGGAATAGTGAATCCAAGCGAGGCAGTGGAGGGCACCAGGAATCTGTTGAGCCGAGTGTACAGGATAGAAACCCAAACAATTGCGTGGAAAACAAGATGAGACTACCTAAAGTTAATTTAGAGTTGGCCACACTGAACATCCCAAACAGAATCAACACCTGACCTAGCCACCCCTTGCAATTTTTCAATGCAGATGTTATTGTTCAGAAGAGCTCGACAGCAAAGTTCACAAATTAATCATGTAAATTATCAATCACCGACTTCTCGGGCAGATATAATTGAAAATATTGGAACAGTTTTGTACCTGCTTGGGGAACAGAGAAACAGGCAAGAAGTACGACCGCGAGCTTAATGCAGCTCATGCGATGCATTGCGACCATCACCATCCTCTTCATGAGCTCCACGAGGACTAAACCCCCAGCTTCCTCAACTTAACAACCAGCTCACCACCACTGCACTCTCTAGTTAAGCTAACATTGCCGGAACACGAATCGACACCCGCAACTGATGAGCATGTAACTCCACCCAACGTGAGCTGCACCCCACAAATCCCCAGATAATCTGCTGCAGCTAAAGTATTATAATGCAGCCCCACCTCCAACACCATGCACCAGCTAACCCAACGGTGGCAATGGCACCCACATGCTCTGAAGTTCAATGCTGCCAGCATGTATGGACAGATATGTCTGCAGCAACTGCACACAAGAGATGCTAAAAGGGGGCTACAAATACACGAAAGCAAAGTGCCCGGACTTGCACCGGCTAGAGCATGAAGCGGTGGGGTAGCTGAGCTGCAGATGCTAGGGGTGGGATGAACGATGATGAACGACGTTAGTGTGGCAGACGCTTTCACAGGAAAAAAACGGAGTACTCCGGCAAGAACGGATGCTCTCGATGAGTTGGCTTGGGGCAGGTGGCGGCCACTGTCACCCTGATACTGGAATTCTGGAGCGCGGACATTGATCAGAGCCGTCCTCTAAGGCCCTGTCAGTACTCATTCCTGTCTCTGCAGCGTGTAGTCAAGCTCCACCACGCAGGACAGAAACGACTCAATCGAGTCAAGATACTGCCCAGCAATAGTGTTTATCAGGTTGACAAACTCTGCGCCGTATCTAGTGCCCAGCGTGAGCCAAGCTCCGAGTGACGATCAAGAGGAATGCAGTGCTGATATCGTCTTTTCATGTGGCAATGTCGACGCCGATGCCCACCTTGTCATTGCGAAACATGTCTTCGGTTATCACCATGAATGATGTAACTCTGGACCTGTTTGAAATGAAGATTTCGATCTTGTAATGAAGTTAAGTATGTTGTTACAAAGTTTACAGTAGTGCAGAGTTTGCAATGCGGTTACAGAACTGTTACAAAGGAGTTTACGATGTGCACGTAGTCGTGGAAAGCTTCCGTTAAATGCCGTTTATCTGCTCAAAAGAAGAATGATGCTGTATGTAGAGGTATGGCGCAGCCGTTTACTCTATTGTTGATATGAGTTCACCTTCTTTGAGGTTCAGGAATTAATCAGATCCCAAGTTTTGAATAAACTTTGTTTTTGGGTAGTGTTTAGAGTCTTCATTCGGTTGGAATTATTTTAACATGACTTTGTGTGAAGTTGCACAAAGATAAAGTGAATGGGATTGAATATATATTTGTATAGATTCTTCACGGTTTATATATTGTATCAAATAGCTACTCGTAGAAATATAGACGTAGTTCTCCAAGCATTATTTGATTTTGTTTCTTAAAATGTATTGTTAAATATGTTACAAAGAATTAGTTAGAAAAAATAAGATTGGTACATAAAACTAAAATTATATGTTAAAAAATCTAATTAAATTGTTTTAAGAATATTTGAAACATTTTTTTTGCAGTTTTTCTTAAAACTCTTCATTTGACCATTTTCACCCAAGATAATTTAAATAATTGATTGTTATTTATCCAAATAATATAATAACTTTCAATTATATTTATTTTAGCATAGACAAAACTTTATCTTTATCTTTAATCCTAAGATATGTAGATGTATTTTAAAACAACAATAGAGTTTTGAATTAGGTTTTAAGATATATAGATGTATTTTAAAACAATATTAGAGTTTTGAATTAGGTTTTAACATGATGTATAGATTGTCCATTCTTTTTGTTCAACACCATGTGTGGTATAACTAGTAGTAAGTCGGACTTACAATAGAAGATTTTTCCATAGAAAACAACTCATTGTTTACAAAGATATTATGTATGATTTGTTAAGTTATTAAAGCTTTTGATTCCTAGATGGTCATGAACATGTTGTAAAAATGAATCTAAAATGTAGAAGAGAATTGAATCATATGAATAGGTAATTATATGGTTTAGTTTCTTATGTAGTATTGTTCACTTACATGAATATAAAATAATAGCACTATTATTTGTTGAAAGCACTTTGGACAATTTCTTAGCTTACATAAAAGAAATTTGCAACTTGTAACTAATTAACCATAAAAATAAGCTCCCAAACAAGTAGTTTAACTAGTGCTTAGCTAATTGTTGTGATACTTTCTATTACATGCTTATAAAGTTATAGCTTATCTATACAAACTTGGTAAATCAACATAGTCCTTGCACAAGCTAACTTGTACATCTTGAGAATGAATATAAGTTCCAAAAGACTAAAAAATATATCACTTATTCATTGTTATTAATATATTAATTATGCAAAAAAGTAAGGTTATAAGTTTATAACTTAAGAACAACCTTTATTATAACAAATATTATTGAATAAGAAAGGAATATCAGATACCATATAAATATATATATATATATATATATATATCATTTGATTTATTTATATATTTTTTAAACAATATAGTTTATTTTTGTGGATTTTTTAATTTTGACTTTTTATGCTCTTTTAAGTCATTAGATTTTTTTTGTGAAGATATATATATATATATTTAAATTAATTAAATACATAAAAAATATTATTTAAAATTAAGGAATTATTTTTAAATTATTTAATTACATTTGAATACATAATTATTTTTTTAGTTTTTTAATTTTACAGATCTAAAGTTTTGATTTTTTTTTTTAATGGACGTATTTAATGCTTGAAATTATTAACAAATCAAAAGTTAGTGTATTCTAATAAAAATAACCACAAATATGATATGTAATTTAATTTGAATAATTAAGCTACCATCAACAAACCTTGTTTATATATATATATATATATATATATATATTTACACTACATTAATATGAAACTAATATTTTGTTTACCAGTTAAAAAAAGTTGTAAGGATTAGAGAAATTACTATGTAGAACACATAATATGTATATATATGAAGGGCAAGCATGGGAAAGAACCTTGCCCACTAATTAACAACTATATATATATATATATATACACACACAAACAATCTATCATATGTGTAAGTTCGAATGTTTGTATGGGCTTGTTAGTAAACGCATCTTCCGATGGTGCCGTCCATTGATGGGGACGGCGCTTGCAGGCAAATGACATTGTCAGAGAGAGCCGATGATCTACTTGCAAATGGTGAATTCGAAGATTGTGGAGGAGGGGTTCTGTTCTGCTGAGGCTGCTGCTGCAGCGATGAATCTCTGAGTCATGATGGCAGACTTTTTCGCAGCTCCGAGCACCGTGAATGGGCTGCTGATGCTGCAGCCTGACACCACCCCCACCCCCACCCCACGCATAGGATGTCACTGTTCTCATTTACTGACCTGACAACGCACACGATGTGCTCGACTAGATTCAAACATTGAACCCAGTGAAACAAAATCCAAAGACGCAAAATTATTCCACCATACAACCCTTGCATTCGTACCGGTATCCCCGAAGAGTGTCCATTCGACGTGGACATGGCAGTGATGCAACCCTGAGCAAGCACCGTCTAGAAACCAACTGTTTACTGTACCCACGCAAGTCTCCGATACAACTGCACGCACTTTACCTGCGTTACCAACACGTACTAGTTACATTATCAAGTCTAGGATACTGCGACGGTTGCTTTTGAACACTGATCTAGAGGCTGTTGTCCACAATACCCCGACTGCTGCGCTGGAACTAACGCCTCAACGTCGACACAGCCTCTTCGGGGTTCTAGACAAGAGTGTCTTGGAAGTTGTTGTAATGTGTGGGTAAGGTTGAAACTTGAAGAGGAGATAGTACTCTATTTTCCCACCTGATTCATGGCACCCTCTGATCTTCGACTCACAACCCGCATCGATGGTCAGTTGGTTGTATTGTGCAAAAACTGTGCGTTGGCCATGAAGGAATGGTGATTCTTGTGAGGAAGGAGACCAGGATTTTTGCGATGACTGCAGGCTTTGTGAATAAATTTTGTGTCATGGATCAGTATCTACACAATTAAGCATAGAAAAAAAAGCTTGAAAAAATCTCATTAACATTTTAAATTAGAAGAGGATCTGTAACCAACTATTTAGCAAAAGAAGGTTTAATTTTGTCATTTGAAAAGTTAAAGACAATCCAATCAAAATTTTGCAAAATATTCCATCCTGTATTTTCCAACTATTTTTTCTAATTTATTAGTAAAAAGACGTCAATTGTGTGGAAGTTTACTAATCTCTTGTAACACCAAATCAAGTGTCATTTCTCAATCCCATTTTCTTCTTCTACGCCACGGTTTTCAAATCCTTTGATCGGCTAAAATTATGAAGCTTATTCATTTCAACCAATTACAAGATTTAAAGTTTGTTGTTTCTCACCTTATTGGTAGACTCTGGACTAGTGTGAACAGGTTGTAAGACTCATTACTAACCTTTAATCATTCTTTTGATTTGAAAAGATATAATTAAGTTTAAATTATTCTTTTGATATGCTCACTCACACTCACGTGTATGGTGCAAAATTCCATGGAAGGCTCGCATGTGTCTTGGATTGTCCACAATCTTTTGAGGCTTCGGGATCCGGAGCAACAGAAAAGAGGCAGCAGCCTCCATCTTCATGAAATCACAGATCTGAAGCGTGTAAGCCCCACCTGCACACCTCGAGGCACCTCGGATCCCTGCCTGTTGGCTTACTTTATTCACTTTTGTTTCGGTTTTTTTAATGAAACTTAAAACATTGATTCGACTTCCGATCTGGACTGGAGAATTGCCAGTTCATTGATAATTGGTCACCGAAAAGCTCCGCGCTTTAGACTAGTGGAAATTCTTAACTTGGTTGGGAGTGACTTAAACAGCCGTTCTTGGGGGTGTTGGTAAGTGGGTGGGAGGAATTCAGAAACTATTGAGCTGTGTAGGTTGGGAAAAGCTGAATCACTGGAGTATTTTATATGTACTGGTTGCTCTGTGGGACTGGAGTTCCAGCAAACCTGGCACATAGATACTGAATGGAGACTGTCAAAATTGGCACATTGTTCAACGTGTTTTGCACCGTGTACCAGCCAACTTTAATGAAATTTACTGGGGTGTTCTGAAGTAATGAAGCCTAGTACACCAGTGTAATGGAATTCGGCAAGATGGGTGATCTTTCTCCACGATTTTCCGTTTGTTGGATGCAATGTGCGTATTCAACACACTTGCATTCAATGTATTGCAGAGCTAATACTAATTTATTGGAGTTCATGGATTGGGTCTCATAGAGAATTGGGTGGCAGGAAAATTCTCTTTAGGAAAACCAATCTGTCTATTAAAAATATAGAACTGGTGCGGCATGATTAATTTTAAATTGCAGTTAGGGGAATTCCTTCCTTCGCTCCCCAGTGTAACTGCTTTGTCTAACCTTGCCAAATCTCAAACAACGTCGCTGATTACAGCAAGATAATACAAATGATTCAGATGAAGTGGGATATACGCCCTTGTGAATCGTTCTTTGTGGCTACATGCCAGTTAAGAGACCTTAAATAGATTGCTAAATAAGGAGATAAATTGGAGACAAAGAAGTTAACTGTAACATTGCTTTAACATTCTTACTGATCACCTTCGAAAGAACAGCACTTGTACAATGGGAATTTTCAATCCGTTGCTGATGCTTTTCAAATGTAGGATCCTGTGAAACTTATTTTACTCACCAATACAAGATGGTCTGAACCCGTTGTGGATTTGCTCAAATTAAAATTAGAGCTGCTTCGTGAACGGTTGTACTCATGGCTTCATCAATTGGTGACAGAGTAATAGCAGGGTCGAATGGAAGATAACGACTTCCGGCTGACGCTCCCAAGCCAATTCTTCTAATTGATCTTGTGATAGCAACTTCGTAAGATTCTGGTCCCGCTTCTAAAGTGATATTGTGCATGGGGGTTACAACATACAACTAAGCTATCTCCAGTTTAACTCCGCCCCTATGCACATTTTTCGGACGGCCTTAAGGTCGTTATAGTGGCTTGTTTGATCAAACAACTCGATTTCATAAACCTTAGGCCATAGTTTACCAGTAACTGCAATAAAGCACATACAAAAACAATTTAGCTATAATTTCAGAATGAATGTGTGCATCTGAACGTAGCAATAAACCTGCTCAAATGTGAGGAAGATAATACCACAACTTAAGGGCAACTTTTCTTAATTATTTATTACCGAATCAACCCGTGCTCAAGATACAGCACAGTTGAATCCTAACCGACAACAGAAATGCATGAAAGGTGTAACAAGTTGAATATAGATGAATATAATAGTTCAGTTGTGGGTTCACACCAAACAGCCTGTCTCGTTCACTGTCCCAAGCAATTCCATTCAGCACATCTAGTCCCTGGTGTTGGAAAATGCAAACCGCATGTCAGGAAATAACGATCGACGAAAAACAATAGATACAGGAGCAAGGTAACTTAATTTTTGAATGCAGGTGAGTAGAAACATCCTTCCCAAGATCTGTGTGATTTGTGTGATTGGTGCACGTCAGTGCAAACCTCTTACATTTGGGTGTGACCTCAAGCTACAAACAAACAATGCAGGCTATGAAGAAGTGGTCATGACCGAATCACATAAAACTACTCTAGAATTTCGCAGTTTCCAACTACTTCATTCTAACTTGAGCAATGACATTAATGAAAATGCTCTGGGAAAAAGTTCCAAGCACGATGAAAGGTTCACAGGAATAATCACTTACCACCACTCCTTGAGTTATTAGAGCACTCCTGGAATGTTTTGAGGAATGAGTTAGCTCTCAATACAAAGAATTTATACAAATTATCCAACACGAGGTGATCACTATGTAAAGAAAATGAGTAAAAAGCATCAAGCAAAGCTTGTCAAATGATGCTAATAGTGATGAATCATCAATCTTTCCTGGCATCACTCATTTTGTTAAGGCAACTTACTTCAAGCCATGCATAAGAATCCAGCCGTTAACTTTCCCATCCTGCGGTGCAATTCTTGCGATACACTCTGTCTGGAATCCATAAAGCAAAACCAAGAAGAAACAAATTAAACTTCACCCTAAAGAAAAGTGCACAAAATGTGCACAGTCTACTAGTTGTAAACAATGGATTCCAGGGAATTTCTAAATGAACTCATCAAACAACCCGTGTTTACGATTATATGAGAGAAAAATAATAATGAAGGTCTCTGTTAACTTCCGAAACTTGGCCCTTCACAAGTCTTAAGAGAATATCAATACTAAGATAACTGCTCATGAGGCTGAATTTAGTCCACGATCTCTCAACACGCCTAAAGCATCCTCGGACAGATTTCTAACCAAGTGACTGCTACCTGCAAGCCACAACAGCACAATATGATAATGAAGTCGGATAAGGGTTTAAGCTGAAAGCACCTGGAAGACATTCGCCCAGATCTCATCCTTAACGTACTCCAACTCATTTAGGTTAGGGACAGGCTGGCCGTCATCGTTGACTAATACCTTCCTGGTCTCTGTAAATATCCAACGCGGGACCTATTAGCGCATTGCAGATACTTGAAAACTCCAACCAAGAATCAGTGTTCAGGTTTCATCACAAGATAATAAACCCCAAATAGGGTATACCTTTAAAATTCGAGGGATCCATAAAGTAAATGTTGGCACTACCATCACTGCCAACTATGTGATCCTTTCCTGAAGTGAGACCCCATCCGTCTTTCATGGGATGCTCGAAGCTGCCTACCTGAAAAGTGAACAAATATGCGCTCAAATTGTGCAGGAGATCTGACTAATGTGTGCTACCTACTGGAAGCTAAAAGTTGATTTCAGTTATATGAAACATGCCAGTAAGAGCCTCTTGCCAAGGGCCCATTAAGGAGATCATGAAGTTTGTAAATTGTCAGAGGAAGGAGGAAAAATTCACCAGTTTGAGAGTATTCTTGTCATAAATATATCCCTTTTTTGTCAGCCAAGTTACTTGCAACAACCTGCACAACTGGAGCTTATTAATACGAATAAAAACAAACTGGATTCTTAGGTACTCGTTTTCCCAAATGAAAGGCATAGTTCTTGTTAAAGTACAATAAAGATAAATTTAACCTGTTTCGAATAACACAATGTCATTCAGGACTTCAAATTGTTACCCAACGAAATTTCTTACATTTCAAAAATAAATAAATAAAATACATAAAACTAAAATTTAATGCGCACGCACACTCAAATCAAGGTAGTCAGAAAAAACAACAAAAGGCGTTTTGTTGCAAGAAATTTGGCAGAATAATCTGCAGGTTGATGTAAGGCTTCGATCACCATTTGTTCGACATATTCTATTTTGTAACTTGACGCCAAACAAGAATTTCAGCAGTACTTCACTTTCTTCAATACCAAACTTTGGCGCACTTTCTCAATTACTTCACGACCAAGACCTCATCACTACACGAGTGCATCGCCATGAACACGATTCGAGAAATAAGCTACCGCTGAAATCCGAAACTCTAAGACTTTTAGAGAAGTAACTATGAGACAACCCACCTTGAACCCCAAAGGGTCAACCCTTCCCCGAATATAGTCCGGTCCATTCCTCGTTTTCGCAGCACCTGTTTTCACCTCGACTCGCAGATTATTAATGTTCACATTTACAATTTCCTCAAGCTACTGGACAGGGAAAAAACCATGAATTGCAAACTAGCATGTAGTAGCCAACACTAGTGCACCGCACAAGGCAAACTATTGATTACCTTCCCCGTCTTGATGTCCACCTTGCGTACAGAAGACTGGCAAAACAAAAACATTTCTGTTCATTAACCATGGATCAAAGACTTACTTGCACGGACAGAATTTATCCCACGACGTAAACAAACCACGCCTCGTGTATTCAAGCTTGAAGTCAAAAGATCTTACAATTTATGATCTTCGCATACGAAAGCGCACTGGACTTTGATTCATAGAAGCATTTCTTTGTTTTAAACAACATAGCCAAAACTTCAGTAATAAAGTAACAGCATGAAATGCACACAAAGGCTATGAGGATTTGATATTCGTGATCAGGAAGACAACCTCACCCTGCCATAAAGACCGGTTGACTCATAAAATGTGTCATTTCCATCGTAAAATAGTCCCTGCCAAACATACATTGCATTGTTTAGAGGTAAGCACTGACGATTAACCAATTGTATCAGTACCCCATGACGAGTGAATAGGGTGCGAAAGCTTGGTAGTGATACAATGTCTAGGTTACTAGCTTGCAGTCAAGTTCTCTGCAGAATTACCCAAGTGTTCGGCATTGTCTCCTACACGCTGATTGACATTCATGTCACGTTCGTTTTCAATGAAAGCTACGTCTCGATATTTTTGAACCGAACAATCTTTCTGGGCGGAAAACAAAATCACAAAAGTCTACATTTTTCCCTTCTAATGTATGCGTTAGTTGATTTCAGAAGGGCTTAAATTATACTGCGTTCGTCCTGATCTGCTTCATTTTGAGAGGATAGAGTAAGGAGACACTGCAGATGGTTAAATTTTCGCATCATCACATGCGCATCAACGGTATTCATTGAGGAAGAAATGCTTACAAACCTGAGTGAATGCGGCCGGATCATGAGGATACTCGGCAACGATCTTGTATCCATATACGCGATACTCTTGCCCTGTGCGAGAAGGCACACTGCGACTCCAGCTATAGCCAAGAAAAATAAAGACTCCAACCAACAGAATGAGCGAAATCATTGCGGAATCACGCCACACCTTAGCATTCCGACCGTCTGCTCGGAAAAACCCAGACCCAGTTTTTCCCTTCGACCTAACCATCGCTTCAGCGGCGGCAGATTGACCGGCAAAATTCCTCTTCCTTCTATTCCGATGATCTGCTCCCATAGAAAGCAGCTAAACGAGAATCTTTGTTGGATTCCTCCAATCTGTGCGTTTTACTTGCTCGCCATATCCAATCTACAAATGCTTCAGTTAGGTCTTAACTCTAGCAGGATTTCCTCAAACTGGGATACCAAAGACGATTCTAATACCACAGTTTCGTCCTACTCCGTTAATCAAAACAGCTTTATAAGTTCCTCCACCTCAACTACCTGATATACATTGCGAGCTTTTGAGAAGAATAGTCATCAACTCTCACCGTCACCCCTAGAATCAAAATAAACTGACGAGGACATATACCAACGCAAGCTCCTTGCTACACAATGGACTTGAACAGTAAATTTACATCTTCTACAAACCCTAAGCAACATCAGCATGTTAATATTAGGTGGGGTGTTGAGTGCTCGCACTAACGACACGACGCAGTAAGACCTTTGCAGCTCTGATGCATCATCAAATCAACACACGAGATGCGTGCTCATGTTCGAACAAAATAATACAATGTATCTGCACACGATGAACAAGAGCTCTGCAATAAAGCACAAGCGCTAGCATATGGGATTGCATCTAAACGTCAACTGGGTACAAAAAACGTCAACAGACAACCTTAGTAGCAGGACTTTCTGGTTTGGACAAAGACAGAACCCAAGTCCATTATGAGGCATAACGATTCAACGCTTTCCTGCACACATCTGCAGTCACGTTCTGTAGCACTGATAACCAATTCACGATTTCTACATGAACAAACATCTGTTCACAAAAATGTTTGACTGGGATCACCCGAACATAAGTTTGGAACCCAAAAAGGAACCCGTCAGCATTGGCTCCCAAGCTCCGTCACTCGGCAATTAAGAGACGTTTAGATCGACAGGGACGGTCGATTCTACCGACTCCCGATGGAGGTCGACGATAAGATGGGATAGTTCGGTCAGGTGGCAGCAGGAATCTGGAGCATAAGCATTTCATGCGCCCGGGTACCTACCCAACTGTCCAGATTGAGACCAGTGGATTGTCGATCGTCAAGCATCTGAGCATGCGGTAGACGGAGACGGTTGCACCTTCTTCGCCCAGGAGAAGTCAGTGATGCAGCGTGCCACATTGACTAAGAGTATCTCTGGTGCATCACTTGTACTTCTAAAAACAAATAGCTTGGATTTTCTTCACTATATGGATGTTCGAATCTCAACGTAAGCCCATGACTCACTGCGTGCTTGGCTTATCGACTTTAAAAGAGAATAGTTTTCTGTTTGAAGAATGAAATTTTAATAAACTGAAGAGCTCTGAGCCTCTAGGCTCACGGACTGGAAGTATGATATGTTTACACAGCACGTTCAAGATGTTTCAGAATCGCTCCGTAACGACTTTGCCAAGTTCTACAGGTTTGAAAGGTGAGACGAGGTGGACTTCTTGTTATGAGAAGCTTGAACTTGAGGGAAATAAAATACGAGTAGAGTTTTTTTGTTCAATATGCAATTTTCCTCATAGAAAACATGCCCAGACAACATTGATCTAATTAACAGTTTGAGATGAATTAAATACAAATATTGATTTGGAGATATAGTCAAACGCTTTAAGCAAGAATGTTCGCTTACCATCAGCAGCTCAGGGCTTAGCCAAAGTTGTAGAGCATCCATTCTCTGCCCAGTGTGCAACATGGATGCCACAGGTAAGAATCTCAAAAACTTTGACAAAGGAGATGAATGCAATTGTTAAAACCAAAGAAGTCGACTGAAGATCCTACACACAATGGTACAACGTTAGACAAGCCATTAAAGTAGAATGGAGAATCATGCTCCTGGCACGTTAAAACCTGGTAAAAACAAAGCAAGCGACTTTTCCTGCGAATCAGGACAATCGAAAAGGGAATTGATAAATGTTCGAGGTCAAGTAAAATTCACTTTGCATGCTCCGTATTCTGCAAACACTACAGAGAGCCTAAATAAAGCGTTATGAGACTTTTAATGGTAAACACGAAGTTGGATCAATGTGATGTGGTGTTCAGAGAAGAAAAAACTGTATTACGAACTGCAGATGAGGATTTTAGCAATTACGTGCAAACATCAAAAATCACGTAAAACTAATACGATACAATAAGGATTCAATGGCACGAAACGAACGGCTCATCTAGAACTTAACGTCCGACATGCCGGATCACTAACGTCCGATTGGGGGAGGAGATACTGAATAGTCTCTTTCTCTCCCTCTTTTGCTGATGGCTGCAGGTAGCAGTGGTAGTGAGATGTACCTCTAGTAACACGGAAGAAAGTAGTCAAAAGCCACAGAAAGAGACAACACGCACAACTCATTTGACCAATTTTCAGATGTATTCATGCGAGAGAAAAAAAAATGGATCGTGTACAAGGACGTTAAGGCCACTAAAGTCCCAAAAGAGCCAACCTACGTCTGCTGTTACTTCTACACAGATGAAAGTATGTCTGAAAGTATCACCCACAGAGGTTAGAAGCTGGCTTCTAGTGTACAACTGCAAATAAAAGTGTTCACGCAGGACCACTTCATGCTAGTAAGTTATTTCTTCTTGTCATCTGAAACTGGTCAATCCTTCCAAAGCTTTTCAGCACCTCCTTCAGTAGCCAATCATTGGCATCGGACTCTTCCCAACGACGTGAATGACTGATTAAATTTCCAAAATTATTTTGGAGGTACCATACCTTAGCATAATAAAAGTCTCTTGCAACTTACCATAAACACTCATCTGTGTAAGCTGGTAACAGTGAAACATACATGGAAGAACGACTCTTGTGCGATGGTTGAGTCTTCTTCGATCTAATGCTTTCTGCCATTACATCAGGAACAATACTAACGAGGACCTCCTCAGCAAACACCTCACACAGGGACTAACTCCGAGCAGGGCCTGGAAGTAGTATAGTGAAATTCAACCTGCAACCGCTGATGTAAAGGAACGTTCTCAAGTAGACCCTTCTTGATATCACTTTGAAGCTCACGTAGAGGCAGAGCAGCAAAAAAGTCTTTGATAAACTGACAGCACGATGATCTTCCACCATTGAATGATTTAGCCGAAACGACTAGCTCCATGGGAGTTTCGCTGCTTAAAGCAACAGTATCAGGTGAGGAAATTGTTTCACTGCCGGATCCTACTTTCACTGATGCCAAAGAATCAGACACCTCTGCAGCAGTCTCTTCTGATTGAACTGCAACCTTGGAATCTTCGGACTTCGGAGTTGGCGCAGGACTAAGAGTAGTCTCTGCATCAAACTGCAGAATATAGGCCTCCTCACCCCCTTCTTGGAGCCTCTCTCCTAAAGTGTCAATTATGTAGCATCTGTCTTCTTCTAATTTGAGGACAAAGAAGTGGTCATTCCAGCTCACAATGTAAATAGCTGGTCCTGCTCGCTCAACCTCAGCCCAGATGCTATCAAACGACATCACATCTTGCAAGAATTCCAAGGACTCGTGAGTTACACCTTCGGGGACGAAAAACCCAACGAAAGACTTCTCAGGCACCACACTGAGGGGTCGTACTGCTGCTTCGAGGACAGTTTCCAAATCAAAGTGCCTGTCTGCAAATCTATTTATGAACGCTTCCACAGTGCATAAATTTCTCCACTCAGCAGAACCTTCCCGAATAAGCATGTCAAATTCAGCTTTGCTGGGAACAAGACTAGGGTGCTTGTGTAGCCAGTCCGCTATCACCGCCACAAGAGCAGTGCAGGCACTCTCCCCAGCTGCACTTTCACTACGCTGATCGAAGGAAGCAAAGAACACCTTTGTCGAAAGCTGTGTCCGTCCATCCCTGCTAATAAGATCCTTCTGCTCCCATGTTCCGACAGCAAAAAGCGTTTCTCCAAAGTCAAGTGCTCCGGCGACGAGTGCCAGGCTATCCTCGCTCTTTCGACGCTAATCAAGACAAGAAAAAGGGAGTGAGCGATAAAGCCAGGGGCGACATGTTCAAATAAAGTGTTGCATGAATAAACAACGATTTAACGTTCAAGCAAAATAAATTGATAACCATGTTCAGTGATTATAAGCTAAACAAACCGGGTCTGTTTGTTAAAATTCAGCAAGATGCTCCGCATATTACTTCACTTGAAACATATGCAACGATAGAGATTTGAAAGTGTCAGCGTAACACAAATTCCATGAAAAGAAAAATATATATATGAAGCAGGCCCTCACTGTAATATCTGGAAATTCTGAAGATGACTCTGCCTGCCGTCGATGCCAGTCAATCTCATCTCCACCTTCCTCCCCGTAAGCTTTATTCAGTAATGGCTCCCCACGAGACCGAGGCGACCTGAAACTCAACTTTCTCTTACGCCAAGAAAGCATGCTCATTAAGGAACCTTGAGACGCAATCTCCGCAGTCTCGGACGTTGAAACCTCCTCAGGCGCCGCATTCACTTTAGGAACTGCCATGAAAGCAGCTCGACTATAGATAGTGTCGCGACCTTCAATTTCATCAGTTGCAGTATTGGCAGCTTCATCCGCATGGTGAGGCAGCGCACCCTCAACCACCAGGTTAACACCAGTTAGTGTTCCATAACTGACAAACTGCCCAATGTTAGCTGTTTCAATTTCCTCGCCATACTCCTCCACTTCAGAATCATCAACCCAATCCGAGTCAAAAAGATCCAAAGCGTCCTGTACGCTTCCATCGCTGCGAGGGGAAAACTTTCCACCATCACTTGGATCGACATCCTCAAGTTGGAGGTTTTTCTTAGATTTCAGACCCAAGACTTGTTCCTTAGATAATTCCTTCGAGGATTTCTTTTTTTTCTCCACATCCGGATGAACCTTCACCACATCATCATCCTCTGGATCCCAATTATAAGGGGCTCCTCCAATACACGCCATCGCAGGTCCCATCAACCTGTGTACGCTCTCAAAACCAGCCTCATACACTGTTCGCAACTCTGAAAAGCTGTAGGTGACCTGCAATTCGCAAGAATCGCATCTTAATTTTGGAGATATAAGAAAAAAAATCGACTAAACTGACAAATGAGAGAAGAATAGCGAGTCAATAGTTCAACCTTGTGCATATTGTTGCAATCCTAGAGCCTAATGAGGATGTGTAGGAAATGATTCTGAAGGAATGCGCATTTAGATACTACTACGCCAAAAGATATCGATGAACTGAGTTGGATGCAGAACAGTTTTGAAATCAATACCCGAAAGGAGGCTTCAGAGTAACAATCCCCGCTTTTGGATGTCACAGGTAAAACTGTGTAATTGTTGGAACAGGTCCCGGAAAAAGCCAAAGCCCCCAGATCTAGAACTGCAGTACCCAACACAGAGACTTTGCCTTTGGAGTTATCCGCCAATGCCTGCACAATCGGAACCCGCAAATGCAAATTAACTCGTAAACGACTAATTAATATACTTCACGGCAAAGTACGGGGCGGGTAACCCCTAGCGCATCATACACTAGAAAGAGAGCGTAATCAACACAATTGAACACAACCAAAAGCTTTGAAATAATGTCCCAAAGTTAAAACTAGACGATCTGTTACCATATAATATCTTACCTTACAGAGAACCAGATACACATGCCACGGTTGAAAAACACCATCTTTGTCGTTAGTAAGTACACAGACGTGTTCAAACTCTTGGTCCCATGTTACATCTCCACTGTTCTCCACGCGCAAAGCATTGGTCTTCTCCCGCTTCATAGTTCGAAATCGGGATCCAAGAGCACTCTTTGGTCCCTTCCATTTCAAGTCGACGTACACTTTGGCTTCATCAGAATCGCTAGTAGGTAACCCTTCCAGCGTGTTCAATACAAGATTGACTTGATATTTCTTGGAGAAAAGTTGGCGGAGTGGCCACTTCATCACCTTAATAACCATGGTTACGATTTCAAAGGAACGATCACAGTCAACTTGTATCCCGCTTCAGGTTCCAAAAGCTTCACAAAGCGATCGCAAACTACCTGCATTGAAAGAAAGCTTTTAAGGTCCGTGCTCACAGGTTCACTGTGTCACACCTTCCGTTTATCTCTTACTGATAAGCTGAGGACAATCCATAATCCTTCACTAAGCGTAAATTCACCAGTCCAAATTCGTCTTTCACGACAAAAATTTAAAATATGAGCGAAATCGTGCTTCATGTACCAAAAGTGATCAATACACTTCTAAAGGTGCTGAATAAGCACCGAAAATTCACCGAAAAAAGCACCGACTGAAAATGAATGAAAAAGGCTAATTACTAGCTCATGACATTATTCTGATATTCACATGCAACATTTGTCGCGTGCGTAATTACCAACCTAGCGTAATGCCGCGTTCGCACTCAGAAGAACTCTTCAGCACTCTTAATTCAAGAACCGCCACTTGCATACTGAGCATTAACACATCATACCAGGAGGACGCTCTTAATCCACTTAACTAGCTATCGAGGTTACATAACCACATGAACCTCTGAACATCGAACACTGCGTCATCAAGAAAGGGATATTCTCCTACTTCAATCCCGCAATCGAAGCCTATTGCATGAAGAACCTAGTCCCCTGCCTTCCGTTGCACCCACGCCTACAGCACGCAAGTAATTTCGGGTGCTAAATGTTTCGCTTCACTACCTCTCTTCGACCAATTAAGACTACGCATGTTTAATTGCAAACTTACTTGATTATCAGGCGCGCAGACAAGATTATGCCTCCGGTGCAATGCAGGATAAAACCCCGGGCCTCGGCTACTAACCCTCAATCAACAGCAACGCAGACTTTAGAGTTCAACTCCTCCTGTTTCTTTGACCAAAAAGTAACCACGAACCTCTTCAACGATGACAATAAAGGTCTACAAAATTCGCAAATAGCCAATGCTTCGACGTGTCCACTTTTCGCTCATAGTCAGCCAATACACTGCCATAATATTTCAAAAAAACAGTGATATTCCAACTCTAACCTCGATCGTCCAACGCCAGGATGCTCAAATACGGACCCTTCAATCTCTATTAATATGGCCACAACACGGAACTGTCACCTCTCCTAAATCAACCTGCATCATCGCGCTGTTCTTCCACTTCACTCTTCATAATCCCGCTTCCCTGTTCCCCTGTGCTACCACACCAGCCCGTCCTCCCCCTAACCGATGTCTACTCTTAAGCAGAAACCTGTCACCGCAGCCCGAGTAATCACCGAGCCCGTTCGCGGCACCTAAAATATACTCCTGAACACCTCCAAGCCTCCAAAAGGTCGGAATGCGACCGCAACGAACAAACCCCCGATCTACGTACACTGCTCTCGGACGACGCCAACCTCACCCACCACCACGGAGCAAGAAATGCTACACATTCCCCGCGAGACCGCTCCCATATGCTGCGGCTACTGCCGCGTGGGAAACCCCCGAGGGTGTAAGAGACACCGCCTGACAGCTTCGAAAGAGAAAGCGGGGGGGAGGAAGAGGGGGGGTCCTCCAAAGAAAAGCTCCCTACACCTCACCCACCACTACTACTACCACCACCACCATCATCATCACTATCACCACCGCGTCGCCGAATAACGCAAATAAAGCCTGCCTGTCCTCCATCGCTGTTGGATGTAAGTAGAGCCCTGCCTTAAGAGAGAAAGAGAGAGAGGTGGAAATGTGTTCGTCTTCTTCTTCTTGTCTATTCTCTTCGACGTTTCCACTCCGTGCTGCTGCTGCGAAGCCTGTTGGATTCAACTCTCATCCCCTTACGCTCGCTGCTTCTGCTTTCTGACGGGGGCTTGATATGCTTTTACGTGCCACATGAAGACGGGACTATGGCGCCACACCGACTTAGCTAGCACCGGGTCGGATCAGGTCGGGTTGGGTCGGGTCGGGTCGGATGAGATCGGGTCCGGCCAAGTCGGGCCGGGCCGGGTTGGGTGGGGCTGGGCCGGGCCAGGCTGGGCAAGGCTGTGCTGAGCTGAGCTTTAGGCGATAGTGCAGGAGGAGCCAAGCAGTGCGACAATGGGCGAAGTAAGTGAGTGAGTGAGTGAATCAGATTTTGCAAGTTACGGGCATCTCCTCCTCCTCCTCCGGGGCCGCAGCCTCGTATTCGGGAAGGAGGGGGGTTGCAGGGATGATGAGGATACAGGGCATGAGTGGGGGGAAATAGACACACATTAGTAGAGGCCTGGTGGTGGAGATAACGAGGTGAAGGAAAAGAAGAAGAAGCAGAAAGAAAAGGAAGAAGACCTCTTTTACTGAGAAGAAGAAGCCTAGTGCAAGAGAGCTACTACTGGAGAGTGGTAAGGTGATGGTTTGTAGGGGGTGGCGGTGGTGGTGGCTGCGGCGACCGCCTTTTAAACATTTGGTCCCCTTTGCTGTGTACCTACCTCTTGTTCGTGTGCATGTTTTGTCTTTTTCTTTTTTCCTTTTCTTCTGTCCCCTTTTTTCTTTTTCTTTTCCTTGGATTTTTTTTTTGGGGGGGGTGTGCATGCGGATGTTTTGCATCACAAAACATGTGACGTGAGTCATGCACACACCCATCATCAAACATGAAAATGGGTTGTGCATTTGGACAAACAAACAAACAAACAATGGAACAAACTTGCACCAAATTGGACACCTTTGTTGGTTCCCATCATAGTGGTTGTGTTTAACTAAAGGTATTTTCAGTTTCATTTTGAATGTATTACCAGTATTTTGTTCTTGAAACACATTGTGTGCCAACTAGTTAGAAGTTTGAACAAAACTATTCATGTTTTTCATTGGACTACAATTATGAGTTGTGAATATATTAAACCTACAATACATAATTTGGAAGCTTGGTTTTTAAGCCTACTGTAGAAATTTCAAAGATTTGTGCATTAAGAAAAATAACAATAAGAGTATTCACTGGAATCATGGAAGATTTTATATACATATGTATAGACACACCTACGATTGAGTTAATTATTTTTACAAAAGAATAAATTTTACAACAAAAAATTCTGCAACTAAAGTACAAAGTTGCATTTATGCACATAAATACGGTAAATCAATTGAAACTATCTTTAGATTCTCATTACACTTGCTTCATTCAATAGAGTAAAAGTCACAATATATAAACTTAAAAGAAACCATTTGGAAGCTTATTATGCACATATAAATACATTGACATCAAAAATACAAAATATAAAAACACACACACACATATGCACATACAAACTTATACAACACTCTCTTTAGAGTTTTGTGGCCAGAATCCTGCACCCCCCCTCCATTGCGTTCATCTTTCATTTCTTTGTCTTTTCTTTTACTTCTGTACGTGATGTGCCCATTATGGTGTTAGAAGCCCAATGTGATCAAATGCTTGCTTGTTTGCAAGCTTTGGTGAAGGTGAGGTCAGGAAGGAGCCATTTGGGCAGAGAGTGGACTCTTCTATTGGGAAAGTCAATGAAAAATAAATAAAAATAAGAACAAAATAATTAAAAGGGACAGCCTGCTTAAGATGGGAGCATCTTCTAGACACAGCAAGATAAGCCTCCCTTTTCTTAACTTTTATTGACTCTCTATTTAATGATTCTCATCTCGCATAAATTTAGTTGGTTTGTGTGTTTTCTTCTTCTTCTTCTTCTTGGGGCAAGAGGGCTTTGATGTGCTCGAGAGGACAGGAACTGTGTGACTTCATTAGAAGAGATATATATCATTTTTTCAGGAAACATATTACTTTTGCAATGATTGTTGCATGTGGGTGGTTTACTGCATATCTCCTAACTCTGTCCAAAATGTCCATTCATTATTTCACACTAATTTATTTATACATGTGTTTTGGTTTTTGTTAAAATTGATAATTTTTATTTTATTTTATATTTTCACTGCTTAATTGTTTTTTTTTTTTTTTTTTTTTTTGGAGAAATATCATACATACCCCTCAAATATGTTGAAGTGCAAAGAATACCCATGTATTCTTGATTATAGACAATATACTCCTCACTTTTGTGATAATTGCAAAACTTGATAAGGTATAATCTTATTTCCATTTTAGGTGAATTTGAAGGCCCACACCACATATTGTGCACATTTTCGCACAACACTTTTCAGCATAAGTTGAGCCTTCCACAATTTGGATGCCAATGCTACTATTGTTACCTTCACTGCTATTGCCATTGCCATGTCTACTTCATTACTTATGCTTAGCTTTATTGATGGCATCAACACTGTACCACTTGGAAGATCAAGCTTGGACTTGATAACCTATGAGCCTCCAAATACTAAATCCATTTTCCATCTTTAGTTATTTATATATATTTTGGTGTTAGTCCTCAAACGCAATAGTATTATTCTTGGATCTTCACAATGCCATGAAGGTGCCAAAGACAAGAAGTCAATGAAGATACATAAACAAGTGAAAAATGAATCAAAGAGAGATGACAAACTAGAAGTAAGAAAGTAAATATATTCAATAAAAAATTGGAATGGCTATTGCCAAAGGCTAGAAAATTAGAGACTCTTGAAACTAGACGAGAAGCAAGAAAGGAGTTGATGAGAGTGAAAAAGGCTTCACTCTTGCCTCTATATATACTATCTATTTAAGAGTCACATGACAACGTTTTACAGGACCTCCATCATCTATTCAATTTGTGAAACATATGTCTTAACTTACAAAGCAAGTTTCTTATATGTGCACCACATTTTCAGCTTGTAACACAAGCTACTAATATAAGTGATATGAGACTAATTTGTTGATCAAGTTTCTTACCTATTAATCACCTATAGACATGTTTAAAGGTGAAAATCGCATCTATGAAGCTTCTACATAGCTTTTCCACAAGATATTACTAAATTATCCTACTTTTATCTACTTCTATCTATTCATATTATCTTGGTAACTATAGATATGTCTGTGATTGCAAATACACCTCATGGTTTATAGTGACAAGCTTGTTTAGCTATTTTAGGATTTGTATATTGTATAGTTTGTATAGGTTCATATAAAATTATTTATTTCTATGGTTAATCAATAATATGTGGTCTATGTTGCAATGCTACAAAATCTTCATACTTAATTGTTATAATCAAGGAAAGTATAGAAAGAATGACAACTTTTAAGATCATATATTTTTTTTTTATCAAAATATTTATAACTATATTCTCAAAATACAAAAGTTACACTTAATTTGTAAATGTATGCAGATACAATGGTGATGTCAATATAAAAGCCAATATCAATATTGGTGGGAATAATAACTTATCACAACATATTTTGCAGCAACTAAATAAACATCAATATCCAAGTTCAATTACTTTAAATCAAGGACAAGCTTCTCCAAATGAAAGCCAAACCCTTCCAAATGCTTAAATTTTTTTATCTTACTACAATTTAAATCCACTCATATATGCAAGTGAGAAGGTGGAAATAATACTCTTGCCTTTGAGAATTAATATCAAAACAATTATAACGAATTGAGGATGGAAAATAGATCCAATATATGGAAGCTCATAGGTTTTCAAACTTGGACTTGATTATCTAGGTGACAAAGTATTAATGCCATCAATAGAGCTAGATATAAGTCACAAATGGGACACAGCAATGATGAGAGTAGTAGTAATAGTGCCAATGTCTGATTTGTAGAAGGGCCAACTTGTGCAAAAAAATGTCATGCCAAAACATATGTTGCATGTAGTTTGGACTCTAAATTCACTTAAAATGTGAATAAGATTATATCTTATTAAGCTCAAGGGTAGATTTGCAATTATCACAAAAGTAAGGGATATATTTGCTATTATCAAGAATACATGAATATTCTTGATAGTTTAACATATTTCAAGACTATATATATATATATATATATTAACTCTCTAGATTTAGTGCTCTATAGCTTGTCTCATGGATGAACATTTGGAATGGCTCTATGATTACTATCTTCAATGTCAAATTTTGAATGAATATTGCATCTATATATATATATATATATATATTTGTGTGTTATCATGTAAACTCACACCTAAAACTCTTGAAGCATAATCTTCCCAACTTTGAATAGTGAGAGCACTATAACTTGTATTATCATACAATATTTTGCAAGCATGCCAAGAATACAAATGATTTTTTAGTTTTGTAATCTGGGTTGTTGATTTGAATGCATCATTCAAACAAATTACATCTAAAACATGAATAGTATTTGGATGTGATAGTTAAACTTTACTTACTTATATTTTTATTTATATTTGTGGTTTTTCACTCAAAGTAATCTATTGTACTATCTTCCCTAAATATGATCTCCTTTTTTCTCTGGAAATGGAAGATTGGATATCCTCACAGAGCAATTTGAAAGTACTATTTGTTATCCTTTGAAAGTACTTTTTGTTGCATAGCAAATTTGCTTTGGTAACATTATTTTCTATATATCCTGGATAAAAAAAAAAGGGTCAATTCACACCAGGTGTGTAAGATCACATTCTGCACATTTTTAATCAATATTCAAGCTATTCTCACACTTTCAACAAAGGGAATGTTAACCAGAGGATACATGCAAGGATTCCATTTTTATTCATATTTATTTCTCTAATTTATTCTAATTATTTTTATAAAAAAAAAATGCATCTTTGGTTGCAAGAGGTCAAGGCATGGGATAAAATCACTTTGGAGTTGGTGCACCTGGGCCTACTCCATGTGCAAGCGGCATGGAAAAGAAGAAAAGGATGTACAACAAACCAAAAGAATAAAGAATGGGGTGATGAGAAATAAAGAACAAAATCAAGGAAATGGGAAGGAAAAGGAAGAAGAGCACCACCAAATAGCTTTTTATTTCTTCTTCCTCTTCTTCTTCTCCTCCACCAAGTGATATGAAGAATGGGTTTAGGATTAGGGTTTGGTGGTCTGCATTGTCCACCTTCAATCACATTCTTCTTTTTCCTCTACATCTACTACTTCTTCATTTTTAGTGCACAATATTATCCATTTGAGGTTGCTTGCATGCTTTCCTTTCCATTGGCACCACAGGAATGGTTGCAGGTTGCTGAAGGTACAAAGACTGTTGTGCATTCCAAGGGAAAAAAAAACATTGGGGCACTAGTGCTTGCAACTGGAAGACATTGCTTTGTGGCCAATGAATGTTAAGCCATGGTCAAACAGGCCTGTTTGTTGTTGATGCCTACCCTTTTCCATTTATTGATTTATTTATTTATTCTCTAAAAATTGGGTTCCAAGGACCATGTGCATTTTTCTAGAATGTTGTGTTTTCTTTTCTAAAATATAGAATCTTACATTATTACAAATCCTAAAGACGTCACTGTGCCAAAGAACACGTACCACAAAAAGCCCTTGTAACCCAGCATTATTTCACCAACACATCACTCAGTTATTGTGATTTGCATTAAACTAGACACGTTAAACAACAAGAGTGCAGTTAGCTATTTTTTTCCCCATTTTGGATCTCTCTCCTATTAAGTCTTCAATTTCTCATATTTCTGTGGGTAGATGGTGAGAGGAAGAGGAGGCACGGTCCATTCACAACCAGTGTTCATTCAAAGATGGCTTTTCAAGAAACTCAAAATCCTTGACCCCTCCTCTTATTTCATTTAATTTATTTATTTATTTCAGATTTTTCAAATAACACCAACTGGGTTTGGGGGTAGAAGTATTGTGCTGACATTGCAGGCAAAGTAACAGAAAAAGAAGCAACAAAAAGGTGAAGAACTACCAAAAAGCTTTGGGTGGGAAACAGGCGAAAACAGCAAAACTAGGGGATGGCGCGGCGTTGTTTGTTGCAAGGTAGCCGTGTGGACATGGGGAGATGGTGCCCAGCGTAACATTGAAAAAATCCCCGTTTTGCAGTAAAAATATCGGCAGATTTTCAGCAACGAAGCAAATCCTTGTTGCCATGCGGACCTCACAAATACACTCAATTTCTCACACGAATCCCCACCCTTGCCTTCTGAGGTAGAGGCGTTTGGTGGTGAATGTGACCCACGCTGCGCCTCTCGTTGCCGCAACGCAGGCCTCGCCATCTACCAGTTGGCCTCTCCCCAGCTGCAATCGAATCCCATCCACTAGGCGCTTGATATTTGCTTTTCACCGTGTCCTGGCTCATAATAATAATAATAATAATAATAAAAAAGCCCCAGCAGGAGTGATGTGAACATGCACTGGTTGGTGGCGAAGAAAAATAGACCAAAACGTTTATAAAATTTAGGTCAAAGATGATAAATATAGAAGTAAAAGTAAAAACATAAACAAAGGGTTCTAGAGTCGTTGATTCACGTGGTGTTGTTCAACGGTGGGTCTGAATTCATTGCAGCTTGCACGGATTGCGTCGAACTTCGCTGGATGCCTTCCTTGCGACGAGCCCAGTTGGAGGATTCGGATTTTCGGTAAGGGGGAAATAAAAATAAAAACGAGAAAACGAGAAAAACGTTGAAAAGAGGTGTGTATTTCTTCATCGCCAGAAATTCAGGGCGAGTGCGCATGCAATCCGAGACTGTAGAGTCTGACCGGAAGCAAGCTAATGGCCCAAGTCCTGCCTACACTTCCGAAAGACTTGTTTGTCTAGATATCTGCATCCCAGTCGTCTGCAAGACACTGGCGCTGGTGCCTTGAAGGTGACGATGGAGCTGGGCCTCATCAACAGCGAGAAACAGCACACCAAAAATGCCAAGCGACGACAAGAATTACGAGGAAGCTGGACGACCCATCCTTGCATCAGGATCGGTGGAGACCTTTGTTTTAGTGTCCTTTCTAACTTGCCGTTTGAGCAATGTTGGGCAGGTCGAACTGGGCGAAATAGGAGACCGGAGCAGATTCTGAGGATTCCTTCGATCTCGCAGGTTTTCAAGGGAATTGTGGCTCCCAGTAGGCGTGAAAGCTGCACCCGAAGCCACAGAGCCGGGAGAAGGGCCCCAGCGACAAAAGAACATATTTTCTAAATGTGGAAGCTGGATTCCATGGAAACTGAACTGTAGCTGCTGCAATACGACACAGATATCGCTGCTAGGGATACCGACTTTCGAGCAACGATATGATCCGAGCACACCATCGGATTTTATTTATTTATTTATTTTGCATATTTTGCATATTTTTCAAGTCGATCGCGATCCATGAAATCGGCATCTCGCGAAGCAGGGCCAGCTTCTTCGCCGCGCTGCCTCCGCGCAGTTTCTCATCAACTGAAATCCATGCGCGATGGGTTTCTATCCTTAGATTTTTTGTTTTTTGCTTTTTTTTTTGTTTGTTATACTAGAATTTATAAAACATTCGTCAAAAACGAACATTTATAATTGGTAGTGTGGTTACATTGGTCTAAGAGACTGTTTGTTAAATGTTCGAGTTAGGGTTGGATATTCGAACCTTGATGGGGTATGGGTAGTTCAATGTACAGTCTATCTTGTAACTGAAGTATCTAGCATATCATGTCTAATATATATATATATATATGTATGTTTGTTTGTGCATGTTTTATTAATCATTTATATGGTTTTAAACCAATGTGATTTATCATTATCTATACATACATTCTACAAATCCTTTTCTACTTTGATGTAAGTTTATATCTTCTATTTGAATTTCAAATCATTTCTTTTTTTCTGAAGTTCAATTTTTTGTTTCAACAATTATTAGCTTTAATAATTTGACTTTTTTTTTATCTGGTTTATTGATTCATGAGCTAATACTATGTTATATAAAAGATAACTTTTTATATTAGAACTAATCTATTTTATCCCAAAAAAATAGTTTTTGTTCACATTTCTTCTAGTTTTACATACATAATTTAAATTAAAGTATTAAAAAGTAATAGATCTGTAATTTGTACTAAAATTTCCTCTTTCATTTTAAGTATAAGTAATATTAATCCTCTTCTAATAACCTTGTAAAAAACTCCATTTGTAAGAAAGTGTTAAATGATTATTATCATTTTTAATAATTTTCTAATAAGACTTGAATATATATATATATATATATATATTTCATTTGGACAAAATGTTTTGTTATTGAATAAACTTTTATAAGGATTTGTGTTATTTTTCTATTATAAAAGTCATCTTTAATAGGAATTTCAAATATGGCACTTTTGTAAAACCAAATAACTAGGATTTAGCACTTGATATTTCCAAAATTATTCAAAATATCAAATCCAAAATATCATTGTTCAAACTTTATTACCCTCTAATATTACCCCTTGATATGAAGTCTTAGAGGGAAGAGAGTTGAGACAAGCAATGCAGTTTTTGATATTTGACCCCATCAACTTTTGATATTTTGATTTCAAAATCAAACACCTTGCGAGATGGGTGATTTAGTGAAGTATTAAGTGATGTTGCAAAATATCATGAGAAACTTTGAGCTTGAATCATAAATGAAATTTCACCTAAGAAGACCATATTGAAATCTCCTAATGAAAATTAATTTTCTTTGCTAAATTTCTAAAGATATATATGATTGATTATGTCTAAAGAAATTTTCTTTGTATGAATTATTTTTTGTTTGTTCATATTATTAAAAAAAAAAAAATCTTAAAAAATATTGACAAATTTATGAACATCACTAGTACTTTTATTATTTATTGCTATTTAAACAAGCAATCATATTTTGGTTTCTTATTATTTTCAATTGCTTAAAATATTTCTTTAAAACACATGCCTATTTGCATAGTCTATCTAATTATTGTCCTTATTCTTTGATCATCTCTTTTACATGGTCCATATTAAAAATGTTGTAACAAAACTACTTCTATATTTGACCACATTGTTTAATACTATTTAATGGATTGTAATCTACGAGGTAGAATTTGGAGCAAAATATCTTTTTGGATATAGACTTTCAAATTCATAAAATGATTCATGTCGAAATGATAAATATGATCCTTAATTCATTAGAGGTGTATACTTCAAATCCTTGTACTAACAAAACCTTCACATCCTTTCTACGTCTGTGATGAAACACATGTGCTACATCATTCTAAAACGATGTATCGTCACTTACACTAAAATCAACACAAAAAACACAGTAAACCCACATAAATTCGTAATTTGGATGGACATCTGCGAAAGACATTCATCCTCCGAGCTCGTAGTGAAGCAGCAGTTTCTCAATGGTAAGTGAAGAAGAAGTTGCAGTGAATTTTGCAGTAACCCAGTGGCCAGTTCAGAAGATGAAAACGGTGGCAAAGGGAGAGCGGCACTGGCAGAGGAAGGAGGGCTACACTTGGCCCAGGTATTCAGAGACTATGAGCTGAAATTAGCATCAGCTTGTGGCACTTTAAAACTCATCAAACAAACAATTTTCCACACGGTGACGCAACCGAATTGGGTGCGTTACAAGCACATTCAACAACAACAGCAACGATAACATTACACACTTCACGGCCAACGACACCACGACAACAACAACAATTCTGCAGCTTTCGCCATCTCCACCGCATCTGACCCCATTCTTTCAGATCCATCCCATCCATCCCTGCAGCCCACTGGTAATGTCCGCCGTGTGAAGGCAACCGCAACTACCCTCTTTGATTGCTTGATTGAAACACTTATTAAACTCGAGAGTGTGTGAGTGTGTGTGTGAACGTGTGTGTGAGTGAGAGCAGTTTGGTTTGTCCGATCTACAATAATTTACGCACGGTGCGGATTGCCGTATTTCCTAGACACTGTATCGTGTTGTTCCTATCTTCCACGAAACCTGCATTGTCACGGGGCCAATGGAATTGCGGGTGTGGAGACAAACTTCGCGGGGAGCCAATCGTTGTCGTGACACGCTGTCTTCTGGTGCAGCATTTCCCCGAACAGGTATACGGCATATTCTAGGATACCAACACATGGAAGATAGAGGGCATAAAAAAACAAAAAAAGAACATGTAGTATGAGGGGTTCGGTGTGTCCCCTGGTTGCTTTTCAGGTCAGATGGTAGGCTAGACTATTTCAGTTTTGCTTCCACGAGTGGGACCCAGTTGTGTGTGTGGCACAGATCTGGCACAAATTCGTGGAGATGGGGAAATGAGAGAGAGTGAGTGACAGGCTTTTTGACGATGGATTTGCAGGCCTGGTCAAGCGAGGCGCTGGTTGAATTCTAGTCTTTGACGTAGAGAAGTCCTGTGTGGAAATATTTTTACCGGGTGAGTGGGACTTTAGGTGGGAACCGCATTTCGTTTAGCCCCTTTGAAGTCGTAGCGGTTACCACCTCAACAACCTTTGATGAAAAAAATCAATCATTTGTGGGAGATTCAAACACGTGCCCATATTGGGCAGGACGACTTCATGCCACCATCTTTCATTCTTATTGATAATATCTCTCTGTTGGCATTGAGTTTGCCCATGACTTATACTATCTTCAATCCGCGTAACAGACTTATCACATTATTCACCTCAGTTTCCCACGTGTGCGCAAGCAGTAGGCTTGGAGCTAACGAGATGGTGTATAACACGCTAAAGTATGAAGAATTACTCCTGCTGTTCGAACAAGTGTTTATCACGTCTTTACTCAAAGCACATATTATTATTATTATTATTATTTTTTTTAATATTTGTGGTTGATAATTGCCTTTTGAAGCATATGCTTATGATACGAAAATGATAGTAGAAGTGGAAGACTAGTGTTTTTTTTTGGAGTGCACAGCTAGGTTTAGCACACCAACGGTCTTTTCCTTCACCGGGTGGGGGTGAGGTCGAGTTTTCAAGCATGTTTTTTCTCTAAAATTGGGTAAAGAGATAATTGGGTGCTCATGAAAGCTTCCAGAATGTTGTCGCTCTTCCAAGCAACTCGGGCTGTTTCCAAAGCATCTGGAATCTGCGGTCTTATTTTAAAAGAGATATAAGCACCTAGGTTCCTCGATGATAATCTCCATGGTTATTTGTGCATTTCAAACGATCCAAAATAATCTAATTCTTTAATGTTCGAAGAAACATTTCTCTATTTCCTTTACTTGGACATGGAGTCCAGTTGGCTTGTGAGACATCGGCAACCCGCCCAGCGCGTTTCCGATGCTAAAGATGCTACAAGATATGGTGCGCATGACGAGGGGGACTTGAATAGCAAGTCTCTCTCTCGCACTGGTCCTACGATGCCACCAACACCTATCCGGTCACGGTGGGGAATACAAATCATGTTCAGTATACTTCTATGAGCGCCAAGGGGTGAGAATGCTATCTGGACTATTGACTTGATCGGAAACGGAAAGCCATTCTTCCTCCCATTCTCCGGAGAAAAATCAACTGGGCTGGGCTCAAGTTGGAAGTCCTTTCCACGCCCTAGAAGGTGGAATTTTCCACGAAATGAAAACTGTTGAATTCCCCTCGTGACTCCAGCGATCAGATTGAATAGAAAGCATATAACTCGTCGATGAGTGTGACTTGAACCAAGCGACAGATTCCACTGGGCTCAAAAAGAGTTATGTACAGCGAAAAGCAACAGAACTTTTGTACCTTTTCTTCTCTTTCTGTTATTTTATATTATACATATATTTTGCAGGGGTAACACTTAATTGTCCCGACGTAATCTCGGTGGTATTGTACCCCACAACATAAAATATTCACAGTAAACCTTAGATGCAGGTTATAGATTAGACTCGCCAATCGGCATTCGTCTGTACTAGTCTCTTTTGAGTATTCTTATAATGTCCAGAGTTTGCTCTTCTCTATCTGTTCATACGATCGAATTGGTCAACCACGATTAAAACTTCATGAAGTGCAATCTCACGTTCAACGAGTTATAAACTTGCACAAACTAATATTGAATATCGGTACCTTGTTGTTCAAGTATTTCATTATACAAGCAATCTTTAAATGCTGTCGGATTAGGGATATGCTGCGGTCAACAATTGTTTATAATTACCACCAGACGAAAGTATATATTCAAGTTGAGACTTCTAATCAACATGTGATGGTAAAAACCTAAATACCATGGATACCCTCAAACGGGCAAGCATCGATTTCATTTGTTACTTCCACATACCCGGCAGAGGATTGACTTGACATGTTTGCAGATGCTACTTCCTTCTGTTTAGGATTATTATAGGCAAGAAAAGCTGGATTAGTAGAAATCTGCGTCAGAGCATATACTATAAAGAAATCGGAATTACCACTCACTGACCCCAAGTAGAAAGCAATAGGAGCATCTGGACAAACGATTAAATCTTCATGAAGTACAATCTCACATTCGGACGATTTTGAACAGCAGCTATCAATTTCAACAGATTGAACAGAACAAAGTTCATTACAACAATACAAACAGCCCACATGCATAGTCGTGTCTCAATTTCAACGTGTACGAGGTGAGATATGTTACAATGAATTCCAGTAAAAGCAGCGCAATCTAGTGCGGCACATTGTCATTTGCAGGGTCTGACGCAGGTGGGCAGCGATTTGATCAGTTCTCTGATTTCCTCCGTGAAACTCTCTGCGAAAAAACAGGAGATTCTTGGAATGAGGGGTATTAATGAGTTCACGAGTCTTGATATTAAGGTTCATTACAGCTCCCACTTGTTTCTGAGCTCACATGGGTCACTTCAAAAATTTAGACACTCGACTTGAATGGGCTTTTTAAGCTTTACCAGCACTCCTCTTAGGAACGAACCCATAGAAGAACTCTTCTTAGAATAATGTCACGTGGCGAAACGAAGGCATTTTTTTTGCTCATCTTAATAAGTTGTAATTTTTAAACAACTCTTTTAGCTCAAGATATTCATCACGATTAGGGTTCTTTGTTATCCCCGCGAGCCTTTTCATATACTCTAAGTATGCATCGTCTTGCTGGCTGGCAAGATCTTCTTCTCGTTGTTTCTGTGCCTGCACAGCCATTTCTCCCATGTTTATCTGGATTGAAATCTTATAAATATAATTTACTTGAAACAGCCCATGTCCATCAATTCAAAATAAATGGTTTGGGTTGTTGGTAAAACAGTGCCCACCGAAATTGAGCTAGACGAAGGCTACAACATAAATGATATGCTCACCTGAAGTAGACAAGACGCTTCTAAATCGTGCCTCTCAAATTTACGACGCTTTGCGAAGGCGAAGGTAGCATCATCGTCATCCTTGTTCACGAACCTTAAAACACACTTATTGATTCTGAAAGGATGGTCCATAAGCATAGCTTCCTTGACAAAATGGCACCGAGCAGATCTCGGTAAGCCACCAATCATAAACAAGGAGTCTCCCATAACATTTTTCAGAACCTTTGCCTGCGTCAGGTTGGCCACTGCTACTATCGCTAACCTGTACGATTTTAAACCAAGTTCATTACATCAGGGCTAACAGATTCCACTTCAAAATATATATATATATATATATATATATATATATATATATATGAAATGATAACACATGTTAACTTACTAATTCTTACATAGTGGGCACTTAGTAAACAATAAAGTGTCTTCCTATAAGGGTAACAAAGTAAAGAAGAAAACATTTACAGTTTTTAGTCAATTAAAATTTAAATGTGTTCGCATACCCAGATTGTTGAGTTTGGGTAAGTGGAGACTTCAAAAGTTTGACAGCCTCTACATCCACAAACTGATCCAATGCAGCTACAAGAACATTTGCAGTCACAGCCGGTGATACTGAATCGATGAACAAACATCTTGGAACAAGCCCATCAAGATAAGATTTCTTTTCCGAATCTGGAGCATCATCCGGGGGGTAATATTTTGTCTTTCCACTGGTCCAGTCCCACCACGATTCAGCACTAGGCTTCGCGTTCTCTTTGCTCTTCACATCCTCAGTGGCCTTCACGTCCTCTATGGCCTTCCCATCCCCTCTGATCTTCACGTCATCTATGCCCTTCACATCCTCTCTTGCTTTCACGCCCTCTTCCTCTTTAATCTCGTGCAATTTGGTCTTAACATCCTCGGTGTCCATCCTGGTAACTGACTCCATCAACTACTTCCCTTTTAATACAAGTTAGACATTCAGCTAATCAATATAAACTAGAAAACTTTAAAAAAAATGTAAAATAGGAGATTTCGAGAGTGGCAGAATTACCATTTCCAGAAGACTATGTAACATGAAGATGAGAGTAGATCGCGATACTAAGGTGGGATTGGGGACAAATCTTACACGAAAGAGAAAACTGAGGAACAAAAGAATGAATTGAAACCCTGTTTTTACACTTCATTACTTAATCCACATCCAACGATTTGGGAGATTTTTGTACAGAGAGTAAGGATATTTTTACAAAATCGTAAGTACCTTGAAATTGTTTAACATACGCTAACGAATTTCCTGATCCAGATACCACCCGAAAAGGACAATCTGTGTGTTGTCAACGATCCTCATAAGCTAAGGCATCTGTATAAAAACATTGAATGAATTTGTAAAAAGCTTGGTATCGCAAAATTTGTATCGCAAAATTTGTATCGCAAAATTTGGTTAAAGATCAAAGGTCCCCTCCTACAAACTATGACGGGTAGAAAGATGCTGGGGGAATCACGTCTCAGTTGTAATGCCGCAAGTTTACAGGTGTACCTATTGCAGAGTAAGTGCTCCCCCCGGAAAGGCTTAAAGCACACAGACCTCCACATATGAAATAACTGAAGAGGAAGTTGAGATGTCGTTGTGACACATGCGGTACCTCACTAAAACGCTCAAGAAAAGCACAAACAAGAATACACAAGTTCAACGATGCGAACATGCTTTTCTCTAATTTAATCATGAGATATTAATTGTCTAATATGCATACTTCTTAATTACTTTTTAGGGTTAGTTTACCCCAGAAATAAAAATCTTCGTACTTTGCCAGTAACGCACTTTCTCTTGTCTAATGATAAACAAAATTATCTAACTATAAAAAAAATTCTCTCGACAAAATTACTCTCTGTCGAACATCCTATGACATTGACCAAAGCTACTTACCAATAATTAATTTTAATTTCAACAACTCTTCGGCGATAAAATTTTACATGTTTCTAATCGATGAGTTGTACATAGATGTAAGTTTCTGAAGCGATTCCTGAAGCGTTCTGACTCTCTACTGAGACATTTACATGGAGCAAAGCATTCTGTAGCAAACATTTCCAAGTTCCATTTTATATTGCTATTCGAGAGAAGGTGCTCCAAAAGAACGATAAGATAGAGCCTTCCAGAAACTACCTGAGAATTATTAGACTATGATTTGACTGAAGTAATTTCTTAAGCCCATCAAAACAGACATCTCACGATAAGACTGTATACTTCACATGCTAAGCGATCAACACTTGTAAGCATCACTCATGACAATCACAAGATCAATTTCCTTCCTAGACGAGTAACAGAGTCCTAGGAATTTGTGTTGGTGAAAATGAACGTAATTCAGAATTGAAAACATACCACGTTGTACAGACATTTCCATTTCTGTAGAAATAAAGGTACATAAACCCTGGTATTCGGAACTACTTCAATACTCAAAGCTTCAGAATCGTGACAAACCAACCCTTCATCCCACGAGGGAGAAGAAACTTACCTCTTCTCCCGCCGTATTGGTTCCTCTCCTCTCCTCTCCTAATCCGTTAAGCCATTGCTCCTTGCAACTCTACCAATTACGCCTTGCAGAAACATAACGATTGGTGACTCGCATCGTAATTTGTCCTCGTCACAGAAAGGCTTCAGCAATGCGGCTCGCAACAGCCCGAAACCGCTCTAAATCGAAATGCTTCAACCTAAATTAACTTGACATAACGCCTCAGAACCGAATCCCGGAGCTACACCTCTGAAAGAAACCGCCGAAAAGGGTGAAAAGCGCACACTCGGTGCAGCCCTAGCTCCCATAAAATGAAGCGAAAACACTGACGACGCTGAATGACACTGAAGGCAAAATGAGTTCAAACCGCCGGAGCACATGCAATGGATGGATGCGACTTTGTGGATGAAATCAAGATTGGACAGATTCTATCATTCGTCCTTGTGCTAAAGAATAAGCCAGAAATTTCAGCTCGGTCGAAAGCCAGTTTTTGTTTGTTTAGAACAGGATTATGAATTTATATACAAGATGATGATTAAAGTTTAACTAATTTTATATTTTTATAAATAACTTGTGAATATTTTTTTAAAATTTATGTAATTTAAAAAAAAACTTATTTAAATATCTAAAAGACAAAGTTAACTTGCAGTTATTTAATATGTTTAATGTTTAGAATTTTTACTTTTAATTTTTACCCACTCTGCTTAGATGTACATATTTCATTAAATTTGTGTTTTTATTAGAAATTTAGAAGCATTTTCAAATTATAAATTAATTCAAAGTTTTTCAATGATAAAATTTTCTATAAAACTAATGCATTTTGCATTTTTAAAATAATAATAATAATATTTTAAATTATTTTATAATAATTAATTTTATAAAAATTAAGATATATTCTAAATAAATATTTAAAAATAAATTATTGAATGTTTTACATCATTAATATTGTTGTCATATAAATATTTTTATTGTGTATTTTTTTCAATTTTTAAAAAGAGTGTGTAATTTAAAGTGGTAAGTGAAACTATGAAAAAGAAATAATATTTTTGAACTTTTGTGTGATATGAATTAGTTATAGAAAGTGTGTTTGTAATTTGAATGATTTTCTAAAAAGGTGTTCAAATAAACCAACTCATATATATATATATATATATATATATATATATAAATGGTTAAAAAATAATAATTTAGAAGTAGTAGTGTAAAAATATTCTTAAAAGAATATTAATTTTTAAGTTACTAAGATATCAACTTCAAAGATATTGTCATGTTATTTTAAAAAAAAATAGGATGATGTTTAGAATATCAATAGAAGTTGTGAAAAAAATTGAAGTCAACAAGATTATTGAGTTGACCACAATTTTGTACAACTTGATATTAGAAAAGATATTTAATTTAATTTAATTTATTCTTTTTCTTACTAAAAAAAGAAGCAATTGAAAATCTAATTTTAAATTTTTAAATTTTTTCTATCTTTCTTTCTTCAAGGTGAAATTTTATGTGTGTCAAGACTGTGGATATGTGTATATGTAACTTTGTGAATTAAGTAGTGAGTGTTGTAGGCATTTAGGTGAGAGTATGCACACATATATAAGAAGCAGCATTGTATGACCAAAAGAGTGGATAGAACAAATCAAAGTAGTAATATAGTGAATAAAAGCCAAAATTGCAATTCAATACATTAAAGCAATTCAAATAACTAATATACAAAGGATCCAACTAGAAAAATGTTGAAAGATTCATGAAGAATGTAAAATATATAAGAGTCTTTAAATAAAATAATACCATCTTAGAAAAATGTCTAAAATAGCCTAAGAAGCAAGAATCATTTTATTTATATTTTTTTACTTAAGCTATTACAAACTACATGATTTTTAATAGAAAATATTATATAGGGATAAGAAAAGAGATTTTCTATTAGATTTGCAAAAATAGCCAATATGTATGTATATGTATTAATATGTTCAAAAGTACCAAATCTATACAAAAATTATTAATAATATAGAAAAAAAATATTTACAAAAAAATTAAGATACAAAGATAAATTGATATAAGCATAATTGGCTTAATGATAGAATGGATGGTCCATTTGAAAAAAAAAAAGAGGGCTCGAAGATAATAATGTCACATCAAAATAAACATTAAAAAAAATATTGCTTATAGCAAAAATAAGGATTGTTCTTGATTTTTAGCACTACTACTTAGAGTCACATTATTGCAACATAATACCAAAAATAAAAGAAAAGATAATAGAGGAAGAAGAAGCAGCACAATACTAAAAATAAAAGAAAAGATAATAGAAGTAGATGAAGAACAAAGCATAGAGCTTTAACAATGGTAGCATCTTGTTTTTTTCATAGGTTTAGTCATGTTTTTGCAGAAAGTTTAGCATTACATTACTCACCTTTGCTATTAATATTTGTAGTCAATAATAAATAAATAATTTTTAGAACTAGTACTTGGCTTATACAATAATAACTTTATCTTTTGGAGCCATGACCATAACATTGTTTGGAATGCAAGATCTAGATGGCATTAGAATTGAATGCTACACCCTTAATAAGGAAGCATTGCCTAAATGCCAACTCATCCTCAAAGATCTAAAAAAGATGCAATTTCTATGCTTTAATAGATATAGCTTATAAGTTGGCTCCACCAACTAGATGCATATGCATTTTAATGTCCTAAGGCCTACAACTATGGACAATGCAACTTAGTAAAAATATAAATTTAATATTTTTTAAGTCATATTTCTAGTTAAAAAACTTACTATCATAGATGCAATCCAAAAAAAAGCTATGCAACTCACTATCATTAGCCAAATCTCAAGCAAAAATCCAAAGTAACTTGCTTTGAAAGAGTGGGGTCATACTACTTTATATTGCTCAATGTAGACTTCGTCTTTGATAGGCAATATATTCTTTGAGGTCACATTTTTGTTATTAGAAGATGGAAACTACATCCTCTAGTCCCTCATAAAATATAAGAATAAGGAGACAAATTTTATTCTATAGAATATTTTCTTTTCTACAAAAAATAAAAAATCATACAAATATTTAGCATATTTGATTTGGATTCAATTCATAGAATTGAGCCAATACCTCTACCATAAGAATTGTCTACAAAATCATTCCTTCTTGATTAAATAAGGCTTTTTAAATTAAAGAAATATTTTTATATACAATAAAAATAACATGATCTATAGTCAAACTCCAAGTTTGGGATGTTATCAAGATACCAAAAAAACAATTAGCTTCTTTAGTCCAAAGCTAGACACACCACTTTTCTATAAGATAGTAGTCTTAAGATATTCAAACCAATGCTCTAGATGTTGAGGCTTTGGACATACTTTTGATAAATTTAAGTAATGAATTATAAGCTAGAATATATGAAAAAATTAAGAGGGCCTTTTCTTTCAAGGTCCAATATTGAGACTTCAAATACAATCCATACTTATTATCAATAATATTAAGGACTATTCTCACATACATTAATATCTTTAAAGAATCAAAGATTTGAATAAAAATACTTCTAATCAATAACAAGCCAAGGATTTATACAATTATATAAGAATGCTCCTTCTACAACCATCTTTATTATCAGGAGATCACTATTGCACCATAGATCCAATGAATAGAAAGACCTTCTTATATTGGCATCTTTTCAATTAAAGTTAATGATTACCTATAATTCAAACTTTCTACAATCAAGCTTACTATTACCTTCAATACAAGTAATATTCTTCAAAACAATGTGATGTATGATGGTAGTCCATACCTTAATAAAAGTCCATATTACAAGCTCTATTTTGCCAAAACCTAACAATACTCTAAGTGACACTACTTAAAATATTTTTTTCTTAGAAACAAGGAACATCTCTCTCTTTTTCTTTTTCTTCCCTTCCTCCTTTTTTTCTTTCTCTTTCTTTTTTCTCTTCTTAGACACATTAAGTTACTTAAAACTTTTTAAGTTTTTATAAACATAGAGAATACTTCTTAATCCACTCATAAGGATGAGTTTTAGTTTGTCTAAAAATAAATTTCTATCTGAAGACTTGTGAACAACTTAAGGATGTTCCATTAATCAACTCAAGCAACATCAACTTCAATAACCAAGGCTATTATACCACCTTTCTTCTAATAATTTTCATTTAGATTGTATTTATTTATTTTTATTTATTTTTCATTTTTTAACATTCAAATCTTATAATACAAAGTCTTTTCAATTTTCTATACCATATTAAATGACCTATTAAAATATTACTACTATAAGATGTTATCCAATTTGAGTATATTAGGCTAATATCTAATTATATTTTATTAAATATTAATACTTAAAGATCAAAAAAAGTAATTATTTCAATAACCAAAAACTATCATATTAAAATAAAATGGCTCTAGCACTCTTTAAAGTAGTAAAGAATACATAAAATATCAAAAATCCTCATGGGAAGTGGGAAGATTCAATTTAAGAATTTAGATGACAGACAATTGATTAAAAAATCAACTATTGTATTTCTATGGCATTCATCATGGTACCATTCTTCAACCTAAAGCTCCAAAAGTCATATTGATATCTATGAATATTCTTAGCCACAATACTTAGAGATATTCTATTAACAAGTTCCATAGATATACTACATCTACTCTCATTTCTAATAAGATTTGCAATAAAGGCTTTTTTGGCTAACAACCAATACAATAAAAATCCTTCTTTTTTTAAATCAAACAAAAAAAAGATTAGAATGGCTCCAAAGTAGAAGTTATACCAACTTGGTTGCAAAGACAACAATTTTATTAACAATCATAAAAATCATGAATCTTCAAACTTTCTTCTCTCCAAATGAATGTAGAAAATATGGTCATTACTTTTTTAAATATCTGATTACTTTGCTAGGGCATTTAAAAGATTTGTAAGGAAATATAATTATATATCTTATTCCAAAAAGTCCATCTATAATTAAAAATAATTCTATTATGGAAATATCATTATTATATCAATGATTATATCTAATACATCAATCAATTATAATGCAAGCACAAAAAAAAACTTTTAAACAATGTTACATACGTAATGGATAGAGGTTGCTTCAGAAGAGGTACTACCACATTACTATCATATAAATTGGCATTATATGTTCTCTCTTTTGGAATCATAATTAAAACACAAGTCCAATTCATGATTTTGGACATTAATTGTATTTTTAAGGAGATTCTGAACATATATGCTTCAAATTCTAAAAGCCAAGAAGCACAATTTTGAAACATTTTCTTTCAATAATTCTTTAATCTAATCTCTTTAATTATTTTAGGAGATTTTAATATGAAAAAAATATATAACAATAAAAATTTAAGTTTCAATATTTCAAACATGAGACATAAAAAATAAACCTTATGGACAAAGTTCTCCTTAACATTCACCATCTTGGAGACATTCTACTTTGATTCATATTAAAGGACTACTTAAAAGAGCTTTACTTGGAAAAGACCAAATTTCATACCTTATTAGTTTAGAATTGATTGATTCTATGTCAACTAAGAACTATATAATTTTAGAGGCATCCATACTATAAGGCTATAAGCTTCTAATTTCTTAGACTACATTACTTTCCTCTCAATTATACTCAAAACACTCAAATTTAAGAAACAATTGCAATTTGATAGAAAACTTATTTATAAGCTTAGGTCCAAGATGCTCTTTTCAATACTACTTTAGAACTCCTAAGTAAGAAGGTTGCTATTGGCCTTAAAGAAGTACATAGAATTAATAATACACTCTATAAAAATAAAAATAAAAATAAACTCATAGACTTATGGAAAATAATTATGAAAGATTTAGAATACTAAAAAAGAACTTCATATCAATTAATTGGACCTTCAAGCTTAAATATGCCACAATCACGTATAAACTTTATTCAAGGAGATTTAGATGGTCTAACTAAAAGCTACCAAAAATATAACAACAATTAAATAATTTTATGTATAAAATAATTATATAGAAGAATTCTTTAAATTCAATAAATTATAAATATTTGGATATCTAAGAATTTATAAACAATGGACATTACCAAATCTTACAAATAAATCTCTCAATATATACATTAATTTTATAAAACCTTCAATACAAAAAATTTTGTAATAGAAAAAAACCAAAGCAGCTAAGATGGATGCCTAAACAACATTCTAACTTATATCACAAGAAAATAGAATCTTACATTTATCACATCCATCACTATAAAGAATGTCCTAAAAAATAACAATGAACTTATTAAAATTTAAGGTAGCTGACAAAGATACCATAGCTATAAAATTCTTCATAGAAATGTAGAGCACAATCAAATAAGATCTCATCAACTACTTCAATTTGTCTTTTGGATAAGAATTGCTTCACAGAACTTTTAAGTAAGGCTTATTCAACTTAATATCCAAATATAATTCACTTATCAACATTTGCAACTACAAATCAATTATTGTACTCTTCTCAATATTCAAACTAATTACAAAAATTCTAGCCAATCGCCCCTAACTGGTCCTATTAAGTTATATCCACCTTACATAGATAAGCTTTATTAAAGATAGATATATCTTCAACTATAGATTTTTGCCACAAGTCTCAATCTATTGGGCTTAAGAAAACAACTAAGATTCAATTATCTTTTTCTTTGATTTTACAAAGACATACAATTGGATCAACTCGACATTCTTGTAATAAATCATGATCAAACTTGGTTTTTTTAACAAATGGACAAAGTGGATTGCTATAATTTATGAATAATTTTAATTTATAATCTTTATTAATAATAACAAGACTAATATATTTATTTTGCAATTGAAATAAGACCAAACTATTTCAAAAATTTAAGTTCGTTCTATTCCACAACAATATAAAATCTCATTATAAAATAGGATAAAATAGACCAGAATAGAAGTGAATGGAATTAAATAGAGTAGGACATGAAAGGAAAATTGAATAAATAGAAATATAATAGAACAAAATTGAAAAAAAGGATGTAAAATCAAATTTTATTAAAAAAAAAGGGTTTGAAGCTATACTTAACTAGATGCCCAGAAGGCCTTAGCTTCTCTTATTTATACCTTGTTTTACCACCCTAGACTTTCTAAAATATTTTTAAGTGGTGGATTCCACCTTGATAACTTTCCTAAGTCTTTTCTACAATGTTCTATGGTAGGCCACACCTAAATAACCACTTTAAATTCTTTTTAGAATGTTCCACAATGGATCCTATCTGGTCCACTAACCTAATTCCAATTCTAGAATCTTCCATGGTTCTAACTATCTATATAATTATCTTATTAATACCCTGTTATAATAATACTTTATAAAATAAGAGTATTCTCTAATACTATATCTCTACTTGATCATCTTGAATGCATTATCATATATAATTAATGATCTAAGATATGAAATAGAAGGCTTATAATTTCTAAAAATTACTATAGTGAAAGACAAATATTTTGTAGATGACATTGCTTTATATCTTTGCAACACTCTAAAATACTTCCAATGTACTTTTGAGGTTTTGGAACTCTATTATCTACTTTCATATTTTTTTTATTAATTGCAACAAAATATGTACATTAAAGATCAATAATAATTCAAGACTATGGTAGTGAGAAAGAAAAGAAGGATCTCATCTAACTCACTTATGACACATCCACAAAATACCATAGATTTACTTCTAAAAATAAAATTATATAATTAACCAAAGACAAACTACTCATGCAACAAATTTGAAAGACATGGATAAATTACATATTTAGTTAAACCAAATTTTGATACATATAGTATTAAAAATATGACAATAATCTTCAAAAATGAACAATTCCACAAAAAGGTTGCCATATGTTGAGTAAGATAAATTATAATTTAAGTAGAAATAGAAGCATGGATGGAACTTCAAAAATTTAGAGATTGTAAGATGCTTAAATAATATGTATCAATCATATGAATCTTAAAAAATTAAAAGTTCAATATATTATTATATCACTTGAAAAGATTATAGAATCATTCAAAGTTGATATAATATTTAATTAAAATAGCTATTTTCAAAGACTGTAAGACTAAAAAGACTTGAAATAAGACCAAAGACTAAAAAAGCATTGATAAGAATGAAGGAGGCTTCATTTTTTTCTCTATACATACTACCTAATTAAAAGCTATGTAACAAAGTTCTATAAGACTTGTGACACATCTTGAAATTGTGAGAAACATGTTTTAACTTGTAAGACAAGTTTTTTATATGTGTGTAATATAGTTAGCTTATTTCACAAGCTACCAATATGTGTGACATGTGGTTAACTTGTTGATTAAATTTCTAACTTATTAATTAACTACAAATACATGTAAAGTCAGAGTCACATCTATAAAGCTTTTAAAAAACATTTCTATAAGACATTATTTAATTAATCTAATTTTATTTACTTCTACATAATCATATAGGTAATTATTATAGTAAATATGTATGTTCTTGATATTATCCCTCTTTCTAAAGATGAGTTCCACGAGAAGTGGTCATAAATTGTTGATTTATTTGAAGATGCAATAAATTTGTCAAGGACAAGAACTCGATGAAAAACAATTCAGACAAGCGAGCCTTCACTCAAAGAGAGGTAACAAAATATATATAAACAAGTATATATATTGAAATAGAAACTGAAATGGCTATTGACAAAAGACAAGAAAACTAGAGACCCTTGAAACTAGACTAGAAGCAAGAAAGGAGTTGACAAGAGTGAAGAAGCCTTCACTCTTGTCTCTATATATACTATCTAACTAGGGGCTATGTGGCGACGTTCTATAGGACCTCCAATATGTGTTGACTTTGTAGGACACATGCCTTGACTTACAAGGCAAGTTTTTCTACGTGTGGGCCACATAGTTAGCTTGATCTTCAAGTTAACAACATGTGTGGCACATGGCCAACTTGTTGACCACGTTTCTAATCCAAAAAGTCAATTAAAGACACCTATGAAGTCAAAGTAGCATCTAAGAAGTTTCTAGGAAGCTTCTATATTAAATATTATAGAATTAACTTACTTTTATCTACTTTTACTTACTTCTACCTATTTCTATATGTAATTATTAGCTTACATGATTATGGCCGTGACATTACCCCCCCTTCTAGAGACGAGTTCCACAAAGAGCGGTCATCATATGTTGAAAAAATCTATGATGCGACGAATTGTATTTGCCACATACTCTGATCTCTGTTCTCTTCGAAGATGATTGATAGGGCCTCTCAACCATCGGTAGTGTCCCATACCAGGGCGGGAAGACCACCCAGTTATTTGATCATTGTTGAGGCCTTCGTAACTTCCTTCGAATAGAATATTCAGAACACCATCAGGAGTTGTTCCTACCTCTAGCAAAATCACCAAACATCGGGAATCCCTTCCCAAATCGTGATACCAAACGCGTTGTATCTCACCATCTATTCGAGGAAGAACATGTCGTTCTTGAAGATCTTCATCTCGATTGCATCGTCTTGAAGGTTGTGACAATCGTAATGTCTCGTCTAGCAGGTCAGCAAACAAAGGTTCTTGAGTTGAATCCGCTGGTTGTTGGCTCTCCATCTAATTAGCGTCACAAATGCAAAGAAGTTACAAACAAGGATAGGAAATTGAATGTTATCTTGCCTCAATCTTGTCTCTTTTATAAGAGAGATTTTCAACTTGATTTTGATGGATGTCGTTGATGAAAAACTTTGACTTTAGCTGATGCATTTGCTAGATTCATGGATGGCTCCCATGAGCATTCACTAATATCATATCCGCGCCAATGAACAAGATATTCCAGCTTATTTCGGCGTCGCCTTGAGTCTAATATCTCTTCCACCTCAAATTCTTCATTATTATCTACTTCTATAAGAGGCGGTGGCATTTGTCTTCTTCTTTGTATATCCACTGTCTTATATGGTTCAAGAAGAGACACGTGGAATACAGGATGGATCTTCATTGACTCCGGTAGATGTAACCGATATGCAACTGGGTTGATCTGTTCAGAAACAGAAAAGGGGCCAAGCCTACGATAGTCCAACTTGTCACAAGGTCGAGTAGTCTTGATATTGCGACGAAGTAGCCATACCTTATCACCCGCGTTGATTTGTGGTTGCTCCTTACGATATAGATCTGCGTTTATTTTTTGTCGTTCTTGAGCTTCCTTCAATTGCGTCTTCATTATTGCATGTAACTCTGACAACTGATTTGCCATATCTTTTGCTGCAGGAATATCAACTTTTGAAAAATCAAAAGTATCAAGTCGTGGATGATAGCCATAATTGGCAAAGAAAGGTGTTTGTTGCGTGGAAGAATGTACCGTATTATTATAAGCAAACTCTGCCAATGGCAGAAGGATTGTCCAATCATCTTGTTGGTAGTTGATAGTACACCTTAAATATTGCTCCAAGACTTGGTTTACGCGCTCTGTTTGTCCATCATTTTGAGGATGGAAAGCCGAAGATAGCTTTATGTCCACTTTTAAAATCTTGAAAAGGGTCTTCCAAAATCTTGACACAAATTGAGTTCTCCTATCTGATATGATATCTTTAGGTAATCCATGATAGCGATAGATATTATCAATGAAAAGCTTAGCTGTTTCTTCACCTGTGATAGATTTTGTACATGGCACAAAATGTGCCATCTTGGTGAAACGATCTACTATCACAAATATAGAATCATAAGATCTTGAGTTTGGAAGATCTGTGATGAAATCCATAGAAACAGAAGACCATGGTTGTTCTAGGATAGGTAATGGCTGAAGAAGTCCGTAAGGTCGATGACGAGGAATTTTTGATCTTGAACAAATATCACATGATTGTACAAAGTCTTTGACTGACTTCCACATTTGTGGCCACCAAAAATCTCTTGATATGAGTTCCAAAGTCTTATTATATCCAAAGTGCCCTGCTGCTGGAAAGTCATGACATGCTTGAAGAACACGTAAACGTGCTTCTCCTTCTGGAACATATAGGCGTCCTTCAAAATATAATAGATTATTCTTGAACTCAAACTTAGAAGGATCATGAGACTTGGAAGAATTATTCTCGATATCATAAACAAGAGGGTCTGAGGACATACTGGACTGGATTTGCTTGAGAAAAGTTGAATCAACCGTCAATGTTGATTTCATTGCTCGGAGATGAAATTGCTCCGGTTTCAAGAGGACCGTTCTTTGTTGCTCAAAAGGTGCATCTCCTTCTTTTGGTGCAAAATAAGAATGTCTAGATAGGGCATCAGACAAACCTTGTTGTTTTCTTGGCCGATAAGTGATAATGAACTCGAATCTTGACAAAGACATACTCCAACGAGCTTGACGACGATTCAACATGCGTGCTGACATGAAATACTCGAGGTTCTTATGATCTGTATACACAGTGACTGGACTAGAAGCGCCTTCTAGATAATGACGCCATTCTTGAAAGGAATCCACGATCGCAAGAAGTTCTTTATCGTGGATCTCATAATTGAGCTCGGCTGCTGAGAATTTTCTTGAATGAAAAGCTATCGGATGAAGTTTGTCATCTTATCCCATTTGTGATAAAACTGCACCCAAGGCAAAATCTGATGCATCAGTTTCCATAAAAAATGCCTTGAAAAAGTCAACACGATATAAGACTGGTGCAGAGACAAACGATGTCTTCAAGGCTTCAAATGCTGCTTCCGCTTCTTGATTCCATTGGAATTTATCTTTACTAGTCAAGCGTGTAAGTGGAGCTGCAACTCGTGAGAAATCTTTGATGAAGATCCGATAGTAATTGGCAAATCCCAAGAAACATTGGATATCTCTTACTGTCCTTGGAATCTTCCAATCCATGATTGTTTGGACTTTCTTAGAATCCATCATGAGACCATCATTTGAAATGATGTATTTTAAAAAGTCAACTTGAGTAGTGTGAAATACACACTTTTCCATCTTGGCGTACAATCCTGCATCTCTAAGTTTTTGTAATACTTGACGAACATGTATTTCATGTTCTTCAATGTTCTTAGAATAGATCAGGATATCGTCTACATAGCAGACGACAAAATTGTCTAAGAATTCACGAAATACATCATTCATGAGATGTTGAAAAGCAGCTAGTGCATTCGTGAGTCCAAAGGGCATGACATTATATTCGAAATGTCCATACCTGGTTCGAAACGCAGTCTTCCATTCATCTCCTTCTTTGATCCGTACTAGATTATATGCTCCACTTAGATCTATTTTTGTATAGATCTTAGCTTGATTCAACTGGTCAAGGAGTCCTGATATCAAAGGTAATGGATACCTGTTCTTGATTGTGATCTTGTTGAGTCCTTGATAATCAACACACATTCGTAAAGATCCATCTTTTTTCTTTACGAATAGAATTGGAGCTCCTGCTGGAGATTTTGAATGGCGTATGAAATTCTTCGCTAAATTCTCGTCAATATATGTCTTGAGTTCAGCCATTTCATCTTGCGATAAACTGTAAATTGGTCCAAATGGTGGCTGAGTTCCTTCCTTGAGGTCGATTGAACAATCATATGGACGATGCTCAGGAAGAATATCTGCATTCTTTTTCTCAAAAACGTCTTGATACTCCTGATATTGACTTGGAATGCCACTTGAAGTCTTTACGTTTTCAGAAATAAGTGCAGCATAAATAGCAAAAGTTGATCCTTCTTTTGCTGCGTGTATAAATGCTTTTGTACCTATCAGTACGGGTTTTACTATTCTAGACTTATAATTTTTTACTTGGTTGGTAGAACTATTAATAACGCTTTGAGAAAAGTCAAGTTTACACGAATTCCAATCTATTCGAGGGTTATATTTTTCTAGCCAGGATAAACCTAAAATAACTGGATTGGACGGGGATTTAATTATGTTAAAAGCTATGTAGCTATCATGACCGTCTATTGTTACTTTTATAGGATGAGTTTCATGAGTGACATCTCCAGAAGACAAGAGACGACCATCTATGACTTCTACATGTACTGGTTTAGGTTTCTGTACAAAGGGTATTTTACGACTTTTAACAAATTGTTCATCTAAAAAACATGCTGAGGCTCCCAAATCTAATAGAGCAGAGGCTTTGTAATTCTTAGGTCCTAAATATAAGTCTATTATAAAACAAGGAGAGGGTTCTGAGGAGAGGATAGGACCTTCATTAGGAATTGTACAAGGTTCCAGCTGCACGGTCCCTATTGTAGCTGGACGAATCTGTTTTCCGACATGTTGTCTTCTTTGACCGTCGTACCCCTCATTTTATAGTTGCGTCATTTCTTTGGACAATGTTGAGCAGTGTGCTTAGGTTCTCCGCAATATAAACATAATCCTTCTTGACGACGATGAATCTTTTCTTGCTCAGTTAGGGGTTTAAAACGTAGCGCGTCAATTTGCATGTCTTCTACTTTCGAATGTACGTTTGGCAAAGATGTTGATGTTGCCATTGAGTAATAACGTTGAGGTTCCCGTGAATGATTCTCGGATCGAAATTTGAAAAGTCGATTATTACATTTTATTGCAAAATCGATTGCTTGACTCAAAGTTTGAGGATCAGGTAAGTTGAGCATCAATTTCTTTACTTCGTATTACAATCCATAAAGAAATTGACTGATGAGTGCAGCATCATCCCACTTGATGTCAATTGCAAGTTGTCAAAATTGTGAAGCATACACTATTACTGAGCAATTTCCTTGTCGCAGAATTCGGATCTTATTTGTTGCAACACGAGTTGCATCGTGTTCACCATACATAGATCGAAATTCCACCAAAAAAGCTTCCAAATTGTCCAATATTAGATTTCGTTGTTCAAAAAAAGATGAAAACCACGATAATGCAGAACAAGAAAGTAGAGTGTTAATAAACCTGACTTGTGATCCTAGAGTTGGATAGCTTTGCGGTTGAAGTTCAATTGCCAATTGTACTTGATTGATGAACCCTCGAAACTTTGATCTCGTACCATCAAATTTCTCGGGTAAGGCAATTCTTGGTTCTCTAGTGCTTACAGGGTATTGTACAATTGGAGAAGGAACGTGATTTGTTGTAGATGTTGAAGCAGCTCCGATCATCTCTATATCCCCACTTTCTGCCATTCTTGTTCTTTCCTGTGTTGGTGAATTGAGTTGATGCATCGCAAGCATTAACTCCCTCATTTGCTCTTGCATTTGTGCCATTGCACTCTTCATTTCAACAAGCTCTGCCATAATAATACTAAGAAGAAAAATTTGTTTGATACTGCTCAAGACAAAAGAAAAGAAAGACTTGATAACAAAGAAGATATTAAGAACAATATCAGTTTAGAAGTGGGTAATCCGCAAACTTCCAATACACTAATGTCTTGTCCAGAGAAAAGGGTAATCCACTCTTACTGAAGAAAAAACAAAGCTCTGATATTGTAAATGTACTCTTGTCAATCTGTCAAGGACAAGAACTCGATGAAAAACAATTCAGACAAGCGAGCCTTCACTCAAAGAGAGGTAACAAAATATATATAAACAAGTATATATATTGAAATAGAAACTGAAATGGCTATTGACAAAAGACAAGAAAACTAGAGACCCTTGAAACTAGACTAGAAGCAAGAAAGGAGTTGACAAGAGTGAAGAAGCCTTCACTCTTGTCTCTATATATACTATCTAACTAGGGGCTATGTGGCGACGTTCTATAGGACCTCCAATATGTGTTGACTTTGTAGGACACATGCCTTGACTTACAAGGCAAGTTTTTCTACGTGTGGGCCACATAGTTAGCTTGATCTTCAAGTTAACAACATGTGTGGCACATGGCCAACTTGTTGACCACGTTTCTAATCCAAAAAGTCAATTAAAGACACCTATGAAGTCAAAGTAGCATCTAAGAAGTTTCTAGGAAGCTTCTATATTAAATATTATAGAATTAACTTACTTTTATCTACTTTTACTTACTTCTACCTATTTCTATATGTAATTATTAGCTTACATGATTATGGCCGTAACAAAATTAGATTTGATATATGCTTTGATCTTTATTATCTTTGAAAGTAATTGATAGGTCATCTTGCTCATTGATTATGTTTCATTCCAAGGGAAGAAAATCATTCCATTATTTGATTGTTATTGAAGCCTTTGTAACTTCTTTCAAACAATACATTCATAAGACCATTAAGAATCGTTCCTACTTTCAATAAAATCACCAAACATTAGAAGTCTCTTCAAAGGTTGTGATATTAAATACATTATATCTTACCATTTATTCAAAAAAGAACATTTCATTTTTGAGGATCTTCATCTTGATTACAATATCTTGAAAGTTATGACAATTATAATGTCTTATTTGATAAGTCTATAAACAATAGCTTTTATATTTAATTTTTTGGTTATTGATTCTTTATTATTTTAGCACCAAAAATATATAAAAATTACAAATAATGATAGAAAGTAGAATATTATCTTCGTAAGATCTTGCAAAGACTTGTTATTCTTCATATTAATTTTGATGAATGTTATTAATAAACAACTTCAATTTTCTTTGCTTTAATTGTAAGTTTTTTTTATTAGCCTTTAAGTATATTTATTAATATCATACATGTACCAATCAAAAAGATATTTCAATCTATTTTGGTATTGCTTTTAATCTAGGATTTTTATAAAATTGAACTTTTCATTATTATTTTTTTTTATAGAAAGAGGTAGTATTTGTTTTCTTTTCAAGATATTCATTGTCTTATATGGCTAAAAAAACATACGTAAAGTATAAGATGGATCTTCATAGAGTCCAATAGATATAATCAAACTTTGATCTTGAGCCATCAAGCTTCTTAGGTAGTGCAATCCTTGGTTTTCTAATATTAAAAAAATATTCAATTATAGAAGAAGGGACATGATTTGTTACAGATATTAAAGCAGCTCCAATCATCTCTATATCTTTATTCCTTGCCATTGTTGTTGCTCTATGTGGCAGTAAATTGAGTTGATGCATTGCAATTATTAACTCCTTCAATTGCTCTTGTATTTGTGCCATGACACTCTTCATTTCAAAAAGCTTTGCCATGATAACACTTAGAGAAGGAAAGATATCTAATATTGCTCAAAATAAATAGAAAAGAAGACTTAAAAACAAAGAAAAAAATACTAAGGACAATATCAATTTAGAAGACGATAATCTAAAACTCTTAATATATTTAATTCTTATCAAGAAAAATAGATAGTCTACTCTTAATCAAGAAAAAAAAAGCATTGATATTATAAATATATTTCTTGTCAATCTATCAAGGATAAGAATTCAATGAAAGTAAATAAAAAAGTTAGAATTTCTTGAAGAAATATGAAAAAATAATAATAGAGAAGTATATATATTAAAAAAATTTGAATGACTATTGCCAAAAGACAAAGAAATTAGAAATTCTTAAAATTAGATTAGAAATAAGAAAGAAGTTGACAAGATTAAAGAAGGCTTTTTTCTTGCTTCTATATATATTATCTACCTAGGATCTATGTGGCGACATTCTATAAGACCTCCAAAAATATGTTGAATTTACATGACATGTATCTTAACGTGGAAGGTAAGTTTTCTATATGGACACCACATAGTTAGCTTGTTCTATAAGCTACCAACACATGTGATACGTGATTAGCTTGTCAATCAAGTTTCTAACCTACCAATCAACTACAAACACATGTAAAGTTAAAACAGTGTCTAAGAAGCTTTTTCTAGAAGGTATTATGAAATTAATCCACTTTTATTTATTTCTACCTATTCATATTATCTAGGTAAGAATTACAGTAGATATATATTTGTGACACAAATTTGATTGAACTTGCTTGAAAAAAGTTAAATCAATATTCAATTTTGATTTTATTCAAAGATAAAAATACTTTGGCTTAATTAAAATTATTCTTTATTGATCAAAAGATGAATCTCTTTCTTTTGATTCACAATAAAAACATCTAAAAATTAATCTAATAAGCCTTATTGTTTTTTAATTCAATAAATAATCTTAAAATGAAATATTCAAAAAGATATGATGTAGTAAATTTGGCAACAATTCAAAATACATGTTGACATAAAGTGCTCAAGGTTCTTGTGATTCATATGCATATTGACTAGACTAGAAATGCCTCTTAGATAATGATGCCAAACCTAAAATAAATCCATGATTGCTAGAAGCTCTTTATCATAATTCTCATATTTAGACTTAATTATTGAATTTTTTTTGGAGTTGAAACCTACTAGGCGGAGCTTGTTATCTACTCCTATTTGTGATAATACCACTATTGTATTATGTGAAGTCTTGCTTGAAAATACACCATATACATGGCTGTGAAAGATAGAATGGAAATTGTAACAAAAAACTATGACTTTGTAAATCACTCAAAATCAATGTTCAAAAAATTCTTATCAAGTTTGTTTTCAAATTCTATTATTTCATCTACAAAAAAACCTTGAAGTTGCTATAGGTGCCCGATTTTGTACCTCAAGGTTTGATTTTGATCCAGGTTGATAACTAAACTTCTCAAGGTATCAAATTTTATTCTTTTGAATTAATTTTTATTAAAATTAACTCTTCACTTCTTTCTACATATATTCATATCTTTTATTTTTTTAATATACCTTTTTTTGCCTTATTTATGGCCTTACAAAGTATATAGAAATCTATTTTGCAAAAAGATAGTATTTACACCTTTAGTTTTATTTTGTTTTGGACTATTTTTTATTTTCTAAGATAATTTTTTACAATATTTGAAGTAAGATCTTCTATAATATAATAATTTTTTCACACTTTTCACATATTAGTCGTATTATATCATGACATTACACGTATATCAAAGTTTGATGCATTTATTTCCATAAAAAATGCCTTAAAGAAGTTCATGCAATACAAGATTGATGTAGAAAAAATGTTATCTTTAGGACTTCAAAAGATGCTTTAGTTTCTTTGTTCCACTCAAGTTTGACTTTATAAGTCAAACATATAAGAGATGCTACAACTTAAAAAAAATTCTTGGTAAAAATCTTCTAACGACTGATAAATTTTAAAAATTATTATGCATCTTTTATTGTTTTTGGGATCTTTCAATCCACGATAGTTTAGACCTTCTTAGGATCCATCAAAAGGCCATCATTTGTAATAATATATCCTAAAAAATCAACTTGAATAGTGTATAATATATACTTTTTTATTTTGACATATAATCTTCTATTTTTTAGTTTTTATAAGATATAAAAAAATATATAGTTCATGCTTTTTAATATTCTTAGAATAGATTAAGATATCATCTAGATATGAAATAACTAAGTAATCAAGAAACTCTCAAAAGACATCATTTTTTAAATATTGAAAAGCAATCAATATATTTATATGTCCAAAAGATATGACATTATGTTTGAAATATTCATACATCGTTCAAAACATAGATTTTTATTCATCTTCTTCTTTAATACATACCAAGTTGTATACTCTTCATAGATCTATTTCAATATAGACCTTTGTTTAATTGAGTTGATTTAAAAGTCTTGAAATCAAAAGTAAAAGTTATTTATTTCTTGATGGTGATCTTGTTGAATCCTTGATAGTCTACATACATTTATAGAGATCCATCTTTTTTATTTACAAATAAGATAAGAGCCCATTTTGGAGATTTAGAGAGGCATATGAAGTTCTTAGCCAAGTACTTTCTAACATATTTTTTAAGTATAGCTAACTCATTCTGTGATAGATTATGGATTGGTCTAAATAGTGGTTGAGCTCTATCTTAAAGATCAATGAAACAATCATAGGAGCGATTTTCTTAAAGAATATCTACATTTTTTCTTCAAAAAAATCTTGATAATCTTTGCATTGGCTTAAAATGCCATTTGAAATCTTTTTTCTTTTGAGAATAGATGTGGCATATATAGCAAAAATTGATCCTTCTTTTACAACATGCATAATAGTTTTTGCACCTACTAATAATAATTTGAATATATTAGACTAATGGATTTCTATCTAATTAATAGAATCTTGGATTAAACTATAAAAGAAATCAAAGATACAAAAAATCTAATCTAATTAAAGTTTATACTTTTTTAATTACAATAATCCTAAAATAAGTGGCTTAAAAAGAAATATAATCACATTAAATAATTCTAAGCTATTATAACTATTAGTTTTTATATCTAAAGAATTTATTTCATAGAAAACATCTCCAATAGACAATTAATAACCACCTATTATTTTTACATGTACAAATTTGGTTTTTTTAATTAAAGAAGTTTCTTATTTTTTGACAAAATCTTTGTCTATAAAATAAACTAAAGCTCTTAAATCTAATAAGGCTAAGCCTTTGTGATTTTTTTAATATTAAACAAACATCTATTGTGAAACAAGATGAAGAATTTGATGAGAGAATAGAGCCTTTACTAGGTATTGTATAAGATTTTAGTTGCACAATCTCTATTGTAGTTGAAAAAACTTATTTTTCAACAAATTGTCTTTTTTGGCAACTAAGCTTCTTATTTTGTGATTACATTGCTTCTTTGGACAATATTAAGTAATATATTTGGACTTTCTATAATATAAGTATAAATCTTTTTGACAATGACAAGTCTTTTCTTGCTCAAAAAGAGGTTGAAAACATACTATGTAAATTTGCACAAGCTTTGATTTGCATGAATAAGATTTCAAAAATTTAGAAGGTATTTCCATGGCTTGACTTGTACCTCTCTAATAAAATCTTTATTTATGATGTCTTTCAAAGAGTTGATTTTTACATGCAATAGCTTGAGCAATAAATTGCTTCAATGAGTTTGTTTTTATTTTTGTCAACAATAAATCTTTGACATTATCTTTCAATCCATATCAAAATTGATTGATAAGGGCTTTGTCATTCCAATCTATGTCACAAATAAGGTTTTGAAATTCAGCAACATATATAGTGGATGAACATCATCCTTGTCATAGAAATATAAGCTTGATCTCTACTACCCTTTTTGATGACTTTTTCCAAATGTAGTCATAAATACTTCTAAGAATGAGTTTAAATTATAGAATAATTTTGAATCTTTTTTTTATCAAGGATACAAATCAAAAAAATGTACTCTTAGAAAAAAGTGCTCTTATAAATCCAACTTGAATAAATCCATCAAAGTATTGAAAAAGAAATAACCTTAGATAGAACTTTACTTATTGTAAAAACCTTCAAAACTTTGATCTTGTTCTATCAAACTTCTTGTCCATACTTATCCTTGCTTCTCTTATACTTGTATTAGTAAGATTTTTAGGATTTAGTTGTGAACTTAATCTAATTTCTTCTCTTAATTACACAACTTTTTGGCACAAATTTTAAACTTTATTTTTGATTTCTTTCATGGACATAAGAGTAGTACTTCCATGATTCATTTTAGAAATATCCAAAATTTATATCTTAAGAGTATCATAAGAATAGTACTTCCATGATTCATTTTATATATATAATATATTCAAAATTTATATCATAAGAATAATGAAGCTTATGAAGATCTACAATAATTACAAATCTATTCTCACTTTCATAGAAAGTAACAATCATAATTTTTTCTTTCATAGAAAGTCAAACAAGTTCAAAAAGTTGTAGATTAATACATTCTTGTGTCACTTGAAAAAATTAAAGAATCACTCAAAGATGATATATTATTAAATTCAAATGGCTATTGCTAAAGACAAAAGACAAAAAAAGTCTTGAAACAAGATTAAGAATTAAAAAGATATTAACAAGAGTAAAAAAACCTTTACTCTTGCTTCCATATATATTATCTAACTAAAAACTACATAGCAACGTTCTATAGGACCTTCAATACATGTCCAAATTGTGTGACACATGTGTTAACTTACAAGACAAGTTTTTTATATGTGTGCCATATAGTTAGTTTTTTTTACAAACTACCAATACGTATAATACATGGCTAATTTTTTGTCCAAGTTTTTAATTTATCAATCAATTGTAAACACGTGTAAAGTCAAAATTGTATCTATAAAGCTTCTATAATACTTCTCCATAATATATTATCTAATTAATTTATTTTTATTTTATTCTATTTAATCATATAGGTAATTATTTGAATAATTATATATGTTCATGACAACAAGTTACAATAGAAACTACTTTCTTAATCATCTTAATATAAAAAAATATTCTATTTCGGCCGCTTACTTCTTAAGTGGAAGTTTCTTCTACTTACTAATTCCTTCCTATAAAAATTTCTTAATCACATATAAATGATATAAGTCCACAATAGGATTTGAATAATAAATCTTATGAGATCAATTGGAACCAAATCTCCACGACATGATCATACACATGCCTTGATTCTTTTCTTGACTCAAACATCAATAAAAACTCATCTACTCACAATTTGATTCCTTACAAACATGAGAGCTTACAACTCACATAACAATGATCAATTTGCAAGAGCACAAACAAAAGAGATATTTGCCTAAATCATGACATATTTGGAAGTCAATGGTCTTCCAATACAAAACAAAATGACTCCTTTATAAATAAGGACATAAATACTCTCTCCTTCTCTGCCACACAAACCAAGGACATAATCAACAACTGCAACCTTGTAAGACATGCTATCACCTTTGACTCAATTGTTAGGCCAAATCAGACACCACTCCAATATCACACACCTAAATAAACTTTGTACAATTGATGAGGGCACTTAAGCCGAGAAGTCTCAAGATCTTAAGCATCCTTGAACTTCTACCTCTGTAGTTTAAAAATCCTAAAAATTTACCAAGCATGTCTTATATCAAATGTAATTTTATCTTTTTTTATTAAATAAGCCGATTGGGCTTATTACAACATAATATCAACAAATAATAAAGCTTATGTAAGCTAAGTTAAAGAATTTAAAGCATACACAACAAAAGAGCCAAAATTAAATTTATTATTATTTTTGATAAAAATATTAATTTTAGTATAAAGAAAAAAAAGAAAAAAAAACAATAAAATTTGCATTGGAACGAAAAAGTGCATTAAATAAATTAATATTTGTAATAATGTAGGTTGTATTGAAATCTAATCCAAAGTTGACAAAGAAATTTTAAAAAGTGAAGAACTAGAAACTAGAAGAAAAGAATATGATGAAAAAATAATATGAGCAAATGACATTTATATCCAATAATTTTATCAATTGAAGTTTTAAATACCAAAAAATTTGTAAAATTTTTGTTTTGATTTTAGTAGAGATTGAAAAAAAATATATACTATAAAATTCTAATAATTATGATATTTTGGAATAAATTTGAATATATTAAAAATATTAAAACAAAATTCATTTAAAATTTAATTATATAATTATTTGAAGAACAAGAGAAGCAAAAAATTTAATTAATACAATAAAATTCATAATTAAATTTTAATAGAAGCAAATCAATAATGTAAAAAGTGAAAAAAATTAGCCAATGAATCAAAACACTTGCCAAATGAATGTGAACAAAGTAAAAATTTGTGAATTTAAATAATGGACTTGAATCTTGTATAATGTAAGAACTTCTTCAAGTAGCTATAAGAATGATTTTATAACTAAGAAATGCAAGAGGGCAATTTTTTGAAGAAAAATAAAAAAAAAAATAGTAATTGGTTGCATACTTAAAAGTATAAAATATATAGTGGCAACAATCTTGTACAATAAATTCTTAAATGTTTTGGTGTAGATGTTTTATGTTTTTTAGAAACAGATTTTTCTTTCATCAAAAGTTGTTTGATTTTTTAAAAATTTACTTGTTATTCAGAACATACAAGTTGCCAACAATTATATAATATCTAAGGAAATTCTTCTTCACAACAAAAATTTCACAAAATAAATAAATATTTCTACATAATCTGTACTTAAGTAGTAGACAAATGCATTTTGCTAGATAAGTAAAGATTAATCTGAATTAAATTTTACAAGTGCATATTTTTTTCAATTGTATAATATGTGCCTAAGAAGTTTCAATATTTCTTTTATTTCATATTTGCATCATATATTTCTTCTAATACATTTTTTTAAAATTAGTTATTTGATACTTTGTACTATATATATATATATATATATATACATATATATATATATAGTTATTTATTTATTTATTTAAATTTATTTTAGACATCTTTTATAAATTATAAGCTTAAAATTTAGTTGCTCATATTACATCAAATTTTATTTATAATAAAATATTAAGAACTTACTAGATGAATTAATATAAAGAATAGCTAAGTATTGTTACTGCCAAAGGTGTCTAATATTTTTTTATAATAAATTTAAATCTCACACATTCGATACTTGAATTTCATTATATAAAAAATATACCCAGTCTGTGTAAATAATTAAAAAATAATTAACAATTCAAATACATACAATTATTACAATATTATAAAATAAAAATATCCAAATATATATACATATATATGTACTTTTATAAATTAAAATATTTTAAATTAAAAATTAATCAACCATATAATTACTTTAAAAAATCTTTAAAATACTCAAAGGAAATAAATAATTTATCAACTATATAAATTCCAATAATCAATTAGCATTATACTGTCTACTAATAAATAAAAATATAATAAAAATTATAAAAGGTATTGTAAAATAATAATATATTATTTATTAAAATATTTTCTCTATTTTATACCATTTTTTAAAGAAAAAAAATAATATATCACTATAAAATATTTTACATTTGATAAAAGCATGAATGCTTTACTACTGTATCCGAATTCTAAAAAATATTTTTATACTATTTTTTTCCAACAATTTTCCACAATTTATCTAGAGTGGAGCTAATTTTACCACAATTTTTGCTACTGCCACCACAATCCTATAAAAATTTAATTCAAAATCTTTCTTCTACTTCTGCCACCACAACCATTTCTTCAAGGTGCAATAAATACAAAATTGAATAAATAAAATTCATTATTTATTATTTTTATCGAAACAAAACTCAAAAAATGTATTGAGAAGGTGACATGTAGTGGTAACATTAGCACTACCCTATATTTACCCAGTATTTAGTTCCGTATCGTGACGTACATAGAATAATTCAAACCTCGTCCCGGCTTCGTTCGAATTCCTCGTCGCCGATGGTCGAGCAGACGTCGACGGTGGCAAGCATGGTCCCCCTCACCCTCCTCAAGATTCCATGCGATTGTGATGCCTTCTGCCTCTCGTGTCTGCTCCCGTTCTGCTGCTCTCCGCCTTGCTGCTGCGTTTCTCGGCTCTGACACCTTCACGCTTGCAATTCCACAGCTCTCGATCAGGTAAGTGCCCGTATCTCGCATTCCCTTTCCGAATTTCGTTTGGTTTCACTTGGCGCCTGTGGAGGGTTACAATTAACTCGAGTGATGTTCTGCCTGAGTGAATGGTGTGTTTCGGGCAGGAGACTTGTTTGTTTCTGATAAAGAGTAAGAATTCGTGTCTTAGAGGAGTTGTACATGTTTGATGTGAGATTTTAAAGATATAGTCGATACAGTGGTCGTTCATGTGCGTTTGTGTTGCGCAGTCATCGTGTAAGATTTTCTCTGTTTGTGTCCAGGTGATTCGTGTGCAGGTGAGGAATGAGGAGGTGTCGTGAAATTTTTGAATGCGGAGTTGACGTTGATTCCTCCTAATTTCTGTGTGTGTTGTCAACTGCAGAGGTGTATTCAATAGAGAGAGGCGGTGAGAGAGATTCCAGTTTGGAAAGAAGCGCAAGCTTTAGGGGGAGAGTTTCGAAAGGACGAACCGTGAGGATGGCTGCAATGTTTTGCAGAAACATGAGAGGATTGTTCTATCTGGTCTCCGAAGGCTCCAATGGCCTTGCGGCCAGGTCCATTGTACATAATAATTTCTCTAATGTTGGAAGGAAGGATGATTTCCTAAATGGTCTTGACCTTGTCGAATTGAGCGACATGTCACGTGTTGGCTTTGTTAGGTTAATGAGAAACTCAAGTTTCGTTGACGAGCATGCAAAGAAGAAAACTGAGGTATGTGTTGAACTTCTACAGTTTCTCTCCGAAGACTATTCATGTCGCCCATGTATCGATGAAGTCGCCTCCAATGATTTTGTCTATTTTTCATCATCACTTTGAAAAATAGAGTGCATACGCGAAAAACAAATTTCACTATATGCTATTTGAGGGTATTGTTTCAAAGTTTTTGCACATAACTCGCTTATATGACGTGAGATTTATTTGGTGCCATGTTTTTAAGTTATGATTTCAGATATGTGGACAACTTCGTAGGAGATTGCACTTTGTGGTCCAGGTTTTTAACGTTCAACATTGGAGAATGTAGGATACTGAAGAGCATCCAGAGGACGCTATCGAGAGAGCAAGCCACGAGCTTTTCAAGCAGTCTAATGTAATTGGTAAGCAACTTGCTCTCGACATTGATCCAGACATTTGCACTTCTACCGCTTGATGGAATCTTTCGTATAGGATACTTTATGTTCGCTCGATTACCAAATTACTCTTGATATTTTTCTGTGCCAATGTCTGTTATGGATTTATACCCAAGTTTCTTGTCTTGCTTTTAATAATCATGTTTTAAAGTTGTTTGCTTCTCAAGTTAAAGAATGATCGGTTTGAGCTTGCAACTCCTTCAGGTTAGTGAATCGCTCTGACAATGCTTCACTTGGATTCCTTGTTTTGAGTCTCATTTTGTTTCGTATTTCTTGCACAGAACATCACGAGGAATCTCCCACAGAGGAGCCGTCGGCATATACAGTCAAAGACCACATTGCAGAGAATCCTGGCGCTGATGTTGCAAATGAGGTGTGGAGCGCGAAGGAACAAGATGGCACCAGCGTCTTCACCGATCACTCCGATAAAGAGTCGGCCGAATTATAGAGGATTTACTTGAATCTAAATTTAAAGGTACAAGCAGCCGTATCATCTTAGAAGTATTAATTGTGAAGATAGGCAGGAGTTCGGCAAGGTAATGCAGTATAAACATAGTCGATGCTACACATGCGACTTTTGTAAAGATTCTGAGACCTACTTGGAAGATGCTTGCATTCTGAGGGGGTAATGGATTGTTTTTGAGTACCAAGTGGTTACACACTCGGTTGTAAGCAGTTCAAAGATGGTTCTGTTGAGTTGACATCGAAAATCATGTTTCATTTTTATTTGTAAGGATAGCTCTTTTGGAAGAAAGAAATAGAAGGTTTACCTGAGCCTAGAGTATTTTCAAGAACTTGGAAGAAGCTGGGCATTCTGACATCATACGATGTAAATTACTACATGCGGAAGAAGAACCATACCTTTGTAGAAGTAGACATATGATGATGTGAAGGAAGCTCTTGGGGTTAAGGTATGCGCTTGATGTAGTCATAGTAAACTGAGCTATACGCTCGTGTAGTTCGCTTCTGTATTCAACAGAACGACTTTGCAGATTCTCTGAAGGCATCAGGTTTTGGGATGTCAACAATATTAACCTCTGTTGTACTGAAATACACGTGTGTTTTCATAACCAATGATGGATTGTCATGTCTTGCACGGATTCGGAACGAGGTGTTTTACAGATGCATCAGATCCGTGGAGGTTGCATTAAAGTTTGCGGCGTTCAGTTGGTGCTTCTTGTTGTTCTGCTCTTTCCTCAACCTCTGCTATACCGCATTTTCGACAGGTATGTGTTGGCTCAGAAACCATACCATTACCTTGAAATGAATTCGGTAAAGAACCCAGTGACTTCCGACTCAGCGTCCTAAATATTCTTATGAAAAACTTGTGATACATCGATCCCCGCAACTCTGTGTTTGTCCCTTCTATTTTTGGCGTCTGCAGCTTTCTATTAATATTGTCAGCGGAGAGATGCAGACTTGCGCCATGGAACAATGTCAAGCAATCCAGTAATCACACTTTCATTTTGATAAATTACATTACTTTATTACTAGTTCGTAATCTCTGTTCAAGGTGATTAGAAAAAATCGCTTCATAGTTAAACTTAGAATTTCTAATCAATAACAATTCCTGATAAAATTCAAAACTTTAGATAGTTAAAGTCCACTGTCATAAAAAACTCATATCCTTTTTAAAATATATTTTCGTAAAAGTCGTAAACTATATAAGTGTATTTTGCATTCAAGATATTATCTACAACATCCAGTTGACACTTATTTGTGTGTCAAGTAAACAAGTTCACAAATCAAAAGAAAAAAGTAAAAGCATTTTTACTTAATATCTGTATAAAAATGTTCCTAGTTATAGTAAAAATTAAAATTCTAGATTTTATCAAAATATTAATGAACAATTATATTATGGATTGCCGAAAATACAAAAGGAGAAATCTATTTGAATCAATTCTTTAATTTTCATAAACAAAGCCAAGCACTTTTTTAAAAAACGTATGAATATAATTTTACTTTCAAATTTATTCATTGTGTCAAGATATCAGATGTTATTTATTTATTTATTTATATATATATATATATATATATTTTAAAGAAAAAAAAGAAGTACAATGACTATGAAAAAGTTCAATATACTGATGGAATAGCGCTTTTTATACCTTCATTGCTGATTATAGACTTAACAAAAAGAACATTCCTCAAGCAAAAGTTTTATCAATTTAAATAAAACATAAATATAGAAGTCTAGGTAACATAATAAAAATTCATCATTTGTATATGATATGAACATTTAAAATACAATATTTTAACTTTTAGTTTAGTAAATATCATTTTTACATTTTAGTGTAAATAGAGTATATTTAATATTTTTGAAATTAAATTTAAGAAATCCCCAAAATTTGGCATACAAAATTAATTACAAGTAGTTATAATACATGAGTAAAATTTTAAAACTTTTGTGGATAGAAACCATTAATTAAAATATAATTTTTATTTTAAAACTTATAAAACTTATTTTAAGTTTATAATTGCATTATATTTGTTTTTATATTTTATCACCTTCATTTCTTGATTAATAAATCTTCAATTAACAAGTTGATTTTAAAAGCATTGTCTGCTATTAAGATTGATATTTTTAAATGATATTTATCTATATAATTAGATTTATTTATATATTAAAATTTATAATTTGTTTTGATGTGAGGTTAAATATTTATGATTAGCCTATTTTCTTGTGTGTTTGGTTTCTTTTGAATTTTAACAATATTTTAAAAAAATCAAAAATCAAAATGAGTATTAGGAAAATAAATTTCTGCAAAAATTCTAACTTTCTCATTGCATTAAAGATGATTTACATTATATAATTATAAATAGATTTAAAATGTCAGATTTAAGCAATATTATTAGTTATTTTAGATTTAGAGTTTTTTTATAAAAGATACAAAGATATCTTCAAAAAGGTGGTAGAAAAGTCATGAGATTTGGATTTATAATTTTAAAAAATATGATTTGCAATCTTTTTTTAGATTGCTTTAGTACAAATCCTATGAGATATGTTGATTAAAGTAATAGGTATTTATTTTATTTTATTTTATTTATTTCTATCTCTTGGTGCAAGAAAAAAATTATTATTATAAAACTTATAAGTATAAAATCTTTATGTATTATCTTTTTATTAATTATATTCAAAAAAAAATTCCAATGATATCTTAGAAGGATTTTTAAAATTCTATAAATAATTTATTTAAATATAAAACTTTTTCATTTTCCATGTTTTTGGTAGCATTGTACATTTTTTTTCTTATCATAGACTTTGTTAAAATGGAATTATTTTTGTTAATGCCTTAAATCTAGTAGTAATAATTGATTTTTATCTTATGCTTTTGTATCTATTTTTTTAATTAATTAATTAATTAATTTTTTGATATTCCACAAATTACAAGGATTGACTATTCTTTCCAATAACTTTGTAAAACATAATGAAAGGCATAAGTCTTTTTAGAGATTATCTATCTCTTAGAACATATGATCTCATAAAGTGGTAAAATCTTTAGAAGGTTCAATCTTAGATTCTCTTATTATATACCATGTGTTCTTATTTAAATAATATTTTTTTAAATTGAGATCATAGACTAATAATACAACACTTGAACTTCAAAACTTTATTAAAAATATTTAATATTCTTGGATTATATAACATGTAATTTAAATTCATAAATACGATTTTAAAAAATTATAAGTTTTGATCTATTTATTTTTAGGAAGTTAAGGAATTTTTTATCTTGTCATGTATTACAATTATCTTCTTTAAATTGTATTATTGGTGATAAGTAAAGAAACTATTAGTCCATCTCTTTACTTTTAGGCTTAACATTCCTTTTTTCAATTGGCCAAAGAAGTGTATTTAAATCATTAAGAAAGAAAGAAAGAATTAAGATCCATTGACTTATGAATAAAGTTTAATAGTATGTTACCTTGACAAAGTCCATCTTTATAATACAGTGTAATTGGTAGTCGTTGTTGGTGGCTTCTACTGTATATTCTTAGTATTTATTGTTGGCTCTACTTGACTAGATCTCTTCTTCTCTTTGGCTCCATTAAGACTCATCGCCTCTATTTCTTTATTGGCTTTTCTTGGCCTAATTACATCTAATTATTTTATATTTTAAAATCCCAACTCTACAACTCTACTTAAGAAAGTCTAATCTAATTTATTTATTTATTTAATTTTAATTTTATATATTCATTAAAAGATTTGATTTTAAAGATTTTATGTAGAAGCCCAAATGCTAATAAAAAACATCATTTGGATTGTAATTCTTATCTTATATATTTATTGGCCTTCTTCCACCAATTCTTATAATAGTTTGCAATGCAAGTATGCAAGGTTGTGCAAACCAAGTGATTGTAGACAATATTATTGGATTTTTTTATTACACACCTTTCTATTTCTATTCTCTTATGTCTTCATTGATGTGATTTCATTAAATATTAAATTTATTTGCATTGGCATTTTATTTTTCTTAGTTTTTTTTATTATTTTTTAATATATTTTTATTTAATTAAAGATATCTTAGTATTGTACTTCTTGTATTTGAACTCTTCTTGTACTTGTTCTTTAGTTCTACTAAAACATATCCCTCTCTTATCTTGTACATTTTAATTAATATTGATTTTACTACTATTATCTTGTTGTTCTATCTAATATGCATAGCTATTGTATAATAGTAGAATATTTTGTCTTTGCATCAATAGTTACTCTTTTCTATGTTTATTTGCTTCCAAGTTGGACATATTTGTGGTCTAATGCAACTTCTTATTGTCCTTAATATAATGGTTAAAGTCTAAAAACAAATCTACATCTATTCAAAAGATTATTACAATCTATAAAAAATGATTTTCAAAAAATGTGTGTTAGAGCTAAAAACTTATACATATACTCTCTATCCATCATCAAAGTCTAATTCTAAATCATCTTAATTTGCTTTATGAATTTGTGCTAGATTAATTATTACTTGAAGAATAATTTTCAATAATTCATCTGATAGAACTTTTTAAATAATCTCTATTATACTTATTAAAATCTAATCCATCAACTATGTATTCCAAATAACCTAAGATCAAAATTGGAATCGTTTAATTAAAGTATGCGCATCCTTACAAATGTTTGAGATAGTGACTATAATATATACAAATATTATACATATATACAAAGAGAAGAAAAGAAAAACAGTTATCAATTGCTCTGTTCTACCTCTTCCCTGCTCGCATCCCTATGCCGTCCCTGCATGGGAGGATCTCACTTCCATACCTCGCATTCATAGTTTGAGAAAGCATGCAGTCGGAGACAAGGTTGTGTTTCTTGGGGTGTATCCACTATGACTTCAAGGTTGTCTGTACATCGTGATGGTTATGTGGTCCAAGATACTTATTCGAGCATTAGGTGGAAGGTTAACAGAGGCAGTTATCTGATGTCAATAATGGAGTGAAGGTGCTGGAACTGGTATCATTCACCGCTCGTGCCAGCTGATCGTGCAGTCGCTTAGCACAACCACATTATCATGCAATTGCACCCAAACAGAAAATCAAGTTGACCGCATTCAGTTTCCGGAAGTATTTTCTGAAAAGCTTGAGTTGTGGTGTGTGTATATGGTGGTTTCTGACATCCTTCACAATCCCTCGTTCCCTGATAGAGGTAAAATGTAGGGTTTGCCCATATGGACCTTAAGGATTCGTTATATTGTGATATCATCGCATTCTTTGAAGTTCACATACAAGATGCGAAAGCATAGTTGCTTAGAATAATGCGTGATGATCAATTGAAATGTTAAATGTTTTTGGGTGCACACTGTTGATCCAGAGAATTCATGGCTATGAAAAACCCAAACACGTTGATAAGAATGGCATCTCAAGAGCGGTGATGAGGGCGGCAGCTCGGTGGGCATGTCTTGGATCTTTTAGGTCCTTCATCTGCCGATCAATGCGGAGAGTACATAAGCAGAATCACTTGCTGATCTATGCAGGTGTAGAGATCCGCATTAGCAACTCAGAGCTGCTGATCACATCACCTGCTGAAGTGTACCGTACAGCAACAAAATATCTCCTGCACAGATGTCAGTACCTAACACATTAGAAAGTACACAACGAATGGCCAGTCCTCACTCTTAACTCGAGGCAAATTCTGAGCATCCGTGTTCCTTCAACTGGAGAACTCCCGGCGATCGACGCTGAGATGCAACTGATTCTGGACTTACAAATGTGACTAACTTGCTGGTAGGCCACTAGTACAGCAGAATCTCCATGTAAAGATACATTCACCAGATCCCAGTATTACAATATACTTAATCTTAGGTTTAAAATGCAGAGGCGGTCTATGCAAGGTTAAAAAATTGTGAAACAATTTTACTGGTCTTTTAAGAGGTTTCCAAAAGTACACGAGTGACAGGTTACATTGCATTCGTATTTTCACATGAATGAACAAAAATATCGTCAAATTTCTGGCGTTCATAACCCATTTGTCCAGAGTCAAGGGGAACCACAAAAAAAAATGCCTCTCGACCACTTTCATGGTCTTCTAAAGCAACTGAATGTCTTCACTAATCTAATCCGTGCCAGCAAAACTGCTCAAGCACTTCGTGTGAAAAGGAGCACTTTACTTTTGACATTTGCAAAATTTCTGGGGCATTGGGTCTTCCAAGTGTCCACAGATTCCTCTTGTTACATGGCCATGCAGAATCTGAAAAACGCGAAATTATAAAAGAAATTGTTAGTTCCATATCTCAGAAATTTAGAAAAAATGGGGGCAGCAGAAACTCAACTGTTCAACACTAATCATGGTTTACAGTACGCAAGACCAGAAAATAACTGACCTCGGCTTAAGTAGCCCCAGAACTTTGCCAGCAATCCAATCAGCTTCCACTGTGTGTCAACATCGAATGTCTCAACCGAAATATATGCCCACATTGAAGTAGAGAAAATCCAAGCAATCATAGTCGGCTCGTCAATGTCTTCTTGTATCAAGTCCATACCTTCGCATAAATAATGCTTGCTGCAAAATGACTCACATTTGCAGTTACCAGATTGTGTAGCAGTTGCAAAATGTATCCGACAGTGTCACCCACCATCCTAAGAGCGTATTACAGCACAGGATGAACTACCTGTCTTCACTGTGAAAGAAGTACTTTATCTATATAGACCTGTATTCCAGATCCTTCATCTTCTGTACTTTGAATGTGCCTGAGTATCATCTCTTTAGCCATAAAACTGCTTAGGCAAATAGAATGACCTCTCTATGTAACATCTATGCTGTGAATGTTCTTGGTTACAACCTTCTAAACTAAAGATTAGATCTTCCTAAAATTGTCCAGAGAGTTGAATGAAACCCCTAACTATACAAGGATTCACTCCCGCAGGCTCGAACTATGAAACATATCTGCCTGAGAAAAGGTGCTCAAAGGATGTTAAACGACATCATTCTTTCCCACCAATCGTAAAATTGCACAACCTGTGCATGTCGAAGCATTTCAATTTTACAAAGCAGTCCAACGGGCGAGCGATTTGCTCTGCTGCTACTAGATGCTACCCTAACCCTTCACACTGCACAAGGATGCCACTTCAAAAATTGTGGAATCTCTCATCACCCTCCAATATCTCGGATGTCACGCAGTGCTCTGTTATAATTTTTCTAATAGGAAGAATGCTGCTCCTTCACTTGTGATGTGTCCACTCAGGGCAATGGTAAGGTCGACTATGACCTCTTCGGAGGAACAAAAAGACTACTAAAGTCTCCCACAAATCCAAACCAGTGAGCCATTGTCCAACCGCAAATTCGCTTACTAAGATAATTTTCGTCAGTCGTCTACATTTCCCATCTTGTTCCTCGTGTACTTGCGCTCGTCGTTTTCCTTCAGAGAGGAAAGAAAACAAAAAGAAAGGGATAGAAAGGGTCAGATGTTAGCTGGAGCAGGGTCAAACTCGTGTCTGAATGTTTCTTCATGACCGTTGTCATGCTGACCAAGTAAGGTCAATTCCAAGAATGTCTACAGGGCCACGCTCCCAAACAACATGACCCAAATGAAAGAAACTCTGAAGAGGATTTAAAAAAACACAGGGAGTGGTAAAATACAAGTTCTACAGCCTCGACCACAACTGCTGGGGAAAACCATAAGTCAGGCAATCGATTGACTTCGTCGCCACTTCGTGCATTCCAACAAGCAGCGCAGCATCTCTTAGCCCGTCTTTGTGCTAGCCATCGAGCTGCTCAAGAATCCGAGCAAAATCGAATCTGAAGTTTCGAAACGCACAACCAGGAGGCTCCTTGAGAACAGCCTTAGGAAGACGCTTGGGCGGAGTTTTAGGAGGTGTCTGAGGAGCGGCCCTAGGAATAATTCTAGGAGAGCTCATGGGAGAAACCCTTGGAGAAACTTTTGGGGAGCTCCGAATTTTCTCGGACGACAGTACAGGTGTAGCAACAGCCGGAGGAACTGAAGGGATCACTGCATTCCCATAATTTTGTGCTAAGGGGCCAGATCCAGCCGATGACAAATTATTCTTCACCTTCCACACAGTAACACCAGGAAGAGGACTTGCTCTCTTCGCGTGGATAGACCGTTTCTTGTCGATCCATTTATTGAGAGGTGTCGCAAACGGGAATACCATATAATATTTGAGACCGGTAGGACCACGATGGTGCACTACTGACTCATTGCTAGAGACTGGCAGTTCGTCCACTCTGTGCCACGCTATTTCGCTCACTTCCTTCTTCGTTTGAGGAGCAAACATGGTGTCATCCTTCACGCTAGGTATAATATACAGACGCATTCGCTGCTGGCCTATTACGACTTCCAAATGATCCTCTAATCTCAGTTTGGGATGTATATTGTACCCCGTCTCTTCCTGCACTTCCCGCTCCGCACAGACGGAGTCCTCCTCGTCTTTGTTCTTCTTCCCTCGGGGGAAACTCCAGCTAGAGCCCGCTTTCCAACCTTTGACCAACAAGCACCTCTCCAGGGTTTCGTCAAGGATGATCGCGCCCATCACTGGCACTCTCGTCTTGTACGTCGTGAAATCTTTGTAAATGTCGTCAATCTGCGTGATGTAGGGCCGCAGCGCCACACAACTTTGAAACATGAGCGACGTGAATTCCCGCAGCGTCAATGACTTCAACGACATGTTCTGCTCCATTGCATTGTCCTCGTAGAACCAGTGAGCCTGTTCCACGGAGAATAATATCCTCTCGAATGCTTGCAGCTCCTGTTTCGGCATATTAAGCACGAAGCGGCTGCACAAGTCGTCCAGAAGTTCCTGCGACGGCAACAGCGTCCGCTGCGGCGGCCCGCTCCCCGTCCGCACTATCATCGCTGCCATCGCGTTGGAACCGGAATTCCACTCCCCACCCAATCTTCCGACACCCGTCTTCCAGCAACCGCACATACCACTTCTAAAAACAATGCAATTATGGTAACCCAGAAACCAAAACTATTGGGTGTCGATGAAACTGGTTCTTCTTCGCAAATTGGGCCAGAAAGAACGAAACCATCCAGAAACCTGTTCAAGTACGAGAGCATCAGCAGGATGAACGCAATCCAGAAACACCATTCGCGCTCCCGAGACTGAGTCACCCCTGGTTCTCATCCACACCAGGTCCTGCCTCACCTCTGTTCCAAGCCACTCCATGCCCGGAAGCCCAGAGCATCGACAATAAGTTCAGCGTATTGGCCATCCAGGCAGCTTAGCTTCGGGACCCATATCTTGGATATTTTATTTATATTCTTGCGTTTTAGATTGACCGTGTTACTCTAATTTGAAATGCTTTCTTGCTTAGTATAGCTTTACTTGGAGATTATCGCTGTTCGGGGCTCATCGCTGGTTGGAATCTGGCGTGTTATCCCTTGTTCTCTCGTCGCTTTTTAAAAGTTATTTTAATCTGAAAATGTAACTGAAATGTACTCTTCTTTCTTGTTTTGTAGCGATCGTGCCGCAGCTGCCTCTAGATTCATCATGTGCTGAATTGCATTGGATTTTTCGTAATGTGCATCGCATGGCAAGTAGTGCGTCGGGTATAAAAACTTCAAAACAGAATATGCCCTGAAAGCTCGGCTCAGGGTTATGGGTGGCGCTTTAACCTCTGATAATGACCTACAGCCTGGTGGTTCCTATTTCGGAGATTGGAGACTGGAGAGTGGTTACTACTTTCCGATATTGAAGGTTGGAAAGTTTTGAAGCCTTTCCTTCAGTTCTAAATGATAGATTGTCAGTGTGTGACCTGCGCCATGGTCATGGTTCGATTGAGCCTGCAAAACACTGTGTTGAAAGCTTGGATATCAACCTGAAAACAGTGACTAAATCTTCAAATTCTGTATCTCCAAAAGTTGCTTCATTCTCGGTTCTGTAGGTCATGTTAGGTGATGCTATTACAGTGGTTAAGAAAAAGAGATGGGCAGTTATGGTTGTGCAGTATGGTTATGCCATGGTAGAAGCCCTATGGGCCAGAAGAAAACCCAGTTATGCCGCAGCTGGAGCGGGAGACGTCTTTTCTCTGTTTCACCTTCAGCCTGGCTATGTGATCCACGTCACAACAGGAGGTGGGACACACACTTCCATGTGCTTGTCAGAATGGGATTTCGTCAAGTACTGCTTGATTATGTGTATTGCATTCAAAAGAGAATGCGTATGGAGATTGATTCCATTGATGTAATCAACATGTCAGAACTTTTTTTTTTGTTTGGGCACCATCTCGAGATGAAACCGTTTGTATAGCTTTTCTACTGGTAAAAGACTAAAGACTCAGAATTGTGTCAAGTATTTGAGCTATTCCTAAAGTGAGAAGCTTTAAGAGGTTGGGGTTGTAGGTGTAGAAATTGAAAGCATGGCTAAGTTATGAGCACGAAAATTGTAAAACATGTACAATGACAGCAGCAGAAGTATGTCGCGGCTCCCAGTGGCTAATCGAGTATGGTTGAAAGTTTACAAGGTGAAATGTAGTGAGGAAGCTTCAAGTATATGCAGCAAACACTGTCTGTATGACTATCGAAATTAATACAACATATATTGAATCAATTTTGTATTCAATGCGGACGCTCTCTGACGGAGGAATTCCAAGAAGGCTTTTGGAAATAAAGAACTGTTTACTGACAGCTTGATCATTATTAATATATCGGGGTTCTGTTAGAGAAATAACAGCGATGATCATCTTTAGGTTTCATGGTCTTGCGTTTACTCAGGAATATTAGAGATTAGCACCTATATTTATATCTCACAAGTTGTCATTTCTAGGTTGAAACTTGAATTTTTTTCAATATGGTCCATCGTACTTGATGAGCTTGTGGATGCAGAATTTCGACATGCAGGAAGAAGGTACTGCATTTCAAGCGGGCGTGAGTGGATACGACCAGCAGAAATTGGTCTGACGCAGTGGTAAAACAACTCTACCTGGCGGCTGGTTATCTCGAGTAACAAGCTTTTTCTGTTAAGAACAATTCTCTAGATATTTGATGCGCTTCCATCAATTCCTTGGCTCTTGCTAGCCTTATCAACGTACTCAAAAATAATGTGCAGTTTATTCGCAGACCGAAGGTAGTGGCAGTTTCAGCCTGCGATAAGGTGGTAGATTTCAATGAGAGTAACAGCTTCACCAGGTAAGATTGCATTCATTACAATATCGTTACTCAACTGCACACTTGTGAGAAGCAACGATTTTTAATATAATTGAACCATCATAATCTTTAATGTACCTTTGAGGATCAGCCAACATCTTCTTTTCCATTCCTTCATTGTGTGCATTTGGATGACAATGATACCAATTTTGATCTTAAGGAATAGAGGCATTGCAGATTTGAAATTCCAATCGTGCCACGCTTCTAGCAGCTTGCAAAGAAAACCATTGTGAAATCGTCGGCTTGGGGATTGCGTGAGACGTTGAGGCAGAAGTAAACCAGCTCTTAGACAAAGCCCTTAACTATATATGCTGGTATTTTGCTCACTTTTTGTGGCATCTCTATGGGCGATAAGGACCTCTTAAAATTTTCCCTATGACAACGCGGTTAGGTGTGCTTCAGCAAGGTAAACACTTCAAGAATGAGGACCCAGCTTAAGAACAGATAGAACGCAACCACATCCTATTTTCGTGTAGAAGTAACTTTTACCTGCAGTGATTTTTTTAAATCAAGCTTCATCACCTGTAAATGCAGCTGATTTACAAACGCGGGAATTTTGTGACTACTTCATTCATTGTTGCTCTCCATCGTTCATGATGTATGGTACAGGGAACCAAACTCTCATTCAGCATAAATTCTTTAATTACGTAGTGAATCATGTTATTTATTGTTGTTTGACCATAATTGTGCGGAACAACAAATGGAAATATAACTTGAAATGCTAATGTGGATATTTTCAAATTTGTTGCAGTGTTCAAGCCAACCCATTGGGTTCTCTCAGATAGGACCCTAACAGACCAGAGTTCTGTCGGGCAACAACAACCTAGGAACCATATGACGGTGAGGGGCGATTCAATCAGCTTACGGCTGTTTAATTTCTCCAACCTGTAGGAGCTAAATCTCTTTTCTGAAGATCCATGGAATGATTAATGCGAGAACTTCTCTCGAATTTACTTTGTTACGTACGGCCATTAAATTTATAGTATTAGATTTGTTTATTCCAATACCGTGCAGCTAAATGGTTGATTTGTATCGTGTCCAGGTTTGTGGGAAAAAGCATCGGTCATCAAACAGTAGCTGTCGTTTGAGCGTGCGATGTGCAAATGCCCTTCTTGAGCCGATACATGGTAGGAACTAGTGCTGGCCCAGATCTTGAGCTTGTCCTGTGGTACATGTGATTCGTGACATTAAGGTATCTGAATTGTTAGATTCTAAGGTTTTTTTCGAGATATTAGCTTTTGGTGAGCATTTCTGACCTGGTGCTGCCCTATATCTATTACATCTCTTTCTTGCCTGCGACATCTGTGTTTTTATATTATTTCAAAGTCTGACCACAACAACTATTTCTGTGGAAATTGGCTAATTATCAAAAATGCGAGGATTTTATCGGATCACTACGACTTTTTCTTATGTGAAAGTTGACTGGCGAAAATTTCAGATGGAAATTTGCACTGTTGCTGTTGGTGTGCCCAGGTGAGTAAGTAATCTCGTCGTTCTTTTTTATCACGTTCTACAGATAACACCTGCTGCGACAAATCTGTGAAGGCTTTCACGAGCAGCTGCTAGAATTCGAGGATTCAATTTGGTATGATCAGACTATCTATAATCTAGTTGAAATCCATGAGCTGAATTCAGACCAATTAGCGAAGAACTTCAATGAAGTACTACCTGATTCGAACTTTTAGAAATGGGACCGCGGAACAAAATGAAAAACTATCTACATACCAAGCAACCCCAATGCCGTAGAGGAATGCATAGCAGTCATGATGCTTGCTTTACGTCACACGCTGCAGCAACGTCGAAAAAATAGGAGAAGCACCCTTGTCATGACAAATGCAGTGCTGCAAGCCCAGCTAATCCAGAATTTGATTGACGAGCTGCATTAACTCATCAGGTACACAACCCCCAGAAGAACCTCTCGGAGATAAAGCCTTTCAATTGTTGGGTCCAAGGCTTGTAAGTGTTCTCTCAATTCTCGAGCGTCGTCAAGACATTCTTCCTAGAAAGGGTCTTGAAAAGTTTCGACCTCGTGAACTTTTAGCTTTACGTGCATATTAGACTCAATAGAAGTGTTCCGCAAGGATTATACGATTAACATGGCGTGGTATACTCTTGAGCGCTGAAATGACACAAGTTGTGATACCTTGTCTTTACTCACCGGGCGCGGTATTGTAAACATCATGCAACTTTCAGTAACATGACAGTTTCTGTTGTCAACACTTGAAGTCACGAGCATTCATGACACGTTTACCCTTGCTTTCGTGTCCAAGATAACCTTCGATAATTTGCAATGTCGACACTGACCATATGAATGCAACCATAGCTGACAGAATAACCACCACACACAGAACACCCCCCGAAATTCCAATTCCAGAGAGCACGCAATTTGTGTGCCGGTAGCCTTCGTGGAATTTGTTGCAGGAGTTGGTGCAAAGGCGACGCAGCACCTCTGGATTACGCCATTGTGATGGAACCAGGAAGCAGCGTGGCCCACAAACTCTAATACCTCCGACTTCAAAGTCCGAATCCACGCGGACGTCGAGGCCCACCGTGAGGTTCTTCGATAGTTCTTAAAATAGCATCCGGGCGCGCTTTTAATTCCGGACCGCGTCGCAGACACCAGTTAATCTAAATCGCCGCGGTTTCATGCACCGTCCTGGACAGTGTCATGACCGCACATGACGCGCTTGTTCATCACTCTCTCAACATCTCCGCTCAAGGCCGCTTTCGCCCTTTGTAAACCAATATAAGCTGCCGTAGCTCGGGTTCTCCACATTATTGAGCAACGAGTTTGAGGAGAAATTAAGCGGAGCAAGCGGGAACAGGTCGCGCTCGAAGTTACTTCTGTGCGGAAAGGGAGCCCGTGGTGCAAATTACAATCCCTTGGTTAAACTCGCGCGCAGTAGGACTTCGGTAAGAGTCTTCTCGTGAGTTGATCGGAAAACTGTGAAGTGCTTGCAGTGTGGAATTTACAGCAGTCATGGGAGACCAAGTGCACCCCGGATCGCCATCGATCCCTCCTCCGGCTACATACGCTAAACCTCGCCATCGTGGACGTCGCGGCGGGATTGCTAGCTGCTGCTGCTGCTTGTTATCCACCTTCTGTTCGTTGTTGTTTGTGTTACTACTTCTAGCAGGGATTACGATTTTGGTACTCTGGTTGGTGCTGAAGCCCATCCACTTGCCCAAATATAGCCTCGACAACGTTGATTTTCGTAGCTTCAGTGTGGGACAGAACAGCACTCTTAATGCCGATATCCTCTACACTATCACGGCTAACAATCCCAACAAGAAGATCGGCATCAAATACGACAACATCGACATACAATCCTCGTATGACGGGCAAGTCTTCGGGCGCAGCACCATCCCCGGCTTCTACCAAGGTCACCAGAACATCACGACCATCACGTCTGAAGTCCTCGTCAATGACTACGCGCTTACTTCAACCTCCGCAACTACTCTTGCCTCACAGATCCAGAGCAACAGCGTCCCGCTCCACTTCCGCGCAAACGCCAAAGTCCATGTCAAGATTGGAAGTTACACGTCCCCGGGATTCAAGGTCCGTGTAGACTGCGACGTGACGATGGGGGTGAACCCCGTCTTGCTCAAGAGCAAATCCTGCAAGTTGAAGCGCCGAAGTTAGAGCTCTCGCATTTCCTCATGTAGAAACTAGCCTAGGTTTTCTGATTATTTACTTACTGATTAGAGTTGAGAACAGTTCAATTGATTTCATGTATATATCTATGCAGTGACTGTTGCTCGCTTTCTTTGAATGCCACAACGATTTTTTGAATAAAGACTACCAAGCAAGAAGGTTGATAAACGATGCGTTTAGAGAAATATGCATACTCATTTTTTTTTAGTGATGGTGCTGTGTGTCAAATCTGTCAAATCTGTACGGTTCTAGATGGCAGTTAGCAGCTCGCCTCATATGTTCAAATGTCTGCGTCACTGTTCATATATCATGCAAATAGAAGACAGATAGCACTGCAAGCTTCAAGGTATGTACTCTGAGTTGGTGAAACAGTTGCGTAAGAGCTCGTCTGTTGCACGAAGCTGCTTTGGTGAGCAAGCACCGTCAATATGATGTGGATCACGATTTGGAAACCAAGATTAAAATATATATATATATATATATATATAACAAATTGATTATAAATAAACATATAAATTGATTAACAAATTGACTAATATATATATATATATATATAAACAAATATATATAATAAACAGATTGATTAACACGTACACATCCGCACTGCTACTTGTGTGAGTTGAGTTCAGTGTCAGAGCGGAGAAAAGAAGGGACGTAATAAGTCCTTCGCCCCCAACAAATAGCACCTATCAGCACCTAGGAGATGTGGGGCAACAATGGTCGGCACAACCTTAATCTGTGTAGTTCAATTCTTCACAGATCGATGAACAAGAAATTTACGTTGATGTGATGTAGAACTAAATTACTCAATTTGCTCGTTCAAATATAAATCCTGACCGTAGCTCGATACATCGTCGAGGTTCACAGCCTTCAATCACCTGTACGCAACACACCATCTAATCAGCACAACGATCCCAGTACAGCGTCCAGGTTCAAATAAATAGGATGAAAGGTGGTAAGTGGCATGCAAGCCGTATTCACACTTTCAAAGACGTAATTTGTGCAGCCGAAATTAAGACTGCCGATCACCGACGAATGCCCGAACTAACCAAGAAAGCATAGACATTCTCAAGTTAAGTGTCCAAACCATGCAAAACATACTGAGAATTAGTGAAACGGTACATGCTAGTTAGAAAGATAAGTGATTTCAGATGTGCAATGCCAAAAGAAAAAGAGCGCGACAAGCAATTGCCTTCTATAGCAACTCAACAGTACTAGGCTCGGATCACCTAGAATAGTCTCATCCAGTTTTAACACCCGATGAAGTGTAAAGGCTAATCGAAAGCTGGAAATAAATGGTTACCTACAGTAGACACTGTAAACGAAGACGTTGAATGATAACGATAACAATCTTAGACGGGCTTATTCGCAACAAAGGTGTATACAAATTTTAGGGTAGAGGTTCTACGAGAAATTGAGCGACCAAATTAACTGGGCATTAGACAAGAAAATCATAAAAGCGCGCTTGAAAACTCATGGTCCATGCTTGATGACTTCCAGCTCGTCGGACAATTTAGTGCCAACACAGATATAAAATGACAACTCTGAAAATTTCGAGTTCACTATTTAAGGCTGCACCTCAGTCGTGGAGAATTGAGCGAAAAGTTCAAAAGATGAATCGGGCATACCTGTATTCTTCGCTGCGCTGCAAAAACCTCGACGAGGCAGAGCTCAAAAAAAAACAAGGACATCCCGGATCCTTTCAACTTTGGCGCTCCAATAATGACTCGATCATCCATTTGAGGGCTTATTCCTCGCGATTCGTAACCAGTCCAACCAACAGCCACGTGTAGGTGCTCTATAAATCAAACGGATGTGGCCACTTTACATTGAGATCACGAACTCCGTAAATGTCAACTTCGTGATACTGAAGTAGAACCGGCTTAAAGTGGTGCATGTTCAAAACATTTGATCATTCCCAATCCCCGTCAAAATACCCCGCATCCTTCATCTCCGAGTAATACGCATCTTCCATCTGCACATCTTCTTCTCCCAAAAACTCCGAAAGGAAAGTCGAGTACAGGAGAGGCGGATACAGGGCGTAGTATGCGAAGCTGGCAAACCCATAGACGCAGTATCCAAAACTGGCACCAATTCCCAATAGCAAACTCCCAAAGCCTTCAATTCCATTCAAGGCAAACAGGACAGTGACGTAGCGGTAGAAAGATGGACGAGCTGGTAGTCGATCTCTCCATCGTGTGTATGGCAGAGCCAAGATGATAACATAAACTGCAGAAAAGAAAAGGTTCTGCAACAACCAGAAGCCCCACTTGTTCCAATCTCCAGCATCTTCTTGTTTGGTGAAAAGTGGAATCCCAAGGCCAAATATGTACACAGCTTTCACTATGGCATCGACCGTGGCGAAAATTCCCGAAAACAAGAGGGTGCGAAGAAGCGCATCCCAACCACTGATGAGGTAACCTTGAGACATAAACACGACCACGCTCACTTCGAGAAGAACCAAGCCAAACCTCGTCAGGAGAGACATAATGTTCCATGCTGTTTCTTGATCATGATTTTTTGCTTGTTGTATCTCTAGGAGACACCAACAAATATTGAGCACGCAAATGACCCAAAGAAATGCATAGTAAGCTGCCATTATGTGCGACTGACTATGTAAAAGCTTCCTAACACTAGAACGTAGATGCGCGAGAAGAAATAGCAGAAACAGCAATGCAGGGAGCGCCATGACCACATTGTACAGCAACCCGGTAAACCCATTTGTCGCTGGAGGGCTTATCAGTCGCAAACAAACAGGAAGATCCTGTTCAGGATTGTCACCGGGGCTAAGAGGAAATGATGGCGCATCATATACCAAGCCCGCCATAGCTTCTATTCTTCAAATTTCAAATTCCTTTACAGCTAAAAACCAGCTCCCACGTATCCAACCCCTTGCCAAATCCGTTAATACCGCCGAGGATCGTTGGTTACAGCAATGCCCCGCCACATCCGATGAAAGTCTCACGCCGACAAGAACCACGCCCAAGTTAACCGCCGACAACCAAACTATAACATCTCTCGCAATCTCCTACTCTAATCACTCGAACAACATCAAAAACAACCCAAAGATACAGTCGCCCGAAGAGCTGCACGGGTACAGATCCGCAGTTATCGAAGCATCACACCCTACAAAAATTCAATCGAAACCGGAGCAATCGACTGAGCCCTCAAACCCTAATAGCTCCAGGAACAAAAACTCTCGTAGACTGGAATAGTTCTCATCTCACGATCTATCTGAAGCGGATCAAATGGAATAGACGTAGATTTTGAAAAAATACGACAGCACGCACCGGACAGAACGAAGGATTCAAGTGAAGCAACACAATTGAGTATCCCAACTGACCTGAACATCGAGCAGCTTTGAGGTTCAAGCAGCGATGTGGCTGAATGCCCGCCTTTGACGTGCTCCGTCCTCGTTCTCCGTCCATCCTCTCCGTCCTCGTTCTCCGTCCACCCTCTCCGTCCTCGTTCTCCGTCCACCCTCCCCCTTCACCATCTACGTTCTCAGTCACGGTTTTTTTTAATATCATATGATATACACCTTCCTGATGGCAGCATTGATTTCAAAGGATATAAGCACTTATATCAAAATACCCACCTCTTATATCAAAAGATATTTGCAAAATTTTGAGTACCTGATCGTTTAGAATAAAAAACATAATATGAGGAGGGGTACAGCAAAGCATATCAACAACATTCTACAGGTGATATAAGTTGGTCTCTTAGATTGGCAAGGGCTTATATTAAATATGGACCAGTGTTGATATTACAGTTGATCTGAAAAGATATAAGAGCTTATATGGTTTTGGGATTTTTAAGTTTGTCCCCCTTACTGTTTACTTTTAAAAAAAATTATTTTTAGGAATATCTTTGGAGTGACAAGGATTCTTTTGTAGACTCTTGTTTATGCGTTCAGGGTTTCCAATCTCTTTTTTCTACCACTTCTAAATCATAATGTCAAGAACTTTTTAGCTTTTTCAATTAAGTTTTTCAATTAAGCCAATTTTCGAATATATAAGTATACATTTAATTCATCACTTTAATTAGTTATAAAGACATAAACGGCTCTCCTCTATGTACATTAAAGAAACTCAAACAGATTAAATGGTCTTGCAAAGTTTTAGACTTCTTTAAATATATTGTAGCTAATAATAAAAAGTAAATACCAAACACTTAGGATGGCATTTACATTGGAGGTGGTCCTCTTTCTATATGCTTTAATAATATAGTATTTAAGAAATAACAAGATGTTGTGATAGATGTGCTTAATTTACTAGTAAAGTCTTCAACAAATTTATAAATTAACGAAATTGCTATGTTTTACAAAAAAAACATTTGAGTCCCTTAAACAACAAATACTATTGGCAACATTATGTCCACTTATTATTGCTACATCCAACACTCTTTTCTGATTAAAACTTTATGCAGTGTAATAAACAAGAGATGAGTAGAAAATCTTGTTTGTATTATGTCCCTCTAAAAATTGATTCACCTTTGCTTTAAAATCTACAATAATAATTAAAAGTGCTTATGCATTCAAATATTTACATTTATATGTTGATAATCACACCTGAATTTATATTTTATTCAATTAAAAAGGTATTACATTTGTCATCATTTTTTTATGATTTTGATTCACTCGGAATCTATATATATATATATATATATATATGTTTATTGAAATACTTATTCTTTACAACAATTATTTTCATATATCTCATCAAATTATCAACTCTCCTAAAAAAAAATGGGTAAGGTTGATATAGTAGTAAGAAGAGTTTGGATGTATGATATATAAAATAGCTGAAAAAAATACTAGTGATGCTACTATAAGAATCCGCTTATTAAAAAAAAGAAAAAAACTATTTATCTTCTTCTTCTCCTCTTTGTATAAGTGAGATAGCCATATAAATAAAACTCTCTTGTGTGTGTTTTACATGTGTGTGCACATTACTTCTAACTACTCTTATCTCTCTCTAAAACATTCTTAACAAATTCAAAGCAACTCGCAGCTCATAGCAAATTCCAAGGTTGTCTAAGGAGGAAACTTAAGTATTCAATTTAAAAATGCAGATCACAGTACAACAATCAGTGCTTCAACGCCATGATAGCAAGAATCAAGCTAGAAGGCCATTCACGCCTTGAGGACCCACGGCTACTCACTCTTATTCTCTTAATGCGCACGCATTACAGAATCATGATACTGTCACTTTACTGAAGCATTTGCCCATTGTAATTTGCGATCACTGGCAATCCATACTATTGAGAGCATACTTGAATTAATAGGAAGTTTCATGGACGATTGGTTGAAGGAAATTCACCTTTGGTTAATCATCGCTGAAATAAATTCTCATTCCGAATTTTTGAAGCACCTTCTATTGAGCAACAGAGATCTCAAACTCGATATGTACCATCTGGTGTTTCCTTCTGTGCAGGTGCATCCTTGTGGTCAGTATCGCAAGAATTCGGTGATCAGCATTTTGGAGGCTGAACATAAGACCGGTCCCCTCTTTCGTATCCTCGTAGAATTTCACAGCATTAGGTCACCTGTACCATAACCTGTGTAACCAATTAATAGGTTGTGTCACCATCGCGTGATATATTATCCTGTGTTTCTCCAGAACCTGTGATATTTCTGTTTGTAGTTTAATATCTTTAGCAAAGCCGAAATGAAGCTCCTTTACTATTGGAAATTAAATAACAGCTGTGCACCGCTTGGATCGGTTAGTTTCAGGACTTCTCATCTTAGCACGGAATTCTCGTACAGCAGATTTTTTTCGGCAAGAGGTATGACCACATCTTTCCGTAATTTTATGTTAGTTGTCACTTATTTTATTCCGTCACATGGTTGCATTTGCTTCTCTCCAAGACTCATGTTGTGTTTTCTTTGTTCCCTTAAGTTTGTAAACCTATTTCTTCATCACGTCATGCAAGGATGTTTGAAATTGGCAGATTGAAGCTGGAGTTGTTCAGAAGCAATATGTGGCTAAGGTGAAGGGCGTTTTCCCAGCAGAGGAGGTACATTGTATTCTGTAATTGTAGTCCTTCTACTTTGACGAGCAACCTTGCTGTTTATGGGTTGGAAGATCATGAATGTCCTACAGAGGCAAGAAATCGTTTCATATCTAAGTACCTTGATGATGTGTTTGTTGCACAGGTGGAGCTGAATGCTGCAGTGATCTATGATCCTCGTGAAGGCAGAAGTTCTGTGGAGGTACAAAACAACCTTGAAGTGTTTGTAAACATTATTAGTCTTGTTATCTTGATCTTTAAAGCAATGCTATGCGATTTTTACTCGATTCTTCCTTCACTCTCTCAACTTGTGTAGATTTTTGGTCGAACCAATACTACAGTTTTTACTGCCAAATGACATGAGCGTTTATCAGGAAATCTTTGAATACTGCCTGAATAACTTTCAGCACATTAAACGAGACATCTTGGATGTTGATTTCCAATATGTTTGTATATAGTTTGTCGTGTATCTTTCGAATTGTATCATAGATTTAGATTTGTCAAGTTTTAGTCCATTCCGAATTCTGCATTTTTACTTTGTACGCTGTAATTGGATCGCCAGGTTCGAGCCCGTCCTGCAAAAGAGATCGCAGTTGAGATTGAATCAACTCTTAAAGGAGCTTCAAAAAGGACCCCAGAAAGTGATGCTAAAAGCAAGGAATCATGTACAAAATTTCGGAGGTTGAGTACCGATGGTGTTGACAGTATCGTACAGTGCATGCCCTTAACAGGTCGCACACACCAGGTGACATTCATTCGTTACTTGCAGTACTTTAAGTCCATGTGTTCAAGATGATGGTGCCAAGTTTCTCACTTATGAAAACTAAGTCAACATGCAGCATACTCTCCAATCAATTCTTGAGAGTAAAAAATAATTAGTCTCATAATTAATAATAGTGCTTTCTTCTGCAGATTAGGGTACACTTACAATATTTGGGCTTTCCAATAGCAAATGATGATCTCTACCTGCACTCCAACGTCACCAAGCGTTCCAAGGCAAATACGACAGCAGACAGAGCTGCTAAAATTCCGGAGGTTCCAGAAACCATATCAGAAGTTAAAGACAGCTCCATTGCTGTTCTTTCTACTGTTTCTGTAGACGTGAATTACAGCGATGAGAGATTAGATTCAAGCAATGTGACTGCTCCGAGTGTTGCTGTCACAAACACCAAACAGGGTGATAATACTCGTGAGGCAGAACGAGAGAAACTTCAGGAGCATAGCAAGAATGCTGAAATTATCGACCGTCGATCAAGTGAGGATGCGGAAAACGCGTGCTCCAATGGTGGTGATCTATTAGAGCCAGGTGTATCACTGTCAATAGAAGCTAATGAAGTTCCTGAACTGCAAAAGGAGCGTTCCCAATTTGTTTCTAAGAGTATAAATCCAAACTTCATGGTCGATCCTCTGTGTACCCACTGCCCCAACATGGCACCTACAGGGTGCGTACTATCTTTGACCTGTATTTCTGGATGGGCTACATTTTTAAGAGTTTGCAAGTCTTCATATCGATTTTCATCTCAACCACCTGAATAGGCTCGAATATTGGCTGCTTGATGAGCTTAGACATGAACTTAGTGTGTAATTTGAGATCTTGTCATGATGCTATTCATTCGTAAATTACCTATGTTTGAGTGCTTTTTGAACAATTATTGTGGGGTCAGAGAGGCTGAAAAGTAAGTGGGGGTTGCAGGTATACTGGTGACGACGAAGGACTGTGGTTGCACTGCATCCGCTACTCAGGCAGCAATTGGACCTATGAATGTCCTCTACCCGAATGGGCTCTGTGATAAGGGCTCAGTTTTCTATTATAGGAAGCGCCAAGAATATTCACTCTTAGATATTATGAAATTTGTTCCATGGTGGGAGCAGGACTCTCAACTAGAAGAATTTTGTAGATAAAACCCTTCCATCCAGAATCTGATTAACCTCTTTCATCAAGGTTATAACTGTCCCATTCTAGTTTTTATTTGCTTAATGTGTAAAGTATTCTGCATTTAATTAGTTACATTCCAATTCTAAACTCTGCCGTCTCTTAATATAAATCCAGATGTGCAGTTCAACCTTGATTAGGTGAAATAAATCTGAAGCAAACAGGGAATTCAAACTATGAGGTTTAAATGGCTTTAAAGTGTATTAAGTGTGCAGTGTGATTCAGGTATTGCTACAGTTTGAAATAGACCAATACCTATAGTGCCTTCAATTGTGTTGAGAGCATTAAATACAGTTTGAAATTGACCAATACCTATAGTCCCTTCAATAATGTTGAGAGCATTAAATGTAGCCTGCGCTCTCCATGCTATTTACTGTAGTCTATAGTAAATACCATAGCTATAGTGTTTGGAATGTAGTGGGGAGAAACTATTAATCTTCCCTCCTTTCTCTTTGTATAAGTGAGATAACCATATCAATAAAACTTTTTCCTATGCATATGTGTGCATTTTATATGTGTATACACATTACTTCTAGCTACTCTTGTTTCACTTTCTAAAACATTCTTAACATGTTATCATCATGATTGTTCTTATGCACTAGTCTTGGTTCATAAAAATATATGTACACTTTATCCTTCGTTTTCTCCTCAATTTTTTTTCCTAACCTTATGTTGTTATTATTGTTATGTTGTGTTGTTGATGTTGTTGCTATTATTGTGCTATTGTATTGTTACCAAATTGCTACACCCTGTTGCATCTTGCCACCGATTGTCGCACTCTATCGTTGTCTGCAACATCTTGCCACCAACTACCGCACCCTACTGTCGAGTTGCAATGCCATGCCATAGTCCATCGCAAATCCTTATTTTTGTAGACAAAAAAAAAAAAAAAAAAAAAAAAAATCAAATTTTCAACACTTTTAATTTCAAGTTTCAACTTTATCATTTTATTTGGCTTTACATTTTAAGGTGCATTTTATTCAACCTTTTCTACTTGATCTTGTATTTTTATTCATAGATTTATTTATAATGAGTGCTTCAACATCCTCAACTACCTCTACTATGTTTCTAACTATCACCACTACATCCCAACATTTTCAAGCTCTTCTATTTCCACCATTGGCAGCTGATGGAAACAATTATCTATTATAAGAAAAAATGACAAAAGCAAATTTATTTGCAAAACAACGCTCGGATGCAATTCTATTTGAAGAATCTCTTACTATGAGTACTTCAATTCCTCTTGCTATCTGTTGGAAAGCACTTCTTTTCTTTTGTTGTCATCTTGTACCTACATTGTAATATCAATATTTAAAAATGTAAGATCTAGCCAAGCTTTGAGAGAATCTTAAATTTGGATTTGATCATCAAAATCCATTTTCCTTCCATATACACATCATGATTGGATACATTTATATGTCTTGGAATTTCCAAATTTAAATGCTTTCAACAATGAAATGTATCATATTATCTCAGAACTACAGTTATGTAGACAAGACATCTCTGAAGAAGAAATGATTGAAAAAAATCTCTCTATGTTTCTTCCTGCATCTACTATGCTTGCACAACAATATAAGAACATGAAATTTTAAAGACATCGTAATCTCGTATCCTATCTACTTCTTGCAGAAAAACAAAATAAGCTACTCTTGCAAAATAGAAAAGCTTGTCCTATTGGAACTACTCTTTTATAATCTCATATACTTAATATTTCAAATTCTAAGAAAAAATTATATAAACATAGAAAAAGTACTCACAAATACCAACTCAGTCATGGTTGTTACCATTTCTGCCTACATGGAAAGAATAAATATCTTACAATTAATTATAGTAGAAAACAAAAATCATAGATGCATTCTTGCCATAAATGTGGAATGATTGGACATTTGGCAAATGTATGCCATATTTCAAAATACTTTTTTAAAATATTCTAAAAAAATAAGAAACTTTGAGTTGCAGCTTATGAAGTTCATACCATGGATGTATCTATGGACTCAATTGGTGTTGATAATTTAGAAACTTATATGAATGACAAAACCTCTAATAATGAGTCAAATGATGCGCTCATTGATTCTACAACATCATATACTATCTTGCAAGGTAGATGATTTTTTTATTGAAAAATCTTCAACCTGATAAACTAGAAATTTGATGACTATGGTTGAAACAAATTCGTTTTGTTTCCAAGAGGGAATAAGAATGGTAAAATTACCTACAGACTCTATCATAAAATGTAAACATGCAGTATTTGCATTTTCAACATCTTGGAGTCTGATTAGGTACCAAAATGTGTGAGCTAATGGTTATCAATTTTCAACCACAATTCTATATAGGTGGGAGGTTTTGGCCCTTGAACAGAATCATAAAGTTGTAAATAAAGCCTTTGCTACGACAAATCGTTTATACCAAATTGCAATTCAACCTCCTTTTATATTTAATTTTACATCATTTATCTTAGAGAGTTGCGTTCTTTTTTGCCATGGAAAATTGAGACGCCTAATATCTACATTATTTTGGTAGATAATTCAATCTATAACTAAACATAATTTAAAACTTTCAAATGTAGATTCTAAAGAATTATGTCATGCATGTGTACAAGGCAAGATAATTGCTTGGCCTTTAATTTGAAAATTTCCATAAGAATTACCACTAATGCTTGAAAGGTTGCATGGTGATATTTGTGGTCCTATTAATCCAATATTTTGACTATTTTGTTATTTTTTGGTCCTTATTGATGCATCAGGCAAAGAATTATATATTTTATTATTATTAACTCAAAACATGGTATTAGCCAATCTTATATCTATGCTTATTTATTTCCAAGCATAATTTCTTGATTATTGTATCAAAACATTGCATATGGACAATGCAAAAGAATTTCCATCAAAGTCTTCTAAAGACTATTGTACTAAAATACGAATTGAGTTGACATATTATGTTCCATATGAACATGCTCAAAATAAACTTGCAGAATCATTTATAAAGCATAGACAACTCATTACCTAGCTACTACTTCTTTAGACAAATTTACTTACATCTATGTGGGATCATGCAATTTTGCATGCTGCAACATTAATATGCCTTTGTCCTTCTTTTCTTGAAATTATAACACCACAAGAGTTCATTTCAGTTTGTGTTTCAAATATATTTCACCTATGGGTGTTAAATTGCCATACTTGGATTCCAATATCAAAACCTTAATGACATACCTTTGGAGCTCATCGACAAGAAGGCATATATGTTAATTTTGATTCATCAAGCATTATTCATATACTTGATCTATCAAGTGGTACATTATTATGTACACATTTTCAAAATTGTTGTTTTGAAGATAATATATTTCCATCTCTTTGAGGAGGAATATTTAATCAATAAAGAAATACAACACTTGTATTTGGAGTACCAAAAACATCTACAATGAATCATGATCTTAGAACATCTTTAGCTGAAACTGAAGTTGTAAAGATTTTGTATCTAAAATAGATTGCAAATAAAACACCTGATGCTATCAATGATGTGCTTCAAATTACAAGAGTTCGAATTAATGAAGCTCAGAATGAACTTGCTAAAATTACATTACTACTAATTAATATACCTTTACTTAAAACATCAAAAATTAAAAGGACTCATGGACCAAATAAGCAACCACAAAAAAAGAAAGCTATAATATGTGGTAATTCTGCTATTATTTTGTAGAAGTTCCTACTAAACCTATGGGACCATCAATTAATGACAATATGTCCATGCAAATTATACCTTCACCTCATGCAATAAAAAATCTTAAAATTAGGAGGTATAAAACTACGTTGAGTACAAAATTATTTGTTCTATATTATGCTACAATGACATTTGGAATAGACCATCTATTATAATAGATAAATCATTTGCATTCATGATTGTAGAAGCTCTTTCTTAGAAAAAAGAGGATCTTGAAGCTCAAACCATCCTAAAAGCAATGTGTTGCTCTTATTGGTTAAAATAAAAAAATACCATCAAGGTGGAGTATGATTCTTTGCCTGAGAGAAAAGTCTTTAGTCCAATTTTAGACACTCTTACTTCTTGCCTTGTAGGATATAAGATAGTATTAATATGCAAGCAAGATGCTAAGGGTCAAATAACCTGCTATAAAGCTCGTCTTTTTGCCCAAGTATTTATCCAACAATTTGGCATTCATTATAAATCCATATATTTTCCAGTCATGAATTTAATTATATTTCAATATATTATTGAAATGGCAACTCATGCCACCTTTAAGATGCATCTTATAGATGTGGTAAGTGCATATTTATATGGTTTTTTTGATTCAAATATTTATATATAAGTTCCACTTAGTTTAAAAGCAAGAACTCTAAATACACCTACTTCAAGATAATATCATGGTATTAAAATTCACAAGGCCTTGAATGATCTAAAATAATTTGGATCCATGTGGTATTAACATCTTAAAGATTATTTAATTATAAATAAGTTTATAAATGATCTACTAATTCCTTGTTTGTTTATCCAACAAGATAAAATTGGATTTGTGATCATCACTATGTATGTTGATGATTTTAATCTAATGGATATTAGATCTACATGCATTGCAACTATTAATCTTGTTATCTGTGAATTTGAGTTGAAAATGCTAGAAAAAATAACTTTTTGCATTGGTTTTCAGATTATGTATCTCACAAATGGTAGCATTTTTTTTCTATTAATTAACATATATTAAACAAATCTTACAAAAATTCAATATGATTGATGCTTATCCATTGCCAACACCAATGGTTGGACATGGTCGTGATAGCCATGATTCATATTATCTATGCAAGGAAGAGGAAGAAATATTGGGAGAGCAATATCCATATCTCACAGCAATTGGAGCACTTTTATATTTAGCCACATCTATAAGACCACATATTGCATTTGTAATTAGTGTTCTTGTAAGACACAATGTACATCCAATATTACGACATTGAAATGGCATCAAATATTTATTACATTATTTAAAAGGCACTAAAGATTTGGAATTATACTACACACAATCTGCAAATCTAAAATTGGTTGAATATTTTGGTACAGGATATAAATCTAATATTGCAACAATTAAATCTCAAATAGGCTATATATTCTTAAGACATAGAGCTGTAATATAATAGAAATCAGTGAAACAAATTATAATTGCAACTTCATCCAACCATGTAGAAATCATTGTCTTACATGAAGCATCTTGGGAATGTATCTGGTTGTAATCAATTGATAAACTCATTTAGACAATCTTTAGACTTTCTTATGATGATTCTCTAACTATCTTGTATAAGGACAATAGTACTTATGTTACACAAATTCAAGTTGGTTTCATTAAAGGCAATAGGAAAAAGTATATTAATCCAAAGTATTTTAATTATACCTATGATTTAATTACCGATCAACTACTTAAGATTAAGAAAATCAAATCTGCATATTACCTTGCTGGTCTCCTCACCAAAGTTCTCTATTTGTACAGCCATCACTAACTTACTTATGGCATTAGCATGCGGCAACTTGGTTTTCTTGAGGAAGAAAGTTAATGAACTCTTAAAATAATATTGTATTCTTTTTTTTTCATCTATGGTTTTGTCCTCAAATACAATAAGATTCTCTTAAATAAGGTTCTAATGATATATCAATTATTGATCTTACGAGAAGACATAAAAGTATAGATCATAATTCTATGTATATAAATATTATGACAAGCAAGGAAGAATATTGAGATCATAAAATGTAGTCGGCACTCTCAATACTATTTATTGTAGTGTATAGTAAATACTGTGGCTATAGTGTTTGGAATGAAATGGGAGAAACTATTTATCTTCTTCTTCTCCTCTTTGTATAAGTGAGATAGCCATATAAATAAAACTCTCTTGTGTGTGTTTTACATGTGTGTGCACATTACTTCTAACTACTCTTATCTCTCTCTAAAACATTCTTAACAAATTCAAAGCAACTCGCAGCTCATAGCAAATTCCAAGGTTGTCTAAGGAGGAAACTTAAGTATTCAATTTAAAAATGCAGATCACAGTACAACAATCAGTGCTTCAACGCCATGATAGCAAGAATCAAGCTAGAAGGCCATTCACGCCTTGAGGACCCACGGCTACTCACTCTTATTCTCTTAATGCGCACGCATTACAGAATCATGATACTGTCACTTTACTGAAGCATTTGCCCATTGTAATTTGCGATCACTGGCAATCCATACTATTGAGAGCATACTTGAATTTTGTGTATCAAAGAGCAGCAAGGAGCTTCGCATAAGGCAGTGCAATTTCGATACTTCTAACCTCGACTTAGTATATGGCTACTAAGTGCCAACCCTAATAAAGTTCAGACGAATCTAAAATGTTCACAATGTCACATCAACATGCTACGTGAGCACAAGAAATAGATTTTCGGCAATTGTATGAGCTTCAGCATATAAACTCTAATCTTTTTCGTAGTGAAAAAAATAATAATGGATAAAAAATAAAGTCATGAAACTATCCTTTGAAAATCCATGCACAAATAAAACTGTAATAGGAGTACAATAAGAATACTAACGAATTATACAGATTATATTAATTTCAAGACAGCAGAGAAGTTCACACTGAGATCTACGTTCCATATTCGTATCCGTACCCACACAATAAATACAAATACGATACCAACACCCATCCATACGACGTGGTATTATACGGAGAGTTCTTAAGAACTAAACGGCGAATCCGATTTCCAGCTGCAATTGGCTTCGTTTCGTGTCGCTCGTTGTGACCCGTGAGACAACTTTGTTACATCGCTAGGGTTTCGCCATATCCGCCAATTTCCCACCTCCATTCTCGTCTTCTTCTTCTTCTTCTTCTTCTTCTCCTCCTCCACGCATTTTTTTTTGGTGTGTATAGAACAGATATCGCAATGTCGTGGGAGGCCATGCTGCCCATGGGCATCATCTCCGCCATGATTTTTGTCATGGGGACGTCTCAGTACGTGGTTCACACGTCCATCTACGGCAAGGTGAAGCGATTTCTCCTCTGGGATTTGTGATTCTCCGGGAGTTTGAGGTTGAGATCTGACGAGATTGAGCAAGGAGGAGTGTTTTTTTTTTTTTTTTTTTTTTTTTAATTCGCTGCCTTGAAGCTCTGTGTGATTTTCTAGTTGGTTGACCTAGTTGTAGAATTTGTGGACAGCCAAAGCATCCCAGACATGATGCATGGGACCGGGCGATGGACGAAAGAGATGCTCGATTGAAAGAGGAGTACGAAAAATCTCAGGTTAGGGCTTGTTTTGTTTGTATTTCTGCAGACGATGTTCCTTTGTGAGAGAGTTTCCGGTTGTCATGGATCTTGAGGACTTACCTTCGGGTTCGGTTGGTTCCGAACGAAATCCTTCCCGTATCGAGAACGAATTCATGTGGAAACTTTGTAGGCGAACATTGATGTTGTCCTTAAAGTGAATCTTCCGTCCTTTTGGAAGTGGTGATAGAGAGCGGGCTGGAACTGGGGTTTGGCGTTTTCTGAGCGTGTAGGAATTTTTGGAGAGAGGCTTCACTTGGAAACAAGAATTAACTGTTAATCTCTCTGAACGACCGTAAACATTTCGGTTCTCCTTAGTTATCCGCGGGTGCTAATTTCTGTGACTTGAATATACTTGAAGAATTAGATGAGAATTTATGGAGAGTCGGGAATTTGTGGAAATCATCAAGGGATAGTGCATAGAAATTCGCCGAATGCACTGTGGCTAGACGCGTTTTATATTTGTTTATGTTTTTTATTTTATTTTTGTCGTTTATTTGTTGAAGTGCACCCTTGTGTCTTGGTAGTTTTGTGTTGAATCAACAGAAAGAGGGTTTTGGTTTTCAATGAGGACATGATTTTGTGGATTTTTATACCATTGACACAAGTAGTCTGAGGACGCATTGTCTTTGCGTGAAGGAAATGAATTGTTAGTGAGGGGGTGAAGAGTGCATCCAATGTGACAATTGCAGCTGGCTAGTCGTCAGGGTCATATTATGTATCGAGTAATGTGGAAAGAATATGACGATTTTCTCTTGACGTGTGCTCTTGCAGAAGTAGCCACTTTTTCAGCTTGTGTGAGAGGCATTCGGCGAGTTACGATGCAAAGCTTATTGCACATTGTATGCTTCAGCAGCTTGACGAGCTTCTGCATTGTGTTGCATTGGGAACTTTGCATGCATGCTGAGTAGTTACTTTTGACACGATACATCCTTGCCTCAAGGTTTTCATCACGTTTTCCTGTCTGGTGCTCGAAGGAGTTCAATGGGTTGAAAGAAATAATGTATTGATATTGTTAGGCTTCCATGTGTGTCCGTCTTCCGAGGTGGAGGTTCACACGACATGCTTGAAAGCTTTTGAAATGATTGGTCCTTTGAAACGTCCAGTGTCGAATATATGTTCACTGTGTCTATTTACATTTCCATGTCAAACAGGACTGTTTGTTGTGAATGAATGAGTTGATTTGGCAAGAAGCTAAGTTGTTTATTGAACCATAGACAACTTGGATTATTAAAGGAACTGTAATAGAGTTGTGGTGAGTAGTGAATTCTACGTGTTCATTGAGAAAAATGGTTGAAAAGGCAAACGAATTTTTGTGGGTGGTGCATATTTGAACGTAGTGTCATGCTCTGAAATAGCCTGTACGCCTGAAGAAGCCCACGTAGTTGACAGGCTTATTATTCTATCTTCTGAGTTGTGTTTGCGTCAAGTCGGCTTCAGAACGACCATTGGTAAACAGTATGTAGCGAAGATGTTCGAAGGGGATTAGAACTGTAGGGGACCAGGACGACGGTGGAACCAGACTGACAGTAGTCATCGTCACTGCAAGGTCATGGGCATAGTTCATGCTTTCTAATCACTTTTGTCAGCTTATTTGATGTTTTTGCTCTCCTTAAATCAACTCATTCATACTTTCAGCTTCATTCGAGAAGGAATAGATGTTGTGAACCTGGAAGTCAGTGGGTCTAGTAAAGATGGATTGAAAGAATCACATTCGGAGCTCTGAGAACGAATACTATCTGCATGGAAACGCGTGATCTACTGGTGGCTGTGATTAGGATCATTTCGCAGGAGGGAATAGTTTGCTTTTGGGCTCCACATTCGGAAGAGCTTTCACGCACTGAAGGGAAAGGCTTGTAACCGTCTTGTGTTTCTGAAACGTTCGTGAATATTTCACATTCGCCTTTAGTAGTGGACGGTGAGTGCATGTGCTCCGATTGCAACCGTGACTCGTCTCCTAATCTGTGTCACCGGGTGCTGAAAAACCTTATCTGAGAGTGCAATTGGCTGATGTGCGGGAACCCCAGTTTCTTCGAGTTAACAGATGTTTGGGAGCTTGATTCTACGCATGGCTACAGCCAGATTTCTGAATAGCTTCAGTCAAACTATCGCTTGAGTTTGATAACTTTTTTCTTCAATTTTCGCTGCGAACTGCTAACGGGTATCTCGGTATTTACATGAGAGGACAACTGCAATTTCCTCCGCTCAACAGCTTTCGAAGTATGTGTTTCTGTTGAAAGCCAGAATACATGAGTGCGATGCCATGAAGGCACTGAGCAGATGAAGAACATGCTTCTGTTGGTAGAGGAGTACAAATCGATGGGGTTTCGTTGGTGTTCACATCGGGATTCACGTATAGGAATCATCACGGGCAGAACAGTTGCAAAACTGATGGCACTGCATTTCGGTTTGGCAGATCGGGATTCGATCTACACTATTAATGAGAACAATATCTTTCCCACCAAGCCTTGTGCAGAAAGCGAAGACAAGTTTGTTAAGCTCGGAAGCATTGACCTGAGTGGAGACAAGAGATAGAGCGTGACAATGTACGAAAGGACGTCAAAGTTTTGAGGGTTCTCTCAGGCCAGGTATGGTTTACGTAGTACTTGTGAAGTGGAATCCTGGGCCCTAAGAGAGGACTGTATAGAACATAAATCTGGGCAGATGCGGTAATTAAGAGGGCCGGAAAAAGATTCTATCCCGGCTTGTCCTGCCGACCAGCGCCACGATAAAGTAGGCATTTCCGTCCAATAATCCGACCTCGCGTCAACGCGCGAAGTGCCAGTCACTACTGGCTGGCAACTACCGGCACTTTGACCGTGTTAACATAGAATTGTTGGGAGTAACGGACTACGAGGAGGTTGTAGTTATCAGAGACCCAGGTGAGCGTGTCAGCATCGCCAGCAGCAGCATGAAGTGCTGCAAGTAATTTAGTTTAACTTGGCATCAAGTAAACTTTCTAGCACTTGGCCGTAGGTTGAGTAGTAGATTACAATGAGTATTGCTATTTCCGCGCTCATGCTACAACTCTTCAATGGTGATGCAGTGCAGTGCATGGCATCTAGAATCGCTCATGCAACGGAACGCAGGTCGGAATATTTTGAGCGAGGAATATATGAAGACTTTTAACAAAGAAAATAAAAAATGAGAAATTCTCACAATTGCGTGCTGTAACATTGATAAGGACATGAATTTGGGATGTGCCCTCCGCCTGCTGGTGGGAAAAACACTAAAAGAAGCAGAAACCGTCTTCTTCTATTCTAACTGGCTGGTTGACAGCCAACTCATTATCACAATTCCGAGCACGAACGAAAGCTCACACTCGCTCCGTACTCGGTTTACACATCGATGATTTAGTCTTCATCCATGCCTATCTGAACTTCTGGTAGATTCCACATATCTTCTTCGACAACAGCTTTTTCAATCTTCATGGGAACTGTTGTCATATGGTCGTCTTTCTGACCTCGATTTCGACTATTAAGTAACTCTCTATGAATCTCAGGAGTAACCTGCACAATGTAAAAACGCAGTCCAACCTTCGATTAGGAATAACAGAAAACAAATTTCTTCAATTCTAATTTTTCCGTATGCGTGTGAAAGTTTACTGCATGACAAGCTAAAACGTCGGAGAGAACTTTAATAGCCCCATAGACTATGATCTCTACATTCGTAGGTAAAAAGCGGAAAATAAGATACCAGATAATGCTTTTGCTTCCGCATCAACTGTTTCAGCTTCTCCTTGTCCTCCTCACTCAACTCGTTCTTATACCTGCAATGATGTGTGTGAAGATGTGAAGCCTAAGGGTGCAGGACTTAAGGGTCACAATTCACGGTTGTGTAGCTACAAAAATGGTTTCGACTCTAGCTTAGTGCGTAGCGCGCCATTACGATAAGTACCGTGTCTCCGAGCATACAATCTTCCACAATACAAATTAAAATAAACCCAAAATATCCAACATACTATATTCACCATACTGAAGATTTAAAACGAGGAAGACCATGCATAGCGAAACCAAGTTTAAAAATCCAACCTATTGAGCACCAAACCAAATATAATGTTCAAAATATTACCGTTGAACAAATGTGAGCAGGGATTGGTGCCAAATAACAGGAAGGTCACGTTCATCCTCAACGAAACTCACAAAATGATACAAAACTGCGTCCAGAACTCTGTACGGGAGAGCATATTTCTTGTCCAATAAAAGCTTGAGGAAATAACTGCAATACAATTGAAACAGAGTGCTTAGTTATAAGCAAGGATGTAAATAATGTTCTTAAATTCTTCCAAACACGAGCATGTGCATGTCTAACCATACACTGCTTTAGTCAAGAACTGTGGTTCCGCATTGGTCTCTTAGCATTCCTTGGCTTCTATGACAAATATCTTACATCAGTTTCAAGGCCAGCATTAAAACTGTCACTCAGACAGTATTAGTAGCAACAGCACCAAGGAACAAACCAAATTACTAAGTTTAGTTTGGCATTAAGAAATTTTTTCATGCTGCATTTGACCAGAAAGGGGCACCGATCACCATTCCAAATACAATCCTAGTTTAAGGAAAAAATGTACCTGTTCGTGCCACAATACTCCATCTCAGCGATTTTCAAAAGTGCAACACTGTTCAAACAAGCAGACCACATATTGAATGACCATCCTCACCCAAGTCAAATTTGAATATTCTATCTACGTTTTATGTTCAAACCTACATTCTCACATTGCAAGTGCCGTTTGCGAAACGCCATTAAACATCAACATAGATCACTCTGCAAATTGCTCAACAGCGAGATTCCAAAATTGACTCAGAATCGAAGGACGTCACCATATCCGTGGGGCTTGCTACAATCCTTTACATGCTTGTAAAATTTCACTTAGGTACAATGGTGACTAATGCTCACAACAAACGAAAAAAAAAAAAAAAAAAAGTTGATATGCGATAGATCTTATCTAACCTGGAATGTAAAACAGGAATAGAAACCTTTTGAAGTACACTTCCTATAATAACAGCCTCACGCAAGTTACATGTTCGGGTCTGCAAGGAACAAGAAGCTAACACATGTAACTGACATAGAATCTTTAGTATGCACATGACAACACGGAAGCATTCAGAAACGTTTAAGCCCATGACCGTGACTTTTGGCATTGTAAACTTCAGCTACTGGTCATTGAGATAAACGCACTTTAGGAGCATCCATCAAGAACTTCAAAAAACGAAAATGCCTTTGGGGTGAGACTCTAAGAAATTTAATAATATATATGCAACATAACCATAACATTACCTGGCAAAGGGGTAGCAATAGGCCTTTGTAAAATGCTGAGGGCTTGTAGACAGCCTTTTTCATAGCTTGATAAAGTGCGAAGTGAAGTCTCTTATGCACCCTGATGTCGTTCCGGATTCTTGGTAAAAGTACCAGACTATAAAAGCGTTGAGCCATACGAGCATTCAAGTTGGAGGCAAAAACTCGAGTGGCCTGGTACATGGCATTTGGAGACCATTTCTCTGGCTCTGTAAGAAATAGCACGTCCTCCCAATTGGAAAGTGAAGGAATTATCTTGAAAGCCTTGGGTAACTTGCCTGCTCTGTACCTACTCAGAAACTTGCCTACCCTGTACAACCAAAATAAGTAATTAACGTAATTGATGTTTGTTCGGTACCAAGGACACAATTGAAGGCGAAAGTCTCATAAAACATGAAACTATAATAAACTGATAATAAGAGAGCACAGAAAACCATCTCAACATACGTGCCAGCGTTTGATAGCTGAAATATAGCGCATAGCTAGCACATATCTACTGAAGATAGAGTAGAAAGAAAATGTACCCTTGGTAAACCTCTATGACTTTGCTATCTACGCCTGGAATTGTTCGGCCTTCACCTGCATTGCAACAAGCAAAGGAAATTTCAATAAGTTTTCAATCGAAGAAAATTGTTCATATAACACCCTCCTAACCAGCACTACTTCTCGAAATACACTCGTCTGAACACATTCGGCAAACGCCAAATAGTGTTTTCGCGCGTAAATGTTTAAAACGTTTAACCAAGAAATGTAGCTAACCTTCTGTTTCAACAGCAGTCATTCCATTCCCGCCCATGTCATTAATCCGCTCCATTATAATGTCAGCTAATGTTCGTTGTGGGGTTGCATCAGAGGCCATAAACTTCAACATGATTCTTTCATCTTCTTCTGTCACTTCCTGAGATACAGTTTCACATCAATGTAAGATAAAACCGCTGTATCTATACCACCATGTCCAACTATGTAGACATAAAGGTCCCAAGACAACCAATAGATTCAACGTTCCAATATGATATTCCTAACAGATAGTAGAAATTTACTTCAAATTCTTCAGCTTGCTCTTCTCCATCAGAAAATCCCTCCTCGTCATCGCTATCGCTATCCATCCTTTGATCTGGCACAGCAGCAGAGAAGGCTCTTCTAGTTGCTGCTACACCAGTCTCTTCATCCCTGAATTATGATACATTCTTAGATCTCACAAATTCAAACCAGGTGTAACTTTCATGAAATATTCTGAAAGCCAGCTTAACAATGTGCTCTTATTCCATCCAACTTTCCAGAGCCTGGAAATAGACAAAAATATAATCACAATTTCCAAATTAAAATCAGATGCAATACACTAAAAACAACCTTGAGTTGTCCACCAGATACTTGTTACCTCTGCCTGACTGTCTACCAGGGCAAAAAATCAAGACAAGGATTACCTTTCGTTATCAATTTCCAACTGCTGCATCCGTGCTTCGCTGAGAATTTTATTACTCATCATTGGAGTCACATACTGCAACCAAACACACAAATGCATTTACCGGCGGTGAGAACAAAAACACAATATCCTACAGGAGATGAACAAAAAAACCAGCTTAAAGAGGCCATAACCGGTGAGAAGTTACTCCTGACATTGAACTTCGCAAGCGAGTGGCGCGACGAGATAACGCTGCCTCAACATAACATTAGGCTCCCGCAAAATCGACGCAGATCAGTACTAAAAGCATTTCGCACCTCATCAGTCGGTTGCTGTCGGCTACGGTTCCTTGGATTTCTGCGCTTAGGCGGCGCAGCCTCAAGGTTCTGCTCCATTTGCTCAGCTAGACCAAGTTCATGTTTCTCAGGCCCCGTCTCCTTTCGCTTTTTCTTATGGTGTCCAGGGCCCCTGGGCTTCGTTACGCTCGCCATGATAATAAACTGCGCCGCTGAAAACACTGGGAACTCTGTGGCCTTCAGGCACCACGGCTTCACAACAGACCGCCCCTCGTCTCTTCTCTCTTCACCGTCCCTGCCGACTTCAATCACCTCAAAACAACTCCCGAATTACCCGTCTTCCTCCCCGAAATTCCCATCACATGCTCGTTCTCAAAATTCTTACTACAGAGGGCAAAATCGAGAACACGCCGAAAGTCGCAAACTTGAGGTGCCTCACGAAAATCGGATTCAAGGACAAGCGAGGGGATTCAAGGACAAGCGAGGGGATTCAAGGACAGGCGAGGGAATTCAAGGACAAGCGAGGGGATTCAAGGGCAGCGCGACCAAGGAGGCTATGCTAAACCCTAAACCCTGAAGTAGAATTAGGTTCCTGGGTTAAGGACCCCTTCTTCATTCATGTGAGGGGTGTGAAAGCGTTGGACGACATGCTGAGTTGGACAAGTAGAGTGCTGAGCTGGTCTTCCTGAGCCATTCGTACGCAATCCATGTATTGTATTCCTTTGGAACGTACAGTAACTACACACTAGTTTAAAATCAAAGTTTCATTTTGGATGTGTGCGTTGTGCCGAGAGGCTTGCATTTGTAATTAAAGGCCATTTATATGCATGAATATATATATATATATATATATATATATATATGTATATACATGAATGTATATATTGTAAGCATGTTTGTTCTAATATAAAATCATTCCAGTGTGTTTTATGATAAATATGGATACATTCTGTTATATATGTATTTATGTATGCTATATTTTTTGTAATTGTAATTGATTTGATTGTCCTCAAATTTATAATTTATCATACATTTATTATATTTATAAACTAAAAAATAATAATAACGAATATAAATAATTTTTCAAATTGTGTATTATATTTGATTATTAGTATATCAATTCTATATGTATTATATATATATATATATATATATGTATGTATGTATAAGCACATTTTAATTTAAATTAAGGATTTTTTAAATCACATGTCATAACCTTTGTAACTTTGACAAGATTTTTTTAAAGAATTATTAACAAAATATTTATGTGATTTTGAAAGGCAAAAATAAATAAAATAGAAATCGTTTGTAGATTCTATTTCTTATATCAAATAACAAAGGTATTCAAATTAAAAAGAATGTCACCAAATTCACACCTAAGTTCTAAAAGTATTGCAAATAATAAATTTACTCTCCATTAACATCTCAATAAATATGCATATTTCAATATATTTTCAACTGTAATTACTAAATTGCATTTTTCTTTTTTCTTTTTTTCCTTATCCCCTCAAAGAAAGATATTCTTTATTCTAATGTCTAGAAAACCTATAGTACATTTAACTTTAATTTTTTTTTAATGAAATGTATGTAGTTATCCCAAATCAAATTTAGAAAAAAATAATAATTGTACAATAGTCCAAAGAAAGGTTAAATTTCTACAGAAGTATTCATAAAAACTATAAATCTTGCTTTGCACAGCAAAATCTTGATAGTGGTATATTTCTTGGTAAACCATTACATAATTATATTTTTATTTCTATGAATACTTGTATTATTTGATCAAAAAGAAAGGTTTTCAGTAAATAATGTATCTGGTAACAAACATCAAGAATGCATTAAGATTATAGAGTAGGATCTTCATTACATGTCCTTAAAAAAATATACTAGAAATTTCTCATGTCCAAAAAATACAACAAAAGAGTTCCACAACTAAGAATAAGTATTGAAGAAAGTAGTATTGAACTCTAGTATGAGTTCCATTGACGCCATTCAGAAATCTGGTTGTTGCAGTGGCTGGGGGTAGAATCAAGCTCCCAAACATCTGTTAACTCGAAGAAACTGGGGTTCCCGCACATCAGCCAATTGCACTCTCAGATAAGGTTTTTCAGCACCCGGTGACACAGATTAGGAGACGAGTCACGGTTGCAATCGGAGCACATGCACTCACCGTCCACTACTAAAGGCGAATGTGAAATATTCACGAACGTTTCAGAAACACAAGACGGTTACAAGCCTTTCCCTTCAGTGCGTGAAAGCTCTTCCGAATGTGGAGCCCAAAAGCAAACTATTCCCTCCTGCGAAATGATCCTAATCACAGCCACCAGTAGATCACGCGTTTCCATGCAGATAGTATTCGTTCTCAGAGCTCCGAATGTGATTCTTTCAATCCATCTTTACTAGACCCACTGACTTCCAGGTTCACAACATCTATTCCTTCTCGAATGAAGCTGAAAGTATGAATGAGTTGATTTAAGGAGAGCAAAAACATCAAATAAGCTGACAAAAGTGATTAGAAAGCATGAACTATGCCCATGACCTTGCAGTGACGATGACTACTGTCAGTCTGGTTCCACCGTCGTCCTGGTCCCCTACAGTTCTAATCCCCTTCGAACATCTTCGCTACATACTGTTTACCAATGGTCGTTCTGAAGCCGACTTGACGCAAACACAACTCAGAAGATAGAATAATAAGCCTGTCAACTACGTGGGCTTCTTCAGGCGTACAGGCTATTTCAGAGCATGACACTACGTTCAAATATGCACCACCCACAAAAATTCGTTTGCCTTTTCAACCATTTTTCTCAATGAACACGTAGAATTCACTACTCACCACAACTCTATTACAGTTCCTTTAATAATCCAAGTTGTCTATGGTTCAATAAACAACTTAGCTTCTTGCCAAATCAACTCATTCATTCACAACAAACAGTCCTGTTTGACATGGAAATGTAAATAGACACAGTGAACATATATTCGACACTGGACGTTTCAAAGGACCAATCATTTCAAAAGCTTTCAAGCATGTCGTGTGAACCTCCACCTCGGAAGACGGACACACATGGAAGCCTAACAATATCAATACATTATTTCTTTCAACCCATTGAACTCCTTCGAGCACCAGACAGGAAAACGTGATGAAAACCTTGAGGCAAGGATGTATCGTGTCAAAAGTAACTACTCAGCATGCATGCAAAGTTCCCAATGCAACACAATGCAGAAGCTCGTCAAGCTGCTGAAGCATACAATGTGCAATAAGCTTTGCATCGTAACTCGCCGAATGCCTCTCACACAAGCTGAAAAAGTGGCTACTTCTGCAAGAGCACACGTCAAGAGAAAATCGTCATATTCTTTCCACATTACTCGATACATAATATGACCCTGACGACTAGCCAGCTGCAATTGTCACATTGGATGCACTCTTCACCCCCTCACTAACAATTCATTTCCTTCACGCAAAGACAATGCGTCCTCAGACTACTTGTGTCAATGGTATAAAAATCCACAAAATCATGTCCTCATTGAAAACCAAAACCCTCTTTCTGTTGATTCAACACAAAACTACCAAGACACAAGGGTGCACTTCAACAAATAAACGACAAAAATAAAATAAAAAACATAAACAAATATAAAACGCGTCTAGCCACAGTGCATTCGGCGAATTTCTATGCACTATCCCTTGATGATTTCCACAAATTCCCGACTCTCCATAAATTCTCATCTAATTCTTCAAGTATATTCAAGTCACAGAAATTAGCACCCGCGGATAACTAAGGAGAACCGAAATGTTTACGGTCGTTCAGAGAGATTAACAGTTAATTCTTGTTTCCAAGTGAAGCCTCTCTCCAAAAATTCCTACACGCTCAGAAAACGCCAAACCCCAGTTCCAGCCCGCTCTCTATCACCACTTCCAAAAGGACGGAAGATTCACTTTAAGGACAACATCAATGTTCGCCTACAAAGTTTCCACATGAATTCGTTCTCGATACGGGAAGGATTTCGTTCGGAACCAACCGAACCCGAAGGTAAGTCCTCAAGATCCATGACAACCGGAAACTCTCTCACAAAGGAACATCGTCTGCAGAAATACAAACAAAACAAGCCCTAACCTGAGATTTTTCGTACTCCTCTTTCAATCGAGCATCTCTTTCGTCCATCGCCCGGTCCCATGCATCATGTCTGGGATGCTTTGGCTGTCCACAAATTCTACAACTAGGTCAACCAACTAGAAAATCACACAGAGCTTCAAGGCAGCGAATTAAAAAAAAAAAAAAAAAAAAAAAAACACTCCTCCTTGCTCAATCTCGTCAGATCTCAACCTCAAACTCCCGGAGAATCACAAATCCCAGAGGAGAAATCGCTTCACCTTGCCGTAGATGGACGTGTGAACCACGTACTGAGACGTCCCCATGACAAAAATCATGGCGGAGATGATGCCCATGGGCAGCATGGCCTCCCACGACATTGCGATATCTGTTCTATACACACCAAAAAAAAATGCGTGGAGGAGGAGAAGAAGAAGAAGAAGAAGAAGAAGACGAGAATGGAGGTGGGAAATTGGCGGATATGGCGAAACCCTAGCGATGTAACAAAGTTGTCTCACGGGTCACAACGAGCGACACGAAACGAAGCCAATTGCAGCTGGAAATCGGATTCGCCGTTTAGTTCTTAAGAACTCTCCGTATAATACCACGTCGTATGGATGGGTGTTGGTATCGTATTTGTATTTATTGTGTGGGTACGGATACGAATATGGAACGTAGATCTCAGTGTGAACTTCTCTGCTGTCTTGAAATTAATATAATCTGTATAATTCGTTAGTATTCTTATTGTACTCCTATTACAGTTTTATTTGTGCATGGATTTTCAAAGGATAGTTTCATGACTTTATTTTTTATCCATTATTATTTTTTTCACTACGAAAAAGATTAGAGTTTATATGCTGAAGCTCATACAATTGCCGAAAATCTATTTCTTGTGCTCACGTAGCATGTTGATGTGACATTGTGAACATTTTAGATTCGTCTGAACTTTATTAGGGTTGGCACTTAGTAGCCATATACTAAGTCGAGGTTAGAAGTATCGAAATTGCACTGCCTTATGCGAAGCTCCTTGCTGCTCTTTGATACACAAAATTCAAGTATGCTCTCAATAGTATGGATTGCCAGTGATCGCAAATTACAATGGGCAAATGCTTCAGTAAAGTGACAGTATCATGATTCTGTAATGCGTGCGCATTAAGAGAATAAGAGTGAGTAGCCGTGGGTCCTCAAGGCGTGAATGGCCTTCTAGCTTGATTCTTGCTATCATGGCGTTGAAGCACTGATTGTTGTACTGTGATCTGCATTTTTAAATTGAATACTTAAGTTTCCTCCTTAGACAACCTTGGAATTTGCTATGAGCTGCGAGTTGCTTTGAATTTGTTAAGAATGTTTTAGAGAGAGATAAGAGTAGTTAGAAGTAATGTGCACACACATGTAAAACACACACAAGAGAGTTTTATTTATATGGCTATCTCACTTATACAAAGAGGAGAAGAAGAAGATAAATAGTTTCTCCCATTTCATTCCAAACACTATAGCCACAGTATTTACTATACACTACAATAAATAGTATTGAGAGTGCCGACTACATTTTATGATCTCAATATTCTTCCTTGCTTGTCATAATATTTATATACATAGAATTATGATCTATACTTTTATGTCTTCTCGTAAGATCAATAATTGATATATCATTAGAACCTTATTTAAGAGAATCTTATTGTATTTGAGGACAAAACCATAGATGAAAAAAAAAGAATACAATATTATTTTAAGAGTTCATTAACTTTCTTCCTCAAGAAAACCAAGTTGCCGCATGCTAATGCCATAAGTAAGTTAGTGATGGCTGTACAAATAGAGAACTTTGGTGAGGAGACCAGCAAGGTAATATGCAGATTTGATTTTCTTAATCTTAAGTAGTTGATCGGTAATTAAATCATAGGTATAATTAAAATACTTTGGATTAATATACTTTTTCCTATTGCCTTTAATGAAACCAACTTGAATTTGTGTAACATAAGTACTATTGTCCTTATACAAGATAGTTAGAGAATCATCATAAGAAAGTCTAAAGATTGTCTAAATGAGTTTATCAATTGATTACAACCAGATACATTCCCAAGATGCTTCATGTAAGACAATGATTTCTACATGGTTGGATGAAGTTGCAATTATAATTTGTTTCACTGATTTCTATTATATTACAGCTCTATGTCTTAAGAATATATAGCCTATTTGAGATTTAATTGTTGCAATATTAGATTTATATCCTGTACCAAAATATTCAACCAATTTTAGATTTGCAGATTGTGTGTAGTATAATTCCAAATCTTTAGTGCCTTTTAAATAATGTAATAAATATTTGATGCCATTTCAATGTCGTAATATTGGATGTACATTGTGTCTTACAAGAACACTAATTACAAATGCAATATGTGGTCTTATAGATGTGGCTAAATATAAAAGTGCTCCAATTGCTGTGAGATATGGATATTGCTCTCCCAATATTTCTTCCTCTTCCTTGCATAGATAATATGAATCATGGCTATCACGACCATGTCCAACCATTGGTGTTGGCAATGGATAAGCATCAATCATATTGAATTTTTGTAAGATTTGTTTAATATATGTTAATTAATAGAAAAAAAATGCTACCATTTGTGAGATACATAATCTGAAAACCAATGCAAAAAGTTATTTTTTCTAGCATTTTCAACTCAAATTCACAGATAACAAGATTAATAGTTGCAATGCATGTAGATCTAATATCCATTAGATTAAAATCATCAACATACATAGTGATGATCACAAATCCAATTTTATCTTGTTGGATAAACAAACAAGGAATTAGTAGATCATTTATAAACTTATTTATAATTAAATAATCTTTAAGATGTTAATACCACATGGATCCAAATTATTTTAGATCATTCAAGGCCTTGTGAATTTTAATACCATGATATTATCTTGAAGTAGGTGTATTTAGAGTTCTTGCTTTTAAACTAAGTGGAACTTATATATAAATATTTGAATCAAAAAAACCATATAAATATGCACTTACCACATCTATAAGATGCATCTTAAAGGTGGCATGAGTTGCCATTTCAATAATATATTGAAATATAATTAAATTCATGACTGGAAAATATATGGATTTATAATGAATGCCAAATTGTTGGATAAATACTTGGGCAAAAAGACGAGCTTTATAGCAGGTTATTTGACCCTTAGCATCTTGCTTGCATATTAATACTATCTTATATCCTACAAGGCAAGAAGTAAGAGTGTCTAAAATTGGACTAAAGACTTTTCTCTCAGGCAAAGAATCATACTCCACCTTGATGGTATTTTTTTATTTTAACCAATAAGAGCAACACATTGCTTTTAGGATGGTTTGAGCTTCAAGATCCTCTTTTTTCTAAGAAAGAGCTTCTACAATCATGAATGCAAATGATTTATCTATTATAATAGATGGTCTATTCCAAATGTCATTGTAGCATAATATAGAACAAATAATTTTGTACTCAACGTAGTTTTATACCTCCTAATTTTAAGATTTTTTATTGCATGAGGTGAAGGTATAATTTGCATGGACATATTGTCATTAATTGATGGTCCCATAGGTTTAGTAGGAACTTCTACAAAATAATAGCAGAATTACCACATATTATAGCTTTCTTTTTTTGTGGTTGCTTATTTGGTCCATGAGTCCTTTTAATTTTTGATGTTTTAAGTAAAGGTATATTAATTAGTAGTAATGTAATTTTAGCAAGTTCATTCTGATCTTCATTAATTCGAACTCTTGTAATTTGAAGCACATCATTGATAGCATCAGGTGTTTTATTTGCAATCTATTTTAGATACAAAATCTTTACAACTTCAGTTTCAGCTAAAGATGTTCTAAGATCATGATTCATTGTAGATGTTTTTGGTACTCCAAATACAAGTGTTGTATTTCTTTATTGATTAAATATTCCTCCTCAAAGAGATGGAAATATATTATCTTCAAAACAACAATTTTGAAAATGTGTACATAATAATGTACCACTTGATAGATCAAGTATATGAATAATGCTTGATGAATCAAAATTAACATATATGCCTTCTTGTCGATGAGCTCCAAAGGTATGTCATTAAGGTTTTGATATTGGAATCCAAGTATGGCAATTTAACACCCATAGGTGAAATATATTTGAAACACAAACTGAAATGAACTCTTGTGGTGTTATAATTTCAAGAAAAGAAGGACAAAGGCATATTAATGTTGCAGCATGCAAAATTGCATGATCCCACATAGATGTAAGTAAATTTGTCTAAAGAAGTAGTAGCTAGGTAATGAGTTGTCTATGCTTTATAAATGATTCTGCAAGTTTATTTTGAGCATGTTCATATGGAACATAATATGTCAACTCAATTCGTATTTTAGTACAATAGTCTTTAGAAGACTTTGATGGAAATTCTTTTGCATTGTCCATATGCAATGTTTTGATACAATAATCAAGAAATTATGCTTGGAAATAAATAAGCATAGATATAAGATTGGCTAATACCATGTTTTGAGTTAATAATAATAAAATATATAATTCTTTGCCTGATGCATCAATAAGGACCAAAAAATAACAAAATAGTCAAAATATTGGATTAATAGGACCACAAATATCACCATGCAACCTTTCAAGCATTAGTGGTAATTCTTATGGAAATTTTCAAATTAAAGGCCAAGCAATTATCTTGCCTTGTACACATGCATGACATAATTCTTTAGAATCTACATTTGAAAGTTTTAAATTATGTTTAGTTATAGATTGAATTATCTACCAAAATAATGTAGATATTAGGCGTCTCAATTTTCCATGGCAAAAAAGAACGCAACTCTCTAAGATAAATGATGTAAAATTAAATATAAAAGGAGGTTGAATTGCAATTTGGTATAAACGATTTGTCGTAGCAAAGGCTTTATTTACAACTTTATGATTCTGTTCAAGGGCCAAAACCTCCCACCTATATAGAATTGTGATTGAAAATTGATAACCATTAGCTCACACATTTTGGTACCTAATCAGACTCCAAGATGTTGAAAATGCAAATACTGCATGTTTACATTTTATGATAGAGTCTGTAGGTAATTTTACCATTCTTATTCCCTCTTGGAAACAAAACGAATTTGTTTCAACCATAGTCATCAAATTTCTAGTTTATCAGGTTGAAGATTTTTCAATAAAAAAATCATCTACCTTGCAAGATAGTATATGATGTTGTAGAATCAATGAGCGCATCATTTGACTCATTATTAGAGGTTTTGTCATTCATATAAGTTTCTAAATTATCAACACCAATTGAGTCCATAGATACATCCATGGTATGAACTTCATAAGCTGCAACTCAAAGTTTCTTATTTTTTTAGAATATTTTAAAAAAGTATTTTGAAATATGGCATACATTTGCCAAATGTCCAATCATTCCACATTTATGGCAAGAATGCATCTATGATTTTTGTTTTCTACTATAATTAATTGTAAGATATTTATTCTTTCCATGTAGGCAGAAATGGTAACAACCATGACTGAGTTGGTATTTGTGAGTACTTTTTCTATGTTTATATAATTTTTTCTTAGAATTTGAAATATTAAGTATATGAGATTATAAAAGAGTAGTTCCAATAGGACAAGCTTTTCTATTTTGCAAGAGTAGCTTATTTTGTTTTTCTGCAAGAAGTAGATAGGATACGAGATTACGATGTCTTTAAAATTTCATGTTCTTATATTGTTGTGCAAGCATAGTAGATGCAGGAAGAAACATAGAGAGATTTTTTTCAATCATTTCTTCTTCAGAGATGTCTTGTCTACATAACTGTAGTTCTGAGATAATATGATACATTTCATTGTTGAAAGCATTTAAATTTGGAAATTCCAAGACATATAAATGTATCCAATCATGATGTGTATATGGAAGGAAAATGGATTTTGATGATCAAATCCAAATTTAAGATTCTCTCAAAGCTTGGCTAGATCTTACATTTTTAAATATTGATATTACAATGTAGGTACAAGATGACAACAAAAGAAAAGAAGTGCTTTCCAACAGATAGCAAGAGGAATTGAAGTACTCATAGTAAGAGATTCTTCAAATAGAATTGCATCCGAGCGTTGTTTTGCAAATAAATTTGCTTTTGTCATTTTTTCTTATAATAGATAATTGTTTCCATCAGCTGCCAATGGTGGAAATAGAAGAGCTTGAAAATGTTGGGATGTAGTGGTGATAGTTAGAAACATAGTAGAGGTAGTTGAGGATGTTGAAGCACTCATTATAAATAAATCTATGAATAAAAATACAAGATCAAGTAGAAAAGGTTGAATAAAATGCACCTTAAAATGTAAAGCCAAATAAAATGATAAAGTTGAAACTTGAAATTAAAAGTGTTGAAAATTTGATTTTTTTTTTTTTTTTTTTTTTTTTTGTCTACAAAAATAAGGATTTGCGATGGACTATGGCATGGCATTGCAACTCGACAGTAGGGTGCGGTAGTTGGTGGCAAGATGTTGCAGACAACGATAGAGTGCGACAATCGGTGGCAAGATGCAACAGGGTGTAGCAATTTGGTAACAATACAATAGCACAATAATAGCAACAACATCAACAACACAACATAACAATAATAACAACATAAGGTTAGGAAAAAAAATTGAGGAGAAAACGAAGGATAAAGTGTACATATATTTTTATGAACCAAGACTAGTGCATAAGAACAATCATGATGATAACATGTTAAGAATGTTTTAGAAAGTGAAACAAGAGTAGCTAGAAGTAATGTGTATACACATATAAAATGCACACATATGCATAGGAAAAAGTTTTATTGATATGGTTATCTCACTTATACAAAGAGAAAGGAGGGAAGATTAATAGTTTCTCCCCACTACATTCCAAACACTATAGCTATGGTATTTACTATAGACTACAGTAAATAGCATGGAGAGCGCAGGCTACATTTAATGCTCTCAACATTATTGAAGGGACTATAGGTATTGGTCAATTTCAAACTGTATTTAATGCTCTCAACACAATTGAAGGCACTATAGGTATTGGTCTATTTCAAACTGTAGCAATACCTGAATCACACTGCACACTTAATACACTTTAAAGCCATTTAAACCTCATAGTTTGAATTCCCTGTTTGCTTCAGATTTATTTCACCTAATCAAGGTTGAACTGCACATCTGGATTTATATTAAGAGACGGCAGAGTTTAGAATTGGAATGTAACTAATTAAATGCAGAATACTTTACACATTAAGCAAATAAAAACTAGAATGGGACAGTTATAACCTTGATGAAAGAGGTTAATCAGATTCTGGATGGAAGGGTTTTATCTACAAAATTCTTCTAGTTGAGAGTCCTGCTCCCACCATGGAACAAATTTCATAATATCTAAGAGTGAATATTCTTGGCGCTTCCTATAATAGAAAACTGAGCCCTTATCACAGAGCCCATTCGGGTAGAGGACATTCATAGGTCCAATTGCTGCCTGAGTAGCGGATGCAGTGCAACCACAGTCCTTCGTCGTCACCAGTATACCTGCAACCCCCACTTACTTTTCAGCCTCTCTGACCCCACAATAATTGTTCAAAAAGCACTCAAACATAGGTAATTTACGAATGAATAGCATCATGACAAGATCTCAAATTACACACTAAGTTCATGTCTAAGCTCATCAAGCAGCCAATATTCGAGCCTATTCAGGTGGTTGAGATGAAAATCGATATGAAGACTTGCAAACTCTTAAAAATGTAGCCCATCCAGAAATACAGGTCAAAGATAGTACGCACCCTGTAGGTGCCATGTTGGGGCAGTGGGTACACAGAGGATCGACCATGAAGTTTGGATTTATACTCTTAGAAACAAATTGGGAACGCTCCTTTTGCAGTTCAGGAACTTCATTAGCTTCTATTGACAGTGATACACCTGGCTCTAATAGATCACCACCATTGGAGCACGCGTTTTCCGCATCCTCACTTGATCGACGGTCGATAATTTCAGCATTCTTGCTATGCTCCTGAAGTTTCTCTCGTTCTGCCTCACGAGTATTATCACCCTGTTTGGTGTTTGTGACAGCAACACTCGGAGCAGTCACATTGCTTGAATCTAATCTCTCATCGCTGTAATTCACGTCTACAGAAACAGTAGAAAGAACAGCAATGGAGCTGTCTTTAACTTCTGATATGGTTTCTGGAACCTCCGGAATTTTAGCAGCTCTGTCTGCTGTCGTATTTGCCTTGGAACGCTTGGTGACGTTGGAGTGCAGGTAGAGATCATCATTTGCTATTGGAAAGCCCAAATATTGTAAGTGTACCCTAATCTGCAGAAGAAAGCACTATTATTAATTATGAGACTAATTATTTTTTACTCTCAAGAATTGATTGGAGAGTATGCTGCATGTTGACTTAGTTTTCATAAGTGAGAAACTTGGCACCATCATCTTGAACACATGGACTTAAAGTACTGCAAGTAACGAATGAATGTCACCTGGTGTGTGCGACCTGTTAAGGGCATGCACTGTACGATACTGTCAACACCATCGGTACTCAACCTCCGAAATTTTGTACATGATTCCTTGCTTTTAGCATCACTTTCTGGGGTCCTTTTTGAAGCTCCTTTAAGAGTTGATTCAATCTCAACTGCGATCTCTTTTGCAGGACGGGCTCGAACCTGGCGATCCAATTACAGCGTACAAAGTAAAAATGCAGAATTCGGAATGGACTAAAACTTGACAAATCTAAATCTATGATACAATTCGAAAGATACACGACAAACTATATACAAACATATTGGAAATCAACATCCAAGATGTCTCGTTTAATGTGCTGAAAGTTATTCAGGCAGTATTCAAAGATTTCCTGATAAACGCTCATGTCATTTGGCAGTAAAAACTGTAGTATTGGTTCGACCAAAAATCTACACAAGTTGAGAGAGTGAAGGAAGAATCGAGTAAAAATCGCATAGCATTGCTTTAAAGATCAAGATAACAAGACTAATAATGTTTACAAACACTTCAAGGTTGTTTTGTACCTCCACAGAACTTCTGCCTTCACGAGGATCATAGATCACTGCAGCATTCAGCTCCACCTGTGCAACAAACACATCATCAAGGTACTTAGATATGAAACGATTTCTTGCCTCTGTAGGACATTCATGATCTTCCAACCCATAAACAGCAAGGTTGCTCGTCAAAGTAGAAGGACTACAATTACAGAATACAATGTACCTCCTCTGCTGGGAAAACGCCCTTCACCTTAGCCACATATTGCTTCTGAACAACTCCAGCTTCAATCTGCCAATTTCAAACATCCTTGCATGACGTGATGAAGAAATAGGTTTACAAACTTAAGGGAACAAAGAAAACACAACATGAGTCTTGGAGAGAAGCAAATGCAACCATGTGACGGAATAAAATAAGTGACAACTAACATAAAATTACGGAAAGATGTGGTCATACCTCTTGCCGAAAAAAATCTGCTGTACGAGAATTCCGTGCTAAGATGAGAAGTCCTGAAACTAACCGATCCAAGCGGTGCACAGCTGTTATTTAATTTCCAATAGTAAAGGAGCTTCATTTCGGCTTTGCTAAAGATATTAAACTACAAACAGAAATATCACAGGTTCTGGAGAAACACAGGATAATATATCACGCGATGGTGACACAACCTATTAATTGGTTACACAGGTTATGGTACAGGTGACCTAATGCTGTGAAATTCTACGAGGATACGAAAGAGGGGACCGGTCTTATGTTCAGCCTCCAAAATGCTGATCACCGAATTCTTGCGATACTGACCACAAGGATGCACCTGCACAGAAGGAAACACCAGATGGTACATATCGAGTTTGAGATCTCTGTTGCTCAATAGAAGGTGCTTCAAAAATTCGGAATGAGAATTTATTTCAGCGATGATTAACCAAAGGTGAATTTCCTTCAACCAATCGTCCATGAAACTTCCTATTAATTCAAGTATGCTCTCAATAGTATGGATTGCCAGTGATCGCAAATTACAATGGGCAAATGCTTCAGTAAAGTGACAGTATCATGATTCTGTAATGCGTGCGCATTAAGAGAATAAGAGTGAGTAGCCGTGGGTCCTCAAGGCGTGAATGGCCTTCTAGCTTGATTCTTGCTATCATGGCGTTGAAGCACTGATTGTTGTACTGTGATCTGCATTTTTAAATTGAATACTTAAGTTTCCTCCTTAGACAACCTTGGAATTTGCTATGAGCTGCGAGTTGCTTTGAATTTGTTAAGAATGTTTTAGAGAGAGATAAGAGTAGTTAGAAGTAATGTGCACACACATGTAAAACACACACAAGAGAGTTTTATTTATATGGCTATCTCACTTATACAAAGAGGAGAAGAAGAAGATAAATAGTTTTTTTCTTTTTTTTAATAAGCGGATTCTTATAGTAGCATCACTAGTATTTTTTTCAGCTATTTTATATATCATACATCCAAACTCTTCTTACTACTATATCAACCTTACCCATTTTTTTTTAGGAGAGTTGATAATTTGATGAGATATATGAAAATAATTGTTGTAAAGAATAAGTATTTCAATAAACATATATATATATATATATATATATAGATTCCGAGTGAATCAAAATCATAAAAAAATGATGACAAATGTAATACCTTTTTAATTGAATAAAATATAAATTCAGGTGTGATTATCAACATATAAATGTAAATATTTGAATGCATAAGCACTTTTAATTATTATTGTAGATTTTAAAGCAAAGGTGAATCAATTTTTAGAGGGACATAATACAAACAAGATTTTCTACTCATCTCTTGTTTATTACACTGCATAAAGTTTTAATCAGAAAAGAGTGTTGGATGTAGCAATAATAAGTGGACATAATGTTGCCAATAGTATTTGTTGTTTAAGGGACTCAAATGTTTTTTTTGTAAAACATAGCAATTTCGTTAATTTATAAATTTGTTGAAGACTTTACTAGTAAATTAAGCACATCTATCACAACATCTTGTTATTTCTTAAATACTATATTATTAAAGCATATAGAAAGAGGACCACCTCCAATGTAAATGCCATCCTAAGTGTTTGGTATTTACTTTTTATTATTAGCTACAATATATTTAAAGAAGTCTAAAACTTTGCAAGACCATTTAATCTGTTTGAGTTTCTTTAATGTACATAGAGGAGAGCCGTTTATGTCTTTATAACTAATTAAAGTGATGAATTAAATGTATACTTATATATTCGAAAATTGGCTTAATTGAAAAACTTAATTGAAAAAGCTAAAAAGTTCTTGACATTATGATTTAGAAGTGGTAGAAAAAAGAGATTGGAAACCCTGAACGCATAAACAAGAGTCTACAAAAGAATCCTTGTCACTCCAAAGATATTCCTAAAAATAATTTTTTTTAAAAGTAAACAGTAAGGGGGACAAACTTAAAAATCCCAAAACCATATAAGCTCTTATATCTTTTCAGATCAACTGTAATATCAACACTGGTCCATATTTAATATAAGCCCTTGCCAATCTAAGAGACCAACTTATATCACCTGTAGAATGTTGTTGATATGCTTTGCTGTACCCCTCCTCATATTATGTTTTTTATTCTAAACGATCAGGTACTCAAAATTTTGCAAATATCTTTTGATATAAGAGGTGGGTATTTTGATATAAGTGCTTATATCCTTTGAAATCAATGCTGCCATCAGGAAGGTGTATATCATATGATATTAAAAAAAACCGTGACTGAGAACGTAGATGGTGAAGGGGGAGGGTGGACGGAGAACGAGGACGGAGAGGGTGGACGGAGAACGAGGACGGAGAGGATGGACGGAGAACGAGGACGGAGCACGTCAAAGGCGGGCATTCAGCCACATCGCTGCTTGAACCTCAAAGCTGCTCGATGTTCAGGTCAGTTGGGATACTCAATTGTGTTGCTTCACTTGAATCCTTCGTTCTGTCCGGTGCGTGCTGTCGTATTTTTTCAAAATCTACGTCTATTCCATTTGATCCGCTTCAGATAGATCGTGAGATGAGAACTATTCCAGTCTACGAGAGTTTTTGTTCCTGGAGCTATTAGGGTTTGAGGGCTCAGTCGATTGCTCCGGTTTCGATTGAATTTTTGTAGGGTGTGATGCTTCGATAACTGCGGATCTGTACCCGTGCAGCTCTTCGGGCGACTGTATCTTTGGGTTGTTTTTGATGTTGTTCGAGTGATTAGAGTAGGAGATTGCGAGAGATGTTATAGTTTGGTTGTCGGCGGTTAACTTGGGCGTGGTTCTTGTCGGCGTGAGACTTTCATCGGATGTGGCGGGGCATTGCTGTAACCAACGATCCTCGGCGGTATTAACGGATTTGGCAAGGGGTTGGATACGTGGGAGCTGGTTTTTAGCTGTAAAGGAATTTGAAATTTGAAGAATAGAAGCTATGGCGGGCTTGGTATATGATGCGCCATCATTTCCTCTTAGCCCCGGTGACAATCCTGAACAGGATCTTCCTGTTTGTTTGCGACTGATAAGCCCTCCAGCGACAAATGGGTTTACCGGGTTGCTGTACAATGTGGTCATGGCGCTCCCTGCATTGCTGTTTCTGCTATTTCTTCTCGCGCATCTACGTTCTAGTGTTAGGAAGCTTTTACATAGTCAGTCGCACATAATGGCAGCTTACTATGCATTTCTTTGGGTCATTTGCGTGCTCAATATTTGTTGGTGTCTCCTAGAGATACAACAAGCAAAAAATCATGATCAAGAAACAGCATGGAACATTATGTCTCTCCTGACGAGGTTTGGCTTGGTTCTTCTCGAAGTGAGCGTGGTCGTGTTTATGTCTCAAGGTTACCTCATCAGTGGTTGGGATGCGCTTCTTCGCACCCTCTTGTTTTCGGGAATTTTCGCCACGGTCGATGCCATAGTGAAAGCTGTGTACATATTTGGCCTTGGGATTCCACTTTTCACCAAACAAGAAGATGCTGGAGATTGGAACAAGTGGGGCTTCTGGTTGTTGCAGAACCTTTTCTTTTCTGCAGTTTATGTTATCATCTTGGCTCTGCCATACACACGATGGAGAGATCGACTACCAGCTCGTCCATCTTTCTACCGCTACGTCACTGTCCTGTTTGCCTTGAATGGAATTGAAGGCTTTGGGAGTTTGCTATTGGGAATTGGTGCCAGTTTTGGATACTGCGTCTATGGGTTTGCCAGCTTCGCATACTACGCCCTGTATCCGCCTCTCCTGTACTCGACTTTCCTTTCGGAGTTTTTGGGAGAAGAAGATGTGCAGATGGAAGATGCGTATTACTCGGAGATGAAGGATGCGGGGTATTTTGACGGGGATTGGGAATGATCAAATGTTTTGAACATGCACCACTTTAAGCCGGTTCTACTTCAGTATCACGAAGTTGACATTTACGGAGTTCGTGATCTCAATGTAAAGTGGCCACATCCGTTTGATTTATAGAGCACCTACACGTGGCTGTTGGTTGGACTGGTTACGAATCGCGAGGAATAAGCCCTCAAATGGATGATCGAGTCATTATTGGAGCGCCAAAGTTGAAAGGATCCGGGATGTCCTTGTTTTTTTTTGAGCTCTGCCTCGTCGAGGTTTTTGCAGCGCAGCGAAGAATACAGGTATGCCCGATTCATCTTTTGAACTTTTCGCTCAATTCTCCACGACTGAGGTGCAGCCTTAAATAGTGAACTCGAAATTTTCAGAGTTGTCATTTTATATCTGTGTTGGCACTAAATTGTCCGACGAGCTGGAAGTCATCAAGCATGGACCATGAGTTTTCAAGCGCGCTTTTATGATTTTCTTGTCTAATGCCCAGTTAATTTGGTCGCTCAATTTCTCGTAGAACCTCTACCCTAAAATTTGTATACACCTTTGTTGCGAATAAGCCCGTCTAAGATTGTTATCGTTATCATTCAACGTCTTCGTTTACAGTGTCTACTGTAGGTAACCATTTATTTCCAGCTTTCGATTAGCCTTTACACTTCATCGGGTGTTAAAACTGGATGAGACTATTCTAGGTGATCCGAGCCTAGTACTGTTGAGTTGCTATAGAAGGCAATTGCTTGTCGCGCTCTTTTTCTTTTGGCATTGCACATCTGAAATCACTTATCTTTCTAACTAGCATGTACCGTTTCACTAATTCTCAGTATGTTTTGCATGGTTTGGACACTTAACTTGAGAATGTCTATGCTTTCTTGGTTAGTTCGGGCATTCGTCGGTGATCGGCAGTCTTAATTTCGGCTGCACAAATTACGTCTTTGAAAGTGTGAATACGGCTTGCATGCCACTTACCACCTTTCATCCTATTTATTTGAACCTGGACGCTGTACTGGGATCGTTGTGCTGATTAGATGGTGTGTTGCGTACAGGTGATTGAAGGCTGTGAACCTCGACGATGTATCGAGCTACGGTCAGGATTTATATTTGAACGAGCAAATTGAGTAATTTAGTTCTACATCACATCAACGTAAATTTCTTGTTCATCGATCTGTGAAGAATTGAACTACACAGATTAAGGTTGTGCCGACCATTGTTGCCCCACATCTCCTAGGTGCTGATAGGTGCTATTTGTTGGGGGCGAAGGACTTATTACGTCCCTTCTTTTCTCCGCTCTGACACTGAACTCAACTCACACAAGTAGCAGTGCGGATGTGTACGTGTTAATCAATCTGTTTATTATATATATTTGTTTATATATATATATATATATATTAGTCAATTTGTTAATCAATTTATATGTTTATTTATAATCAATTTGTTATATATATATATATATATATATATATTTTAATCTTGGTTTCCAAATCGTGATCCACATCATATTGACGGTGCTTGCTCACCAAAGCAGCTTCGTGCAACAGACGAGCTCTTACGCAACTGTTTCACCAACTCAGAGTACATACCTTGAAGCTTGCAGTGCTATCTGTCTTCTATTTGCATGATATATGAACAGTGACGCAGACATTTGAACATATGAGGCGAGCTGCTAACTGCCATCTAGAACCGTACAGATTTGACAGATTTGACACACAGCACCATCACTAAAAAAAAATGAGTATGCATATTTCTCTAAACGCATCGTTTATCAACCTTCTTGCTTGGTAGTCTTTATTCAAAAAATCGTTGTGGCATTCAAAGAAAGCGAGCAACAGTCACTGCATAGATATATACATGAAATCAATTGAACTGTTCTCAACTCTAATCAGTAAGTAAATAATCAGAAAACCTAGGCTAGTTTCTACATGAGGAAATGCGAGAGCTCTAACTTCGGCGCTTCAACTTGCAGGATTTGCTCTTGAGCAAGACGGGGTTCACCCCCATCGTCACGTCGCAGTCTACACGGACCTTGAATCCCGGGGACGTGTAACTTCCAATCTTGACATGGACTTTGGCGTTTGCGCGGAAGTGGAGCGGGACGCTGTTGCTCTGGATCTGTGAGGCAAGAGTAGTTGCGGAGGTTGAAGTAAGCGCGTAGTCATTGACGAGGACTTCAGACGTGATGGTCGTGATGTTCTGGTGACCTTGGTAGAAGCCGGGGATGGTGCTGCGCCCGAAGACTTGCCCGTCATACGAGGATTGTATGTCGATGTTGTCGTATTTGATGCCGATCTTCTTGTTGGGATTGTTAGCCGTGATAGTGTAGAGGATATCGGCATTAAGAGTGCTGTTCTGTCCCACACTGAAGCTACGAAAATCAACGTTGTCGAGGCTATATTTGGGCAAGTGGATGGGCTTCAGCACCAACCAGAGTACCAAAATCGTAATCCCTGCTAGAAGTAGTAACACAAACAACAACGAACAGAAGGTGGATAACAAGCAGCAGCAGCAGCTAGCAATCCCGCCGCGACGTCCACGATGGCGAGGTTTAGCGTATGTAGCCGGAGGAGGGATCGATGGCGATCCGGGGTGCACTTGGTCTCCCATGACTGCTGTAAATTCCACACTGCAAGCACTTCACAGTTTTCCGATCAACTCACGAGAAGACTCTTACCGAAGTCCTACTGCGCGCGAGTTTAACCAAGGGATTGTAATTTGCACCACGGGCTCCCTTTCCGCACAGAAGTAACTTCGAGCGCGACCTGTTCCCGCTTGCTCCGCTTAATTTCTCCTCAAACTCGTTGCTCAATAATGTGGAGAACCCGAGCTACGGCAGCTTATATTGGTTTACAAAGGGCGAAAGCGGCCTTGAGCGGAGATGTTGAGAGAGTGATGAACAAGCGCGTCATGTGCGGTCATGACACTGTCCAGGACGGTGCATGAAACCGCGGCGATTTAGATTAACTGGTGTCTGCGACGCGGTCCGGAATTAAAAGCGCGCCCGGATGCTATTTTAAGAACTATCGAAGAACCTCACGGTGGGCCTCGACGTCCGCGTGGATTCGGACTTTGAAGTCGGAGGTATTAGAGTTTGTGGGCCACGCTGCTTCCTGGTTCCATCACAATGGCGTAATCCAGAGGTGCTGCGTCGCCTTTGCACCAACTCCTGCAACAAATTCCACGAAGGCTACCGGCACACAAATTGCGTGCTCTCTGGAATTGGAATTTCGGGGGGTGTTCTGTGTGTGGTGGTTATTCTGTCAGCTATGGTTGCATTCATATGGTCAGTGTCGACATTGCAAATTATCGAAGGTTATCTTGGACACGAAAGCAAGGGTAAACGTGTCATGAATGCTCGTGACTTCAAGTGTTGACAACAGAAACTGTCATGTTACTGAAAGTTGCATGATGTTTACAATACCGCGCCCGGTGAGTAAAGACAAGGTATCACAACTTGTGTCATTTCAGCGCTCAAGAGTATACCACGCCATGTTAATCGTATAATCCTTGCGGAACACTTCTATTGAGTCTAATATGCACGTAAAGCTAAAAGTTCACGAGGTCGAAACTTTTCAAGACCCTTTCTAGGAAGAATGTCTTGACGACGCTCGAGAATTGAGAGAACACTTACAAGCCTTGGACCCAACAATTGAAAGGCTTTATCTCCGAGAGGTTCTTCTGGGGGTTGTGTACCTGATGAGTTAATGCAGCTCGTCAATCAAATTCTGGATTAGCTGGGCTTGCAGCACTGCATTTGTCATGACAAGGGTGCTTCTCCTATTTTTTCGACGTTGCTGCAGCGTGTGACGTAAAGCAAGCATCATGACTGCTATGCATTCCTCTACGGCATTGGGGTTGCTTGGTATGTAGATAGTTTTTCATTTTGTTCCGCGGTCCCATTTCTAAAAGTTCGAATCAGGTAGTACTTCATTGAAGTTCTTCGCTAATTGGTCTGAATTCAGCTCATGGATTTCAACTAGATTATAGATAGTCTGATCATACCAAATTGAATCCTCGAATTCTAGCAGCTGCTCGTGAAAGCCTTCACAGATTTGTCGCAGCAGGTGTTATCTGTAGAACGTGATAAAAAAGAACGACGAGATTACTTACTCACCTGGGCACACCAACAGCAACAGTGCAAATTTCCATCTGAAATTTTCGCCAGTCAACTTTCACATAAGAAAAAGTCGTAGTGATCCGATAAAATCCTCGCATTTTTGATAATTAGCCAATTTCCACAGAAATAGTTGTTGTGGTCAGACTTTGAAATAATATAAAAACACAGATGTCGCAGGCAAGAAAGAGATGTAATAGATATAGGGCAGCACCAGGTCAGAAATGCTCACCAAAAGCTAATATCTCGAAAAAAACCTTAGAATCTAACAATTCAGATACCTTAATGTCACGAATCACATGTACCACAGGACAAGCTCAAGATCTGGGCCAGCACTAGTTCCTACCATGTATCGGCTCAAGAAGGGCATTTGCACATCGCACGCTCAAACGACAGCTACTGTTTGATGACCGATGCTTTTTCCCACAAACCTGGACACGATACAAATCAACCATTTAGCTGCACGGTATTGGAATAAACAAATCTAATACTATAAATTTAATGGCCGTACGTAACAAAGTAAATTCGAGAGAAGTTCTCGCATTAATCATTCCATGGATCTTCAGAAAAGAGATTTAGCTCCTACAGGTTGGAGAAATTAAACAGCCGTAAGCTGATTGAATCGCCCCTCACCGTCATATGGTTCCTAGGTTGTTGTTGCCCGACAGAACTCTGGTCTGTTAGGGTCCTATCTGAGAGAACCCAATGGGTTGGCTTGAACACTGCAACAAATTTGAAAATATCCACATTAGCATTTCAAGTTATATTTCCATTTGTTGTTCCGCACAATTATGGTCAAACAACAATAAATAACATGATTCACTACGTAATTAAAGAATTTATGCTGAATGAGAGTTTGGTTCCCTGTACCATACATCATGAACGATGGAGAGCAACAATGAATGAAGTAGTCACAAAATTCCCGCGTTTGTAAATCAGCTGCATTTACAGGTGATGAAGCTTGATTTAAAAAAATCACTGCAGGTAAAAGTTACTTCTACACGAAAATAGGATGTGGTTGCGTTCTATCTGTTCTTAAGCTGGGTCCTCATTCTTGAAGTGTTTACCTTGCTGAAGCACACCTAACCGCGTTGTCATAGGGAAAATTTTAAGAGGTCCTTATCGCCCATAGAGATGCCACAAAAAGTGAGCAAAATACCAGCATATATAGTTAAGGGCTTTGTCTAAGAGCTGGTTTACTTCTGCCTCAACGTCTCACGCAATCCCCAAGCCGACGATTTCACAATGGTTTTCTTTGCAAGCTGCTAGAAGCGTGGCACGATTGGAATTTCAAATCTGCAATGCCTCTATTCCTTAAGATCAAAATTGGTATCATTGTCATCCAAATGCACACAATGAAGGAATGGAAAAGAAGATGTTGGCTGATCCTCAAAGGTACATTAAAGATTATGATGGTTCAATTATATTAAAAATCGTTGCTTCTCACAAGTGTGCAGTTGAGTAACGATATTGTAATGAATGCAATCTTACCTGGTGAAGCTGTTACTCTCATTGAAATCTACCACCTTATCGCAGGCTGAAACTGCCACTACCTTCGGTCTGCGAATAAACTGCACATTATTTTTGAGTACGTTGATAAGGCTAGCAAGAGCCAAGGAATTGATGGAAGCGCATCAAATATCTAGAGAATTGTTCTTAACAGAAAAAGCTTGTTACTCGAGATAACCAGCCGCCAGGTAGAGTTGTTTTACCACTGCGTCAGACCAATTTCTGCTGGTCGTATCCACTCACGCCCGCTTGAAATGCAGTACCTTCTTCCTGCATGTCGAAATTCTGCATCCACAAGCTCATCAAGTACGATGGACCATATTGAAAAAAATTCAAGTTTCAACCTAGAAATGACAACTTGTGAGATATAAATATAGGTGCTAATCTCTAATATTCCTGAGTAAACGCAAGACCATGAAACCTAAAGATGATCATCGCTGTTATTTCTCTAACAGAACCCCGATATATTAATAATGATCAAGCTGTCAGTAAACAGTTCTTTATTTCCAAAAGCCTTCTTGGAATTCCTCCGTCAGAGAGCGTCCGCATTGAATACAAAATTGATTCAATATATGTTGTATTAATTTCGATAGTCATACAGACAGTGTTTGCTGCATATACTTGAAGCTTCCTCACTACATTTCACCTTGTAAACTTTCAACCATACTCGATTAGCCACTGGGAGCCGCGACATACTTCTGCTGCTGTCATTGTACATGTTTTACAATTTTCGTGCTCATAACTTAGCCATGCTTTCAATTTCTACACCTACAACCCCAACCTCTTAAAGCTTCTCACTTTAGGAATAGCTCAAATACTTGACACAATTCTGAGTCTTTAGTCTTTTACCAGTAGAAAAGCTATACAAACGGTTTCATCTCGAGATGGTGCCCAAACAAAAAAAAAAGTTCTGACATGTTGATTACATCAATGGAATCAATCTCCATACGCATTCTCTTTTGAATGCAATACACATAATCAAGCAGTACTTGACGAAATCCCATTCTGACAAGCACATGGAAGTGTGTGTCCCACCTCCTGTTGTGACGTGGATCACATAGCCAGGCTGAAGGTGAAACAGAGAAAAGACGTCTCCCGCTCCAGCTGCGGCATAACTGGGTTTTCTTCTGGCCCATAGGGCTTCTACCACGGCATAACCATACTGCACAACCATAACTGCCCATCTCTTTTTCTTAACCACTGTAATAGCATCACCTAACATGACCTACAGAACCGAGAATGAAGCAACTTTTGGAGATACAGAATTTGAAGATTTAGTCACTGTTTTCAGGTTGATATCCAAGCTTTCAACACAGTGTTTTGCAGGCTCAATCGAACCATGACCATGGCGCAGGTCACACACTGACAATCTATCATTTAGAACTGAAGGAAAGGCTTCAAAACTTTCCAACCTTCAATATCGGAAAGTAGTAACCACTCTCCAGTCTCCAATCTCCGAAATAGGAACCACCAGGCTGTAGGTCATTATCAGAGGTTAAAGCGCCACCCATAACCCTGAGCCGAGCTTTCAGGGCATATTCTGTTTTGAAGTTTTTATACCCGACGCACTACTTGCCATGCGATGCACATTACGAAAAATCCAATGCAATTCAGCACATGATGAATCTAGAGGCAGCTGCGGCACGATCGCTACAAAACAAGAAAGAAGAGTACATTTCAGTTACATTTTCAGATTAAAATAACTTTTAAAAAGCGACGAGAGAACAAGGGATAACACGCCAGATTCCAACCAGCGATGAGCCCCGAACAGCGATAATCTCCAAGTAAAGCTATACTAAGCAAGAAAGCATTTCAAATTAGAGTAACACGGTCAATCTAAAACGCAAGAATATAAATAAAATATCCAAGATATGGGTCCCGAAGCTAAGCTGCCTGGATGGCCAATACGCTGAACTTATTGTCGATGCTCTGGGCTTCCGGGCATGGAGTGGCTTGGAACAGAGGTGAGGCAGGACCTGGTGTGGATGAGAACCAGGGGTGACTCAGTCTCGGGAGCGCGAATGGTGTTTCTGGATTGCGTTCATCCTGCTGATGCTCTCGTACTTGAACAGGTTTCTGGATGGTTTCGTTCTTTCTGGCCCAATTTGCGAAGAAGAACCAGTTTCATCGACACCCAATAGTTTTGGTTTCTGGGTTACCATAATTGCATTGTTTTTAGAAGTGGTATGTGCGGTTGCTGGAAGACGGGTGTCGGAAGATTGGGTGGGGAGTGGAATTCCGGTTCCAACGCGATGGCAGCGATGATAGTGCGGACGGGGAGCGGGCCGCCGCAGCGGACGCTGTTGCCGTCGCAGGAACTTCTGGACGACTTGTGCAGCCGCTTCGTGCTTAATATGCCGAAACAGGAGCTGCAAGCATTCGAGAGGATATTATTCTCCGTGGAACAGGCTCACTGGTTCTACGAGGACAATGCAATGGAGCAGAACATGTCGTTGAAGTCATTGACGCTGCGGGAATTCACGTCGCTCATGTTTCAAAGTTGTGTGGCGCTGCGGCCCTACATCACGCAGATTGACGACATTTACAAAGATTTCACGACGTACAAGACGAGAGTGCCAGTGATGGGCGCGATCATCCTTGACGAAACCCTGGAGAGGTGCTTGTTGGTCAAAGGTTGGAAAGCGGGCTCTAGCTGGAGTTTCCCCCGAGGGAAGAAGAACAAAGACGAGGAGGACTCCGTCTGTGCGGAGCGGGAAGTGCAGGAAGAGACGGGGTACAATATACATCCCAAACTGAGATTAGAGGATCATTTGGAAGTCGTAATAGGCCAGCAGCGAATGCGTCTGTATATTATACCTAGCGTGAAGGATGACACCATGTTTGCTCCTCAAACGAAGAAGGAAGTGAGCGAAATAGCGTGGCACAGAGTGGACGAACTGCCAGTCTCTAGCAATGAGTCAGTAGTGCACCATCGTGGTCCTACCGGTCTCAAATATTATATGGTATTCCCGTTTGCGACACCTCTCAATAAATGGATCGACAAGAAACGGTCTATCCACGCGAAGAGAGCAAGTCCTCTTCCTGGTGTTACTGTGTGGAAGGTGAAGAATAATTTGTCATCGGCTGGATCTGGCCCCTTAGCACAAAATTATGGGAATGCAGTGATCCCTTCAGTTCCTCCGGCTGTTGCTACACCTGTACTGTCGTCCGAGAAAATTCGGAGCTCCCCAAAAGTTTCTCCAAGGGTTTCTCCCATGAGCTCTCCTAGAATTATTCCTAGGGCCGCTCCTCAGACACCTCCTAAAACTCCGCCCAAGCGTCTTCCTAAGGCTGTTCTCAAGGAGCCTCCTGGTTCTGCGTTTCGAAACTTCAGATTCGATTTTGCTCGGATTCTTGAGCAGCTCGATGGCTAGCACAAAGACGGGCTAAGAGATGCTGCGCTGCTTGTTGGACTGCACGAAGTGGCGACGAAGTCAATCGATTGCCTGACTTATGGTTTTACAAATATAAAACGCGTCTAGCCACAGTGCATTCGGCGAATTTCTATGCACTATCCCTTGATGATTTCCACAAATTCCCGACTCTCCATAAATTCTCATCTAATTCTTCAAGTATATTCAAGTCACAGAAATTAGCACCCGCGGATAACTAAGGAGAACCGAAATGTTTACGGTCGTTCAGAGAGATTAACAGTTAATTCTTGTTTCCAAGTGAAGCCTCTCTCCAAAAATTCCTACACGCTCAGAAAACGCCAAACCCCAGTTCCAGCCCGCTCTCTATCACCACTTCCAAAAGGACGGAAGATTCACTTTAAGGACAACATCAATGTTCGCCTACAAAGTTTCCACATGAATTCGTTCTCGATACGGGAAGGATTTCGTTCGGAACCAACCGAACCCGAAGGTAAGTCCTCAAGATCCATGACAACCGGAAACTCTCTCACAAAGGAACATCGTCTGCAGAAATACAAACAAAACAAGCCCTAACCTGAGATTTTTCGTACTCCTCTTTCAATCGAGCATCTCTTTCGTCCATCGCCCGGTCCCATGCATCATGTCTGGGATGCTTTGGCTGTCCACAAATTCTACAACTAGGTCAACCAACTAGAAAATCACACAGAGCTTCAAGGCAGCGAATTAAAAAAAAAAAAAAAAAAAAAAAAAAAAAAAAACACTCCTCCTTGCTCAATCTCGTCAGATCTCAACCTCAAACTCCCGGAGAATCACAAATCCCAGAGGAGAAATCGCTTCACCTTGCCGTAGATGGACGTGTGAACCACGTACTGAGACGTCCCCATGACAAAAATCATGGCGGAGATGATGCCCATGGGCAGCATGGCCTCCCACGACATTGCGATATCTGTTCTATACACACCAAAAAAAAATGCGTGGAGGAGGAGAAGAAGAAGAAGAAGAAGAAGAAGACGAGAATGGAGGTGGGAAATTGGCGGATATGGCGAAACCCTAGCGATGTAACAAAGTTGTCTCACGGGTCACAACGAGCGACACGAAACGAAGCCAATTGCAGCTGGAAATCGGATTCGCCGTTTAGTTCTTAAGAACTCTCCGTATAATACCACGTCGTATGGATGGGTGTTGGTATCGTATTTGTATTTATTGTGTGGGTACGGATACGAATATGGAACGTAGATCTCAGTGTGAACTTCTCTGCTGTCTTGAAATTAATATAATCTGTATAATTCGTTAGTATTCTTATTGTACTCCTATTACAGTTTTATTTGTGCATGGATTTTCAAAGGATAGTTTCATGACTTTATTTTTTATCCATTATTATTTTTTTCACTACGAAAAAGATTAGAGTTTATATGCTGAAGCTCATACAATTGCCGAAAATCTATTTCTTGTGCTCACGTAGCATGTTGATGTGACATTGTGAATTCGGAATGAGAATTTATTTCAGCGATGATTAACCAAAGGTGAATTTCCTTCAACCAATCGTCCATGAAACTTCCTATTAATTCAAGTATGCTCTCAATAGTATGGATTGCCAGTGATCGCAAATTACAATGGGCAAATGCTTCAGTAAAGTGACAGTATCATGATTCTGTAATGCGTGCGCATTAAGAGAATAAGAGTGAGTAGCCGTGGGTCCTCAAGGCGTGAATGGCCTTCTAGCTTGATTCTTGCTATCATGGCGTTGAAGCACTGATTGTTGTACTGTGATCTGCATTTTTAAATTGAATACTTAAGTTTCCTCCTTAGACAACCTTGGAATTTGCTATGAGCTGCGAGTTGCTTTGAATTTGTTAAGAATGTTTTAGAGAGAGATAAGAGTAGTTAGAAGTAATGTGCACACACATGTAAAACACACACAAGAGAGTTTTATTTATATGGCTATCTCACTTATACAAAGAGGAGAAGAAGAAGATAAATAGTTTCTCCCATTTCATTCCAAACACTATAGCCACAGTATTTACTATACACTACAATAAATAGTATTGAGAGTGCCGACTACATTTTATGATCTCAATATTCTTCCTTGCTTGTCATAATATTTATATACATAGAATTATGATCTATACTTTTATGTCTTCTCGTAAGATCAATAATTGATATATCATTAGAACCTTATTTAAGAGAATCTTATTGTATTTGAGGACAAAACCATAGATGAAAAAAAAAGAATACAATATTATTTTAAGAGTTCATTAACTTTCTTCCTCAAGAAAACCAAGTTGCCGCATGCTAATGCCATAAGTAAGTTAGTGATGGCTGTACAAATAGAGAACTTTGGTGAGGAGACCAGCAAGGTAATATGCAGATTTGATTTTCTTAATCTTAAGTAGTTGATCGGTAATTAAATCATAGGTATAATTAAAATACTTTGGATTAATATACTTTTTCCTATTGCCTTTAATGAAACCAACTTGAATTTGTGTAACATAAGTACTATTGTCCTTATACAAGATAGTTAGAGAATCATCATAAGAAAGTCTAAAGATTGTCTAAATGAGTTTATCAATTGATTACAACCAGATACATTCCCAAGATGCTTCATGTAAGACAATGATTTCTACATGGTTGGATGAAGTTGCAATTATAATTTGTTTCACTGATTTCTATTATATTACAGCTCTATGTCTTAAGAATATATAGCCTATTTGAGATTTAATTGTTGCAATATTAGATTTATATCCTGTACCAAAATATTCAACCAATTTTAGATTTGCAGATTGTGTGTAGTATAATTCCAAATCTTTAGTGCCTTTTAAATAATGTAATAAATATTTGATGCCATTTCAATGTCGTAATATTGGATGTACATTGTGTCTTACAAGAACACTAATTACAAATGCAATATGTGGTCTTATAGATGTGGCTAAATATAAAAGTGCTCCAATTGCTGTGAGATATGGATATTGCTCTCCCAATATTTCTTCCTCTTCCTTGCATAGATAATATGAATCATGGCTATCACGACCATGTCCAACCATTGGTGTTGGCAATGGATAAGCATCAATCATATTGAATTTTTGTAAGATTTGTTTAATATATGTTAATTAATAGAAAAAAAATGCTACCATTTGTGAGATACATAATCTGAAAACCAATGCAAAAAGTTATTTTTTCTAGCATTTTCAACTCAAATTCACAGATAACAAGATTAATAGTTGCAATGCATGTAGATCTAATATCCATTAGATTAAAATCATCAACATACATAGTGATGATCACAAATCCAATTTTATCTTGTTGGATAAACAAACAAGGAATTAGTAGATCATTTATAAACTTATTTATAATTAAATAATCTTTAAGATGTTAATACCACATGGATCCAAATTATTTTAGATCATTCAAGGCCTTGTGAATTTTAATACCATGATATTATCTTGAAGTAGGTGTATTTAGAGTTCTTGCTTTTAAACTAAGTGGAACTTATATATAAATATTTGAATCAAAAAAACCATATAAATATGCACTTACCACATCTATAAGATGCATCTTAAAGGTGGCATGAGTTGCCATTTCAATAATATATTGAAATATAATTAAATTCATGACTGGAAAATATATGGATTTATAATGAATGCCAAATTGTTGGATAAATACTTGGGCAAAAAGACGAGCTTTATAGCAGGTTATTTGACCCTTAGCATCTTGCTTGCATATTAATACTATCTTATATCCTACAAGGCAAGAAGTAAGAGTGTCTAAAATTGGACTAAAGACTTTTCTCTCAGGCAAAGAATCATACTCCACCTTGATGGTATTTTTTTATTTTAACCAATAAGAGCAACACATTGCTTTTAGGATGGTTTGAGCTTCAAGATCCTCTTTTTTCTAAGAAAGAGCTTCTACAATCATGAATGCAAATGATTTATCTATTATAATAGATGGTCTATTCCAAATGTCATTGTAGCATAATATAGAACAAATAATTTTGTACTCAACGTAGTTTTATACCTCCTAATTTTAAGATTTTTTATTGCATGAGGTGAAGGTATAATTTGCATGGACATATTGTCATTAATTGATGGTCCCATAGGTTTAGTAGGAACTTCTACAAAATAATAGCAGAATTACCACATATTATAGCTTTCTTTTTTTGTGGTTGCTTATTTGGTCCATGAGTCCTTTTAATTTTTGATGTTTTAAGTAAAGGTATATTAATTAGTAGTAATGTAATTTTAGCAAGTTCATTCTGATCTTCATTAATTCGAACTCTTGTAATTTGAAGCACATCATTGATAGCATCAGGTGTTTTATTTGCAATCTATTTTAGATACAAAATCTTTACAACTTCAGTTTCAGCTAAAGATGTTCTAAGATCATGATTCATTGTAGTTGTTTTTGGTACTCCAAATACAAGTGTTGTATTTCTTTATTGATTAAATATTCCTCCTCAAAGAGATGGAAATATATTATCTTCAAAACAACAATTTTGAAAATGTGTACATAATAATGTACCACTTGATAGATCAAGTATATGAATAATGCTTGATGAATCAAAATTAACATATATGCCTTCTTGTCGATGAGCTCCAAAGGTATGTCATTAAGGTTTTGATATTGGAATCCAAGTATGGCAATTTAACACCCATAGGTGAAATATATTTGAAACACAAACTGAAATGAACTCTTGTGGTGTTATAATTTCAAGAAAAGAAGGACAAAGGCATATTAATGTTGCAGCATGCAAAATTGCATGATCCCACATAGATGTAAGTAAATTTGTCTAAAGAAGTAGTAGCTAGGTAATGAGTTGTCTATGCTTTATAAATGATTCTGCAAGTTTATTTTGAGCATGTTCATATGGAACATAATATGTCAACTCAATTCGTATTTTAGTACAATAGTCTTTAGAAGACTTTGATGGAAATTCTTTTGCATTGTCCATATGCAATGTTTTGATACAATAATCAAGAAATTATGCTTGGAAATAAATAAGCATAGATATAAGATTGGCTAATACCATGTTTTGAGTTAATAATAATAAAATATATAATTCTTTGCCTGATGCATCAATAAGGACCAAAAAATAACAAAATAGTCAAAATATTGGATTAATAGGACCACAAATATCACCATGCAACCTTTCAAGCATTAGTGGTAATTCTTATGGAAATTTTCAAATTAAAGGCCAAGCAATTATCTTGCCTTGTACACATGCATGACATAATTCTTTAGAATCTACATTTGAAAGTTTTAAATTATGTTTAGTTATAGATTGAATTATCTACCAAAATAATGTAGATATTAGGCGTCTCAATTTTCCATGGCAAAAAAGAACGCAACTCTCTAAGATAAATGATGTAAAATTAAATATAAAAGGAGGTTGAATTGCAATTTGGTATAAACGATTTGTCGTAGCAAAGGCTTTATTTACAACTTTATGATTCTGTTCAAGGGCCAAAACCTCCCACCTATATAGAATTGTGATTGAAAATTGATAACCATTAGCTCACACATTTTGGTACCTAATCAGACTCCAAGATGTTGAAAATGCAAATACTGCATGTTTACATTTTATGATAGAGTCTGTAGGTAATTTTACCATTCTTATTCCCTCTTGGAAACAAAACGAATTTGTTTCAACCATAGTCATCAAATTTCTAGTTTATCAGGTTGAAGATTTTTCAATAAAAAAATCATCTACCTTGCAAGATAGTATATGATGTTGTAGAATCAATGAGCGCATCATTTGACTCATTATTAGAGGTTTTGTCATTCATATAAGTTTCTAAATTATCAACACCAATTGAGTCCATAGATACATCCATGGTATGAACTTCATAAGCTGCAACTCAAAGTTTCTTATTTTTTTAGAATATTTTAAAAAAGTATTTTGAAATATGGCATACATTTGCCAAATGTCCAATCATTCCACATTTATGGCAAGAATGCATCTATGATTTTTGTTTTCTACTATAATTAATTGTAAGATATTTATTCTTTCCATGTAGGCAGAAATGGTAACAACCATGACTGAGTTGGTATTTGTGAGTACTTTTTCTATGTTTATATAATTTTTTCTTAGAATTTGAAATATTAAGTATATGAGATTATAAAAGAGTAGTTCCAATAGGACAAGCTTTTCTATTTTGCAAGAGTAGCTTATTTTGTTTTTCTGCAAGAAGTAGATAGGATACGAGATTACGATGTCTTTAAAATTTCATGTTCTTATATTGTTGTGCAAGCATAGTAGATGCAGGAAGAAACATAGAGAGATTTTTTTCAATCATTTCTTCTTCAGAGATGTCTTGTCTACATAACTGTAGTTCTGAGATAATATGATACATTTCATTGTTGAAAGCATTTAAATTTGGAAATTCCAAGACATATAAATGTATCCAATCATGATGTGTATATGGAAGGAAAATGGATTTTGATGATCAAATCCAAATTTAAGATTCTCTCAAAGCTTGGCTAGATCTTACATTTTTAAATATTGATATTACAATGTAGGTACAAGATGACAACAAAAGAAAAGAAGTGCTTTCCAACAGATAGCAAGAGGAATTGAAGTACTCATAGTAAGAGATTCTTCAAATAGAATTGCATCCGAGCGTTGTTTTGCAAATAAATTTGCTTTTGTCATTTTTTCTTATAATAGATAATTGTTTCCATCAGCTGCCAATGGTGGAAATAGAAGAGCTTGAAAATGTTGGGATGTAGTGGTGATAGTTAGAAACATAGTAGAGGTAGTTGAGGATGTTGAAGCACTCATTATAAATAAATCTATGAATAAAAATACAAGATCAAGTAGAAAAGGTTGAATAAAATGCACCTTAAAATGTAAAGCCAAATAAAATGATAAAGTTGAAACTTGAAATTAAAAGTGTTGAAAATTTGATTTTTTTTTTTTTTTTTTTTTTTTTGTCTACAAAAATAAGGATTTGCGATGGACTATGGCATGGCATTGCAACTCGACAGTAGGGTGCGGTAGTTGGTGGCAAGATGTTGCAGACAACGATAGAGTGCGACAATCGGTGGCAAGATGCAACAGGGTGTAGCAATTTGGTAACAATACAATAGCACAATAATAGCAACAACATCAACAACACAACATAACAATAATAACAACATAAGGTTAGGAAAAAAAATTGAGGAGAAAACGAAGGATAAAGTGTACATATATTTTTATGAACCAAGACTAGTGCATAAGAACAATCATGATGATAACATGTTAAGAATGTTTTAGAAAGTGAAACAAGAGTAGCTAGAAGTAATGTGTATACACATATAAAATGCACACATATGCATAGGAAAAAGTTTTATTGATATGGTTATCTCACTTATACAAAGAGAAAGGAGGGAAGATTAATAGTTTCTCCCCACTACATTCCAAACACTATAGCTATGGTATTTACTATAGACTACAGTAAATAGCATGGAGAGCGCAGGCTACATTTAATGCTCTCAACATTATTGAAGGGACTATAGGTATTGGTCAATTTCAAACTGTATTTAATGCTCTCAACACAATTGAAGGCACTATAGGTATTGGTCTATTTCAAACTGTAGCAATACCTGAATCACACTGCACACTTAATACACTTTAAAGCCATTTAAACCTCATAGTTTGAATTCCCTGTTTGCTTCAGATTTATTTCACCTAATCAAGGTTGAACTGCACATCTGGATTTATATTAAGAGACGGCAGAGTTTAGAATTGGAATGTAACTAATTAAATGCAGAATACTTTACACATTAAGCAAATAAAAACTAGAATGGGACAGTTATAACCTTGATGAAAGAGGTTAATCAGATTCTGGATGGAAGGGTTTTATCTACAAAATTCTTCTAGTTGAGAGTCCTGCTCCCACCATGGAACAAATTTCATAATATCTAAGAGTGAATATTCTTGGCGCTTCCTATAATAGAAAACTGAGCCCTTATCACAGAGCCCATTCGGGTAGAGGACATTCATAGGTCCAATTGCTGCCTGAGTAGCGGATGCAGTGCAACCACAGTCCTTCGTCGTCACCAGTATACCTGCAACCCCCACTTACTTTTCAGCCTCTCTGACCCCACAATAATTGTTCAAAAAGCACTCAAACATAGGTAATTTACGAATGAATAGCATCATGACAAGATCTCAAATTACACACTAAGTTCATGTCTAAGCTCATCAAGCAGCCAATATTCGAGCCTATTCAGGTGGTTGAGATGAAAATCGATATGAAGACTTGCAAACTCTTAAAAATGTAGCCCATCCAGAAATACAGGTCAAAGATAGTACGCACCCTGTAGGTGCCATGTTGGGGCAGTGGGTACACAGAGGATCGACCATGAAGTTTGGATTTATACTCTTAGAAACAAATTGGGAACGCTCCTTTTGCAGTTCAGGAACTTCATTAGCTTCTATTGACAGTGATACACCTGGCTCTAATAGATCACCACCATTGGAGCACGCGTTTTCCGCATCCTCGCTTGATCGACGGTCGATAATTTCAGCATTCTTGCTATGCTCCTGAAGTTTCTCTCGTTCTGCCTCACGAGTATTATCACCCTGTTTGGTGTTTGTGACAGCAACACTCGGAGCAGTCACATTGCTTGAATCTAATCTCTCATCGCTGTAATTCACGTCTACAGAAACAGTAGAAAGAACAGCAATGGAGCTGTCTTTAACTTCTGATATGGTTTCTGGAACCTCCGGAATTTTAGCAGCTCTGTCTGCTGTCGTATTTGCCTTGGAACGCTTGGTGACGTTGGAGTGCAGGTAGAGATCATCATTTGCTATTGGAAAGCCCAAATATTGTAAGTGTACCCTAATCTGCAGAAGAAAGCACTATTATTAATTATGAGACTAATTATTTTTTACTCTCAAGAATTGATTGGAGAGTATGCTGCATGTTGACTTAGTTTTCATAAGTGAGAAACTTGGCACCATCATCTTGAACACATGGACTTAAAGTACTGCAAGTAACGAATGAATGTCACCTGGTGTGTGCGACCTGTTAAGGGCATGCACTGTACGATACTGTCAACACCATCGGTACTCAACCTCCGAAATTTTGTACATGATTCCTTGCTTTTAGCATCACTTTCTGGGGTCCTTTTTGAAGCTCCTTTAAGAGTTGATTCAATCTCAACTGCGATCTCTTTTGCAGGACGGGCTCGAACCTGGCGATCCAATTACAGCGTACAAAGTAAAAATGCAGAATTCGGAATGGACTAAAACTTGACAAATCTAAATCTATGATACAATTCGAAAGATACACGACAAACTATATACAAACATATTGGAAATCAACATCCAAGATGTCTCGTTTAATGTGCTGAAAGTTATTCAGGCAGTATTCAAAGATTTCCTGATAAACGCTCATGTCATTTGGCAGTAAAAACTGTAGTATTGGTTCGACCAAAAATCTACACAAGTTGAGAGAGTGAAGGAAGAATCGAGTAAAAATCGCATAGCATTGCTTTAAAGATCAAGATAACAAGACTAATAATGTTTACAAACACTTCAAGGTTGTTTTGTACCTCCACAGAACTTCTGCCTTCACGAGGATCATAGATCACTGCAGCATTCAGCTCCACCTGTGCAACAAACACATCATCAAGGTACTTAGATATGAAACGATTTCTTGCCTCTGTAGGACATTCATGATCTTCCAACCCATAAACAGCAAGGTTGCTCGTCAAAGTAGAAGGACTACAATTACAGAATACAATGTACCTCCTCTGCTGGGAAAACGCCCTTCACCTTAGCCACATATTGCTTCTGAACAACTCCAGCTTCAATCTGCCAATTTCAAACATCCTTGCATGACGTGATGAAGAAATAGGTTTACAAACTTAAGGGAACAAAGAAAACACAACATGAGTCTTGGAGAGAAGCAAATGCAACCATGTGACGGAATAAAATAAGTGACAACTAACATAAAATTACGGAAAGATGTGGTCATACCTCTTGCCGAAAAAAATCTGCTGTACGAGAATTCCGTGCTAAGATGAGAAGTCCTGAAACTAACCGATCCAAGCGGTGCACAGCTGTTATTTAATTTCCAATAGTAAAGGAGCTTCATTTCGGCTTTGCTAAAGATATTAAACTACAAACAGAAATATCACAGGTTCTGGAGAAACACAGGATAATATATCACGCGATGGTGACACAACCTATTAATTGGTTACACAGGTTATGGTACAGGTGACCTAATGCTGTGAAATTCTACGAGGATACGAAAGAGGGGACCGGTCTTATGTTCAGCCTCCAAAATGCTGATCACCGAATTCTTGCGATACTGACCACAAGGATGCACCTGCACAGAAGGAAACACCAGATGGTACATATCGAGTTTGAGATCTCTGTTGCTCAATAGAAGGTGCTTCAAAAATTCGGAATGAGAATTTATTTCAGCGATGATTAACCAAAGGTGAATTTCCTTCAACCAATCGTCCATGAAACTTCCTTGGCTAATTGTAATGGTTCCTTTTCATGTAGAGTCCATCCCTGCAGATTTTACCAGATCATATCAATCCTGTGCGATGCATTCCAAGCATGACTACGTGGACGAGTTGAACTGAAGAGACGATCAATAACTCGTACAGGAACTGTAGCCGGTTTGGAGACAACAATGATGTCTGGTCCTTCTTCAAGCACAATTACGCGTCCGGCTAATACAGGTGGTTCATGCCTGCCAAATTGAAAAATATCACTCATAGATACCTGGAAAACCAAAAGAAGCAATTGACGGTAATAGAAAGTACTGAGTGCCCTTCACACACGGAATGCAGAGCTCCGGGAATTCATGAATCTGAGTGCCCATTACTGACATCGTCGACAAAAAACGAAGGAAAAATTTATCAACCTGTGGACAAAGTGGCTCATTGTTTGCGAATCACGAACCACATACGAAGGAGCCACCACCTTTCCTTCCACTCGAATGCGGCCTCGTTTGACTGCTTCCTCCTACACAGTGCCAATAGCTGGATATATAAAATTAAAAAAATCAACAGATCAGATTACCTTTGAATAACTTAGCAACTACCGAAAGATTAAAAAACCTATATATTACGTCCAACGAAATCCACAATTATAAATGTGAAGAAGATCGAGACAGTCAAGTCCCTTTAAATACAACTCAAAGAAAGTTTTACTTGAATTTAAACGTAAAAAAACCCAACCAGTGATGTAAGTGTCCTAAATCAATCCTGGATTAACAATCAAAGCAAAAATAGCAAACGTTCACAGGAGAAATGGGTACGAAGATGCAGTACATAGTATTCACGGGGACGCTGACGGAACTCTTGTGCAAATAGATCCACTACAGTTTTTCCCTCCCATCGCTTCTTGACCTGCGACCAACCAGGAGCGTCTCAGAAATGTTTTAGAATACTAAGCTAGCTCATTTGCCTTGACGTTATCATTGTTATACCAAATTAAAATGAGGAACAATCAAAAAGCTCCCGCAAAATGAGAATCCAAAAGTTTACCTCTCAATAACAATCAACCCACACGTTTGTAACTCATTATTGAGGAGAGATACTGTAGGTTAGAAACTTACGTGAGCAAGGAATTCAAAGAAGTAGGGGCGCACCATCCGAGTTCCTGTGACCACATGAATGCGCTCGTGTCTCTATCACTTTTTCACATAGTCTTGTCAATCACGAGATCATAGAAAGAGTGTGTTCTAATCCTTCCGCAATTTTAGAAGGTTCGAAACATGAAGGATATGATTGCATAATTTTAAAAAGATTAATGATAAAGACCTGAACGTACTCCACTTAACCAACGCAAGAAGCCTTGCCGCTATGACAGAACACTTTCAGAGGAGGAGTACAGACAAATCGGAACCAAGGCAGAGAGAGAGAGAGAGAGAGAGAGAGAGTACCATTCATGATGATATAGTCGTCTGGACACGGGGTAGTCGAAGGAGTCTCCCAAGTAATATTCAGGTCTGCAGCTATCTGGGCCTCCACCTCGGCCTCAACTCCTCCATGACTAATAGCTAACTTACCAGTGGCTGCCATGATAAAACGGCCCCGACACAGTGTAACAGCACTGAAACCGTGAGTGGTGTTTGTGTCAACAATGCGGGAGGCTGCTACATGGATTGGTTCAAATTGATATTGGGCAACAGCAGTATGCAGAAAGACCATCGTTTTATCTACAATGTAATGTAAATTTATCCAGATTGATCAACTTGCTCTTCGAGAATCAATGCGATAATTTCACGCCGCACTCTGAGATCCACCCTAAACCCTGTCGCATTCCTCCGCATCCTGCAATTGACAAAATTAATTAGTACAAGATCAACCCCTGATTCGCTTGCATGTAGTCACAGTTTGGAGCATATCCGAGCACTACGGCCACACCCGAGGCTCTTAAGCTGCCACACTATCCCTACCTATATATAACAGTTTCTTTCAAAGGAAAATCGCTACTTGGATCAATAGCGAGTCCTCGAAAAACAAACTGCTTTTACAACTGATGAAAAGCGTCCATTTTCTGCTTCCAATTCGAAACTAGAAAAAATGCAGCTGTCGAAAATCACAGACATGAACGTAAACACTCCAAATTAATCAAGAGTTTCTCAAACCCCCGCAATTCCATTCAATTACACTGAATTAGGTAGCTGAATAAGCTCCGCTGAGCCAAAGAAACAAAGGAGGCTTCACAAAACTATGGAGCCAAACAATCACTCGTTGCAAAACTGAACAACTACCAAACGGCTCATTGGATCATAAAACCTGACATATCGCAAAATCCTCTGCCCATACAATCAATCCCACGCTCCGATGATTCCCTCCACTCGAAATGTAATTGGCCTCTAGCACGCTTTCCGAAACCCTAAAGCCCAAAACCAAGTGATTTAGTGCTGGTCCAGTTCAGTGGACCGTGGTCATAAGGGGTAGAACCTAACACCGCTCGACCATCGTCCTCATTCATCTATTTGATTCGACACACATTCATTCTCAGGCATCCAGTTTCTTTTTACTACAGTATGCTTTGTTTAATATTAAGCACCAGGGGGAAGACTGTATCTTGCATAATAGTTGCATGGAGCGTAATGACAACAATATCAGAAATTTAAAATACCACAAATAAATAAATAAATAGAATCCTCAAAAACTCACTTTTTTTAAAAAGTTAACAATGTCACAACAAAAGACAAAAACTCAATACTCAGTCAAACGGCTTTTAGAATTTAAATCTAAAAAGGTATCCAACATTTTAAGACATCGAAGGAGAAGAAGAGCCCATTTAACAGATTGTGACGAATGCTACAATGAAGAAAAAAATCATTCATTTATACTCTTTTGGGAGGACACAAATCGTCAAGGAAAATAAATAAAAAAGAAATGGAGCCATTAGATCTACCTCACTATTTGCTTAAATCTACCTCATCCGTCATTTACACGAGCATTTACACGAGCAGAAGTAGTCCAAATCTTAATTCATAATCGCGTACTTTCTTTTTGCTTTTCTCGTGTCTCTACACTTCACTTTCCTCGGAAACTTGTCGGCTCATTCAATCAGCTCAATCTTGCTCTTGCTTTCTTCTCGCTCTCTCTCTTTCGAAATGCTTGCTCCACCTCCCGAACTTAGCTACACTTCCTTGGAAGCCGCTCAGGAAGCTCTGCATAACCATGAGCTTGTGCATGCGCAAGGTTACGCGGTATCCATTCAGCGCACACGGAAGGTAGGAATTAAAGCGACTGGTTTAATTAAACATCAGTCCTTTCATTGTGTGATGGGCGGCAAGCATGTACTGCAGGAGCAAAAGAAGCGACAGACAAGCACAAGCAAGACTGATTGCCACTTTCAAGTGACGATATTCCGGAAAGAGGTAAGTGGCGCTGAAACTTGGCATGTTGAGGTCAACGAGAGTGAGCACAATCACCCTTCTTTCGATTCTTCAGCCCATGTTCAATGGCTTCATCAGAGCGAGAGTCTGTGTTGGCCTTGAGCCAAACTGGAGTCCAACCTCGCAGGATCCTGACATCCCTGCGTCAACAAAACCCCAATTGCTTGGCTACGTCGCAAGACGTCTACAATATTCGGAATGCAGAAAGGGCTCAGCTGCTGAATGGGAGGTCACCTTTGGCAACTCTGCTGGACTCTCGCGCTAAGTGACACTGTGCATGACGTTGAACGAGATGCTGAACAAAACCTCACGCACCTCTTTATTTTGCCTAGCACATCAAAGCAGATATGTGAATACAGCTCCTGCAAGATCTGGCTGCTTGATGCAACATATAAAACAAATCAATTTGACATGTCTCTGCTTGACTGCGTGGGAGTCACTTCGACATATCAAACATTTACTTTGTTCCACTGCTTTCTCCGAAGGGAAACAACAAGCGACTATACGTGGGCCATATCCAAGCTTTTGGACGCGTTTAGCGGTTTTGGACTCGGCAACAACCACGTTTTCGTGACGGATCGCGAGTTGACTCTCATGACAGCCATATCGACAACATTCCCCTCAACTTGCAGCAACGTTCTATATCTTTAGCACATCAACCAGAACATCCTCGCCAAGCAACGCACAACCTTTCGATCTGTGGAAGTCTGGAGGGACTTTGTGCGGGATTGGAATTTGTTGATGCACTCCACGACGGAATCAACATACTATGAGCAGATTGATTCGATGAACAACAACCTCCCCAGCAGCACAATGAACTACCTGGCTTCCACTTGGCTTCTTCACAAAGAGAAATTTGTTTCGGCTTGGTTGGATGGAGTGAGACATTACGGCCATATATCATCATCTCGGGTAGAGGGAGCTCATGCAGTTCTGAAAAGATGGATCGAGGTTTCGACAGGAAATCTCCTTGTTGTCCACACAACCATTGAGCAGGCCTGCAGCGATCAACTGGCTGCAATTCGTCAACAAGTTGCCTATGACCGAAGTAGAGCTGATCTGGGTTATGGCAGTGTCTTTGCGCCTACAATGGGAAAAATCTCCGTGCATGTGCTCAAGTCAGCACACAAGGAATACGAACTCTCACGGAATGGAACTTTGGATGTCTGCCGTGGAATGCTCACTTCCAACTTCGGATATCCTTGCGTGCACAGATTTCAAGTACTGGCAGCCGGAAATGCTGTGCTTTCCATATCCGACTTTGATTCGCATTGGTGGCTTCAGCAACCATCACGGGGCGTTGTTGCTGTGTCCAAATCTCCAACCTTTTCAGAACTACTTTGTAATATTCAGGCAACGTACAATGTGCAGCACCCCACCGGAAAAGAATCATGTTTGAACTAGCCTTCGCCATGCAGTCACCATCCACCTCCGCAGTACATAATCCAATCCGAATCCAAGGAAGAGGTCGCCCCTCTGGCTCAACTGCATCAACTAGCCGAAATCCATCGGAGTTTGAGCATGTACAGCGGCAGCTTGAGCCACCCACGCGAGCGCGACGGAGATGTACAAGATGCTATCAGTACGGCCATAACTCCCGAACTTGCCGCAGCAATGATGGATTCTCTTCTGCGCCTATGGAAGCGGCTCTGCCAGCACCACTACCAGCACCTCTATCAGTTTCACCACTTCTACCAGCACTTCCACCACTTCCACCGAGGCTCCCATCCATTCATTCTTTTAATCCTTCTTTTCCGTATCCAACTAATCCTTTGCCGTATACTTTTGATAAACAATGAATAAACCTTTGAAGTACCAGTGGACCGCTTTTTCCTGTGTAAATGCATTGCATATGTTTTGCTCATGTAAATGCTCGTGTAAATGGCGGGTGAGGTGGATTTAAGCAAAAAGTGAGGTAGATCTAATGGTTCCCAGAAATTAATCTTCCCAATCAGCGAAAGTGGGTGTATCAAGATTGAAGTTTTAGGGTTTTCGGGTTTTAAGAGTTGCCGTTCGTAAATGCGATGAAGACAAACGTGGTGGGATACTTTGTCACGGGAGTTTTCCAGCGGGCAACTGTGCGCCGTTTGGATCACGTCCTAAGTTGAAGTGGTAGAGTGAGGCATTTCATCAAGAGAAAGAGAGAGCGCGGGAACAGCAATTGGGGCACAGAAAACGGGACGTACAATGAGCATCGGAGCTCAGTTTCATTTACAAAAAGGGTACAGAATGACAAATTACAACTGCCGGAGGCATTCCCCTTATTCTTCTGTGTCTAGCGTGAACAAATCTACCCTCGGCAAAGCTCCGTCATCAATCCACAAATACTGTCGCAAGGGGCGTCGGAGAAGTAACCGCGGTAACTATTACACTCGCCTATACACATTCTGGAAAGCTGACACTTATTCTGCTTTTCACCTGCCCTCTTGACTAGTAGCAGTGGTCACGAACAACCTTGACACAAATCAGAGAGCGTCGCACCGCAATCCCTGTCCCAGTTACACTTTACCCCAACCCAGACACTTCGTAACAACTATGCTCCTCTTTCGATCCAGATTCGAAGGTGGTTAACATACGTGGGTGTTTTTTTGTTTAGACGTTGTAGGGCATGAGGACATGGTCGATGCCGTGAATCACCATATGGTTAGGGAGTACGCACAAGTTGGGGTCAATAACTTTGGCCTGCGAGTTTACTCCGACGAAAATTCCTTGATCGTTGTAGGTGAGTGGGATTTGTTCTCCTGTTACTGAAGTGACGTATGAAGGCCGCATTGTGGAAATCAAGTTTAAGTCGAAGTAACCTTCGGCGACGTGGTAGGCACCGACCTCGTTGACCTTGTTTTCTGCGAATACCCTGTCGATGAACGCCTTGTCGGTGGCTTTGAATGCCCCGTTGCTTGGAAGGAAGACGGTGACGATCTGACTTGGATATAGCGCCAAAAGGACTTCCAGGTTGAACGACTGGAGCAGACCGAGGGATTCGGAATAATTCCGCTTGTCCAACAAGCAATCGAACGCTGCTTGAATTTGTCCGGAGGCACGAGTCAAATCTGCAAAAATCCATGACGTTAAGGGCTTAAATCACCGTGAACTTGGGAACACACAGATGTCCAAGGAAAGGGGTTTGTATATCTTAGCCGTATGCTGGAATGAGGGTAACGGCTTACCAGGTTGGGGCATTGGAGCGGCGATGGGCTCTTGGGAAGCATCGTTGATCTGCAGCCACTGCCTCAAAGTGGGGGCATCAGCCAACAAGACGTAGTTAGGTTGGCTGGCGAAGAGCTCGATAAGGTAGTGCCATGCCCACATGGTAGGGTGCAAATCATCCCAGAAAATGGCCCGCCCTCTCTTCTTGCACACAGTGTACAGCCAGTTTCCAGACGCATCGACATCACCGCAGTACGTCGAGTTCGTCGTTCCCGTGCAGCATGGTTTCAATCCATCGGTAAAGCCGTGCTCGTCTGCAGTTGCAATCAATTGGTTGAATGCAGAAAATTGGTCCAAGACGACGAACCGTGCGCCAGGATTCAGAGCGTTGATACTTCGAACCGCACCGAGAAGGAAGGCGTTGTGGATCTGCACGAAAGGAGCTGTCTCGCCCGTGCATGCAGTGTACCCGTTCTTCTTGGTGAAGATTGGAAGGCAATCGGACTCGAACATGTTGGCCACCATGACATTGCGAAGGCCGAGGTCGTAAAGACGTTGCAAGTTAGCTTGAATTCCCGCAACTACTCTCTCAATGAACACAAACAATTCCTGTTATGTAGCACAATTCCGAGCATTAGTAACAATTAAGATTTAGAATACCTCCTGCTCTTGAGAAGAGCAAGAATCAAAGACGAAGATAGAAAGTTAGACACACTGAGTTGTAAACTCACCACGGAAGTCGTCCCCTTGAAATTCAAGTAGTCATTTCCAACCACGGACACAAACGTCAGAGAGTTCGCAAGAGCATCCTTGGAGTATGGATCAGTGCGAAGGAACAGCTCAAAATTGTCAACCTGTGAGCCCAAAGTAACATCTCCATTTCCATAAGTGACGCAGGAACCTCCGACTGCAAAATTCACTCCCGAGGAAGTGTCTGCCCCTGCAGAATACAGATAAGGGGGAGGGTAGACAGGGAGTCCGACCAGGTCCGCTGCACATCCAGGAAAACAGGATTACAAATTGGCCGGATAATTTGAATCCAACACACAAGTAAACAAGATACACCTTACAACCTCTCCTTGAACAGAGGATTCACTGTTTCTGAGTTCCAGGACATGAAGTAACCCGTCCTCGACAGCACAGAGACCTATCAGCCACTGTTACAAAAGGATGTCATGTTTGGTGTCGGAACACGTCTTTCGAACCCCGAGCTTCGGTGTCTGCTGTTGCTATGAAACCATTTCAATGAAATCTTGTTGGAATAAGTTAACTCGATCTTCATCGGGTAATGCCTAAAAGGCTGTAATGGAAAGTCAATTCAAGACCAGTGCATATCATGTGTGTGAGAATTTTCAAGTCCCATGGTCGCAACACTTAATTTAAGCTGAACACACTATCAAATGTTCGCAAAAGTGTGGAGAACTATAGTGAATAAACTGGGTAAATCTCGGCTTTTCTACCTGAGAACTCGAATTTCCAAGCATCTAAGCCTCGTCATCGAGATAAGTGTAGAACTCTAGTCCATGCTTATAATAGTTACGCTTTATGGTCAAGACATGCGTATGTTTTCGACCATTTGCATCAGCTTGTAGCTCACAAACAATGTTCAATTTTTCAGTAGATTTTAGAGAGGAGAATTGCAAGGTGGTTTTGAGAAGGCTTACCAATCCAATCCGTAGAGGTCTTGCCGTCAGAAAAGCGACCTGCAGGGTTTGGCTGTGGCCATGTAATGCCGTAGGGGTATACCCAGCCTTTACCGACGTTGGGTCCACTCTTGGGCTTGTTTCCTACGTCGGCATATGAATCTCCAAATGCAAATAGCAGAGTTGTCCGCTGCGCATCCACTGCAATGGAATCCAACCAGAAAAAAAAAACAAACAAATAAGCTTGAGTCCAGAGGCTTTTATATCGTACATAAATTATGAAATACAACAATCCAAATGTTGACACGATTCTCATTCAAGTACTGCTATGTTCACTCTGTTACTAGCTTCACAGGATCTTAACTGAACTGATTCAAGTTTTGATCACAGATTGCATGATTTGCAATACAGGTTCAGTCGTAGACTCTAATTTTTCAAGAATAAACATCCTATTCAGCTTTTGTGTAAGCGGACCAACAAGACTGCTTGACGACAGTTCTGAGACAAATTCCCGCTCAACGTGACTTGAATTCGGGCTTGAATTTGGACTGCTTCACCCCTGACCTTAATCATAAAGTTCATTACCTAAGAATCAAATTCAGATGTAATGAAATCATGAGAGAGGCATGGAATTCCAATTTGATAACAATGTACAAGACAGCTGATCGCACAAGCCACACATCATGGAGCCAAACTCAAAGCTGACCATGATGAATGATCAACCGTGGAAGAAGGTACGGTTGATAATTCACAAATTCCTTCATAAATCTGACATCACGACATGGAACGATGGAACTGGTTCAAATGGTGTGTTACAAGAAACATCAATGTTGTGTTATCAGTGACCAGGTTTAACGGAGTCATGCACACCTGAATTGAATATGGCAGCAGAACTCATGAAACCCAGCAACACCACCGTCAAAATCTTCATGTTCGCCATCGTGATGCACTCGAGCTCGTCAGTTCGACCTCAACGCGAAGCCTCCCACCAGAACTACTTGCGGATGATCGACCTTTGAAATTGAGGCGGCCAGGAGTGAACTTATTCTCGCAGTTGCGGCATCTTCGAATCAATCCTGGTGTTGGAGAGACACGATGTTGCGTTTTTGCGGGCTGCCAAGTGGCCAAAGCAGATAGAAACTCGCGCCTGAACCCCACTCCAGGGTAACCTACAGGTGCTACCGAGTTGCAGTAGAGGTGTGGCTAAACTTGCCACTGCTTCAACGATGCTTCAGCATCCTCGTGTTGCCTATCCACCTGTGATGGCAACCACTTTTTACCTTTGTGGGCTGTTGTGCAAGTTATCGATATGGACCCGGTCCAAGACAAAGTTCTCCACGGGGAAAAGTCTGTGCGATCTAGAGCCCATCTTCCAACCCCGCAGTGTGGTAGGTCAAGTGCCAGCACAGCGATGGAACCACCCTGGCTGCTTCAATTTCTAACTGGATTGTGGTGAGCAATGTTTCGTATGCTTGCCACGGAACTCGCCCATGCAATTCCGTAAAATCCGATCCTCCGCGTCTGCCTACTATACCACAGTGATGAGGCAGAACAGTGCCCCCACGGAAAGGGTCGGTGGGGATTTATCCGCTGCAGCAGTCTCCCGATCGAAGATGAGAAATTAGAATGATAACAAAATTTTCGCTGTGCCAAGTGTCTGTCCATGAGATCTTTTGAAGCAGCAAACAAACATAAGATACTTTTTGGATGTTCTCTTGAGTAGATCAGTGAGAACATTGCCTGGAGGTTGACAAGGAGGAGGACAAACTTGAAGAGCCATGTGATTTAATCTGCCTTTCATGGGCTTCAGGCAGTTTGTGCGAGAACAGTTGAGAGATCAAGAAAACAGGGAACAACGCCTGGAAACAAATTTATGGAATTACTAGTGCCGATATTTGGCATCGCGAAGAGCATGTTTCAAGATGCTTGTCTAGCATTTAAGTAGTTTACTACGATCTAGTGTGTAATCGAAGCAGCTTGGGTAGTTCCATATAAGCCAAGCTGTAACCTGATCTACAGCACAGCGGAGTTAAAAGATCCGCAGTACCTGTGCGCACTTGGTACAATTTTCGACTACCAGACATTGTGACGTGTCATTACTGTTGGTATGAAGAGGCTTACAAGTTACTACCCGCATCGCAACCACATTGTAACAACCGATTACTATTGCACCAGCCAGCTGAACTTTCGATGAGGATTTTTGCATGATTTACCCCACTGTTGACCCGGAATTTCGTGACCTTTTTCTTCGCCACAACATCGACTTTATCCTCTCTGAATTGCACTTTCGCTTTGCACTGATAGATGACATTGTGGATAAAAACATGCTGTTTAAAGTTGAGGAGGGTTTGAAACGTGATTTTAGTCTGTTCTGGGGAATTTGCAACACGCAATACTTTGCACAGTTGGACCTGTTCTAGCATCCTGGACCCACAACCTCTACCATCAACTCATGCTCGTGCTCTCGCTTACACACACACACTCAAACAAACACGCACACTCACCCATAACTACCTTAATTGGTGTTTTATTTTTTAGTAGCTCTGGCTACTGCACAAGAATGATGTTGGTACCTTTACTGGATACTACTCATGTCTCGTCGGAGGGTTTGGAAACCGGCCCGAACTTCATCGACAAGTTTGTGAAGTGCCAGGAAACTGGTGGGCCGTTGTGAGAGTGCAACTTGGCAGAGGAAGCGAGGGCGGCACCAAGCCACCTCGCACTCCTACAACGCCGCCATCCATGGATGCTGCTCCTGTGGCAACTCCCTGGGCTGCCACATCGAAACTCCTCCTGATCAGCAGGGCATTCTATTCCAGACTTGTAAGCCATAGCTTCACAGATTTCTGCCTAACTACCAGCTCAGTGGAGCAGTGAGGTGGCGAGAGCTTGGATATGGGGATCCAGTACTCGCTTGAGGAGTTGGTGGGTTTCATGCTCCATGGTGATGGAAAAGCAAAATTTCCCTGTGACTCTTAAGTGAAAACAACTCTGTGCACAGACACACACACATTTCAATATATATAAATATATATATATATATATATATATATATATTTTTTTTTTCCACACATCTCTGTTCGTTTCTGTGTCTATCTGTGAACTTGTGCAAAAGGGTCTTCGTTGTTTGCAGTTCATTGATTTTGTTACCCACAATGTACGAAAACAGCCTTAAGTTTGAAAATAGAAGGAACAAAAACATTCGTACTGTACTCACACTCATCATGAGAGTTTAAAGTTGAGTTATTGTATCGTTGTTTTGCGTGTTTTCGTCTTATTTCTAGTCACGATTGCATAATAAAATATATTAAGAGATGATTGTGAATTATCAGAATATGAATGGTTTCAGTGAACTGTTGGTCAATGGTCATTGTGAAGTGTCTAAGTTGTTGATTTGTTTGTTTTTTTTTTTTTTTAGAAAATATATAAATATAAATATAAATATATAGATATTATGATCAACAAAATTTTCAAGGCTGTGATTTTGATTGTCAAGAAATTTAATGAAAAGAGCATAAGATCTTCAGTTTATTTAAATTACGTCATTAATTAATATTGTATGAGATATTGTATGATATTTTAATTACATATATTGTATGATATTTTGTGAATTTAATGACGTAATTTTTATATGCACTTGAATAGAAATTTGTAAATTTTTATTTTTTTAATTACATACTGTTATTTTTTAAAAGATTATTCCTTATAAAAGTTTAACATAAAAAATTAAACCAATTTTTTAAAATCTGTATGTATGGATTCATATATATATATATATATATATACACAACAACAACAACAACAACAACCAAAACAATGATAATGGTATTTTCAAAGCTAATAATAAATTTAGAGAATGTAAAAAAAAATAACTTGAAATGAATTGAATTTTTTTATTCCAACCAACTTGCTATTGAATTCATTTAATAGTATATTATACTGATTTTCAAATTTTCTTACTAATTTTTTTGTTTAATTTATTAATATTTGTATAACAGTTGTTACTAGTAAAGTAATATTAAACCTCACAAATATTTAATAAATCTACTTCCATGACTCTACTCTCATTTCATTTAACGAAATATCACTTTCTTACAATTTATCCTTTTCAAACACCTCACTTGTAAAACAAAGACTTATTTATCAATTTTTGATACTTACAGTAAAAGTAGAGGAAATTTTAGAAGCACAGATCATCATACATCACATCAAACCGAAGCCATTAAAAAGGTAAAAACAAAAAAAAAAAACAAATGAAATGAATTCCATTACAACAAAACCCAGTAAAATTCACAAACATCAAACAAAAGAACACTGCAGTGTAAACATAGAATTCATCAAAAGTTGCCTGCCACAACAAGAAAAGTCTCTTGAAACGTCAAAACCCTCAATACATAGGCACTCCTTGTTGCCCACCTTTTTAAAATACTTTTATAAATACTTTAATCTTCACATTCTTATCCACGCAAATTAAAATCACATACATTCTTTTCAAAAAAATGAAAATGAAAATAAAAAATGTTTGCACAAATGAATTGGGTACTTTGGCAAAAGGAACTCCCCAATACACACATGGAAGAGAGCAAAACTTGGGGTGCATTCTCCTTAAAAAGGAATTCTTCACCAATTGACTTGGTTGGTTATCATGCATTGCAATTGCACGGGAATAGGGTCCCCTTCCCAACCAAACCTCCTCTTCACCACCAAAGTTTAGAGCCCATGTTTCTCTGCTTCTGCCTCTCTCCCATCGCGATGCCACGTGTCATGTATTTGTGATGACACTTGGCATAACTATGACCTTGTAAACTGGGTTCCACTTGGCTCTCTGGCATTGGTACATGGCCTGTGGAACCATTCTCTTAGGAATTTATGGAATTTCAATTCGCCTTTGTTGGGACACAACATTAAACTCTCTTCACCACTATTGTTTTATTTTCAATTTGCTGTTTCTAAAATATACTTTGATCATATCAAACACTTGAAATCAGTTACTGTCAAATTTTGATCTTGATTTTATTTTATTTTTGAGATTATAAAATTTTAGAGACATCTTAAATTTACATAAGTTTTATTTTTTGTGAATTGCTTGCTATAAATTTAGATTAAGAGATGATAAAACTTGTGGTTCTCTAAAGGTTTTATTTTCCTTTATTTTTATTTAATATATATATATATATATATATATATATACACACACATATGTCCTTCTTTTCTTTTCTTTTCTTTTTTCAAATTTTAATGTCATGGATTTCGTCTACAGTGTGGCTCATACATTTTGATTGAAGTTGATTGTGAAATAGCCTGAGAACTTTCTTTACTATTATATTCTGGATATTAGAAGGATTTTTTTTTGAGTTCTATTATACTGTTAATGCTTGGATAATTTTCATTAATGTGGTTACAATAGTTTATGTAAAAGTTCTCTTTGTGGCGATTAGCATGAAACACATGGAACCACTTTTAACACATGCTTCTGAAAATGAAATTACAGAACGCCCAAATTTCTTAATTTAATGAGGGAGGAAAAATGAAACAAAGAAAAATCTAAAATATCAATCATGTAATATGAAGTTTTGTTTTGATTTGTTGAATTTTCAAACAAACAATCTTATCAAAAAAAAATCAAAGAGGTAAATTATAACTAACAAAGAACAATGGTAGGTCTTAGCTTCTTTTTTTTTTCTTTTTTCCACATAAAATTGAATGATAACCAAAAAAAATCATTTCAGACAAAGTTAACTCCTAAATAACTGACAATAGTAATATTGAATAATGAATGTTTTGATAATGTTGTATTTAGTTGTTGCAAGATCTATATGATAAGAAAGTTTAGTTATAAGACAAAGAGATAAAGAAGTCTTTGTCAATTGGTTGAGATAAAGAAGTATTCTTATTAGCCAAAAATATATGTTGTCATTTCACAATGCACTTTCTCTATTTTAGCTATAGAGGTAAATAAGAATTGTCTTTGCCAATAACACTAAAGAAAAATAAATGGTTCCATTGCAATTTGATTTCTTCAGTTTTTTATTTTTTATTTTTATAGGAGTGGTCAATTTTCAAATAGCAACCATAAATTAAAATTTTACAACTTTCTTATGCTTGAGGCATGGGTTTTTGCTATTGTATATATATAATTTGGAGAGAACATCACATAACACTTTTGAATAAGAAGTTTACCTCCGCAAGCTAAAAACAAGATAATTATTTTCTTATTATTTTTTCCAATATAAGTAATGGATAAATTCCTTATAATGCATGAAAAAAATTAATAAAAAATCAACATGCATATGCATATGAACTTCATTCTACAAAGACATCCTCGACTTATATGGGAATCATAATACAATCTTTGTATCTTAAAAAGAAAAAAGCCAAAGAAAAAGGAAAACCTACAGGAAATTAAAAATATGTTATATGTATTTATATATATATATATATATATATGAATATGTTCTATTCAATCCTATTGTATTATATTCTACCCAACAATATAATTCTGTTCAAAAGTAAACAAAATAGGACTTTTCCATCCCACGTAGGACGAAACACAAGACATGTGCTGGCAGTTTGACATTGGGAGTAGTGTTAGGAAAGTTCCCAACACCCCCCCTCCAGAAGCTTCCACGAACTTGTCGTTGAGAACTTAGTCGCCACGTGGCCTATCACCGGCTGCCAACTCATCAAGTTCCCTTATCCACTCTGTCGCCCACGTGGATACTTTTGGTTGGCTCTCATTCATCACACCCTATTCTGTGGCCCTATTACCAAGTCTCACTTGTGCCACGTCACACTACCAAAATTACATTGTAAGCTTTGTGGGGGTGGGGTGAGGTGGGCAGGATGAGGGTATAATGGAAGGAATATGCTAATTTTGAAAACTAACATTAAAAAAATAATACAATGAAGCGGACGAGAAGTTGCATTGTTGTTTTTTTTTGTGGTGATTTGTCACACTCACCACCAAATGTGGTGCTTTGGTAAATTGTTGATTTGTTTATCATGCTTTAATCAGAAAGTTTCTCTATGTAGTTGGTATTTAATGGTTCTCAATAGTAGAGAACACATAGTTCAAAACGTCATGATTTATCGAGCATTTTATTATTATTTTATTATTATAATGGGGCAATGAATATGTTGTAAACATGAATCACACTCATAGACTAAGAATAGAACCAGCTTGGAAGTCATGAAATGCCAACATAATAAACAACCAAGAGGGAACAATTGGTTGTGTGTTTTGTACACAATCACATTTCTTAATTTTAAAAAGAAAAAACATAGAGAAATTAAGATACTTCTATTAATTTAAAAAATTAAGATACTTCTATTAATTTAAATATTGATGTAAAAAAAAATTTGTGGGTAAGATTTTAATTATTTTGTATATGTATATACATACATACATAGTTGGAATATATTGGGTATTAGTGTTTGAAGAATCTTCGTTTTATATGTGAACAAATTGTTTTTTTCTTTTTGCCTTTTTTGTGTCATATTTTTAATCTTGTTAAACTTTCATAGTAAGCAAGTGCAATATGGATTTTAAATAAGAGTTTGAAACATTATTTCTAAGGTTATAAGATAATATTGCTGCAAATTCTAAAAATATTTTACAAGATGTGCGAAATGGAAAACAACATGCCAGCACAGAAAGGAATACTTTGGTTGGTAGCCAAAGGATGGATTCAAATTATTTCTGTTTATGTCATTTAATATTAAGTTTTTATGAAATAAATGAATATATTAAAAAATATTTTTTATTTTCAAAGTGTTGATGAAATATTTCAAATTGAAATTTGTTTTCTTATAGAAACCCATAAATTAAGCATTTTATTTAAAGGAATGTTTATTATACCAAAGTGATATGACTTTGAATATTTTGATGTGAATATGCATCTGAAGATGTAACTTATGTCTGCATAAGTCTAAAATGCCAAAAGCCCATTACTTCGAAACAAATGTGAGGAATTATCGGTGTTGAAGGTCATAGTCATTGGAAACAACTAAATAACATGAATCCAAAAAATTGATAAATAAGTGCAATATTTTAATTTTTTAATAAAAAAAATCAAATAGAAAATATTTATCTGACTTTAAAAAACAATTTGGACTTATACCTAATGTTTCATGTTAGAAAAGGACTAAAAATATATATACTTAATTGAATCTACATAGAGAAAAGAAGCATTCTTTCTAGTATATTTATATTTATATTTAACCATTTGGAAACTATTAGAGTTCTATTTTTATATAATAGAATATTAAAAAATATTATAGAAAAATTATAATTAATTATCTCATAATAGTAGTTTATGTATGATATTTTTTCTTTTTTTGAAGAAATTATAATTTTAAGAAATTATAAAAGTCTTATCTACTTTTTTTATAACTAGTGATTAAAATATCATATATATTTTTTTAAAAATATAGGGAATTGTAAATGTGTAAATTAAATATGCTTTGATAGCCATTGATCTTTTATAGAAATATTATTTATGATGAATTAGAATAATTATATTTAAAGTATTTACATATAATAGTAAAAAATTGAATTTTTAGAATATATAATATTTTTTAAAATTTTATCTAATACATTAATTTTAAATTCAAAAATTATTTATTATTAATTTTATTCTTAGTTCATTTTTTCGTTTTATAATTCAATTTTTTTATGAAAATAATTCAATTTTTATTATATTTTTTAAATAAAATTTATTTATAATAAAATATTTAATTATAATTTTAAATAATATTTTTTTATAAGTCTATTATTAAATACGTATTAATAAAGTTTGTTTTGTAAGATTAATTTAGAGATTATTAAAGCATCTTTGTATATTTATAAAGTATTAAAGAAAATATTTTATTATTTTATAAACCGTTAAACATAATTATGTTCCTAAATTAAATTTATTCCAAATAAAGATAAATTTTATAAATAATATATTAAGATGGTTATTTATTAATTTATTTTAAATTTTTTATACTTTAATATCTTCAATTCTTATTACTCTTATCTAGCTTACTTTTAATTTCTTAAAATCAATTGGTTGTAATTAATTTTAGTAGGAAATTTATATCAATTTAATAATAAAAGCTAAAAATTTATTTAGTTCTGTAGAAATAAATATTAATATGAAGTTTCAAAAATTTATTGAATTTGAATAGAAAAAGTATTATCTATCTAATGATACTTATACTTAATTTGTAGTTATTAATATCAAAAAAATTTAAGGTTTTAAAACTATATTTTTTAATTTTAATATTAATTTAAGTAAATTTTTTTTTTAAATAATTATTTATTATATTTTTCTTTAAAATTGAAAATTACTAATAATCAAAAATCTTAATAAATCTTTATATTTCACTGTTATTAGTTAATTTTATTTTTAAAAATTGAAGTACAAAATCTAGTTCTTTAAAAAATAGAGTAAAGAATAAAGAATAATTGATAAAGAAGATTCAATATAAAAAATAAAATAATATAAAAATATTGGTATTGAACTAAATATTTTCATGTAAAATAAATAAGTTTTTATCAACTTCATATTAGTGGTTCTTCTAATGTTATTTCATATGATTTTAAATGGATGATATTAATTATTAAATAATGACTAATCTTATTAAGTAATATTTATGTATTTAAGAAGAGATTTTTGTTTAAAATCTTTAATACCATTAATATAAACTTGTGACACCAAAACATTGGAAGATAAAAATTAAATGACCTAGAATAAAGGTCTAATATGTAAAATGTGCAATGAATCTCCAAAGTCAATTAATTTCAATTGAAAAAAAATTAATCCTAAAAAAACATCACAAATTATCTTAACATAATTTTAAAAAATTATTGAAGAAATGAATAAAAAGTATAGTTTGGTATTTAATAAGCTAATTTTATTATTATTTTAGTTAATTTATAATAGATGATATGTATATTAAAGCCATTTAAAACTATGTCAAGAACATTAAAAATACTATTAATATAGCATTGCTAGAAAAAAAAATTCTAATAAGTACGAATCTAGTTAAATTATCAATATTACTTTGGCCTTTGGTTTCTTTTTTATTCAATTCTTATTTTTTAAAAAAATGATAATTTTTTTTCACAAATATACATATTTACTTTAATATTTATCTATAGGATTAAATTGAAGTAAATAAAAATATACTTATTTCATAATATTTTTTAGAAAAGCTTTTTAGAACCTTCATAGCGCTATTTCGACTTTACATGTGCATGTAATTGATTGGTAGGTTAGAAATTTGGTCAACAAGTTAACCATGTGTTGTTAGCTTGTAAAACAAGCTAACTATGTGACATACATATAAAAAACTTGCCTTACAAGTTAAGATATGTATCTTGCAAAGTCAATACATTTTGAAAGTCCTATAAGACATCACCATATAGCTTCTTGTTAAGAGTATATATGGAGGCAAGAGTAAAGCCTTCTTCACTCTTGTCAATGTCTTTTTAGTCCTTAGTCTTATTTCAAGACTTTCTAGTATTCTTGTCTTTGGCAATAGTCATTCTAGTTTAATATTATATCATCTTTGAGTAATTATTTAGTCTTTTTGAGTAACATAAGAGTGTCTTGATCTTATACCTCTTTAAGATTAATGTCCTTGATAATTTGATCAGAATAGTAATTTATTATTCTTGTCTTTTTTAGAAGTGAATGAATTATTCTACTTCTATTCTTGTAATTTAAAGGTCATGGATTACTCACCTTTAAATAAAGTATTTAGTTTTTTAACATTGATATTTTTTTTAAAGAAAGTGGATTATCTTTCTTTATAGAAATTTTTATTTGATATTAGAAGTTGCAGATTATTTTCTTTTAATTTAACTTATGGATTTGTTAAGTTATTTGAAATAGAAGAAAAAATCATGGATGCTATACTTGGTGGAATTAAAATAAATTTGTAACTATTGGTGATCTTTAAAAAATTTATGACATTTTTAGCATAGAAATTTTATGCATCATGAGCATCAACCATAGAAGTACTAATCCTATGCTTAAAAAGAAGTTTAGAGTCTATATCAAGAAATTGTGCAGTTGAAGAAAGTAAGTAAATTGAGCTCATAACTAAATCTAAGAAGTTTTGCTTCTACAAGTACGACAAGAATAAAGATTAGTATGTGAAAATAGTTTCATGAAAAAAGATCAAAATTTCAAGGATTTTTACAATAAGTTAAGCTCTATCTAAGATTGCATTCCTTCCAATATCTTCATGGATTTACTCAAGTTGGATTCATAAGTGCACTTCTATCTCAAAGTGCTTTGATTTGATTTGCACCTTTGATGGACAAGGATTTATGACTCTTTTATGATTTGAATTCATTTTTAGAAGTATTTATAGCTTTATTTGGAAAAAAATGATCAAGAAATAGTAGTAGAGACTAAGCTCTTATTTTTTTTAAAAAAAATCACAATCAACTACCATATATGCTACTAAATTCCAAAACCTTGTTTGTAACATGGATTAGAATGATAAAGCCTTTATCAATCAATTTTGATGTGGATTGAAGGATAACATCAAAGTTTTTTTTTATTAAAAATGCCAAAAGCAAAATCTTTAAAATAATTTATTACAGAGGCCATTGCATGCAACAATCAATTATTTGAAAGACGTCAAGAATAAAGACTTAGCTAAAGAAGAGTAACTCAAGTAATGATAGTAACTTTCAAGTTTTTAGAAACTTATTTATTAAGGCTAGAACCAATGCAAATTAATTCTTTAAGTTCGTCATGATTTTTTAACAATCAAATATTTTGGATACAACAAGACTTTAAAGCTAATATTTAGAGATTTTTGGTAGCTTCAAATGTAAAAGGTAGTCAAAGACTTTGTATAATTATGTAATATTTGTTCAAGATTTAAAACTCCTCGTCATCGATTTTATAGACTTCTTCAGCCATTATCTATTCTAAAACAACCATGATCTTTTGTTTTTATGGATTTCATGACAAATATTCATATCTCAAGTTTGTATAATTCTATATTTATAGTAGTAGACTATTTTATCAAGATTGTATATTTTGTATTAAGTACAAGAACTATCATTATTAAAAAAATGGCTAAGTTTTTTCTTAATAATATCTATCACTATCATAGATTATTTAAAGCTATTATATTAAATAGGATGAATTAATTTGTATTTAGATTTTGAAAAATCCTTTTCAAGATTTTAAAGGTGGATATAAAAATCTCTTTGACTTTTCATCTTCAAACTAATAGGCAAACAAAATAAATGAATTAAGTTCTAGAGCAATATTTGATGTATATCATCAATTATTATTAAGATGATTAGACAACTCTTTTGCCATTGGCTGAATTAGAATATGATAATTCAATATAATTTTTTATTTAATAAACACCTTTCTTTGTCAATTATAGTTATCATCCATGACTTGATATTTTTAACTTTTCGAAAGTTGATAATCTTGTGGCAAAAAATTTAAAGAATTATATATCAAAGCTACAAGCAATAATAAAAGTACAATTAAACGAAGCTCAAGAATGACAAAAGATCAATTCAAGTGCTTATTGCAAGGAACAACCACAATTCTAACTTTTATTCTTATTTCTAATTTTTAAGTATTTGTGATGCTAAAGAGATGGAGAAGCAAAAATGAGAAAATTCAACTCAAGCATTTTTTTTTGCTGACTTATCAGATAAGACATTGTGATTGTCACAACCTTTAAGAAGATATAATCAAGATGCAGATTCTCAAGAATGACATGTCTTTCTTCAAATAGATGGTAAAATAGAATGTGTTTGATATTACAACCTTGAAAAAAACTCCTTATGTTTGATGATTTTATTAGAGGTATGAATGACTTCTGATGGTGTTTCAAATGTTTTATTTAAAGGATGTTACAAAGGCCTCAACAATGATCAAATAATATAGTGGTCTTCTTGCCTTGGTATGGAACACTAATGATAGCAGAGAAGATCTATCAACCATCTTCAAAGAAAAAAAAGATCAGAGTATGTGACAAACACAATTTGTTGCATCTTGGGTTTTGTCAACATATGATCACCACTCCTCATAAAACTTGTTCCTAAAAAGATGGATAATGTCACAAATATACATATTTTTTCTAATATTTATCTATATGATTAAGTAGAAGTAGATAAAAGTAAATTTATTTCATAATACTTTTTAGAAAAGCTTCTTAGAAGCTTTATAGATGTTTCTTTGTCTTTACATGTATTTTTAGTTGATTATTAGGTTAAAAACTTGTTCAACAAGTTCTCTATGTCTTGATAGCTTACAAAATAAGCTAACTATATAATATACATATAAAAAACTTGCTTTGCAAGTTAAGATATGTGTCTTGCAAAGTCAACACGTTTTGCAAGTTTTATAGGACATTGCTATATAATTCTTAATTAAGAGTATATATGGAGGCAAGAATAAAGCCTTTTTTTATTCTTGTCAATGCCTTTTTAGTCCTTAGTCTTGTTTTTAAGACTTTTTAGTATTCTTGTCTTTGGAAATGGCCATATTAGTTTAATATTATATCATCTTTGAATGATTATCTAGTCTTTTTAAATGATACAGGAGTATCATGATCTTTTAGTTCTTTAAGATTTATGTCCTTGATAATATTATGGATGAAGACTTGAAGATATATTTATTATTAAAGCTTTCTACAAGAGCTTTATCTAATTTGAAATTAATTATTTCTTATTATTTTCTTAACTTTTGAAACCTTCAATTCAAAAAAAATCAAATATGTTTGTAAGTATTAATAACTCAAGAGAGGTTTTTTAAGACTCTAATTTTTTTAAGCTAATTTGAATGATTTATCTTATTTATTATTATTATCATCTATCTTCTATACAATCAATTATAAAAATATTCTTATTTAACCACAAATTTGACATGCAATTCAAGTTTTGTTTTGTTCTGTTTTTGTAAAATAAAAATAAATCTTACAATATTGTTTTGAGTATCGTACCAAAAATTACATATAAAATTGGTGCACATCAATAATTAAAAATTCTTTAATGCATCTTCAATATTAAATTTTAAATAAACAATCAAACTTCAATATTTTCTTTAAAATTTATTAAAGTAAAGAAATTATTACTTAAAATAATTGATGATTGTTTATAAACAATTATGTTTTACAAAACCACTTCTTTCCAACTACAATTAATTGATCAAAATACAAATCCAAATGAAAATAGAAAAATCTTCTAATCAAATTGAAAAAAAAATCCAAACAAATTTGACAAATATAGATCATTAAATCACAATTACAGGTACCTAAAGAAGCTTCTTTCACCAACCCAACATTCATGATAAAAATGAAACTCTAGTCTTAACTGGCTGCTTAACAAGGGACACAACCACATCCATGCCAGCTTGAAATTTTCAACTTAATTAATAGCATTGGAACGAACCTCCTTCCATACCAACAAATTACACAAAAGAAAAGAGAACAGAAAGAAGATAAAGAAAAAGAAAAAGAAAATGAGAAAAAAAAAGTGGAGTGGGAAGTAAAGGGAAAGATGCAGAAGTGGAAAGAAAAGGAAAGGAAAAGCGCGGGTGGTGGTCTTGCACTCGCCGACGCAGACGCCGACGCCGAAGTGCTTGACGGCGCTGCGGAGGACACAACCGTCAGTATCCCCCCTCCCCGAGATCCTCGCTCCGAATCCTTGTCGCCGAAGAAGCAGAAGAAGAAGAAGAAGAAGAATCCCCTTAGCTTTCACACTCACGCACACACACACACTCTCAACACAATAAGCCCCACCCTATCTATCTGATTGCATAGCTCCCTGACCCGCCTCGATTCCATGCCGTTTCTGTCAATTGCGTTAGCACTGTCGACTTTTCCTGATTCCATCGACACTCCCTTGATTTCTCGGAGGTGGATTTGCTCATGCGCTCCTGCTTTCATGAATTCTGCTCACAGCGTTTCAGAGGGCTCCGTCGTGCAGGCGAGCGTGTCTGTGGAGACATTCATCATCGAGCTGACGAGACTTTGCCTCGGTCGCTTGTTGTCGGCATCGCCATCCCTGCGCCCTTGGGGCTGAGCGGTTTCGCGCTGACGACCTTCGTGCAGTCGTGCTAAAATGCAGGCCTCTTCGGCATTTCGCCGTCGTCGCCGCCTAACGTTGTCACAGGGCTTGCGGCGTTTTACGGTGGTACAGTGGCATTCCTAGCCGGGATGTGGGAATTGAAGAGAGGGAATACCTTCGCGGCGACCACGTTCTCTTCCTTCGGCGCTCTCCAGCTCTCTTACACCGCCACTCTGATCCCTTGGTTTGGAGTCCACGACGGGCACACCGACCCCGAGCAGGACATTCGTCGAGCTAATGCGATCTTTTTACTCGCCGGGACTATTTTCACCTTCGCGATGCTGCTTGCTGCTCTAACTCTCAGGGCGAGCGTGGCGCTCAGCACAGCGTTATTCCTATCCCTCACCTTCACGTTGATCATCATCTCGGAGTTCATCGGCTCATCCTATCAAAAGGGTCTGCCTCTCTACACCTCATACCCAACAATTCCTCCCCTCAACTTCATTCATGCGCTTACCTGAATCCTAAAATCACACACATCACTGTCTTATACGTAGCAACTCGCTAATTTCTCATGATTTTGCGTGTCAAAGTTCAGGCTAGTGGCTTCTTCGGCATATTCACCGCCGTGACTGCGTGGTACATCGCCCTCGCTGGAATCCTTACACCTGAGAATTCTTTCCTCACCCTTCCCATTGGAAACCTCAACAAACACCAACATTAATTAAGTGATGAGCTGCGAAAGCAGAATTCGAGGCCCGGCTCTGCCAATTGTGTACAATCTTCGGTGGAGTGCTGCTGGAGTCATCGGAGCTGCAAAGCCTTGGAATGGATTTTGATACTGGGTGCATCAATTTTAGGGTTTTTGATTTGCTAATAGATATGGGTTTTAGCACTGCAGGGAAGAAGAGTCAGTGCCCATGTAATAATACCACGCACTGCTGTATTTTTACTTCATTTATTTTTTGTTGTTTTCTCAGTTTGTGTTTCTGTCATCTGGTGTCAATTTTAGAGTAATGAATGAATTCTAGTAGTGATAGTCTTGAGGTTCTTGAGTTTTATTATAAAAGTTGTCATTTAAAGTAGAAAATTAGAAAAGAAAAAGAAAAATAAGAAGATCTTCCATGACCTCTTATATGTGTGTATGTTTTAGTTCTAAAGATAGTGGTGTTTGTTTGTTGCAATAGTTCAAAGTTTCATCTATTTATTCTTGCATTTGTGCTTCCGTAAGTTCATTGCCTAGCAAATATTTTAGATTCCTATTGATTCCTATCTGAAAAATGTATTGAGTTGCTATTAAATTTTTTTAGATAATATTTTTGGATGAATGAAAAATCTTTATTATAATTTTCTATTCTCCTACATTAGTCATTGTAATAATTGATGTTATTTTAATTAGTTTGTAGATTTAAAATAAAAATATTTATTCCAAATAGATTTTATTTATATTTTTGATATTTTGATATATATGTATTTATATCTTTTAAATAATATCTAATAATGTGAAAAATAAAACAAAGATATTCAATTTAAAAATTTATTTTTTAGTTTAAATATGAATCTTAATTGTTGAACCCTAACAAGACTTATTTTCTAATTGAGTTGTTGAATTTGTTTCAAATTTTACAAACCATTATCTTCTTTAATTATTTATAATATTGCAAGATCAAATCTCAAATCACAAATTAATAGATATTCTAACAATTGTTTTGCTAATATTACTTAGATTCCAACTCCAAGTTTAATGAAGACCTTTATTAGTTAAATTTCCTATTCCAAATATTAACTTTGGCTCAAACTTGGTATATAACTTGGTTGTGAATTCTTCTATTCATGCCTTAATTTTTCTTCTTTTTCTAATTTATACATCTGAAAATATCTATGAAATTATAACTCATTTTGAATTACCAAGTACTTGTATGTCCTTGTGTATACAATTAAATATGCCCAAATTGCATTGTCAAATTAATACAAAATTCAAAAATCACATATCTTTCTTGTACATCTATTCAAGTTTGAGATTTTTTGTATAGACCCAATACACTGACAAATATTATGTTGAACTTCATACTCTTCTTTATTGCTCTCAAATCATTATAGGTGACAAAATCCTAATCTTTCTCGCTTCTTTGAAGGTTTCTTCTAATTCATAATTTAACAAGATAAAAAAATAAAATAAATGACTCCCTTATTAAAACCAAAATTCAAAACTACAATTATTAAACGATTAAATTAATAAAACTTAATAATATATTTCAATAAAAAAATCCTTTTTCAAATATTGAATATACATTTTTTTAATATTTAAATATCTATATATATATATATATATTAATAATTTTCTTTAATAAATTACTTCTAAAACAAAGTAAGGGGTTCTTATATTAATATACACACACATACATATATATTGGAACTAACAAATTATTTGAAATAATTTTAAAAAATAATATATTTTACAAATAATAAAATTAAATAAAACTAACCTTCTAATATATACTCATTTCATATTTTTGAAAAAATATATAAATAAATGTTTAAAATTATGTATATGTCGACTAGTATATTACAGTAATTTATCCTCAAATCACATTGTTAAATATGTAGTTTGTATTTTTAATTTGTGAAATCGTTTATGAGTATATTAGTAACATGAGAAATCTATTCCTGATTTCAATTTTTCTTAAGGCACTTTCTAATTTACAAATAAGAAGTGTATTACAATCACATGTTTATTTGAATAATATTCTCTCAGAATATATTTTTTAGAGTACAAACCTAGTTGCTATGTTAATAGTAGATGCTAAACAGATTTTATTTTTATTTTTTATCTGGTTTATTCAGAAACACCATGAATACAATATATATTTTGATAATAACTAATTTAACATGCAATTAGATTTAAAATTATAAATTTCTATCACGATGTAGAAATTAATGTCAGTTGCAAATATATTAATCATTATTTGATCATAATTATTTTTGTTAAATTAGTCAATTATAAATATAAAAAGAACTCAATCAATTTCTTTTGTATTTTTATAGTGAACAGTGTATTGAAAATATTAATTGTTAATTCCGTTTGATTTGTTTTACAACCTTTGTAATTTATATGATGTATAAAAATATTTTATTACTCCAATTTTATTTTATATTTATATAATAAGTGTGCTATAAAAAATGATTCAAATAAATTATATTACTATTGGCATATGTTTTTGCAATTATTTAATATGTAGGATTCAATCAGATTTTTTATAGTTTTCATGTGTATATTACTACACATTTTTTTTGCATCTTAATCCAAAGATGTAAAAACTCCATTATTCAAATATGATGTACTTTTTACTTTTTAAACTTGTTACAATGATTAATTTAAAGGATACCATTATTTCAATGTAGTAGTGATAGATTTGTTGTTTAATGTTCTTAAGATAAATTACCAACGTTATATTGACATGCTTTTTTAAAGAAATAAAAATAAATAGCCAAATAGTGTAAAATAAAAAGAAGCAAAAATTCCTTCTACTTGATTCTCTCACTGATACAACTAAAAAGCTGAAAGAAAGAAGTCAAATAGACCAGTCAGGAATTTGCCAACTTTTACAACTTTGAATTGGACATCTTAATACCACACTCCTTTTTAAAGTTTACCAAACCTCATAGATTTTTTATTTAAAAAAAATAAGATTAGTACATTTTTCCCCTTACTTTTTTTTTTATTATTTTTAATGAAAACCGTAAATAATTTGAATTTTTTATGAAAACCATGATTTGTTTTAGTAGATTATGCATATTATTGAAGGCAGTAAATACACTCTTGAAAATTAGTGCATAATTTTAGTTTGTACATCCAATTATAATGTTTTTGTGGAAAAAAACATACAATTAAAAATTTTAACAACACATTTGAGAAGATTTTCAACTTGTGTAAAATTGAGATGAGTATGTGTGATTTTAGATTCTTGTTCACATTTTAATTTGTATATCGAAAGTGTGATTCTTTAAGAGAGATCGATGAATTTGAAGTCATGACAAAATATATCAGTGTGAGGTATTTGTGCTCGCAACAGGAAACGAATGGTGAAAAGAATAATGAAAAAGAAAGAAAAACTAAAACTTCATTCCTACTTATACTAAAATTACAAACCCACCAATTCAAATTTGAACCCTGAAATGATACAACACTGACAAGCAGATGCAAAGACTAGTACTGAAAAACAACAAGCAAGAAGGTGGGGTCATTGTTACTACATGCAAGGTTAGGGTAAAATTATGATAAAATTAGGAGAATATTAAATAGACCCAAGATTTTACTAAATAAACCCACCCATCTTATCCTTCATGAAAAGTACAAACGACTTCTACATTTATTTCTCCACTTTTACATCTGCAACCACTCTTCTTCATCAAAGGTGGGTCGATTTAGTAAAAACATGGGTCTATTTAAATTGAATGTCTTCTTAAATTAAATGTGGGAGATTACAACACACTGAAACATCAAAAAAGTCCTTCCAAATGATGCCATTACACATATTTTACGCCCAAAAGTGTAATAAATGTGAAAAACTTGCAAAAGAATTCCTTTGAATAGTCGTAGTTTTCACAAGGTTCATTTGAACATTACAGGGCATTTGTTAACCTGGGAGGTACTACCAGAGAAATAGGTCACCTGGGTTTCAGCATTACTTTTATATATATATACATACATATATCAAGTATTTTACCACTGGAATGGAATCACAAATTGTGATTTTTTGCAAACACATGCTCTGCTACGAAGTTGAGGAGAAAAAAGAGTGTTTTCATGGCACTTTGCAAGCCTTCCAAACCCAGAGCACTAAACCCTAATTTGGCAGATGAAGTTCATAGGCTGAATAGCAGGGGCAACTATTAACAAACTAGCTAGAATTGAATCAAGAAATTATATTGTAGTGGAAATTTTGCACTTTTCCCCAAAAAGAAAGGAAGAATATCTTGCTTGCTTGGCTTTGACTTAGGTTTTGTATGTGCATGTTTCAACATCTGTTCGTGAGATTGCAGACATCATGGCCATCTGTTCCTTGTATCCTGGAGGCAGCCATCCATGCGGAGAATTCCTACTTCGTCTTTGCGAAAATGGAATTTGTGAGAAGTCGTGTTCGTCAGTTTTGTGATAAGGCAGGTTTGAGGAAGCTGATTCTGAAGAAAATTGCACCGAAGAGCCTTTGCAGAGACAGTTTTCCGGGGGTGAGGAATTGGGGGATCGATTTGACGAAGCTGGCATCGAGGTCGGGGAAGAAGAGAGCAAAAAGTTTGAGAGGATGGGTGTGGTTGTTGGTTTAGGCTATTTCTTAATAGCCTTGGGCCCAGCTCTCACCATTTTCTTCTCGTCGATTGCACCGAAGCCGTTCCTCACCCTCACGGTGCTAGCCAGGTGGGTTGAACCTTCCCATCCTTTATTACGTGATGTAATTTTGCCCCGTGTGCGAAGGTTCATGAATTCAGCTTAGACTGTGTTGCGTTTAAGTTCTGCAATGTGGAATTCCCTCTGAACGTGTCGGCTCTTGAAACGATTACGCACCGAGCCTGATTACTTTTGTCGCCAGAAGCGAATTGTAGCGTCTGTTTCGAACGAGCTATCGAAGTCGTTTGTTATGGCTTTCTCGGATTTAGGGTTTCATATTTTGGAAATTTTAAAGGAAATTTGTGCGGAACTTAGCTTTTGAAGTTAATCCGAAAAATTGTGTAACTTCTTGCAGTGCTCTGATATATTTGGTGAGCCTTGTTGCTGCTGCGATCATTTGGAGGGCGTTCCTTCCCGGCCCTTCGTGGGTGTTCCTGCTGATGTTGGCCACTGCTGTTTTTATCCAAGAGGTTACTAGGATTTTCTACTGGCGCTTCTTCTTGTAAGTCTTGTGTTTTGGCAGTCATTCCCAATAATCTAATACTAGTTTAGGGGTTAGAAGTTGCTAGACCCGAGCATCATTTCGTGTTATTTGGCTTACTTCGTATTTCTTTGAATTTCATATTGAGCGATGGCTTAGCATGCAACATGATTATAAGCGAGGTCTCTGATGCTGTTTGCCCAGACATAAGCCATAGCTTCCGCTGAATATTTCCTGCATATTAAGCTTGCAGGAAAACAGAGAAGTATCTGAACGTGTTAGCAGTAAAGCTTTCGAAACCCCAGCTTAACTTTGTGGACAGACTTGAAGTCTCTTTTGGTTCGTTGTGACACACTATTTTGTTGTGTTGCTTTCGTGCATGGTCGTTGTCTTTATGCTACAGTATGTTTGGTTGCTTGGTTGAGTTAGTGCTGTTGACGACACACTCGTAATCGCATGGATTGACTTCATGGATACTTGAACACCTGAAAGATCTGTAGTTAAACTTTTTTCGCTTGTTCAACAGCCAGCGGGGTTGGCCATGGAGTAGCTCACGCCATCTTCTTTGGCCTGAGTGTCATTGCACCAGCTTTTGGTCCAGCTACTTACTACACTGAAAGCTGCAAGGAGATGCCCTTTTTCCTTGTATCAGGTATTGATCCCTCTGTATACGATGGGGTCGAGCTGGTTATTTTGAAAAAAAAGAAGAAAAAGAAAAAAGAAAGAAATTCGTGAGGGTGTGCAGTTTAAGTGTAGGATTATCTCGTCAAAAACTCTCAAAATATTGTTCTCATTTTTACATGTGTTTCTTGCTGGGGGTTGTTTTGTGAATGTGCAGCCTTGTTGACTTTAGCATTTTTTCTTCTTCATACCTTCTCGATGGTCATTGCCTTCAATGCCTACACACATGGCGTTGGTTCTCAAAAGCTATTTGTGCCCGTCATGCATCTTGGTGCATCATTCTTGGTATGTTGCTCTCAAAGCTTTCAAGATGATGGTATTACATTTAGCATTTTATTTGCTGCACCCTAGGTCTGTTTTCGCATATTTTGAGTTGAATATTTAGAGTGTCCAGGTTTGCCTTGTAGCTTCTCAACGTAGACACAATCCTGATATTCTTTTTCACACGTTTCTTCGCTGATGTGCAGACTCTCATTAACCTGCTTCCTAACGGATGCATTGTGGGTGTTCCGCTGGTTTTTCTGTGCACGCTTGTGACCATGGTATACGGTGACAGAATTGTGTGGGAAAATACAGATCCCAATTTCTTGAACCATAGTAGCTTGCAAAGCATGCATTCAGGATCATCTTTATGATCATGTACATATATCCAAAGTTGTGCCCTTACCAGATTCACTTGTAAACTTGGGCCCTTTAACATGGCCAACTTCATTGACCATGGTTGTTGTGATGTGTAGATTCCACTCCCACAGAGTTGAAATGCCTGTAATTACTATGGATATTGGTGTACGAGTTTTAGTCTCTGACTGAACAAGTGGGGGAGAACTTTGCTGTGTACAAATCTTACGAGAATACCCAAATTGTTGATCAATACTCAAGGCTTTTGATTTGCAGAGTGCAATTAACTTTCTACACATTTTACCGAAGTGGAGATAATGCAGGCATGCAGAGTGCTTCAAGTCACTGCTGGAATCAACTCCTTCCATTGTCCAGTCCGGTGTTGAAACTTCTACTATGGCTCGGTGATGTCGATGTAGTCGTCATCCACGGAAGTTGAACCGATGTCTTATATTCAAAGTCGGGAAGCGATAGAAGGGGTTTGCCGTGACAAAATTGCTTGCGCTGCAGCTACACCACTTCCTAGTGTGACAGGATATCCAACATCCGTCAAAGCGAGCTCGACACCCGCTAGAGCGCCGAGCAGTTGTAGCTGTACAGACCATCCAGAAAGAGGGTTTAAAAGGAGATATTCGCTTTCGATCGAAACGGAGACTGAATGCAATTCAGCAAAGCATATCTCAGCGCACCTCATCTACGTATCCGAGATGTCCGATTCGGAAGACCTTTCCCGCAACTTTGCCGAGACCGATACCGAGACTCAAGTTGTACTTCTTCCACGCAACTTTGATCACATCGTTGCTGTTCAGCCAAGGGGGTACCACGACGCCGGTCACAACTGTACTGTGCCACTTGGGCTCTTTGGCGCATACGGTAAGTCCCCATGCGATTACTGCTTGCCTGCATTTCAAGCACCGAAGCGAACATCGGCTCCCATGGGGCTACTTACTCACTGCAAAGCATGTTGTGAGGGTGTGAATTGGTGGCCATACCTGGTTGCTTCGGCAAGCCGACTATGTCTGGCGATAACATTCTCTAGACCCTCTACTTTGAGGATTAGATCAAGGGAGGCTCGTAGTCCATACAGCAACTGGACGGACGGAGTGTAAGGCCAGTAACTCCCCGACTTGTAACATTTTATATATTCTCCCCAGTCGAAATAGCCGCGTGTAGATTTGGCATGTTTGGAAGCTTCGATTGCTTTCGGACTTGCGCATACGATTCCAAGCCCGGTGGGGAGAGAGAGAGAGCTTTCTGGGATCCGGTGAGATCAACGTCCACTTTCCATTCGTCCATTCGGAAGTCTATTGCGCCCACAGAAGAGACTCCGTCGACGAGTAACAATACGGGGTGCCTTGCCTCATCTGCGAACATCATCACGGTTCCGAATTGCTCATGACATTTTATTTTTATTTTTTTACCTTGTAAGTTTCATTTATTCGACCTCATTTAGCCTTACATTGATATGTGACAATTTGATGGTGGCGAGTTGGAAGGAGTAGATCGATACCGAGAACTTGGCGGACTTCGCCAATGTCGCTTGTGACTCCCGTGGATGTCTCATTGTGCACGACGCAGACAGCTTTCACGACGTGCGCCTGATCCGCTTCCAGCTTCTGCCTGAGAATGTCCAAATCGACACCCTCGCCCCCCTCGCAGTCGATGACATCCACGTCGAAATTAAGACGCTTCATGAGGTTTATTCAGAGCACGGCAAATTGTCTCAACCGGGGGGCGATAATCTTGTCTCCCGGTGACAACATGTTGGTTAACGCACTCTCCCATGATCCAGTACCTTCAGAACATTCATATCCAACATCACTCAATTCTGTCAATGTGGAGCAACTTAAGTCTTCGCAACTGGGGCAACGAGAATATTTAGCTACATTCCCCGAAAATCAGCCGAAGAAGGTTCAAATTTAACCAGGTGGTGGCCACATCTAACTGGTTAAGAACTGATGCAACTACCGAAAACTGAAGAAAACAGAAAGCATGCTTTTTGTATCCAAAAAACAAGGATATGAGCAAGGCATCGGACACTCGGATGAACCATCAACGTAAGGAATGGAGAAATTCCCAAAAATATTCCAATTTTGCCAACTCGATCGTGTATTCGGCACGGCTCTGAAATTCAGCACGAACAGTAGAGGACCCTGCGATTGGGCGACGAGACGTGAAGGATCAATTTAAACAAAAAGAGCCTCATTACCTGTGGCAGGAAAGATGACAGAGGTGGCCGTCTGAGTGCGGAACAGCTGCTTTACATCCTCAACCACGGATTTTGAGAGCATGGGAAACGCCAGAGATCGATGGTCCTCGTTGTTGCGGCTCATGGCCTGCAACACGCGCTCAGGAATGTAGGTCGGACCCGGTACAAACAAATGGTTCCGTCCCGACGCTGGGAAGTACTCCGTCTTGGAATGGATCCACTCAGTTCTAAATTTCCAACAAAATCACCAAAATCCCCTCCTCCCCTCCCCCACCTTCAGAACTAAACCACCTTAACAGTGGAAATTGCTCCACCTTGCGAAGTTTTCCAGCAATGACGACAAGATTCCACAGCAAACCGAACTAGTACAGCTCTTTTAACCAGCTTTGAAAAGATCCAACACACAGAGCAGATCCGCGCTACTCGCTGGAGAAATGAGTTTCCATCCTCCGCAGCTCCAAATTGCTTCTAGGCAACGACGAGCTGAGGGAGGATATAACGTTATGTTTCAGATGTGAGACAGGGCAATGACGGCGATCGACTGACGCTGGAACACCAGTCAGCATTGTGTGCAGCGCAAAAGTGGGGATGACCATCCACATACGTCGTGTCGTCGCTCGCAGGGGTGAGGGACAATTCTATTCTGGCTGCCGCACCCAGTGCCACTGCAACCCCCTCTAAAAACTACCATTTACATCATTGGTGGAAAGCTTGTGTTTTGCTTCACCCACCATCGCCAGTGCAAGAGTTTCGCTGCGTTCCATTTCGTTCCGTTTCATTGGATGCGTGGGTGCGTGCGTTTGTGCCTCTGCAGTCTTGTTGGAGCACACGAAAACTCGGCAGCGTCCCAACCGAGGCAGCCGTCTCAGCCTCCCGGCTCAACAATAATCAGACCACGCTCCTCATGCGTTGTTGGGCCAGTGGAGCTCACTTCCCCCTTCCCTCCGAGGTACTTGTGAGTTGAACACATCACTGCTGGGGTGGACCCAACAAAAAAGAAAAAGAAAAAGAAAAAAGAAACAAAACAAAAAACTTGCGAGTAACTTGTTTGTAAGAGGTTGAGGTTGGATTTCCTAGCTCTTTTAACGTAGTTGTTGACATGAGTGGGACACTGCAGGAATGTGGACAAGTGGGGGATAGTGAGGAAAAGACTGCAAGAAAAGTGTGAGATGTGCAAACATGGTTTTGCTGATTGATTATAGACTGGACTTTGCCTGCCTCGTGTGGGGTGGGCATGGTTTCCCCGAATTCCTTGTTGGGCTGTATCATGACTTGTGTGTGTGTGTGTGTGTATGGCGCCTGCATGTTGGTAGCTGGAACGGGAAATGAGAATTAGACGAAAACCAAACAGTAGGGAGCGTTTGAATAAGAAGATAAATTGGAGATAAATGTTTGGAGAATGGAGAAGCAAGTGGGAGAATGTCAACGTGGAATTCCATGGAGAATGCATCTTGTTAGGACAATAGGAGAGAGATGTGCATGATTTTAGAAAAAAAAAAATCAAGTGTTATTCTCATGCATGGATGGGTGGAAAGTATGGATAGGAAGTGCATCGACTCCACTTCTTGCTTCTCTTTTTAGTAAATGGTGGGGTAAAATAAAACTTTCTTTTTACCCTACTTGCTGCAAAATCTACTTTCTTTCTCTATTTTTGTTGTTCTTCTATAGCAATAGTAAATTTATACTTTATTGGATTTTTTTTTTTTTTTTTTTTTTTTTTTTATTTCAACAACTTAATTGCATGCACTTAGTTTCTCCAATCACACTTTTAATTTGATGTTTCAATACATTTTGTGAAAGACAATGGAATAGTATTAGAACTATTGTTGTGTGTACATGTGGTTGTCAATTTGATCTTGGTGGATTCTTTGTATATTAAGTGTGTTTGATGGATATTGAATTGTAACATGTCAATTGGATGAAAGAAAATAAAAAATAGAAAAAAAAGAAAAAAAAAGAAGAAGATTATATTATATAAGAGTTGAATTAAAAATATAGTAGAAAATTATTTTGGAAAACATAGATAAATTATAATTAGTAAAATATTTATTGTTAATTCTATTTTTTTTTATATTTTTTTTATCAAATTTGTAGGACTTTAAATAAGAAAAAAAAATAAATAGCAAATATAATATTAAATATATTTTTAGATAATATTAAAGAATATTTTTCAACAAAATATACCTAGAAATATCTTAGATTGATATCTAAAAAAGTCTTATTGTAAACCAAAGTTGAAACAAGACCCCAAGGCACAAAACCACGTGGTTATAGCAAGTATGGGATTCTTTTGTTGATCAAAGAGTAAAATTAGAGAAGAAAATTAAAAGGGTTTCTTTAAACATTAATTTTGAATGATTTGAGTAAATAATGACTTTGTGAGAGGTTTGCAAAGTAAGAGTTGTTATAGATGACTTTATTTTTTATGGAACAAAAAAGAATCTAGATTTTGAAGAACTTATAGAGTTTGTATTAAATTACAAGTAGAAATTTGTGGATTTGTGTATTTAGTTGTGTTAAATATGTATAGTAAATTTGAGCTTTAAGAGACAATTAGTTCAAAGATTATTGAACTTCAAGTAGATAAAGGTCTTAAAAATTAGGTTTTGAGGGTCAATGAAGATTTCTATAATTTTGAGTAATCTCCCAATTGGATTAGAGTGTATTATTGTGAACTAATATTTAACTTCATTTCTAAAATTTGTACAATTTTTTAAAGCAAGTATATAGTGCAAAAGAGAGTTATTGATGTTGGAAGATTGATATTAAGATTAGAAAAGTAGGAAGACCAACATTTGATTAGATAAAGTGTTTTTTTCTCTCAATTAGTAACTTTGATTTCTTCAAATTTTGTATGTTTGTTTTTAACTAGGAAATTGAAAAGTTAATAAAATTTGAAAATAATCAACATTTAATTTGATAATTTTTGAGATTTTAAATCTATTATAATATTTAATTAGGATTTATTTAAGATTTATTTATAATTGCTAAAGGTTTATTAGGATTTTTTAGGAGTTTTTATAATATCTTTATACTAATTTTATGATATCTTTAGAATTTCTTTAGATTAGTTAGGATTTTATTAGTATCTAATTAAGATTTTTATAAGTTATTTAAGATTTATATGCAATTAATTAAATTATAATAAGTTACATCTATTTTTTATTTTTTTATTTTTAGATCGATAAGATGTACTTAAGATAATTAAAAGCTTACTTAAGTTGTTTAAAATTACCAAAGAGGTATTTTTAAACATCTTATGTATTATTTTAGGTTATAAATCTAACTTGAAGATAAGGTCAAATCCTTGTACATCCAGATGTCCAATATATTCTTATGCTAATTTTCACATAATACCATAGCATAATCTCAAGAAAGAATTGAGTTATATAGTTTACTAGATCTAGTAAAAAAAATAAAGTTATAAAAAGTTTTTATTTTAATTCAATCAAGTGGTACAAAATTTCTTAAGTGTATTCAAACCTATTCATTGAGTGTAAGTATTCATTATTTACATTTAGAAATAAATAGGTTTATTTTGTAAACTAAATCCAACTTTGATCTTATTTAATAATGTTTATTTTGTACATGTATCTTTTCACATATTTAAAAAAATATTACCTAATATCAATCATAAAATAAAATAATTTTTCTAACTTCAGCTAACATTATTCATTATAATTTTGAGGTTTTTGCAATCTTTTAGAAAGATATTGATTAATACTGTCTACTTAATCTAAGTAAGATCAATATTTTATGTGAGCATTGTTGTAATTTATTATCCAAAAATAGATTTTATTAAACTTCATCAATAAAGTTTATCATGCATTAATCTTTTACATGCATGTTTAAATATAAATATAATCATATTACGTTATATATCTAGCTTCAAGCTTGCTTGGTAATGCTCATTGTTTAAATTTATTTTTTGCACATATTCATATTATCCATAAATAACTAAGCTAAATATTATTTAAAGATTTTTTTATATAATTAGAAATATTATTATTTTAAGATAGATAGACATTGGTTATTATAAGTGTATTTTTGCACTTTTTTGGAGCAATATTGGTTTATAAAGAATTAGTCATAATTTGAATATCTAGGACTAAATTTCTTCAAATATGATTGACATTGGTTATTGTTTGTGTTTGTGGCTACAATATTTCATAATAAGATAAGTTCAACTTGCTACTAAATATTATAAATATTAATGTTATTTTAAAAATTTTATTTTTAATTTTTTTTATATTAATGTCGCTTATCTTTTATGTATTTTTTCTATGTTTTTTTTAAAAATACTTTATTTGTATTCTTTCTTGAATGTAAGAAGTAACAAAGGTGTACAAAGACTTTATTATAATTAAATCAGCTACAACCATATATATATATATATATATATATATATATAGATATATATATTTAATTTTATATGAATTACATAAATAATAATATATAAAAATAAAATTTATTAATATATCTTTTTAAATTTCTAATCATCTAAATTGATTGATGGTGCTTATATAAGGTATATGTTATTTTTAAAATTAAAAAGACCTTAGTTTTAATTATTAATTGTATGCAATAAATAATAATGTTATGATAAAACAAATTTATTGTGATGAATGTGTTAGTATTTAAATATTTAAATAAAAAATTTAAAATTTTTCATATTATAAATTCATATAATTTAAAAAATAGATATACAACAGTTCTAAAATTATTTTATAATATATTTAACGATATTATAGCTAAATTTTTATTTTTTTAATATATATTTGATTACATTTTAGTTATTTGAGGATTATAATTATAATTAAAATTTTTAAAGTATTATAAGTATATTGACTTTTAAAGAAATACTTTATTCATTCTTGTTTGTAGATTTGTTTAACTTGAGCATTTTTGGAATTAAGACTAATATTAGACACACCAATATATGGATTATAAGTAAACTAGATACATCAATATAATAATTATAAGTATTCTAGGTAGATTGGAGATTATTTAAATAATAAAGCTGGAATTTTTTTTTCTCTCCTTAAACATAAATTACCATAATAAATGTAGAGAATACATGTTTAGGGAGGGAAAAAAATAGATTATAAAAATTAAAAGATAAATGATTCAATTCATTGCTTTATTAATATAAATGATAAGATATTTTCAAACAAATTTGATCTTTTGAATGAAAGTAGAATTAAGAAAATAATATATATATATATATATATATATATAGTATACACTATAAAGTACATGAACTATCTCGTTATATATTGAGATTACAAATGGCAGTTGCTATGGATATAGGGCTTTGTTTATGATGGATGAGAAAAAGATACCTATTTATGGTTATCAAGAAATAGTATCTAATACCTTCTTTGACTCCAAAGTAACTGTAAAAAAATAAAAAGAAAAATGAATTATCTATCAAATGAAAGATAATGATAAGATTGTGTACAAGGTATTTATGCTATAAAGATTCTTGTAGTTTTAGTAGTGCTGGTTTTGCTATTTCTAATCTTGAATTTTTCTTGTGGTGGTATTCATAATAGTGTCTAAGCAGTCTCTTGGATATTAGATTTTCCCCCTTATGATGCATCTTCTTGTAAAATAATAGTCAGTAGAGATGTATTTTGTTTGCAAATTGATGTTAGAGTTCTTTCCATCTTCATGCTTGCTTTGTTATTATAATGAATTGAGACTAATTTGTAAATTTTTAGGCCTAGATTTCTTGTTAGTTTATCTAACCAAACAAATTCTAGTGTGATTGTAGATAGTGCCATATATTTCATCTTGGACAAATTGCGTGCTATTGTGGCTTGCTTCTTTAATATCCAAATAATTAATTGATCACTAAGATAAAATACAAATCTTATAGTAGAATGTCCTTTTTGTATCATATTTATGCACAATATATAAAAACTAAATAAAAACTATGAAATATATTAATTCTTAGTTTATATTTTTTTATAAAATAAAATATTTAT